>NC_080704.1:103690203-104393600 GCF_030445035.2 Dasypus novemcinctus | reverse complement strand
TGAAAATGGAAAAGGAAAGTCATGGGAGAAGTAAGAAGCCATAAGTCAAGGGAATCAAAAGCAAAAGCAAATGACATCCATACTAACCTGGGATTTTCAACTGAGTTATTCTGCCTTCTTATCTTTGCAAATTACTGTGAATTTATAATTATTTCAAAATAAAAATTAAGAACAATTAAAAATGTAAAGGACATCATCATTGACAGAAAAGTCAAGGCAACTCAAGGATTGTTGGCAGTCAGCCCAAGAATACCACAGTCTTCAGAGAGAAAGCATCACCTTGCTAATGACTCAGTTTTAGAATTCTAGCTTCATAAACATAAACCAATAAATGTTTAAGACAACTCATCCTGTGATATATTTTTTATTTTTAAAATTTTGTCTTTTTTAAAGACACATAGATCACAAAAAATGTTACATGAAAATAATATAAGGAGTTCCTATACCCCACACACCATCCCACCCCAATCCTCCTACATCAACAACCTCATTCATCGTTGTGGCACATTCATTACATTTGGTGAATACATTTTGGGGCATTGCTGCACTGCATGGATTTTAGTTTACATTGCATTTTACACTCTCCCCTAGTCCCTTCATTGAGTTATGGCAGAATATATAATGTCTTGCATCTGTCACTGCAATATGATTCAGGACAACTCCAAATACCAAAAACACCCCCCACAGCACAGCTCTTCTTTCCTCTCCCTGCACTTAGCAATTCCCGTGGTCACTGCCTCCACATCAATGATACAATTTCTTCCATTGCTAGAGTCACAATAGTTCTGTAGGAGAATATCAGCAGGGGGGTATAGGAGAACACTGTCCTGCCTACATGATTTATTTATAAACATACAACTGCTCTAATAAAAAATATAAAAAGTAACTGGATGCTTCTTGCTTTTGGGAAGCAATACCATATTTTCAGGGAGTGCCTATCTCCTTGAAAATGGGCTATTCATCCAGGTAAATTCTTCCTGTGGTATGGTTGTCTATGTAGTTTCTTACATTTTTATGGCTACCTGGAGCTAAATTATTATAGCCCTACCTCTGTACTTTATTGTTCTCCCTAGACTCATTCTCTGGTCACCTGCTGACTATTCTGCAAATTCTTCCCTCTCCTCCTATAATCTGTGAAAAGGCAATGAAGAGGAAGTTAAAGAAGCTATAAATACATTAGATAATATTCCCATAATTATTTTGGTGAAATTCTGTTTCGAGACTACCACATTTTAATTTTCTACTCTTCTGGAAACTTATCAAATTACTAAAAATGGCTGAATAATTATGAAAATCAATTTCCCATTAAACCTATGAGTGTAGAGCCAATGATTAGTTCATTTATGCAACTTCAGATTTTCTAAAGGCCTTACCATTATGTTCATGTAGAAAATTTCATTTCTGCTCAATTACCTAAATTTCTTTTATTCATTTCCTCATAGAAATACTTAATGAGACAATGAATTAATTTTTAATGGTTTTATTTATCATTGATTTAAAAATATCTTCATTCACTGGACAAATTTTCTTCTTATATATAACCTCTGTCTTCATTATTGCTATAATATAACTCTTCAACATATATTAAGTGTCTTCATTCTTCTTTGCATGATACAAACACATAAAAAGACAAGTCTCTTCCTTATGGAGATACCTTCTTGTGAAAGGAATTGATAGAAAAGAGAAAATTGTTATTGGGTAAGTATCTTTTGCACTTAAGTGTAGTGGATAAAAGGGTCTAGAGTTGAACTTACTGATAATTTTTGAGAATAATTTTATTATACCTTTTAAGCTCCTTTGTTAGACCAGGTTTCATTCTCTTTTCTTGTTTTGCATTAACTAACACAATATATCTTAATTATTGTTCTTATGTATACTTAATGCAAGAAAAAATATAAAGAACATGGGTTTTGGTAGCAGACAAATCTAAGTTCAAGTTCTGGCTCCACCACTTATGGGTTATGCATCTTTCAGTAATTAGTTAATCTATTTTAGCCATACTCTCTTTATTGTCAAATGTTATTATATTATAACATTTTTTGTGGGGTTCTTGGGGTGATAGAGTAATATTCATAGCATATGTAACATAATGCCTACCATAAAATAGTTGTACTAAATATTAAATATTATTATATCACTTTAATCTGGACCATTTTTCTTATTTTAAAAAACAGTTTTATTCAAGTATACTTTGTATGCAATAGAATTACATAATTTCAAGTGTACAATTTGGTGAAATTGATGACTGTAGGTTGTATTTTCATTTCTTGCAAGGCTCTTTTGAATAGCATTAAGAAATAATTTATACTTTTATACTTTGATACTTATTTATTTTTATGGCCTAAGAAATCTTTACCTAACCCAGGCAGTCAAATACGTGATTCTATGTATTTTCTTATTTTATGATTTTAGCTACTATATTTAGATATAAGCTTTGTTTTGAGTTAATTTATGTATATGATTGGAGAAAAAGGTCAAGGTTCATTTCTATGGATATGAATATTCAATTGTGTCTGCACCGTTTATTGAAAAGACTATCTTTTTCCCATTGAATTACCTTAGCCTCTTTCTCTAAGATAAATTGACAATATTTCTCTGCGCTTATTCTGGACTGTCTTTTCTGTTTCAGTGATGTTATATATGTAATTTGATATCTGACTTGATATTTGATATAAAGTCTTCAGTAATTCCTTCAACCTTGTTCTTTTCCAAATGATTTCAGGTACTCTAGATCATTATAATTTATAATACATTTAGATTTTGTATGTTAATTTCTACTAAAAAGGCTGATGGGTTTGGGGATGAATTGAAACTATAGATAAATTTGAGTAAAACTAATGTTTTAACAATAATGAATCTTGCTGTTCATATACATGATATAACTCGCCATTTACTATGTCTTCTTTACTTTTGCTCAGCTATAAATTTTTAGCTTTGAGTCTCCAGATCTTGCACATTTTGCACATAAAGGTACAAATGTGCACATAAATTGTTAATATTAATGTTAATTTAAAATTTTCTATTTTTTATTGTTTTTACTAGTATAAAGGAAACTATGATGGAAGAGGTTGTTGATGTGGGAGGAGTGGAGTAAGGGGGGCGGGGTTTATACAGGGACCTCATATTTTTTTAATGTAACATTTAAAAGAAAATAAAGAAGAAAATTAATACAGTTGATTTATATGTTAATATTTTTCTATTCAATACCTTATTTACATAATTTTTAAACAGCACTGATCTATATTTTAAGGTAAAAATCACCTATGAACTTTATTTTATAAAAGCTTATTTATATTCTGTTCCCTTTCTGCTCTCTATGCTTATTTCTTTTTAAAAATTTTATTTTTTTTTACTTTTTAAAGGAACTTAGATTACATAAATGTTGCACAAAAATTATAGGGGATTCCCACATGCCCTTCTGCATAGCCTTCCTACATATTCCCCATCAACAACATCCTTCATTAGTATAGTAATTTGCCACAATTGATGAACACATTTTGAAGCATTGCCACAAATCGATGATTATAGTTTATATTGTAGTTTACAGTCTCTCCCACACATTTTTCAAAGTTATTATAAGATATACAATGACCTGTATCTGTCATTGCAATGTCAGTCAGGATAATTCCCAAGTCCCAAAATTACACCTATTTTTCTCTCTCCTTTCCTTCAGAACTTCCAGTGGCCACTGTCTTCAATCCATGATTTAAGTTCTTCCACTGCTAGGATCATAAGTCTGTAGTAGAAAAACTGTAAGTCTCCTCTAGTCCATCATGAATTCTCCAATCCTAAGGATTCTGTGATGCCCATTCCGTCTCTTATTTGAGGGGGCTTAAATCCCATGGGGCAGATGGATGAGAGTTTCTTGCTGGAAGTTGTGGACTTTCTCAGTTCCTTTTGATGGTTGTTGTCAGTCATCATTTCCTTGTCAGTTTCCCTGGGTGAGTCCAATGAACTGGAGAGTAGGTGGTGCAAGTCTGTTGGGATTCAGAGTCCATCTGGCACATGGACAGTCCAAAGATTTAAGTCTCTTGGACTTATTGCTATCAACTCTAATACTAACTATGCTTCAAATAGAGTGGCAGCAAAGCCATGTGTAGGGAAAAAAACAATTGTATCAAACTCTATCACATTGGGGAATGTAAATTCTAAAGTCGGCCTCACTGGCAGCATGCCAAACTCCTGAGGTGTCTGCCCTGGCTATAGAGTCTGGATATCTCCAAAGCCCTCAGGAGCCGTGCTATTTGAAGTAATAATCTACTTCAGCAGCCAATGAGTTTCTTCAGAGATGTGCATAAGCATAACTTCTGAAATGATCACCTGACTTGTTTTGATGTCTCTTAGTCATATAAATTCATATTTATCTTTACCTTTCCTCCTTTTGGTCAAGATCTTTTTCCACTTACATTGCTAGTTGGTTCTAGGTAATCATTCCTTGGTGCAGGGAGGCTCATCCCTGGGAGTCATGTCCCACACTGGGGGGAATGTAAAGCATTTGTGTGCTAAGTTCTGCCTTAGAAAGAGTTCACATCTGAGGAACATGGGGGCTCTCAGGAGATAATGCTTAGGATCCTTAAAATAATACGCTACTTTCTTATTTCAAAAGTAAAGGTTCATGATTATAGTCATCACAATCTAGGGTTGGTCAATGGTCCATCTTTCTTCAGTAATCACTGCCCATATACTCAGAGGATTCTTGCTTTCAAATTAGAGAATATGTCAGAACGATCAGGGTCAGAATTCCATATTTCTTTGGTTATTGTGTGTATCTCCATGCACTGTGAAAATGCCTCATGCATACTTGGACACATTCATATGCCTTATAGTTATGCCCCAGGTGAAGCTCCTCCCATGCATCCACCATCTCTGACATCTCACACCAATGATCCTCCCCAATCACAGCTGTAACATTTCTGTCATCAAAAACTTCTTCATAATTGAAGCCAAAGTAAGCATTCCAAATTTATATGGAAGGGTAAAGGACCCTGAATAGAAAAGTCCATCTTGAAACAGAACACATTTTAGGCCTCATATTTATGGCCAATTAATTTTTGACAAGGGTGCCAAATACATTTCATGGATAAACGAAAGAGTCTTCAATAACTTCTGCTGGGAAAACTGGCTATGCATATAGAAAAGAATGAAGATTGATCCTACTTCACATCATGTACACAAATTAAATCATAATGGAACAGTGATATAAATATAAGAACCAAAACTTTAAATATCTTAGAAGAAAACATAAGAAAACATCTTCAGTACTTTGTGTTAGGCAATGGTTTCTTAGATTTTACAGCAAAAGAAAGAGCCACAAGAAGATAAAAAGATAAATACAGCCTCATCAAAATTTAAAACTTTTGTGCATTAAAGGATTTTATCATGAAAGTAAAAAGATAACCTCGAGAACATAAGAAATAACTGGAAATCATCTATACAATAAGGGCTTAATACCATGAATATATTTTAAAAATCATACAATTCAGCAACAAAAAGACAAATAACCCCTCTCCAAAACAAGAAAATATCTTGAGTAGACATTTTCCCAAAGAGGATATACATATGACCAATAAGCAGATGAAAAGATGCTCAATATCATAAACTGAAAATCTACTCGTACTAATAAGTGAGTTTAGCAAACTCACAAGATACAAACTTATACCATCACACTATTTAATTATCAAGACATTTCCAATATTCCAAATAGGAGAACTGTACATTTTAAGGCTTAAGTTCCCATTCCTGTTCCCCACCCAATCACCTTCTAACTTATATTTTAGAATATGGCTTAATGAGTTTCCTTATGCTAATTTTTTCAAATAAGTGAATCCATACAATATTTGTCCTTCATTATCTCACTTATTTCAATCAAGATGATGATTTCAAGGTTCAACCATGCTGTTATGTGAACCAGAATTTCACTCCTTGTTATGGCTGCATAATATTCCCTTATAGGTATATACCCTATTTGCTTAACTATTCATTGTCTGAAAGGTGCTTAGACTGTTTCCATCTTTTCTAAATTATGAACCATGCCACTAGGAACATCGGTGTGCATATATGTATTCAAGTCCCTGCTTTTAATTCTTTAAGGTATATGCCTAATTGTGGCATTGCTGAATCATATGATATTTACATACTTAGATTTCTGAGGAACCACCAAACTATCACAGTAACTGCACTTTTTAACATTGTGACAAACAATATATGAGCATTCCTATTTCCTTACATTTTCTCCTATATTTTAAATTTTATTTTTAATTTTCCCTCCACCATCATGCTGTATTTGTTGTCTGTTTCCATTCACTGTTGGAACTTCTGTATCAATTTCACTTTTTGTCTTATCTCCTTGCAGTTCTCCTCTAGAATTCACTGGGATTAGATTCTGGGGACCACTGATGTGGAGAGAGTTTCCCTGCCATTATGTGTCACCTCAGTTTCTGGTCTCAGCTGCACTTCACCTTGACTCTCCTCTTTGTCTCTCTTTCATTGCATCATCATCTTGCTGTGTGACTCACTTGTGCAGGCGCTCAGCTCACTATGTGGGCACTCGACTCACCATGCAGGCACTTAGCTCACAATGCAAGCACTTGTGGCTCACCATGTGGGCACTTGGCTCACCATGCAGGCATGCTTTCTCTTCTTTTTCACCAAGAGGCCCCAGTGATCAAACCCAGTCCCTCCATATGGTAGGCAGAGGCGTTATCACTTGAACCATATATGCTTCCCATACATATTATATATATAACAGCCATACTGTATGGCATATTTTGAAAGGTCAAGCCAGAGTGGAGTATTTGATCATTCCTTCAGGTTGCTAATTGATAGACTGGCACTGATGTAAAACACACCAATATGTGTATTGGGGATACTCTGCTAGATCCAGCACAGGTGTGGTGACTCATAATGTAAAAATAGACTTGTTCTAGACATATGTGAAAGCTGTATAGGAGAGGACAGCACTACATGTTTTTCCTACTAGTTTTATGTTGTGTCTCCTTAATTTGTCATTTATCCATTTACTTCTGCTCTCTAACTCTTTTTCAGAGTTTTAAAGAAGTCAGGTCTGCCAGGTTTTACTGGTTGTTCAAAGATTTTATGGGGGAAGAGGAACCTCGATTATATAATGCAGTTACCTTATTCAAATTGCTAAATTTGTAAAACTTTATTTTTAGAATTCTATTTTATTAAATACATTTTTTATTTTTAAAAAATATACTTATATTACACAAAATGTTACACACAAAAATATAAGAGATTCCCATATGCCCTACTCCTCACATCTCCCACTCTTCCCCACATGAACAACTTCTTCCATTAGTGTGGTAAATTCATTGCAATTGATGAATACATTTGGAGCATTGCCATTAAGCATGGATTATAGTATAGTTTACATTGTACTTTACACTGTCTCCCACTCAATTCTGTAGGTAATGGCAGAATATATAATGTCCTGTATTTGTCATTGCATTGTCATTCAGGACAAGTCCGAGTCCTGAAAATGTCCCCATATTACACCAATTTTTCCCTCTCCATGCCTTCACCACCTCCAGAGCTACTGTATACACATCAATGATATAATTTCTTCCATTGCTAGAATCAAAATAAGTCTATAGTATTATACGAGTAAGTCCACACTAGTCCATATTTTATTTCCCAATCCTCAGGATTCTGGTATGGTGATGCCCAATTCACCTCTACTTGAGAGGGTGCCTTAATCAATTATGGCTGAAGGAAGATACTCTCTTGCTTGCAGGTGTAGATTCTTTTGGTTCCTTGGTTTGGTGGCTGTCAAAACTCAGTCCCTTGTTAATTGTCCTAAGTGAGTGCAATGAACTGGAGAGTAGCTGTTGCAACCTGCTGTGGATCAGGGCCCAACTGGCACATGGACAGCCCAAAGATTCATGTTTCTTGGACATACACATTATAACTCCAGCACCAAGTATAAGTTCAAATAGAAGGGACAGAAGAGGAATGTGTAGAGAACTCACAACTGAGTCCAGCTCTGTCATACTCAGGAGCACAATCTCCAAAGTATGGCACCCTGGCAAGACACCAAACTCCAGGGTTATCTGGCATGACTATAGGACCTGGGGGTCTCCCTATTATTTGGGATACTATCTACTTTGGGAGTCTATGAGATCCGACTGGGATGTGCATAAATGTTATCTCTGGGATGATCACCCAAATAACTTTGAAGTCTCTTAGTCATATAAACTCATTTGTATTTATATTTTTCAACTTTTATTCAAGATTTTTTCTTTCCAGTTTCATTGCTAGTTGGTGCTTCATAGTAATCCCTTAGTACCAGGGAGGATCATCCCTGGGAGTCATGTCCCATGCTGGGGGAAAGGTGTTGCATTTTCATGCTGAGTTTGGCTTAGGGACAGGCCACATTTGAAGAAAATGGAGGCTCTCATAAGGTAACTGTTCAGCACCCTACAGCACTAGGCTAAGTTGCAAATTCAACAACAAAGGCTCGCAACCATAGTTATCAATACTATGAACCCTTCTTTGAATCATCCTTCTTCACTGGTCATTTCACTTGTACTTAAGGGATTATTGTTGCTCCATTAGATAATGTGGCAGAGCTTCACAGGATGGCAATTCAATATGTTTTTGGTTATTATGTGAATCCTCACCCACTATGGCAATGCCCCATGGCATTTGAACACATTTATATACCTTACATATATGCCCAGGTGAACTTCCTCCCATGTATCTCCCATCACTGACACCTTATACCAATGATCCTCCCCTTCCATGGCTATAAACCTTCTGTGATCCAAAATTATTTCATAAATGAAGACAAGAATATCACCACATACAAATGATAGGAAAATGAAATAATAATGATAGGTATAAAAATGAGAAATAAATACATAATAATTTAGAAAAAAAATAAAACTAAATAAAATTTAAATATTGGGATATTAAAAAATAATGAAAAATATTTAAATGTTTAATGTTTTGCCTTTCATCATTGTGATATATATTTTCTTGTATGTACAGTGCTATTTTCTTCCATTTCTTCCCCAGTGTCTTGCTTCTTTTCATTTTGTCTTCACAGGAGTTTTAGGCCACACTAAAGTCACATACAGAACACAGGGAACTCCCTTCCTTATAAGCAAAATACTCCCAGTTTCCCCATTCATGTATCAATAACTTCTTTTGTTTGTTTTGTATTTTGCTTTCTTTTTGTATTTTTAAAATTTAATTTCCTTTTTATAAAGATACATAGATCACAAAAAAATATTATGTTCAAAATATGAGTTCCCATATACCCCACCCGTGATCCCACTCCTCCTACATCAACAACCTCTTTCATCAGTGTGGCATATTCACTGCATTTGGTGAATCCATTCTGGAGCAATGCTGCACTGCATGGATTATAATTTACATTGTAGTTTACACTCTCTCCCAGTAATTCAGTGGGTTATGGCAGGATATATAAAGTCCTCTATCTGACACTGCAATATCATTTAGGACAACTCCAAGTCCTAAAAATTCCCCCACATCACACACTTCTCTCTACCTGCCCTTAGCAACTACCATGGCCTTGTCTCCACATCAATGATACAGTTTCTTCAATTGCTAGTGTCACAATAGCTCTATAGTAGAATACCATTGAGTCCACTCTAATCCATATTTTATTATTTTATTCTTTGGACCCTGGGATGGCAATGTCCATTACACCTCTAAATATAGAGAGGGTTTAGATCCCTATTGGATGATGGAAGCAATTCTCCTGTTTGCAGTTGTAGGTACTCTTGGTTCTCTGGTGTGGTTGTTGAAAATATTCACCTTCCTGTTAGATGTCCTGGGTAAGCCCAATGAACTGGAGAGCAGGAGTTGCAACACTGCTGAGGCTCAGGGCCCAGCTGGCACATGGTCAGCACAGAAATTCAAGTCTCCTGAGTATACACCAACCCTAGTGTCAACCACTGGTTCAGTCAAAGTAATATAAGAGGCATGTGTAGAAAGGTGACCTCTCAGTCCAACTCCATCACATTCAGGAACACAAATTCCAAATAAGGCCCATTCAAAAGACACTGAACTCCTGAGACATCTGCCATGATCATTGAATCTGTGTGTCTCCATAGCTCTCAGGAGCACTGCTACCTGGGGTTGTATCTATTTTGTCTGTCTCTTGATTCTGCTGAGATGTACTTAAGTGCAACCCATCTGATGACCACCCGAATCTTTTTTTGATCCCCCCTGGTGGCTTTTTATATGCTATTTGCTCACTGTGTCCATTCGCTGTGCATTCTTTTTTTTTTTTTTTCGTTTCTTTTTTTCTTCTTTATTTTCTTTTAAATGTTACATTAAAAATTATGAGGTCCCCACATACCCCCAACCCACCCACCCCACCCCTCCTGTATCTGTATTTATTTTTTTATTTCCCCTCTCTCCGTGACCTTGCTTACTCTCTGCTTTCTGTGTCTATTTGCTGTGTGCTTGTCTGTGTTTTTTCTTGTCTCCCTTTTTTGTCGCATCACACTTGATGAGTTGGCTTGCAGGCCAGTTGACTCTCCACAGTGTGTAGGCAAGCCTGCCTTCACAAGGAGGCCCTGGATGAGAACTCAGGGCCTCCCATATGGTAGATGGGAGCCCAAAATGAGCCACAGTCGCTTCCTCACCCAACTCTTTTTTGAAGACTCTTAGCCATATAAACTTATATGTCCTTACCATTATCCCTGTTTATTCTAGGAATTTTTCTAGATACATCACCAGCTAGTGATTGGTAGTAATCCTGTGGTTCCAGAGAGGCTCATCATCCCTGGGAATCATGTCCCACACTGAGGGGAAGGTAATGCATTTACACGCTGCATTTTGCTTAGAGAGTGGCCAGATTTGAGCAACATGAAGGCTCTCAGGAGCACTAGACCTACTTGAAATTTCAGGCACACAAGCTCATAAGCATAGTAATCAGTATGAAGGGCAGATCATTGGACCATCCTTCACTGGTCTTTGTCCTTGCATTTGGGAGATTGTTGCTGTTCCATTGGGGATTATGACAGAGCTCCCCTGGCTAGGAACTCAGCACTCGCTCAGTTGTTCATTTGTAAATTTAACTACTGTGAAATACTCAACGTATATCCAAACATTTTTACATATCCTATATACATGCCGGAGAAATCTCTCCCAATCATTTGTCCCCAGTTAATAACTCCCTACACCAGTTTTCCTTCCCTGCCATAGTTGAAACTCTCTGTGTTCTAAAACTTCTTTAAAAATGAAACCTAATATATTTCCAGATTCAATTAGTAGGTAAATGAAATAGTAATGGAAGGTTTAAAGATTAGAAATAGAACACATAACTATTTAGAAAGATTAAAATAAATTAAAAAGTAAATTGAGGTATTAATAAATAAAAATATCATAAAACTTTGTTTTTGACATTTTGACTTTCATCACTGTAGTAGATGTTGTCCTTTATGTACAGTGGCAAGGAAATTTCTTTCATTCCTTCCTCAGTGTCTATATCCCTTTTTAAAATTTTTCATTTTGACTTCAAAAAAGTTTTAGATCACAGTGAAGTCATCTATACAATATAGGTGACTCCCATATATCCAACATCAAACCCTTTTCTCCCTCCCTGAGGCATGACCTTTTTACATGTTATGTTATATTTGCTGCAGCTGATGTACAGATATTGAAAAAGAGCTACCAAATATGATTCCATTTTGGTTTTCATTATGGTTTATATTTTAGACTGTACACTTTCCTAAATATTTAGATATATTATGGTTTACATTATGGTTTCTACTTTAGCCTACAGACTTTTATACATTTTTGGTGAAATTTAAAATGTCCTATATCCATCATTACACAATCTTGGGGAACACTTCCATTTCCCCCCAGTTCCCGCTTCCATCTATTCTATTCCTTTATCCCCATCGAATTATGGCCCACAGTGACAGCCAGATTTCCCTGATAGTAGGATCAGATTGACAGATACATGTAACAGTGCTGAAGGTTTGACACACTAGTTTGTCCTCCCCTATTGGTAGCCACCAATTTTCTCGAGACTCACAATTCCCTATGTTTGAGAACATCAGGACTCCACCCAGAATGGGGGTGCCCTTTTCCACATATTTTATGGGTCTTCACCCAATGATGTAAACTACTATGACAAGATGAGTACACAGACACTCCGTAGAAGCCTGCTCCTGTGCCAGATGCCCCACTTAAAGCACCATAAACAGGTAACCCTTCCTGGTTATATTTTCTTAAGAGTTTTCTCAACATTTTAGTTTCAACCACATACTCGACAATCTCCCATGTTCATCTGTTCTCCCAACCCTCCCCCCAATTCATTGGGTCATCTGACCCATCCTCCCAACCCTAGCCCTCCTCAAGCCTGCAAAGCCCCTCCCAATAGTATCGCTATGATCCCATCTAATCCCTTCACTGTACAACTACTTTCCTCCACTTAATCATAAATTTCACCAATGTAGGCATCAGCTCACAAACTTCCTCTCCCCTCCAATTTCCTGTAAGGCTATCATCCAGTCTCTAGCTCTCTGAGACAGCTTGGTTTGCTTATTTCATACCAGAGAGGTCATGGAGTATGTGTCTTTTAATTCCTGATTTGCTTTACTCAGCATAATGTCCTCAAGAATCATCCATGTTTGCCCATGTCTTGGTACTGTATTCCTTCTTATAATTTAATAGTATTCCATTGTATGTACATACCACATTTTATTTATTCATTCATCTGTTCGGTGAATCCAACTTTTGCAATAGTGAATAAGGCCACTATGAATATTGGTGGGCATATATCCGTTTGTGTCCTTGTTTTCAGTTCTTCTGGGAATATACCTAGCTGTGGAATTGCTAGGTCATATAAAAAATTTATAGCTAGATTTTTAGAAGCCACCAAACTGTCCTCCAAAATGGCTGGATCCTTTTGCATTCCCACCAGCAATGGATAAGTGTTCCCATTCCCCCAAGTCCTCTCCAACACTTGTAGTCATCTGTTTTTTTAATAGCTGTCAGGCTTATGGGCAAAAGATGGTATCTCATTGCAGTTTTGATTTGAATTTCCCTAATAGCTAGTGATTTTGAGCATAATTTCATTTGATTTTTAGTCATTTGTATTTCTTCTTTGGAGAAGTGTCTGTTCAATTGTCTTGCCCATTTTTTATAGGGGTTGTTTGTCTTTCTCTTTTCAAGATATAGGATTTCTTTATATATGCAGTTTATTAGTCTCCATGGTTACCAAATATTTTCTCCCATTTTGTAGGCTGTCTTCTCACTTTCTTGACAAATCCTTTTGAGTTGCCAAAAGCTTTAATTTTGAGGAAGTCCCATCTATTTTTCCTTTGGCTGCTCATGCTTTTTGTGTGAAGTTCATGAAGCCATTTCCTATTACAAGTTCCTGTAGATGCTTCCCTACATTTTTCCCCATTGTTTTTTTTCTTAATTGATTGTGTAAAAATATTACATTAAAAAATATATACGAGGACCCATTCAACCCCACCACCCCCACCCCACCACTCCCCCCCCCCCAGCAACACTCATTCCCATCATCATGACACATCCATTGCATTTGGTAAGTACATCTCTGGGCATCTCTGCACCTCATGGTCAATGGTCCACATCATGGCCCATACTCTCCCCCATTCCATCCAGTGGGCCCTGTGAGGATTTGCATTGTCTGGTGATTGCCCCTGAAGCACCATCCAGGGCAGCTCCAAGTCCCAAAGACGCCTCCACCTGTCGTCTCTTCCTGCCATTCCCCATACCCATTAGCCACCATGTCCACTTTTCCCACTCCAATGCCACCTTTTCTCTGTGAACATTGGATTGGTTGTGTCCATTGCACTTCTTTGTCAAGAGGAGGCTCAGATTCCACATGGATACTGGATGCAATCCTCCTGCTTTCAGTTGTAGGCACTCTAGGCTCCATGGTGTGGTGGTTGTCCTTCTTCAACTCCATCTTAGCTGAGTGAGGTGAGTCCAATAAATCAGATTGTAGGTGCTGGAGTCTGTTGAGGCTCAGGGCCTGGCTATCACATTGTCAGTCCAGAGATTCAGATCCCCAAAATATATCTTAAACACCAACACCAACTACAACTCCAGCACAGTAGCATGAAAGTCTTATGAAGAGAGATCCCATCTGAGTCCAGATTCATCATGCATAAACACCAGCTCCAAAGAAGGGCCATCTGACATGGCAGTTAACCCCATCTGCCATGACCATAGCACCCATGGGTCTCTTTAGCCCTCAAAGGAACCAATAACTGGTGGTTGTATCTACTTTATCTGTCTCTTAGACTCTGCCCAGTTGTGCATAAGGGCAATCCTCCTGACAGCCTCCAGGCTCTTTTTTAGAGACTCGTAGCCATATAAACTCATTTCTCCTTTCCATTTCCCCCTTACATTAGGTCAAACAGCTTTTTAAAGTCATGGTATTTTATGTAGACAGGGATATTCTGCTGATCCGCATTGAACCCTCCATTCAAGGTCATTTTCCAGTTGCATCATCAGTTGGTAGTTGATAGTGATCCCTCGGTGCCAGGGAGGCTCATCCCCGGGTGTCATGTCCCACGCTGGGGGGAAGGCATTGCATTTACATGCTGAGTTTGGCTCCAAGACTGGCCACATTTGAGTAACATGAAGGCTGTCAGGAGGAAATTCGCAGGCACAATGCTGCTCTAGGCCTTGTTCTTATTTCAGGCATATCAGCTCACAAGCATAGTCATTAGGGTCAGGGGCTCACTGTTGGACCCTCATTCCTTCCCGGTCCTTGCCGCTGCAC
Source organism: Dasypus novemcinctus (assembly GCF_030445035.2). Lineage (NCBI taxonomy): Eukaryota > Metazoa > Chordata > Mammalia > Cingulata > Dasypodidae > Dasypus > Dasypus novemcinctus. Next base: position 104,378,836 of record NC_080704.1, on the reverse strand, counting down.
CTGGGAGACTGTCGCTGCTCCCCTAGGGACCACGACAGAGCACCACTGGCCAGGAACCCAGTATCCCCCCAGCTGTAGTTTTTAATTTTTGCCACTATGAGTATATCCAAACATTACCATGCACCCTGTACATATGCCCTTTATAGCTCCCTGTCAGCCATATATCACCTGTCAATAGTATCTTATACCAGTATTCCTCCGTTGCCATTGTTGAACCACTCTGTGATCCAGAACTTCCTGAAAATTGAAGCTCAATATAATGTCAGGAACCCTTAGTAGCAAAATGGCATATAGCGATGGGTTTAAAGGTTAGATATAGAATACGTGTTGACTTGGAAAAAATTCTACATCCTATCTTTTTCTTTTTTTTTCTCTCTAATTATTGAACTTCTCTTAACAAAAGCCCTAGACCACAGCAATTCATATATATAATATACAGCACTCCCAAACATCCACCACAAAACCTTTTCCCTTCCACAGCGATACTCTTACACCCTATTCACATCATATTTACTTAAAGTGATGTGCAGAGTCTGAGACAATAGCTTTCAAACAAGGTGACATCTGTGCTTACATTGTGGTGCATACTTTAGGATACACAGTTTTCTAATTTTTTAGTTATCCTATGTTTTACATTATGCTTTACATTATCAGTCTGTCGTCTCCTATATGTTATGGTGTAATATTACATGTTATATATCCATCCTTGTGTATTCTCGCGAAACTCCTCTCTTACCCCCCATTTACCTTGGTTCCACACATTTAACATCCATTTTCCCATCCACCTTGGTGCCCACAGTGACAGCCAACCTCCGTTTCCCAAGGAGCCACGTCCAGAGATAGTTGGATTAGTGTTCAGGGCTTAACTTGCTCAACTGCCCCAATGCCCTGGGAGCCACACTTTCTCTCGAGAGATACAGTTCCCTCTATTTGATGGCGTTAGTCCTCCCCAGGATGTGGGTACAAACCCACTCTCACTACTTTGGTCTCTACCCAATGGTGCCACCCACTCTGGCAAAATGAGCATTCAGACATTCCCCAGGAGCCCAACCAGCATCGGACCATCCCCTCCGAGCATTCTAAACAGGTAACCCTCTTAATTATATTTTGATACGATTTTCTCGGCATTTCACTCTCCACCAACACTTGACACTCTCCTATGTTCGTATGCTACCCCTCCCTCATCCCACTTTTGGGCAATATTACCCATCCTCCCATCCCCAGCCACCCTCAAACCCGCATAGCCCCTCCCAAAGGCAACCCCTTGCCCCCATTTTATCTCTTCTTTGTGTTCATACTTACCACCATCTTGTCTTAAATTCCACCCCTGCAGACATCGGCTTACATCCTTCCTCCACCCTCCGATTTCCTGTAAGCCTATCGTTCAGTCTCTAGCTCTCTGAGGCAGCTTGCTTATTTCATATCATTGAGGTCATGTAGTATTTGTCCTTCAATGCCTGGGTTGCATCACTCAACATAAGGTTCTCAAGATACATCCATGTTATCACATGTGTTTGTAGTGTATTTGTTCTTACAGCCGAGTAGTATTCCATTGTATGTATATACCACATTTTATAGATCCACTCATGTGTTGATGGGCATTTGGGTTGATTCCAACTTTTGGCAATAGTGAACAATGCTGCTATGAACATTGGTGTACATATATCGGATTGTGTCCTTGTTTTCAGTTCTGCTGGGTATATACCCAGCAGTGGTATTGCTGGGTCATATGGCAAATCTATGGCTAGTTTTTTGAGAAACCGCCATACTGTCCTCCAGAATGGTTGGATCCTTCTGCATTCCCACCAGCAGTGGATGAGTGTTCGCCTTTCTTCACATCCTCTCCAGCATTTGTATTATTCTGCTTTTTTCATAGCTGCCAATCTTATGGGTGTAAGATGGTATCTCATTGTAGTTTTGATTTGCATTTCCCTGATAGCTAGAGATTTGGAGCATTTTTTCATGTGCTTTTTAGCCATTTGTATTTCTTCTTTGGAGAAGTGTCTGTGTTTAAATCTTTTTCACATTTTTTAAATTGGTTGTTTATCTTTTTATTTTCAAGATATATGAGTTCTTTATATATGCAAGTTATAAGTTTCTTATCAGATATATGGTTGCCAAATATTTTCTCCCACTGTGTGGGCTCCCTTTTTACTTTCTTGACAAACTCCTTTGAGGTGCAGAAGGCTTTAATTTTGAGGAAGTCCCATTTATGTATTAGTTCTTTTGCTGCTCGTGCTTTTGGTGTGATATTCATGAATCCATTTCCTATTACAAGGTCCTGTAGATGTTTCCCTACACTGCTTTCTAAGGTTTTTATGGTCTTGGCTCTTATATTTAGGTCTTTGATCCATCTTGAGTAGATCTTTGTATAAGGTGTGAGATGGTAATCCTCTTTCATTCTTCTACATATGGTTATCCAGTTCTCCAGACACCATTTGTTGAATAGGCCATTCTCTCCCAGTTGAGAGGGTTTGGTGGCTTTATCGAATATTATGTGGCTATATATGTGAGGTTCTTTATCAGAACTTTCAATTCGATTCCATTGGTCTGTGTGTCTTTCCTTACGCCAATACCATGCTGTTTTCACCACCATAGCTTTGTAGTATGTTTTGAAGTCAGGTAGTGTGATTCCTCAATTTTGGTTTTTCTTTTTCAGTATGTCTTTGGCTATTCGGGGTCTCTTTCCTTTCCAAATAAATTTCATAGTTAGTTTTTCTAGTTCCTTAAAGAAGGCTGTGTTGATTTTTATTGGGATTGAATTGAATGTGTAGATCAGTTTTGGTAGGATAGACATCTTAATAATATTCAGTCTTCCTATACATGAACAAGGAATATTCTTCCATTTATTGAGGTCTTCTTTGATTTCCTTGAACAGTCTTGTATAGTTCTTGGTGTATAAGTTTTTTACCTCTTTAGTTAAATTTATTCCTAAGTATTTGATTTTGTTATTTACTATTGTGAATGGTTGTTGCTGCCTCCCTTCACCCCTCCTCCTAGCCTTTGTTATCTCCCTTTTCCAGCCGTTGCTATCCTTCACCGCCTACCTCATAGCTGCCTGCACAGCTCCGCCTATCCACTACCACCCCGTAGTTAATCCGCCCCCGTTCCTACCCCTCCCTTGACCCAACCTTTTATAATCAAGTGTATTTCTGCAATAAAGTGGACTAGCTCGCTCTCACAGGCTGTCTCCGTGGTTTTTACTGAGCGTCCCCCACGCCTGGAGAACCTAGGCCTATGCGCTGGCCTAGGGGCTCACCGCCGAGTCATGGAAGCCCGCCCGGTCCTCGTGAGTTGCTAACTTAAAATAGCAAGCCCACAGCAGGGGGCTCGTCCGGGATCCTTTCCTTCCACCGCCCTCCGGCCCCTCTCTGCTGCTGCTGCTGCTGTCTACAGGTGATCATTTCAGCTCTCCAGGTAGGGACCCCATCGCCGTCTTTTCTTCTCCCACTATGGGCGCCTCTCTCTCCTCACACCATACCCCTCAGGTTCGGCTTTTAGCCGCCCTGCTTGATACCAATGGAGTCCGCGTTTCCCTGAAACAGCTCCAAAAATACTGGGACCTGCTACTCCCTTTTAATCCGTGGCTCGCCACCTGCCAGCTCTGGAGCCCAGACACATACTCTCGACTCATAGATCGAGTCACCTCCACCATAGAGCATGAAAAGTGGTCTTTTCCACCCGGCCTGCTGCCTGCTCTAGTAGCCATACGCGCCTGTCTCCTTGGTGCGCCGTCAGAAGCCATCCGAGACAAATCGGTTAAGCAACCCAATGACTATGAGCCCGATGATCCTGGCGACACAAATTCTCTGTCTGACCAGCTCGCCGCCACTCTCGAGCGTGAACCTCCCCGCCCGCGCTCCCCACGACCCGCAGAAGCCGCTTCAGTAGCTCCTCAAAATAGCGGACTTTCTCCCTCTTCTTCCACCTCTGCCCAAAATGGCGCACTTCCGGCTTCTTCTTCACCTATATCCGAGCCCGCCGGCGGGAACAAAGGCGCTTCCTCTCACCTTTACCCACCCCTCCCTGTCCTGTCATCTTCCGGCCCTGCCCCGGAAATAATGCAGCCGCCATCTTGGCCGGCGCCCGGAAATGACACGACTTCGCCGCCATCTTGGCCGGCGCCCGGAAATGACGTGACTTCGCCGCCATCTTGGCCGGCGCCCGGAAATGACGTGATTTTGCCGCCATCTTGGCCGGCGCCCGGAAATGATGTAACTACACTGCCATCTTGGCAGGCGCCCGGAAGTGATGTAGCCACTCCGCCATCTTGTCCAGCACCCAAAAATATCCTGCCACCAGTTTGTTGCCGCCTTGACGCTGCTAAGCCATCATTCTCTCATCTGTTTCCCGCTACCGTTCATCCCTCACCACCACCGTATGGCAGCAGGCCCCCACCTGCTTCTAGCGAAGCACATTCTCCCGCCCCCCAGCTATACCCGCTCAACCCGCTGCCCACGCAGCAACGCCCTCAAACTTGGCTTCCCTTCACAGCAGAAGAAGTTAAAACTCTTCGTAAAGCCGTTAAAGAAGACAGCATTGATAGCCCATATGTTCAACAACTAATAGAAGAGTTGGGGGTTCAGCTTGTTCTTCCCTATGATTGGATTTCTCTAGCTCGTTCCATCCTTCAGCCAGGCCAGTTCCTTGAATGGCGCGCTCACTATCAAGTAGCTGTTGATCAACAAGTAGTGGAAAATGTTCGAGCGGGTGTCCAAGATCCAGCTGATGCCTACACAGGGGTTAACAACTATGCTGACCCTCATTCCTATGTGAACATAGACCCAGGGTTTTGGCTCCAAGTGAAAGTTCTCCTTCAGCGGTCATTCTCTTTAATTTCCACCAAACAATCCACCAAGTTCGCGCAAATGCTTCAAGACTCGCAAGAAACCTTTCCGGCATTTGTCGCCCGCGTTATCGAAGCATGCCAACGTAAAATTACTAACGAAGATGCTCAGTTTGCGTTAGCAAAAAAACTCATTCTCGATGGGTGCCTCGCACCCTTCCGAGCTGTCATCCTTCCTATCCGCGACAAGCCGATGCACAAATGGGTCCTAGCTTGTCGAGACATTGACCCACAGACTAAAGCACTTACTGCTGCCTTCGCTTCCGCCATGGCTGTCTCATCTGCCTCCACTTCTGCCTGCTTTCGATGCGGTCAGCCCGGTCATTTTGTTCGCGAGTGCCCTCAACCAGCAGCTCCCCGCCCTGCCATAGCACTGCACAGACCAAGAGGCCCCCCCACGCCATGCCCGTGCTGTGGTAAAGGGTATCACTGGGCCCGCGACTGCCGCTCAGTGCAACGTTTTTCTCAGCCTTTAAACTTCCAGCGGGGCAGGCCTCAGCCCCTCCCCCAAGAGGCCCTCCACAAAGCTCCAAAACCCTAATGTGGACCATGCCTATTAAACGTCACCAAAAACCTTCACTAGAACTTAAAATAGAGGGACAATGGCTTGACGGACTCTTAGACTCGGGTGCCAAAATCTCTTGTATTCCCTTCGAAATCGCCGCTTTTAATCACTGGCCCCTCGAAACTGGCCCTCAAGTCATCGGCGCCACAGGAGCTGCTACTTCTTGGAAAACATCTCAGCCTCTGCATTGGAGCGACCGAGAGGGTAATGAAGGTCAAATTCGTCCACTCGTCCTCTCTTCAGTCCAAACCATCCTGTGGGGAAGAGATGTACTCAGCCAGCTAAAAGCTCGAATCACCACAGAAGCCTTCTTAGCTGTGCCGCCCCCCCCTTATAGGGGCCACTGCTCCTGTTTCAAAACCTGACCCTATCCCTCTGGAATGGGACACAGAGGAGCCCATCTGGGTCGAGCAGTGGCCCTTGCCAACTCACAAACTACAAGCTCTCTCTGCCCTCGTTGAAGAGCAACTACAGGCAGGGCATATTGAGCCGTCTACCAGTCCCTATAACTCGCCAGTTTTTGTCATCAACAAAAAGAACACAAGTAAGTTTCGCCTCCTCCACGACCTTCGAGAAATTAACAAGCATATTAAGCCAATGGGGTCACCTCAGCCTGGTTGCCCGCATCCCACTGCAGTCCCCCAGCATTTTTATGCAGCCACTATTGACATCAAAGATTGCTTTTCCTCCATTCCTCTTCACCCGCGAGACTGTCCACGGTTTGCGTTTACAGTCCCGCGTACCAACAATCAAGGAGCAGCACTCCGATTCCAATGGCGAGTACTACCACAAGGCATGCGGAACAGTCCAACTATATGTCAGCTCTATGTCAATCATGCCATTGAGCCGCTATGCTCTAAGTTCCATCCAGAGCACACATACATCATCCACTATATGGATGACCTTCTTTTAGCAGCAAGTTCTAACACACTTCTCAATGATTTACTTTCTGCAGTTATGACGAACCTCTCAAGTCTTGGATTAATAGTGCAACCTGACAAGGTCAACCCCCAGCCACCTTTCCAGTTCTTAGGCTTTCATTTTCATCAATATATTCGGCCCACCAGCCCGCAAATCTATGTTTCTGATCACATGACGCTGACTGAGCTCCAACGGCTTTGCGGACAAATCAATTGGCTTCTATCAGCACTCCCCATCACAACAGCGCAAATGCAACCCCTTTTCGAGCTCCTGCAGACTAAGTGCAGTCCATCCGCTGCAGTCGTTCGCCCCATCACCATCACCCCAGCTGCCAAAGAAGCCATCCAACAAGTAAATGCTGCACTCCAGCAATGCCGCCTAGAGCGATTCTCTCCCGATCTCCCAATCCTTGCCTTAGTTTTGCCAACACCAGTCACCCCAACGGGTCTCCTATGGCAAGATGGTCCTCTTCTCTTTCTACACATGTCAAAAAGTAAACTCCCAAAAATCTGCCCATTTACAAGGGCTTGGATCACATTAGCCACTGACTTAGTACTTCTCTCCATACAAACGTACGGCGTCCCGCCACACACCATTGTTTGGCCCTTTGATGCAAAAGAAGTTACTTCCCTTATCATGAATAATGCTCAAATGCAGAGCCTGATAGAGTTCTTTCGTGGCTCCTTCGACAACCACTATCCTCATCATCCACTGCTGCAAGGGGTATCTCAATTAGCATTTTTCAACCCGTTCCGTCCGCTGCCCGCAAGAAAGCCAATACCCTTTGCCATCACTGCTTTCACTGATGCCTCAAAAAGGAGCTTCGCTGCTGTCATATATGTGCCAGGAAAGCTTGAGCCACGACAGTTGATGTTTGCCAATCACCTTTCTGTTCAAGTGGGTGAACTCTTAGCTGTCGCTGCAGTCCTCAATCTTTACCCAGACCAGCCTCTCAACATCTTTACAGACAGCTTGTACACCTTACAGGTATGTCGCAGCCTCCCACTTGCTACCTTTCTACCCAGCGACTCATCTATAGACCAAGCACTCGCCTTTGTACAGCGACTGCTTGAAGAAAGGCAACAACCCTGGTTCATCGCTCATATCAGAAGTCACTCTGACCTGCCAGGACCACTGACTCAAGGAAATGCCCTTGCTGACGCCTTAGCGTCCGGCCGCCATGTATACCCAGCTGCCATTTGAGAAGATTCCATTGACAAAACAAGACTAGGAGACTTCGTCAACCAAGCCAAACTTTTACACTCTCAATTCCACTTCTCTGCGCGATCTATCCAGAGGCTCTTTCCAGACCTCCCCATCGAAACATGCAAACATCTTGTGCGTTCCTGCCGAACATGCGCACCTTTGCTACCCCTTGGACCCTTGCAGCCCCGCGGAGCTAATCCCCGCGGCCTGCGGCCTAACTCCCGCTGGCAGCTAGACGTCACCCATGTTAGTGCTTTTGGGCGCCTTAAATATCTTCATGTTGCAGTTGATACCTTCTCGCACCTATGCTATGCCGTGCCCATCACAGGAGAGAGTGCCAAACATTGCATCAAAGCGCTTCGGCAAGCCATTCTATTCATGGGAATTCCCTGGGATCTCAAAACCGACAATGGACCAGCCTATCGCAGTGCCACCTTTGCCAGCTTTGTGCAGATGTACCACATCACACATCATTTCGGCATCCCCTACAACCTGCAAGGGCAAGGAATTATTGAGCGTACTCACCAGCAGCTCAAGCTACTCATTCAAAAGGAAAAAGCTTCCTCTCCCCACAAGGCCCCTGCCGACGTCATTACTGCCTGCCTTATCCATCACAATCTCCTGACCTTCGATGACAAAGGACTCTCCCCAACCCATAAACATTGGGGACCCATGTGGCAACCTTCACAAGTTCCCCTTGTTCATTGGAAAGACCCCGCCACAAACCTTTGGCAAGATCCAGCTCCCTTGCTAGCACAGGGGAGAGGTTTTGCTTGTGTCTTCCCAGACTCCGAGCCACAACCGCTCTGGGTTCCTGGGCGCTACATCCGGCCTGCCACCGACCCCAAAGTTCCACCGAATGATGAACACACTATGCCCTCCGTAAGAGACAACATTGACTGCGGAGGCCCAGATGTCGCCCCATTCGCTCAAATCCAGCACCAACCAGCCCCTCCCTGAAATGTTTATATTAGGTAAGTGCTCTCTCCGAGTTTCCTTCTGCTGATTGTCCCTCCCCTATGAGGGCTCTCTTCTCCTTTCTTTGTCTTTACAGATTCCCCAAAAGGACTCACCTCTGCACAGTCTACAAGAAGAGCCTTATTGCCGCCTCTACAACCTGCTGCTGACAAGTGCCTAACCTCCACTGAAACGTGCCTTACAACTTATCAGAGAAGAACTCTCAGTGCAGATGCTCTTCCCACTCCCCTCGCACCCTCACCCACTTTTATACTTCTTTTTTATAGTCTTCATTTTTTTAACAATCTTTTCAGCTGTCTGTCTCTCGGCTACAGCCCCAGCAGATTGGAACCTCCACCAACGCTTTCTCCTTGCTGTCGCCTTTCTACTTCTAATTGGCGTTTTCACCTCCCTCGTCGCCCTCCTCCCATGACCACCATGCGCCCCCAAGTAAATTCACTCGAGCCTACCTCTCCAACACCACCGTCCGTGAGAACCACACCAGCTCCTTCTCGCCGCGAACGACGTCGACAACGCTTCCTTGCCCGCCGCTTAAGCCATCTATCCCTTGAAGATGATGACCCCATCGAGCGCCAAGTTCTCCAGCTCCTCCGACAGGCACGCTCTGTTCACACCCCCGCCTCCTGTTCCCCTACCCTTCCCTACCTCATCCATCTCCTCATTCTCATGTTGTCTCTAGCCTCCTCTGCCCAAAGCTCCTCATCCCATCAGCCATTCAACTGGACCTTGCAGACATTCCCGGAAAAACACATTCTCGCTTATAATGTTACTAGTGTCGCTCCCTCCTTTCTCACACACGTCTGCCCTCTTGCTGGAATTTCCTTCCATCCCGAATGCCAAGTAAGCAACATCAGAAAAGCGAAAGTAGGCCACCACTCCTCCTCATCCTGTCGAGGCGGGAATACAGCATGCCTGCTTTCTCGAAACAACCGTCTCCTTGGCCCTCAATTCAACCCTGTGTCTGGTTTTTACATCTGCCCTGCTAGTGCTCGAGGTTGTCATGACCCATCACACTTCTACTGCCCCTCTTGGGGATGTGTGACCATGGCCCATGGATGGTCCAGCGCCCCCAACAGAGACCCGTATCTCTCTCTCCAAGTAGCCAACAATTCCCGTTGGGACTTCATTTGGCTGACAGTAAAAAACCCAAACGACGATACATGGCTGGCCGCTCGCCCCTATGGACTCTGGTTGTATATGAGCAACTATGATCGTGGCGCTTTGTTTGAAATCCAAAAGCGTGTTGTCTCCACCCCACCCTCTGCTATTGGTCCCAACCACATCCTTAACCCTCCTCCCTCACCCACTGTTCACCTTCTTCCGTCCTCATCTACCCCCCTCAAAATCTCTTCCACCTCAGCAGCCGTCGTCCCTTCTATAAGCCCCACTTCCCCCCCCCCGCTTCAGGTATACAACCACATCCTCTCATCCCCTCTAGTCCCTACTTCAAACTCCTAAACGCCTCCTATTCCTCTCTCAATGCCTCCCACCCCAACCTCACTCGCTCTTGCTGGTTGTGTCTTTCCCCCAGCCTCCCCCTCTATGATCCACTTGCTATCCCTTCACCACTCTTTACTTCCTCCACCGACGATTCCCCCTCTTCCTGCAATTGGAATCAATCTACTCATGTCCCACTCACTTTTACGCACATCTCTTCCAAAGGTTTATGCATTCACCCCCGTTCTTCCCACACTCCTAGCCTTACTGCCTGTACCAACTATACCTCCCCAAACATCTCTGCCAAATACTTAGTTCCCCTAAACACCACCCAATGGCTCTGCTCTTCCACCGGACTTACCCCATGCTTATCTGTTGCCACACTTAACAAGACCAAAGAAACGTGTGTTCTCATCCTCCTCACGCCTCGAGTCATCTATCACACTCCTCTACTTTTCTTTGAAGCCTTTGACCACACTCAAGAAGCTATTTACCTCCACAAACGCGAACCTATTACTGCTGTACTCACTGTCACTTCCCTCCTAGCTACAGCTGGAGCTGCCACTGGTGTTGCAGCCCTAGCCACACAAGCCTCCGCCCTCCAAAACCTCAGACAAGCAGTAGACTCTGATATCATCTACCTCCGAGATGCAGTCAAATATCTTAAAGACTCCCTCAATTCCCTTTCAGAAGTTGTCCTGCAAAACCGCCGAGGCCTTGACCTCCTCCTCCTCAAAGAAGGTGGCCTATGTGCAGCTCTGGGAGAAGAATGCTGTGTCTATGCCAACTATACCGGTTTAGTAGACTCCAGCTTAAAAGAACTTGAAAAAAGTCTCAACCAACGCTGATTTGAACGAGCCCAAACTGCTGGTTCCTGGGGCTTCCTGCAGCCCCTCCTCCCCTATCTCCTCCCGCTAATAACCCCAGTTCTGCTCATCATCCTATGTCTCACCGTTGGTCCTTGGGCCATTCGACGAATCATCCGCCTTGCCAAAGATCACGCTGACAGTGTCTTTTCCTCGTTTGTTCAAATCCATTACCACCGTCTTGCTACCTCTGATCTCGCTCCTCAATCTCGCCCTTGTCCTCGCCCCCCTTCCCACCGTACTTCCCGCCTGTGAAGCTGCTTGCTGTGAAACTCCCTGACCTTAGCCGCCGGCACGGGTTTGTTTCCCTCGGCGTAAAGGGCTTGGGTGCACCCTCCGCCCCCCTTTATTGCTATACATCTGAGAGTCCTTCGCGGTTAAGCCAGCCACAGTGCTATCCACCCCAAAAAAGCGTGCGCAACATCATGTTAGATATTTCGTCTAGCACCGGCACGCACCGACCCTAAGGGCTATGCATACATTCTGGCCAAATGATATGTCATTTGCCCATCGCCAGCCAATTCTACCCCCTTTTTCTCTCACTCTCCACAGCCCATCCCCCTACTCTCTCATGCCTTTTTTTTAATAAAACAAAAGGAGCAATTGTTGCTGCCTCCCTTCACCCCTCCTCCTAGCCTTTGTTATCTCCCTTTTCCAGCCGTTGCTATCCTTCACCGCCTACCTCATAGCTGCCTGCACAGCTCCGCCTATCCACTACCGCCCCGTAGTTAATCCTCCCCCGTTCCTACCCCTCCCTTGACCCAACCTTATATAATCAAGTGTATTTCCGCAATAAAGTGGACTAGCTCACTCTCACAGGCTGTCTCCGTGGTTTTTACCATGCGTCCCCCACACCTGGAGAACCTAGGCCTAGGCGCTGGCCTAGGGGCTCACCGCCGAGCCGTGGAAGCCCGCCCGGTCCTCGTGAGTTGCTAACTTAAAATAGCAAGCCCACAAATGGTATTTGTTTCTTGATTTCCTCCTGATCTTGCTCATTATTGGTGTACAGGAATGCTACTGATTTTTGCGCATCAATCTTATAACCTGCGACTTTACTAAACTCGTTTATGAGTTCTAGAAGCTTTGTTGTAGATCTCTCAGGGTTTTCTATGTATAGGATCATGTCATCTGCAAATAATGAAATTTTTTCTTCTTCCTTTCCAATTAGAATGCCTTTTATATCTGGTTCTTGCCTCAGGGCTTGAGCAAGTACTTCTAAGACAATGTTAAATAGGAGCAGAGACAATGGGCATCCTTGTCTTGTTCCTGAGTTTAGAGGGAAGGATTCTAGGATTTCTCCATTGTAAACAGTGTTGGCTTTAGGTTTTTTGTATATACTCTTTATCATCTTCAAAATTTTCCTTGTATTCCAATCTTTTGGAGTGTTTTTATCAAGAAAGGGTGCTGTATTTTGTCAAATGCTTTTTCTGCATCTATAGATATAATCATGTGATTTTTTTCCTTCAATCTGTTTATATGGTGTATTACGTTGATTGATTTTCTTATGTTGAACCATCCTTGCATACCTAGGATGAATCCCACTTGGTCGTGGTGTATAATTCGTTTAGTGTGTTGTTGAATACGATTAGCAAGTATTTTGTTAAGTATTTTTGCGTCTGGTTTCATTAGAGAAATTGTTCGGTAATTTTCCTTTTTTGTGGTATCTTTGTATGGCTTTGGTACTAGGGTAATTTTGGCATCATAGAAGGAGTTCGGCAACGTTCTTTCTGTTTTGATTTTTTGGAATAGTTTCAGCAGGATTGGTGTTAGTTCTTTCCGGAATGTTTTATAAAATTCACCTGTGAAGCCGTCTGGCCCTGGGCTCTTCTTAGATGGGAGATTTTTAATAACTGATTCTATCTCTCTGCTTGTGATTGGTTTGTTAAGATCATCAATTTCTTCTTTTGTCAATATGGGCTGCTTATGTGTTTCTAGGAATTTGTCCATTTCCTCTAAATTGTCATTTTTGTTGGAATATAGTTTTTCAAAATATCCTCTTATGATAGTTTTATTTGGGTGGGGTCAGTGGTGATAATGCCTTTCTCATTTCTTTTTTTGTGTATTTGCATCTTCTCTCTTTTTTTCTTTGTTAGTCTCGATAAAGGTTTGTCAATTTTGTTGATCTTCTCAAAAAACCAGCTCTTGGACTTGTTTATCATTTCAAGGGCTTTCTTATTTTCTATTTCATTTAGTTCTGCTCTTATCTTTGTTATTTCCTTCCTTCTTCTTACTGTTGGGTTACTTTGTTGTTGTTTTTCTAATTCCTTCAAATGTGCATTTAGTTCTTCAATTTTCCCTCTTTCTTCTTTTTTGATATATGAATTTATGGCTATAAATTTCTCTCTCAGTACTGCTTTAGCTGCATCTCATAAATTTTGGTATGTTGTGTTATCATTATCATTTGATTCAAGGTAGTCATTGATTTCTTTTGAGATTTCCTCTTTGACACACAGTTTTTCTAAGAGTGTGCTGTTTAATTTCCAAATCATGATGTGAAACCTGGGCTTCTGTCCCTTGCAAATTTCCTACTTGACTCCACTGTGGTCAGAGATATGGTTTTGTATGATTTCAATCTTTCTGAATTCATTCAGCCTTTCTTTGTGGCCTAGCATATGGTCTATCTTGGAGAATGATCCATGTGCACTTGAGAAAAATGTATATCCTGCTGTGTTTGGGTGTAGTGATCTATATATGTCTATTAGATCCAGCTCCTGTAATATACTGTTCAAATGTTTTGTTTCTTTAGTGATTCTCTTTTGAGATGTTCTGTCCAGAGTTGATAGTGGTGTATTAAAATCCCCAACTATACTTGTAGATGCATCTATTGTTTCACTTAGTTTTTCCAGCATTTGCCTCATGTATTTAGAGGCGTCCTTGTTAGGAGCATAAATATCTATGATTGTTCGATCTTCTTGACTGATTTTCCATTTCACTAAAATGTAGTATCCTTCTTTGTCTCTCACAATTGTTTCACATTTAAAGTCTATTTTGTCTGATATTAATATAGCTACTCCTGCCTTTTTTTGGTTATTGTTTGCTTGTATGATTCTTTTCCAGCCATTCATTTTCAATCTCCATGCGTCTCTGGGTCTAAGATGTGTCTCGTGTAGACAGCATACGGATGGGTCATATTTCCTTATCCAGTGTCCCAGTCTGAATCTTTTGATACGTGAGTTTAATCCATTGACATTCAGTGTTATTACCTTCAAGGAATTATTTGTGTTAGCCATATTTTGATTGGATTTGTGTTTGTCATATTTTGTTTGTGTTTTTTTCCTTCTCTTTTTGTCTTTATTTTGTTGTTGTTTTTCCTCTTATACTCTCCTCGAACTTTGCCTGTCCTGTTTTTTCCTTTCTTTCTGCAGAACTCCCTTTAGAATTTCTTGAAGGGGAGGTTTCTTGTTGGTATACTCTTTCAGTTTCTGTTTGTCTGCGAATATTTTGAACTCTCCATCATGTTTGAATGATAGTTTAGCTGGATAGAGTATCCTTGATTGGAAATTTTTTTCCTTTAGTACCTTGACTATATCATACCACTGCCTTCTTGCCACCATGGTTTCAGATGAAAATCAGCACTTAATCTAATGGAGCTTCCCTTGTATATGATGGTTTTCTTTTCTCTTGCTGCTTTTATGATTTTCTTTTTGTCTTGAGCATTGGATAATTTGACAAGTATATGTCTTTTTTTTTAATTTTTTTATTTTTTATTGACTTTGTAATAATATTACATTAAAAATATATATGTGAGGTCCCATTCAACCCCACCCCCCCACCCCCCCTCTCCCCCCCCCCCAACAACACTCGTTCCCATCATCATGACACATCCATTGGATTTGGTAAGTACATCTTTGGGCACCTCTGCACCTCATATACATTGGTTCACATCATGGCCCATACTCTCCTCTATTCCATCATGTAGGCCCTGTGAGGATTTACAATGTCCGGTGATTACCTCTGAAGCACCATCCAGGGCAGCTCCATGTCCCGAAGACGCCTCCACCTCTCATCTCTTCCTGCCTTTCCCCATACCCTTTGTCCATTATGTCCACTTTTCCCAATCCAATGCCACCTCTTCTATGTGGACACTGGATTGGTTGTGTCCATTGCACCTTTATGTCAAGAGGAGGCTCAGATTCCACCTGGATGCTGGATGCAATCCTCCCATTTTCAGTTGTAATCACTCTAGGCTCCATGGTGTGGTGGTTGTCCTTCTTCACCTCCATCTTAGCTGAGTGTGGTAAGTCCAATAAATCAGATTGTAGGTGCTGGAGTCTGTTGAGGCTCAGGATCTGGCTATCACATTGTCAGTCCAGAGATTCAAATCCCCTAAATATATCTTAAACCCCAACATTAACTGCACCTCCAGCACATTAGCATGAAAGTCTTATGAAGGGAGATCCCATCTGAGTCCAGATTCATCACACATAAACACCATTTCCAAAGAGGGGCCATCTGCCCTGGTAGTTAACCCCATCGGCCATGACCATAACTCCCATGGGTCTCTTTAGCCCTCAAAGGAACCAATATCTGGGGGTTGTATCTGCTTTATCTGTCTCTCTGACTCTGCTCAGTTGTGCATGAGGGCAAACCTTCTGCCAGCCTCCAGACTCTTTTTTAGAAACTCGTAGCCATATAAACTCATTTCTCCTTTCCATTTCCCCCTTACTTTAGGTCAAACAGCATTTTAAAGTCATGGTATTTTATGTAGACATGGATATTCTGCTGATCCGCATTGAACCTTCCGTATAAGGTCATTTTCCAGTTGCATCATCAGTTGGTAGTTGATAGTGGTCCCTCGTTGCCAGGGAGGCTCATCCCCGGGTGTCATGTCCCACGCTGGGGGGAAGGCATTGCATTTACATGCTGAGTTTGGCTTCGAGACTGGCCACATTTGAGTAACATGAAGGCTGACAGGAGGAAATTTCCAGGCACAAAGTTGTTCTAGGCCTTGTTCTTATTTTGGGTTTATCAGCTCACAAGCATAGTCATTAGCATCAGGGGCTCACTGTTGAACCCTCACTCCCTCCCGGTCCCCGCCACTGTACCTGGGAGACTGTCGCTGCTCCCCTAGGGACCACGACAGAGCACCACTGGCCAGGAACCCAGTACCCCCCGTACTGTGGTTTTTAATTGTTGCCACTATGAGTATATCCAAACATTACCATGCACCCTGGACATATGTTCTGTACAGCTCCCTGTCAGTCATATATCACCTGTCATTGGTATCCCATACCAGTATCCCTCCATTGCCATTGTTGAAACACTCTGTGATCCAGAACTCCCCGAAATTTGAAGCCCAATATAATGTCATGGTCCCTTACTAGGGAATGGCATATAGCAATGAGTTTAAAGGATAGATAAAGAACTTGGATAAAGTTAGCTAAAGAACTTAGATAAAGAATGTTGACTTGAAAAAATTCCACATCCTATTTTTTCTTTTTTTTTTTTTTTTTTTTCCCCCCCCCTAATTATTCAGCTTTTCTTCACTGGAGTCCTAGACCACAGCAATGTATATATATAATATACAGCACTCCCACACATCCACCAGAAAACCTTTTCCCTTCCACAGTGATACTCTTACGCCCTATTCATATCATATTTACTTAAAGTGATGTACAGAGTCTGAGACATTAGCTTTCTAACAAGGTGACATCTGTGTTTACATTATGGTGCATACTTTAGGATACACAGTTCTTTACATTTTTAGTTATCCTATGTTTTACATTATGGTTTACATTATCAGTCTGTCATCTCCTATATGTTATGGTGTAATATTACATGTTTTATATCCATCCTTGTGTACTCTCAAGAAACTCCTCTCTTACCCCCCATTTACTTTGGTTCCACACATTTAACGTCCATTTTCCCTTCCACCTTGGTGCCCTCAGTGATAGCCAACCTCCGTTTCCTGAGGAGCCACTTCCAGAGATAGATGGAATAGTGTTCAGGGCCTAACTTGCTCAACTGCCCCAATGCCCTGGGAGCCACCCTTTCTCTCGAGGGATACAGTTCCCTCTATTGGATGGCATTAGTCCTCCCCAGGATGTGGGTCCACCCCCACTCTCACTACTTGGGTTTCTACCCCATGGTGTCACCCACTCTGGCAGAATGAGCATTTAGACATTCCCCAGGAGCCCGTCCTGCATCAGACCCTCCCCTCCGAGCATTCTAAACAGGTAACCCTCTTTATTATATTTTGATATGATTTTCTCGGCATTTTACTCTCCACCAACACCTGACCCTCTCCTGTGTTCGTATGCTACCCCTCCCTCCCCCCACTTTTGGGCAACGTTACCCATCCGTCCCTCCCTAGCCACCCTCAAACCCGCAAAGCCCCAAGCAAAGGCAACCCCTTGCCCCCCTTTTATCTCTTCTTTGTGTTCATACTTACCACCATCTCGTCTTAAATTCCACCCCTGCAGACATCGGCTCATATCCTTCCTCCACCCTCCGATTTCCTGCAAGCCTATCGTTCAGTCTCTTGCTATCTAGGGCAGCTTGTTTATTTCATATCATTGAGGTCATGTAGTATTTGTCCTTCAATGTCTGGGTTGCTTCACTCAACATAAGGTTCTCAAGATTCATCCATGTTATCACATGTGTTTGTAGTGTGTTTGTTCTTACAGCCGAGTAGTATTCCATTGTGTGTATATACCACATTTTATTGATCCACTCGTCTGTTGATGGGCATTTGGGTTGATTCCAACTTTTGGCAATAGTGAACAATGCTGCTATGAACTTTGGTGTACATATATTGGTTTGTGTTCTTGTTTTCAGTTCTGCTGGGTATATTCCCAGCAGTGGTATTGCTGGGTCATATGGCAAATCTATGGCTAGTTTTTTGAGAAACCGCCATACTGTTCTCCAGAATGGTTGGATCCTTCTGCATTCCCACCAGCAGTGGATGAGTGTTCCCCTTCCTTCACATCCTCTCCAGCACTTGTATTCTTCTGTTTTTTTCATAGCTGCCAATCTTATGGGTGTAAGATGGTATCTCATTGTGGTTTTGATTTGCATTTCCCTGATAGCTAGAGATTTGGAACATTTTTTCATGTGCTTTCTTGCCATTTGTATTTCTTCTTCGGAGAAGTGTCTGTTTAAGTCTTTTTCCCATTTTTTAAATGGATTGTTTATCTTTTTATTTTCAAGATGTAGGAGTTCTTTATATATGCAAGTTATAAGTTTCTTATCTGATATATGATTGCCAAATATTTTCTCCCACTGTGTGGGCTCCCTTTTTACTTTCTTGACAAACTCCTTTGAGGTGCAGAAGGCTTTAATTTTGAGGAAGTCCCATTTATCTATTAGTTCTTTTGCTGCTCGTGCTTTTGGTGTTATATTCATGAAGCCATTACCTATTACAAGGTCCTGTAGATGTTTCCCTACACTGCTTTCTAAGGTTTTTATGGTCTTGGCTCTTATATTTAGGTCTTTGATCCATCTTGAGTTGATCTTTGTATAAGGTGTGAGATGGTAATCCTCTTTCATTCTTCTACATATGGCTATCCAGTTCTCCAGACACCATTGGTGAATAGGCCACTCTCTCCCAGTTGAGAGGGTTTGGTGGCTTTATCGAATATTATGTGGTTGTATATGTGAGGTTCTATATCAGAGCTTTCAATTCGATTCCATTGGTCTATATGTCTCTCCTTATGCCAATACCATGCTGTTTTCACCACCGTAGCTTTATAGTATGTTTTGAAGTCAGGTAGTGTGATTCCTCCAATTTCGTTTTTCTTTTTCAGTATGTCTTTGGCTATTCGGGGTCTCTTTCCTTTCCAAATAAATTTCATAGTTAGTTTTTCTAGTTCCTTAAAGAAGGCTGCATTGATTTTTATTGGGATTGCATTGAATGTGTAGATCAATTTTGGTAGGATAGACATCTTAATAATGTTCAGTCTTCCTATCCATGAACAAGGAATAGTCTTCCATTTATTTAGGTCTTCTTTGATTTCCTTGAACAATCTTGTATAGTTCTCAGTGTATAAGTTCTTTACCTCTTTAGTTAAATTTATTCCTAAGTATTTGATTTTTTTATTTACTATTGTGAATGGTATTTGTTTCTTGATTTCCTCCTGATCTTGCTCATTATTGGTGTACAGAAATGCTACTGATTTTTGCGCATTGATCTTATAACCTGCGACTTTACTAAACTCATTTATGAGTTCTAGAATCTTCGTTGTAGATCTCTCAGGGTTTTCTATGTATAGGATCATGTCATCTGCAAATAATGAAATTTTGACTTCTTCCTTTCCAATTTGAATGCCTTTTATTTCTGGTTCTTGCCTCAGTGCTCGAGCAAGTACTTCTAAGACAATGTTAAATAGGAGCGGCGACAGTGGGCATCCTTGTCTTGTTCCTGAGTTTAGAGGGAAGGAGTCTAGGATTTCTCCATTGTAAACAATATTGGCTTTAGGTTTTTCATATATACTCTTTATCATGTTCAAAAAATTTCCTTGTATTCCAATCATTTGGAGTGTTTTTATCAAGAAAGGGTGCTGTATTTTGTCAAATGCTTTTTCTGCATCAATAGATATAATCATGTGATTTTTTTCCTTCAATCTGTTTATATGGTGTATTACGTTGATTGATTTTCTTATGTTGAACCATCCTTGCATACCTGGGATGAATCCCACTTGGTCGTGGTGTATAATACGTTTAATGTGTTGTTGAATACGATTAGCAAGTATTTTGTTAAGGATTTTTGCGTCTAGGTTCATTAGAGAAATTGGTCTGTAATTTTCCTTTCTTGTGATGTCTTTGTTTGGCTTTGGTACTAGGGTAATGTTGGCATCATAGAAGGAGTTGGGTAATGTTCTTTCTGTTTCGATGGTTTGGAATAGTTTCAGCAGGATTGGTGTCAGTTCTTTCCGGAATGTTTTATAGAATTCACCTGTAAAGCCATCTGGCCCTGGGCTCTTCTTAGTTGGGAGATTTTTAATAACTGATTCTATCTCTCTGCTTGTGATTGGTTTGTTAAGATCATCAATTTCTTCTTTTGTCAATATGGGCTGTTTATGTGTTTCTAGGAATTTGTCCATTTCCTCTAGATTGTCATTTTTGTTGGAATATAGTTTTTCAAAATATCCTCTTATGATAGTCTTTATTTCTGTGGGGTCAGTGGTGATATCGCCTTTCTCATTTCTTATTTTGTGTATTTGCATCTTCTCTCTTTTTTTCTTTGTTAGTGTTGCTAAAGGTTTGTCAATTTTGTTAATCTTCTCAAAAAACCAGCTCTTGGTCTTGTTTATCTGTTCAAGTGCTTTCTTATTTTCTATTTCATTTAGTTCTGCTCTTATCTTTGTTATTTCCTTCCTTCTTCTTCCTGTTGGGTTACTTTGTTGTTGTTTTTCTAATTCCTTCAAATGTGCAGTTAGTTCTTCAATTTTTGCTCTTTCTTCTTTTTTGATATATGAATTTATGGCTATAAACTTCCCTCTCAGTACTGCTTTTGCTGCATCCCATAAATTTTGGTATGTTGTGTTATCATTATCATTTGTTTCAAGGTAGTCATTGATTTCTTTTGAGATTTCCTCTTTGACCCACTGTTTTTCTAAGAGTGTGCTGTTTAATTTCCAAATCGTGGTGTGAAATCTGGGCTTCTTTCCCTTGCAAATCTCCAGCTTGACTCCACTGTGGTCAGAGATAATGTTTTGTATGATTTCAATCTTTCTGAATTCGTTCAGCCTTTCTTTGTGGCCTAGCATATGATCTATCTTGGAGAATGATCCATGTGCGCTTGAGAAAAATGTATATCCTGCTGTGTTTGGGTGTAGCGATCTATATATGTCTATTAGATCGAGCTCCTCTAATATACTATTCAGATGTTTTGTTTCTTTGGTGATTCTCTTTTGAGATGTTCTGTCCAGAGTTGATAGTGGTGTATTAAAATCCCCCACTATAATTGTAGATGTATCTATTCTTTCACTTAGTTTTTCCAGCGTTTGCCTGACGTATTTAGAGGCACCCTTGTTAGGGGCATAGATATTTATGATTGTTCGATCTTCTTGACAGATTTTCCCTTTGACTAAAATGTAGTATCCTTCTTTGTCTCTCACAATTGTTTCACATTTAAAGTCTATTTTGTCTGATATTAATATAGCTACTCCTGCCTTTTTTTGGTTATTGTTAGCTTGTATGATTGTTTTCCAGCCTTTCACTTTCAATCTCCATGCGTCTCTGGGTCTAAGATGTGTCTCTTGTAGACAGCATATGGATGGGTCATATTTCCTTATCCAGTGTCCCAGTCTGAATCTTTTGATAGGTGAGTTTAATCCATTGACATTCAGTGTTAATTCAGTATCAAGGAATTATTTGTGTTAGCCATATTTTGATTGGATTTGTGTTTGTCATATTTTGTTTGTATATTTTTTTTTGTCTTTTTTGTTGTTGTTGTTGGTCTTATACTCTTCTCCAACTTTGCCTTTCCTGTTTTTTCCTTTCTTCCTGCAGAACTCCCTTTAGAATTTCTTGAAGGGGAGGTTTCTTGTTGGTATACTCTTTCAGTTTCTGTTTGTCTGCAAATATTTTGAACTCTCCATCATGTTTGAATGCTAGTTTAGCTGGATAGAGTATTCTTGGTTGGAAATTTTTTTCCTTTAGTACCTTGACTATATCATACCACTGTCTTCTTGCCTCCATGGTTTCAGAAGAGAAATCAGCACTTAATCTAATTGAGCTTCCCTTGTATGTGATGGTTTTCTTTTCTCTTGCTGCTTTTAGGATTTTCTCTTTGTCTTGAGCATTGGATAATTTGACAAGTATATGTCTTGGGGTGGGCCTGTTGGGGTTTATGACTTGTGGAGTGCGCTGTGCTTCTTGGATATGTACATCTGTCTCTTTCAGTAGATTTGGGAAGTTTTCAGCCATTATTTCCTGCAACACTCTTTCTGACCCCTTTCCCGTCTCTTCACCTTCTGGAATGCCTATAATACGTATGTTTGAGCGTTTTGCATTGTCATTCAGGTCCCTAAATCCTAATTGGATTTTTTCTATCTTCTTATTGACCCCTTCTACTATCTGTTTGATTTCTGATGTACTGTCTTCCACATCACTAATTCTCTGCTCTGTCTCTTCTAGTCTGCTGATATTTGCTGCAAGTGTATTTTTGATTTCTTGAACTGTGGTGTTCATTCCCATCATATCTGTTATGTTTTTGCGTATGTCTGCAATTTCCCCTCCAAGTGATGTCTTCATGTTGTTAACCTCTTTCATTACTGCATCAAATTTGTCGGTGATAAATGTTCTGAGATCTTTCATTGCTTGTGCCAAGTTTTGCTCCCCTTCGTGATTGTTGGTTTGTTGATTGGATTCAGCCATGTTTTCCTGATTATTGGTTTGGTTCGTAGATTTTTGTTGCTTTCTGGTCATCTCTTTATTTTGACGAATTTAATCAGTTCCTTAGCTTCTTTGTCTGCTCTTGGAGGTTAATTAGTTGTTATTTTTGCACAGGTGTTATATCTTCTCTTTGTCACTTTTTTCTTCTTATTCTAGTTACTTGTTGTTGGTTAAGTTCACTTTAGAGGAAAGTATTAGTGTTGGGGAAAGGCAATTGTGTAAGCAAGGGAAAAGTGTAAAGTTGTATTGGTGATGTATGTTAATAAAGCAGGAATATGAGATCTGGAAGGATGGAGGTTAGATTCATGTAGATTGTATAGAGTTATAGCTGTAGGTAGAGTACCTTTTATGAAGTTGATGACTGAATTTGGGAGGAATATGGTATGAACTACACAGCTATTGTTTTCATGAGAGAGGGAAAAAGAAAAGAAAGGTAATAGTTTCAAGAGTGGATAATAGACAGAAAACAGAACAAAGGTATTAGAAATTAAGAGTTAGACACTTTGTGGATCAAAGAACGGGAGGTGGGGGGTGGAATATAGGAGAGACAGTAGATGATAGTGGATATCAAGATGCAGGGGAAGGGGGATAGTGTAGGTAGCCTAAATCAGTTCACACAGAAATGAGGCAGTGGAGGATGGGAAAACCCAGCAAATGTGAGGTGTTCCCTGTAGCACCTATTGTATACTTGAATTAAAGTAAAAATAAGTGGAAGATGAGGGACAAGAGGGAAAGAGAAAACCGAAAAAAAAAACAAACAAACTAATTATAATAAAGAAAAAAGAAAGGCAAGAAGAAAGGAAGAAAGAAAAAGAGGATGGGCAAACGGTGGGGAACGGATAGGGAGAAGAGAGATACAAGTACACACGTGTCACAATTGCAACACTATCTAAAACAACAACTTCCCCCCACCTTGCCCTAAAGCCCCCCCGTCTGTCTGCCCAAATGGGTCTGCAAGCACCTCCCTTCCCACAAACCCCCAATAGGCCGCCCAGGGCCCACGAACTCCCCAGTACTGCAGAAGCTCAAAAAAAAAAAAAAATTAAGTAAAATTAAAAAAAAAAAAACAACAAACAAACAAACAAAAAAAAAAAACAGAAACACCTCCTCAGGCCCAGCTCCGCCCGCCGCGGAGGCTTGGACCGGCTCTGCCCGGCTCCTCACGCCGCCTTGGCCTGGCCTGGCTCCGCCCAGCTCCGCTCGCTACAGCGGCCCAGCCGGCTCCGGCGTCCACCTCCCGCCACCGCGGCCTGGACCGGCCCTGCCCGGCTCCGTACCCGCCGCGGCCTGACCCGGGCCCGCCCGGCTCCAAACGCTACCGCGGCCCGCAGCCGGGGCCTGCACCGGCCCCGCCCGGCTCCAAGCGCTACCGCGGCCCGCAGCCGGGGCCTGCACCGGCCCCGCCCGGCTCCAAGCGCTACCGCGGCCCGCAGCCGGGGCCTGCACCGGCCCCGCCCGGCTCCAAACGCTACCGCAGCCCGGCTCGGCCTGGCTCGGCCCCACCGAGCGGGGCTAGATGCCTCGTCTCCGCCTACCCAAGAAGGGAATCCTCTACAGGTAGCTGGGATCTCCGTGTATATTTCACAAACGAATCCTCTCTGTTACCTTCCCTCCAAATCGATGTCCAGACACCTCCGGACCAGCAAAAATCCCGAAACAATCTGGTCCCAAAGAGTCTCCAACGCTGCCCAGCCGATTCCCTGCAGAAGACTCTAACAGGGATGTTCACTCAGCCGCCATCTTGCCCCCTCTCTCGACAAGTATATGTCTTGGTGTCGTCCTGTTGGGGTTTATGACTAGTGGAGTGTGCTGTGCTTCTTGGATATGTACTTCTGTCTCTTTCAGTAGACTTGGGAAATTTTCCACCATTATTTCCTGCAGCACTCCTTCTCACCCCTTTCCCTTCTCTTCTCCTTCTGGAATGCCTATAATACGTATGTTTGAGCGTTTTGCATTGTCATTCAGGTCCCTAAGTCCTACCTGGAGTTTTTCTATCTTTTTAACGACCCCTTCTACTATCTGTTTGATTTCTGATGTACTGTCTTCCACATCACTAATTCTCTGCTCTGCCTCTTCTAGTCTGCTGATATTTGCTGCAAGTGTATTTTTGATTTCTTGAAGTGTGGTGTTCATTCCCATCATATCTGTTATCTTTTTGCATATGTCTGCAATTTCCCCTCCAAATGATGTCTTCATATTGTTAACCTCTTTCATTACTTCATCAAATTTGTCAGTGAAAAATGTTCTGAGATCTTTCATTGCTTGTGCGAAGTTCTGCTCCCCTACCTGATTTTTGGTTTGTTGATTGGATTCAGCCATGTTTTCCTGATTACTGGTTTGGTTTGTAGATTTTTGTTTCTTTCTGGTCATTATTTAATCTTGACGGATTTAATCAGTTCCTTAGCTTCTTTGTCTACTCTTGGAGATTAATTAGCTCTTGTTTTTGTGTAAGTGTTATATCTTCTCTTTGTCACTTTGTTCTTCTTATTCTAATTTCTTGTTGTTGGTTAATTTCACTTTAAAGGAAAGTATTAGTGCCGGGGAAAGGTAATAGTGTAAGCAAGGGAAAAGTGTAAAGTAGTATTGGTGATATATGTTTAACAAAGCAAGAATATGAGATCTGGGTGGATGGAGGTTAGATTCATGTAAATTGTGTAGAGTTATTGCAGTACGTAGAGTACCTATTATGAGGTAGATGATTGAATATAGGAGGAATATGGTATGAGCTAAAAAGCTATTGTTTTCATGAGAGAGGGAAAAAGAAAAGAAATGTAATAGTTTCAAGAGTGGATAACATACAGAAAACAAAACAAAGGTATTAGAAATTAAGACTTAGACACTTCATGGATCAAAGAACGGGAGGTGGGAGGTGGAATATTGGAGAGACAGTAGATGATCGTGGATATCAAGGTGTAGGGGAAAGAGGATAGTGTAGGTAGCCTAAATCAGTTCACACAGAAATGAGGAAGTGGAGGATGAGAAAACCCCAGCAAATGTGAGGTGTTTCCTGCCACACCTATTGTATAACTGAGTTAAAATAAAATAAGTAGAAGATGAGGGACATGAGGGAGAGAGAAAACAGAAAAAGAGAAAAAAATAAAAAAATAAAAAAGGGGGGGAAGAGAAGAAAGGAAGAAAGGAAAAGGGGGTGGGCAAAGGGTGGGGAACAGGTACGGGAAGGAAAAAAAACAGATATACACGAACCACAATTAAAACACCAACTACACAACAACAACCACAAAAAAAAACCCCTAAATAACTGAATAAAAAAAAGACTTTGGGGGATATGCTATGAGAAAAGACTAGGGGATAATGCGATGTTAGCAATCAGGACATTAAAAAAAGTAAAAAATAAGACAAAATGAAAATAAAAACAAAACAAAATGAAATGATAAAGAAAAAACGCCAATGTTGAAGGCTAGGGCATTCAAGGACCTCAGATGGACCTTAGGGCATGATGCATTCAGGGGTGGAAAATCTGAGATATTAAAGACTCAAGAAGCGTGATTCTCTGGGGTGTGGGCCACCAGAGTTTAGGGTATTCAGACCTGGCAACCTCCAATTTGGTCAACAGGAAGCCTAGGAGCCCTGCAGTGTAACACAGCCCTCAGGGATCCCCACAGCTGGGTGCCAGCCCTATGGGGGAAGTCAGATCTGCAAACTCTATATTATGTCTGAACCCTGCAATTCACTTAATTAGTAGGGCTCATTAATGTGGGTATATCGTCACTTCAGCTTTTCGACAGCTCCCGCCCTGTGCTTCCACAACACTGCCACTTGAGGTCACCTTTACACTGCAGCCACTTTACTGGCACAGATCCGAAGCCTGGCCCGTGAGGCCGAAAACAGATTCCAAAACCGGAATTCCCAAGCTTCACAAAATATTCCCTAATCGGCTTCCAGACATGTCCCCCTCCCTCGCCGCACCCTGAAACAACTTCCCAATTACGTCCCTTTATTGCCTACAGCCTAATTCGGTTGCAGATCGGCAGCCAGGCTTGTGGGGGCGGGGCTTCAGGCGGAAGCACTATTATTTGTGTCCGCAATCAAAAATTTCCCCAGCTTCACAACAAAACACCGTCTATCTCCCCAAATCGATCCGCAAAGGCAACCCATCGCATCAACCCTCCAACAGCCCGCCCAGGACTCGCGAACACCCCAGCACCGCAGAACCACCAAAAAGCTGAGCCGCTGTGCGGCACTGCGGCTCCACCCACCCCCAAGAGGGAGGAACCCATGTGCAGGTCTCACCTCTGGGCAATAGAACCCAAATTATATCTTACAGACCAATCCTCTCTGTTACCTTTCCACCAGATCGATGTCCAGACACTTCCTGCCCTGCAAAAATCCCAAAAAAGCCCTGCCTTGGAGAACCTCCAGCCGCGCCCAGCCATCTCTTCCCAGGAGAGACCGCAAGGCAAGTTCACTCAGTGACCATCTTGCTTCTTCCCTCCCCCATTGTTTTTATGGTCTTGGCTCTTAGATTTATGTCTTTGATCCATCTCGAGTTTATTTTTGTTAAAATAACACTTTTGTTAAAAGTGTGAGATGGTAATCCTCTTTGATTGTTTTGCATATGGATATCCAGTTCTTCAAGCAGAATTTGTTGAAGAGGCCATTCTCTCCCAGTTGAGTGGACTTGGTTGCCTTGTTGAATATCGGGTAACTATATGTGGAGACTTATATCAGAACAATCAATTTAATTCCATTGGTCAGTATTTCTATCCATGTGCCAATACCATGCTGTTTTCAACACTGTAGTTTTGTAGTATGTTTTGCAGTGAGGTAATGTGATTCCTCCAATGTCTTATTTTTAATCTGTCTTTGGCTATTCAGGTCCTCTTTCATTTACAAATAAATTCTCTGTTTATTTTTTCTAGTTAATTTTAAAATGTTGTGTTGATTTTTATCAGGTTTGCATTGAATTTGTAGATAAGTTTGGGTAGGATAGATTTCTTAATGATATTTAGTCTTCCTATCCATGAACAGGGAATATTCTTCCTTTTATTTAAGCCTTCTCTGCAAGCAGACTTGGCCCAGTGCATAAGGCATCCGTCTACCACATGGGAGGTCTGCGGTTCCTTGACCCGTGTGGAGCTGGCCCATGCACAGTGCTGATGTGCACAAGGAGTGCCTCCCCATGCAGGGGTGCCCCCACATAGGGGAGCCCCACATGCAAGTAGTGCACCCTGTAAGGAGAGCCGCTCAGTGTGAAAGAAATTTCAGCCTGCCCAGGAATGACACCATACACATGGAGAGCTGACACAGCAAGATGACATAAGAAAAAAGACACAGATTCCCATGCCCCTGACAACAGAAGCAGACAAAGAACACGCAGCAAATGGACACAGAGAACAGACAACTGGGGCAGAGGGGGAAAGGGTAGAGAAAGAAAAAGCTTTCTTTGATTTCCTTGAGCAGTGTTGTGTAGTTTACTGGGTATAAATGTTTTACTTCTTTAGTTAAATTTATTTTTCCTAGATATTTTACTTTTAGATTTACTATTGTAAATTGTATTTGTTTTATGACTTCTTCCTCAGATTGCTCTTTATTGGCATATAAGAATGCTACTGATTTTTGCACATTGATCTTTTTTTTTATTGACTTTGTAATAATATTACATTAAAAATATATATATATGTGAGGTCCATTCAACCCCACCCGCCAACCCCCCCTCTCCCCCCCCAACAACACTCGTTCCCATCATCATGACACATCCATTGGATTTGGTAAGTACATCTTTGGGCACCTCTGCACCTCATAGACAATGGTCCACATCATGGCCCATACTCTCCTCCATTCCATCCAGTGGGCCCTGTGAGGATTTACAATGTCCGGTGATTACCTCTGAGGCACCATCCAGGGCAGCTCCATGTCCCAAAGACGCCTCCACCTCTCATCTCTTCCTGCCTTTCCCCATACCCATCGTCCACCATGTCCACTTTTCCCAATCCAATGCCACCTCTTCTATGTGGACATTGGATTAGTTGTGTCCATTGCACCTCTATGTCAAGAGGAGGCTCAGATTCCACATGGATGCTGGTGCACATTGATCTTAAAACCTGCAACTTAACTGAACTCATTTATAAGTTCTAGAAGCTTTGTTGTAGACTTCTCAGGGCTTTCTATGTATAGGATAATTCTAACACAATGTGAAATAGGAGGGGTGATAGTGGGCATCCTTGTCCACTATCTTAGAGGGAAAGATTTTAGAATTTCACCATTGTAAATGTAAAGAGTTCAAGCAAGATTGGTGTCCATTTTTTCTGGAACGTTTTGTAGAATTCACCTGTGAAGCCCTCTGGGCAGGGGCTCTTCTTTTTTTGGAGGTTTTTAATGACTGATTCTATCTCTTTACTTGTGATTGGTTTGTTGAGGTCATCAACTTCTTCTTTTGTCAATGTAGGTTGCTTATGTGTTTATGGGAATTTGTCCATTTCCTCTAAGTTGTCCTTCTTCTTGGTATATAGTTTTTCAAAGTATTCTCTTATGATAGTCTTTATTTCTATGTGGTCAGTGGTGATATCCCCTTTCTTATTTCCTATTTTGCATATTTTTATTTTCTATATATTTTTTCTCTGTTAATCAGCTAAGGGTTTGTCAATTTTATTGATCATCTCAAAATAACAGCTCTTTGTTTTTGTTATTTTTTCTAGTGTTTTCTGATTTTCTATTTCATTTAGTTCATTTTGAACTTTATTTTTTCTTTTTTTTCCTTCAGTTTTAGTTTGCTCTTTTTTTAACTAATACTTCCAAGCATACTGTTAGGTCTTCAATTTTAACACTTCTTTTTTAATGTATGAATTTTTGGCTATGAATTTCCATCTCAGTTCAGCTTTTGTCTGTATCCCTTAAGTTCTGATATGTTATGTTTTAATTTTTATTAGTTTCAAGGTAGTTATTGATTTCTTTTGAGATTTCCTCCTTGACCCACTGTTTGTCTAAGAGTGTGTTTTTTTTCTTAAATTCTGTATCTTGGTTCCTAATCTGTCTCTCTGGGCCTTGCAGATTTCCAGCTTTATTCCAGTGGGACCAGAGAAATTATTTTGTATGATTTCAAACTTTCTCAATTGATTGAGATGTTCTCTGTGGCCTAGTCTGTGGTCTCTCCTGGAGACTGTACCATGTGTGCTTGAGAAGAATGCATATCAGCAGTATTGTTGTGTAATGATCTAAATATGTCCATTAGGTCCTGCTCTTGATATATATCGATCAATATGTTTGTTTCTTTCTTGAATCCCTGTTCAGATGTTCTGTCCAATGTTGATAGTGGTGTATTAAAGATCCGCACAATAATTGTAGAGGCATCTATTGCTTCACTTAGTTTTTCCAAAGTTTGCCTCATGTATTGGGAGGTGCCCTTGTTAGGAGCATAAATATTTATAATTGTTCTTTCTTCTTGAAATATTACCCTGTTTAATAATACGTAGTGTCCATCTTTGTCTCTCACAACAGTTTTACATTTAAAGTCTATTTGACCGGTATTAATATAGCTACTCCTGCCTTTTCTGTTTATTATTTGTCCTTAAGATCATTTTACAGCCATTCATTTTCAATTTCCTTGAATTCTTGTGTCTAAGATGGACTTCTTGTAGACAACACATAGATAGGTCATATTTCCTTATCCATTCTGCCAATCTGTGTCTCTTGACATGTGAGTTTAATCCATTGAAATTCAGTGTTATTACTCTCAAGGAATTACATAATTAGCCATAATTTCTTTGGATTTGTGTATCTCATATATTGTCTTTTTTTTTTTCATTTTTATTTGTTTTCATGCTCTTCTCCAATTTTGTCTCTCCTGTTTTTTTTCTTTCCCCCTGCAGAACTCCCTTTAATATTCCTTGAAGGACAGGTTTCTTGTTGGCGTACTCTCTTCTTTTCTGTTTGTCTGTGACTATTTTGTATTCTCCATATTTTTTTTAATGTCTGCTTTGCTAAATAGAGTATTTGTAACTGGAAATTTTTTTTTTTTACTTTGACTATGTTATACCACTGCCTTGCATCTGTGGTTTCCAATGAGAAATCAGCTTCCCTTGTACATGATGGTTCTCTTTTCTTTTGCTGCCTTCAGTATTTTCTCTTTGTCCTGAGCATTGTATAATTTGACAAGTATATGTCTTGGGGAATGCCTATTGGGATTTATACTCTCTGGCATGTATTGTTCTTCCTGGACATGTACATCCATCTCCCTCAATAGGTATGGGAAATTTCCAGCCATTATTTCCTTGAAAACCCCTTCTTCCCCCTTCCCTTCTCTTCTGCAATGCCTATAATGTGTATGTTTGTGCATTTTGCATCATCATTCTGACCCCTATGCACCTGCTGGATTTTTTTTTCTTTTCTTGATTAATTCTACCATCTATTTGATTTCAGAGGTACTGTCTTTCACATCTCTAATTCTTTCCTCTGCCTCTTCAAATCTGCTGTCATTTGCTGAGAGTGTATTTTTGATTTCTTGGATTCAGCCATTTATCACCATAATATCCATTTTCTTTTTGTGCATGTTTATAATTGTTTCTGTATGCCTTTCAAGTGTTTTCATAAAATCCTTAATCTCTTCCTTCCCTTCATTAAATTGGTCTATGATATATGTTTTGGAAGGTTTGATTAGTTGTTCTATGTTCTGCTCCTCATCCTGGTTTTGAGTTTATTCATTAGGTTGGGCCATGTATTCCTGATTATTGGTATGGTTTGTAATTTTTTGTTGATGTCTGGTCATCATTTTATCTTTATTGGTTTGTTCAGTTGATTAGCTTCCCGATCTAGACTTGGTGTCTAATTAGGCACTGCTATTCTGTGTGTGTTGTCTTCTCTTTGAAACTTTCTTCTACTTTTTCTGTGTATTTGTTGTTGTCTAAGTTCCCTTTATGGAAAATGTTAGGGCCAGGGACAGCAAACGAGTTATGAAAAGAAAAGATATAATAGTAGTATTAATAGTAAATGTTAGCAGGAGAACCATGTGAAATCTAGGAGAATGGATATTAAACTCAAGTAAACTATGCAGAGTTATAACAGCAAACATGGGGCATACATACAATGATATGGTAAACTGAATATGGAGAAGAATATAGTATGTATTAAAAGACCAGTGTGGCCAGGAGAGAGAGCGAAAAGAAAGGGGCATAACATAAAGAATGAATAAAAGATAGAATACAGAATAGAGGTGTTAAAAATAAAATGTCAGAAATATTGAGGGCTAAACAAAGAGAGGTGGAATGTAAGAGAAAGAATAGATTATGGAAGATAGAAAATGTATAGGAATAGGGATTGCATTGGTAGCCAAAATCAGTACACACAGAAAAGATCAAATCTAGGATGAAGAAGCACAACAAGTAAGAAACACTGCCTGCAACAACTAATAGAGAAAATGAAAAAAAGGAAAAAAAAAGAAAAGAAAAGGAAAAAGAAGAAAAAATGACTTAGTAAGATAAAGAGGAAGGAAAGACAAGGAAATAAACAGTAAAGACCCAACAAGGTCTCAAGCAAGGAGTTCTCTTTGCAATGAAATAAACTGCTTAGGAGGCTATCCTTCCCCTCTTCTGCCTTCCTCACTTTCCCCTCTCCCAGGGAAGCAGGAAGGATGTGTGAGAACTCCCCTCTGAAATTCAAATGAGACCCTGGTGAACCAACATACCACAGAAAACAATGACTCTTAGTTTCTTTGAGAGAGCACTCACAATTGCCAGGAACCATAAATATGCTATTGGAAGGTATCAACTATGTCCTGCTCTACCCCTCCCCTGGGTTTGCTGTGCAGGTCTTGTTAATTGACTGACTCCACCTTCTCCTAGACCAAGTTTCCCTCTCCCAGGACGTTTAGATACATCATGCTTTCTCAGCAGATTCACCTGGCATGCTCTCCATGCTCAGAAAATGAGGGGACCAGACAACTGAACCTGTACTCTTTGAGCCCCTCTGCACCCCTCACCAAAACCCTCCCACTCTTGGAGTTTGTCCCCGATCAGAAGGCTAGAGGAATACCAGGATCCAAGGAGTGCTGAGTTCAGGGAACATGGGCTTGGGGAAACTCAGGCTTGGGGAACATGGTTTATGGGGGACATGGGGTTCAGGGAGCTTGAGGTTCAGGAAACATGGGTTTGGAGATTGGGTATTTGGGGAAAAAGGGCCTCAGGTATGCCATCCTGCGACCGGTGGTGTTCAGGGAATGCTGCAGCTATCAAACCTAGGGGAAAGTTTAGCCTTCCCACAGCTTCTTGCTCTAGTGTTAGAAACCTTCAGTTTTAACTTAAGCAAGTACTCCTTTTGTCACACTTTCTCTAGGTCGATGTCCAGAAACCTCCTGCTTTGTGGGTTCCCAAAACTGTTCACTTGGACAGGATTCTGACCTCACTTAGCTGACTTTTTACAGGAGAGATGATGAGGGTGCATTCCCTTGGATGCCATCCTGCCCTGCCCCCTTCAATAATATTTTTATATATGGATGGTACATTTGTCACAACTCTAGACTGTCCATGTGACAGCCAGGCCCTAAGTCTATGCAGACTTGCAACTCTCACCCTCTGGTTTATTGGACTTATCCCAGCCAGAGAACAGGGAGGTGAAGAAGGTCCACTACCACACCAGGGAGCCAAGAGTGCCCACAACTGCAAGCAGGAGAATTGCATCCATCATCCATATGGAATCTAAGACCCCCTCTATTTAGTGATGGAGTGGACATCACCATCCCAGGGTGGATTAGAGTATGGATTAGAGTGGTCTTACTGATATTCTACTATGGAATTATAGTGATTAGTAATGAAAGAGATTGTAGGGCTAATGTGGAGAATGTGGCCATGGTAGTTGCTGTGGGTAGGGATTAGGAAGAAGAGATGTGAGGTGGGGGCATTTTCAGGACTTGGAGTTGTCCTGGGTGGTACTGCAGGGACAGATACTGGATATTGTATGTCCTTCCATGGTCCACTGGTTGGACTGGGGGGGGGGGGCTCGTGTAAACTACAGTGTAAACCATTATCCATGTGGTGCATCAGTGTTTCAAAATGTATTCACCAAATGCAACGAATGTCTCATGATGATGAAAGAGGTTGTTGATGTGGGAGGAGTGGGTGAAGGAGGTGGGAAGGAGGTGGGGGTATATGGGAACCTCATATTTTTTAATGTAACTTTTTATGTGATCTATTTACCTTCAACAAATACAATAAAAAATGATTGTTTTGAAGGGTAGAGAGTGGGTTATATGGGAACCTCTTATGTTTTTTTTAATGTAAACGTTATGTGTGATGTATTAACTTTAAAAAAGATAATTAAATATAAAATAATATAATTAAAAGGAATTGAAAACCAAATGAATAAATAAAATGTCTGATGGGGGGCATCTGGCACAGAGTACACCTGGGCAGGTTTCTAGGGAGTGTGTGAGTGCTCATCATGTCATAGTGTGTTATATCAGTGGTCAGTGACCCGTACAGTGAGCAGGTAGGTGTTATGATACCTTCCTGGTGAGGCCTTTTGTTCTCAAACAGATAGGTGGATATCTCCTTAGAGCATGTGTGGTTCCCAATTGGGAATGACAAACTAGTGTGTCAAGCCTTCATCATTGTTGCAAGTATCTATGAATCTCATCCTTCAAGCAGTGAAACTTGGTTTTTACTGTGGGTCCTAAGGTAAGGGGGAAAAGGGAATAGAAGAGTTGGGAGAGGGTGTAGCTGGGGGGCAATGGAAGTGTTCTGTATGATACTGCAATAATGGACACAGGCAATTTTATTTTTTTTCAGGCCATTTTAAATATCACTAAAATTTATAAAGCTGTATAGCCTAAAATGTAAACCATAGTGTAAATCATAATATAACCAAAAATTTATAAAAGTATACAGTCCAAAATGTAAATAATGTAAACCATTATAATGTAAACCATAATGGAACCATGGGTGGTAGCTATGTTTCAATATCTGTACATCAATTTCAGTAAATATAACATCCACATGTAAAAAGATCATTGCTGGGGAAGGGGGAAAATGATTTGATGTTGGGTATATTATAGTCCCCCCTATTGTATATGTGACTTTACTGTGATCTAAAAATCTTTTTTTTTTTTAAAGATTTATCCTTTTTTTTTAAAGATTTTATTTACTTATTTAATTCCCCCCTCCCCCAGTTGTCTGTTCTCTGTGTCTATTTGCTGCGTCTTGTTTCTTTGTCTGCTTCTGTTGTCGTCAGCGGCACGGGAAGTGTGAGCGGCGCCATTCCTGGGCAGGCTGCCCTTTCTTTTGTGCTGAGCGGCTCTCCTTACAGGGTGCACTCCTTGCGTGTGGGGCTCCCCTATGTGGGGGAAACCCTTGTGTGGCAGGGCACTCCTTGTGCACATCAGCACTGCGCATGGGCCAGGTCCACACAGGTCAAGGAGGCCCAGGGTTTGAACCACGGACCTCCAATGTGGTAGACGGACGCCCTAACCACTGGTCCAAGTCCGTTTCCCCCTAAAAAACTTTTGGAGGCAAATTAAAAATTGAAAAAAAGGATGTAGACAAAGAGGAAGGAATGGAAGAAATTGCCTTGGCACTGTACATACAGGGCAACACCTATACAATGATGAAAGACAAAACATCAAATACAAAGTTTTATGATATTTTTCATTTCCTAATACCTCTATTTATTTTATTTTATTTTTTATAATTTATTATGTATTCTATTTCTAATCTTTAAACCTATCATTACTATTTCATTTTCCTACTAATTGACTTTGACAATGTATGGGGTTCCTTTTTTGAAGAAGTTTTGGATTAGAGGGGTTCAACTATGGCATGGGAGGAGCACAGGTGGGGGTGTCCTTGATGGGGAATGCATGCGTGGGAAGGAGTTCTCCAGGGCATATATATATAGGGTATATAAATATATTGGGATATTAGTGGGTATTGTCATAGTAGGTAGAGTTACACATGGCAATTGAGGGATTGCTGAGTTCCTACACTGTGGAGCTCTGTCATATTCCCCAATGGAACAGCAACAATCCCCCAAGTGCATTGTCAAAGACCAGTGAAGAAGGATGGTCCAATGATGAACCCTTGATAGTGATGACTATGCTTATGAACCTGTGTGCATTAAATTTCAAATAGCGGTCATGGCAGAAGGGGTTCACTGCCATGACAGATGGCCCTTCTTTGGAGCTGGTGTTTCTGCGTGATGGAATTGGACTCAGAGGGGATCTCTTTTCACAAGACTTGCATGCTACTTTATTGGAATTGTAGTTGGTGCTGGGTTTAAGATATATGTAGGGGATTTGAATCTCTGGACTGATAATATGACACCCAGGCCCAGAGCCTCAACAGACTTCAGCTCCTACACTTTGATTTATTGGACTTACTCCACTCAGCTAACATGGAGTTGAAGAAGGTCAACCACCACAACATGGAGCCTAGAGTGTCTACAACTGGAAGCGGGAGGAGTGCATCCAGTACCCATGTGGAATCTAAGCCCTCACTTGACATTGATGTGCAATGGACACAACCAATCCAATGTCCACAGAGAAAATGTGGAATGGGTGTGGGAACGATAGCCATGGTGGCTGCTGGGTGTGGGGAATGGGAGGAAGAGATGAGATGTGGAGGCGTTTTCGGGACGTGGAGTTGTCCTGGATAGTGCTTCACGGACAATTACGGGACATTGTAGATCCCCCCAGGGCCCACTGGATGGAACGTGAGAGAGTCTGGGCTATGATGTGGACCATTGACTATGGGGTGCAGTGATGCTCAGAGATGAACTTACCAGGTGCAATGGATGTGTCATGATGATGGGAGAGAGTGTTGCTGTGGGGGGAGTGGGGGGCAGGGGCGGTGGGGTTGAATGGGACCTCATATTTTTTTAATGTAATTAAAAAAAATAATAATAATAAATAAATAATTTTAAAAATAAACAAATAAAACCACCAAAAAAAAAATTTCAAATAGGCCTAGAACTGAAGGGTGCCTAAGAAGTTACTTCCTTAGAACCTGCATGTTACTCAAATATGGACACTGTCTAAGCTAAACTCAGAATGTAAGTGCATTACCTTCTCCCCAGCATGAGACATGACTCCCAGGGATGAATCTTCCTGGCACCAAGAGATTACTAACATCACCAGCTAGTGATGTAACCAGAAACGTACCTTGAATAAAAGGGGATAATGGTAAAGACAAATGAGTTTATATGGCTAAAAGTGTTCAAAATGATTCTGGAGTTCATCAAAGAAGTCACACTTATGTATATCTCAGAAGGATCCCAGACACAGCCAAAGTAGATACAACCCCAGGTATTCTAGCAATGGAAGAAATTGTATCACTGATGTGGAGACAGTGGCCACAGGAATTGCTGAGGGCAGGGAGAGGGAAGAAGAGATGTATTATGGGGACATTTTCGGGATTTGGAGTTGTCCTGAGTGATATTGCAGTGACTAATAT
This sequence comes from Dasypus novemcinctus, assembly GCF_030445035.2. Classification (NCBI taxonomy): domain Eukaryota; kingdom Metazoa; phylum Chordata; class Mammalia; order Cingulata; family Dasypodidae; genus Dasypus; species Dasypus novemcinctus. The sequence continues at coordinate 104,342,287 of NC_080704.1, read as the reverse complement.
AGGACATTATATATCCTGCCATAACCCCTGAATGGTCTGGGGGAAAATGTAAACTACCATGTAAAGTGTAATCCATGTGGTGTAGCAGGGCTACAAAATGTATTCACCATATGCAATGAATGTGCCACACTGATGAAAGAGGTTGTTGATGTGGGAGGAGTGTGGTTGTGTTTGGAGTGGGTACATATGACCCTCATATATTTTTAATGTAACATTTTTGTGTTCTATTTACTTTTAAAAAAGACTAAAAATTTGCCATGAATATAATAATAAGGGAAGTATGGAAAAATATACCAAGTGTAAGCTAATGACCATAGTTGATGGTAATAATCTAATCAAGGTCTTTCATAATCTGTAACAAAAGTTCCACAACATTATACTGTACTTGTGGAGGAGTGTTGTATGGGAATCATGCACATTATGCATGGTTGTTTTGTAAGTCCACAAATTCTCTGATTAGAAATATATATTAAATTTTTAAAAATCAGATGCCCTCCATTCACTGAACTTTTAATAGATATGAGACTATTTGTTTCATTAATTATGACAAAGCAGACAATTTTCATGAGTTAAATTGAACTGAAAATTAAGTTCAAAATAAATCAAACTCTTTCTTTCTGTGACATATGGGCCATCATTGACCAAATTTGGAAATATTAAATTTTATTCATTAGTATAAAAATTCCTATAAAATACTGCTAAACTTCAGAGAGTAATGCAAAACTTTGAAAGTATATAAAATTTTCTGTGTTGTAATCAGCCATCTACCTCTGATTTCTCCACATCCCTCACTAAAATGGCAGTAAAATTCTAAACAGAGCATAAATTTACAAGGAAAAGAGAATATAAAAGAAGATGGTACAACAAAATTTTCAAAACTGGAAACCTTAGGATTTAGCAATCTAGGGAAAGTTGAAACCTAAGTCAAGAAGTTATGGGAGGGCACGGTGGCAATGCAGTAGAAATCCAGTATATTACCTGGAACCCTTATTTGACCAGGAATTGTAACAAAACCTCTTAAGGTATCAGAAGAATTGACTGTTAGATTCCCTAGTCTTCTCCTTATTCCACATAATGGGAGATTGTCTCTCATAGATTGAAAGAGGAGGGGAGGTTTGCTTACTTAAGATATTAAACCAGAGAGCCATGAGACTTAAGGATTCCTGCTAGAGATTGAATGCAAGGATATTGATTACAGATGAATTGAATAAAAATTTTGAGAACCCAGCCAGGCTTCTTCTTTGAGGAAAGTCAGTAACCCAAGAGAAGACATCTACAGATTTAGACAATTGGGTAGCTCCTAAAGAAACTGCACAATCAGATTATAACACATGAAGCCAGTCAATAAAAACAGCCTCATCTATACACAGTTTTGAACTAGTGTTTTTGTTTCTTACTCTTACATGTGAATGCATAATATTCACGAGAAATTTGTGGAAAACCTGTATCTAGAAAAGGAACAAAGCAAGGCAATAGCTAAAAGAAATTTAGAGAAACAGATAGAATGTGGGTGAGCACAGAGGAAACTATTTCAAAAGTATGGTTCACAATGCCTCCTAATGAAGATCAGCAAGGCAGTGAGCTGATATGACAGGCTAGCTGAGAAGCTGACTCAACAGGATGGTGCAACAAGAGATACAAGGTGAAAAACATAATGAAGGAAAAACAATGCATGGAGGAGAGTTGCCTCAAACTTTTAGGCACCTCCCTTCCACATGGGAGGGCCTGGATTTGATTCTCAAGCACACAACAACAAGCACACAAAAAACAGACAGTAAGTGCAAACAATGAGGGAGTGGGGGGAAATAAAATAAATCTTTTTTAAAAAGTGCATGTGATGGTTTGAAGCTGTATGTACCTGTGACATTTTGATATTATTTAAGAATTCTGAAGAGAAATATAGATTATATTTGCAAACTGGATTGTTCCTCAGTGTCAAGTCCCAGCCTGCTTGGTCTGATAAAACAGACTGAAATAGAGAAGGAGAACACAGAAAGAGACAAACAGGAATACAGAATTCTCCATAGGAAAGGCCCTGGATTAGAGATCAATCTGATAGTCTACTGTTGACCTTGTGGAGGGACCTAAGCATCTGAGCCCCAAATAAATGAGCTTCAGGGAAAATGATGAGCCTCATTCCAGCCTACAGCTGAGATCAGAAGAAGCTACAACCGGGGGGAGGAAGCAAGATGGTGGCTGAGTGAACTTGCCTTGCGGTCTCTCCTGGGAAGAGGTGGCTGGGCACCGCTGGAGATTCTCCGAGGATGGGCTTTTTTGGGATTTTTGCAGGGCAGGAAGTGTCTGGACATGGATTTGGTGGAAAGGAAATGGAGAGGATTGGTCTATAAGATATAATTTGGGATCTATTTCCCAGAAGTGAGACCTACACACGGGTTGCTCCTTCTTTGGACGTGGGTGGAGCCACGGTACCGGCACGGCGGCTCCACTTTTTGGTGGCTCTGGGGTGCTGGGGAGTTTGCGAGTCCTGGGCGGGCTGTTGGGGGGTTGATGGGACGGGAGGCCTTTGCAGACTGATTTGGGGAGACAGACGGTGTTTTGTTGTGAAGCGGGGGAATTTTTGATTGCGGACACAAATAATAACGCTTTGGCCAGGAGCACCACCCCCACAAGCCTGGCTGCCGATCTGCAATGGAATTAGATTGTTGGCAATAAAGGGACATAATTGGGAGGTTGTCACAGGGTGCGGCGAGGGAGGGGGACACGTCTGGAAGCCGAGTAGGGAATATTTTGCAAAGCCTGGGAATTCCGGTTTTGGAATCTGTTTTCAGCGTTTCCAACTGAAGCCCAACCCATGGGCTGGGCTTCGGATCTGCATCATTAAATTGGCTGTGGTTTAGACGCGCCCTCACGTGGCCATTTTGTGGGAACACGGGGAGAGCTGTCCAAAAGCTGAATTGATGATATACCCACATAAATAAACCCTAGTGAGTAAGTGAATTGCAGGGTTCAGACATAATATAGAGTTTGCGAATCTGACTTCCCCCATAGGGCTGGCACCCAGCTGTGGGGATCCCTGAGGGCTGTGTTACACTGTGGGGCTCCTAGGCTTCCTGTTGACCAGATTTGAGGTTGCCGGGGCTGAATCCCCTAAACTCTGGTGGCCCACACCCCAGAGTCTCACACCTCTTGAGCGTTCAATATCTCAGACTTTCCACCCCTGAATCCATCACGCCCTGAGGTCCATCTGAGGTACGTGAATGCCCTAGCCTACAACGTTTGCATTTTTTCTTTATCGTTTCATTTTGTTTTGCTTTTATTTTCATTTTATCTTATTTTTTTTTACTTTTTTAATGTCCTGATAGCTAATATTACATTATCCCCTAGTCTTTTCTCCCAGCCTATCCCCCAAAGTCTTTTTTTTATTCAGTTACTTAGGGTTTTTTTTTCTTGTTGTTGCTGTAGTTGGTGTTGCAATTGTGGTTCCTGTATATCTGTTTTTTCCTTTCCCCTACCAGTTCCCCACCATTTGCCCACCCCCATTTTCTTTTGTCATTTCTTCTATTCTTTCTTTCTTTTTTCTTGTTATCTTTTCTATTTTCTCTCTCCATCTTGTCCCTCATTTTCTACTTATTTTATTTTAACTCAATTATACAATAGGTGTGGCAGGGAACACCTCACATTTGCTGGGTTTTCTCATCCTCCACTGCCTCATTTCTCTGTGAAATGATTTAGGCTACCTACACTATCCCCTTTCCCCTACATCTTGATATCTGTCATCATCTACTGTCTCTCCTATATTCCACCTCCCACCTCCCGTTCTTTGATACACAAAGTGTCTAACTCTTAATTTCTAATGCCTTTGTTTTGTTTTCTGTCTGTTATGAACTCTTAAAACTATTACCTTTCTTTTCTCTTTCCCTCTTTCATGAAAACAATAGCTTTTTAGCTCATACCATATTCCTCCCATATTCAGTCATCTACCTCATAATAGATACTCTACCTACTGCTATAACTCTACACAATTTACATGAATCTCACCTCCATCCTCCCAGATCTCATATTCTTGCTTTGTTAACATATATCACCAATACTACTTTACACTTTTCCCTTGCTTACACAATTACCTTTCCCCAGCACTAATACTTTCCTTTAAAGTGAACTTAACCAGCAACAAGAAATTAGAATAAGAAGAAAAAATTGACAAAGAGAAGATATAACACTTACGCAAAAACAACAGCTAATTAATCTCCAAGAGTAGACAAAGAAGCTAAGGAACTGATTAAACCCGTCAAGATAATATGATGATCAGACAGCAACAAAAATCTACAAACCAAACCAGTAATCAGGAAAACATCGCTGAATCCAATCAACAAACCAAAAATCGGAAGGGGAGCAGAACTTTGCACAAGCAATGAAAGATCTCAGAACATTTATCACTGACAAATTTGATGAAGTAATGAAAGAGGATAACAACATGAAGACATCACTTGGAGGGGAAATTGCAGACATACACAAAAAGATAACATATATGATGGGAATGAACACCACAGTTCAAGAAATCAAAAATACACTTGCAGCAAATATCAGCAGACTAGAAGAGGCAGAGCAGAGAATTAGTGATGTGGAAGACAGTACATCAGAAATCAAACAGATAGTAGAAGGGGTCGATAAAAAGATAGAAAAACTCCAGCTAGGACTTAGGGACCTGAATGACAATGCAAAACGCTCAAACATACGTATTATAGGCATTCCAGAAGGAGAAGAGAAGGGAAAGGGGTGAGAAGGAGTGCTGCAGGAAATAATGGCTGAAAATTTCCCAAGTCTACTGAAAGAGACAGAAGTACCTATCCAAGAAGCACAGCGCACTCCACTAGTCATAAATCCCAACAGGCCCACCCCAAGACATATACTTGTCAAATTATCCAATGCTCAAGACAAAGAGAAAATCCTAAAAGCAGCAAGAGAAAAGAAAACCATCACATACAAGGGAAGTTCCATAAGATTAAGTACTGATTTCTCATCTGAAACCATGGAGGCAAGAAGGCAGTGGTATGATATAGTCAAGGTACTAAAGGAAAAAAATTTCCAACCAAGAATACTCTATCCAGCTAAACTATCATTCAAACATGATGGAGAGTTCAAAATATTCACAGATAAACAGAAACTGAAAGAGTATACCAACAAGAAACCTCCCCTTCAAGAAATTCTAAAGGGAGTTCTGCAGGAAGAAACGACAAAACAGGACAGGCAGAGTTGGAGGAGAGTATAAGAGTAACAAAAAAAGACACAAATAGAAGGAAAAAAAATACAAATAAAATATGACAAACACAAATCCAATCAATATATGGCTAACACAAATAATTCCTTGAAAGTAATAACACTGAAAGTCAATGGATTAAACTCACCTATCAAAAGATTCAGACTGGGACATTGGATAAGGAAATAGGACCCATCCATATGCTGTCTACCTGAGACACATCTTAGACCCAGAGATGCATGGAGATTGAAAGTGAATGGCTGGAAAACAATCATACAAGCAAACAATAACCAAAAAAAGGCAGGAGTAGCTATATTAAAATCAGAAAAAATAGACTTTAAATGTGAAACAATTGGGAGAGACAAAGAAGGATACTACATTTTAGTGAAAGGGAAAATCTGTCAAGAAGATCGAACAAACATAAATATTTATGCTCCTAACAAGGGTGTATCTAAATATGTGAGGCAAATGCTAGAAAAATTAAGTGAAACAATAGATGCATCTTCAACTATAGTGGGGGATTTTAATACATCACTATCTACCTTGGACAGAACATCTGAAAAGAGAATCACTAAAGAAACAAAACATTTGAACAGTATATTAGAGGATCAGGCTCTAAGAGACATATAAATCATTACACCCAAACACAGAAGGATATACATTTTTCTCAAGTGCACATGGATCATTCTCCAAGATAGATCATATGCTAGGCCACAAAGAAAGGCTGAATGAATTCAGAAAGTTCGAAATCATACAAAACAATATCTCTGATCACAGTGGAGTCAAGCTGGAAATTTGCAAGGGAGAGAGGGCCAGATTTCACACCACGATTTGGAAATTAAACAGCACACTCTTAGAAAAACAGTGGGTCAAAGAGGAAATCTCAAAAGAAATCCATGACTACCTTGAAACAAATGATAATGATAACACAACATACCAAAATTTATGAGATGCAGCAAAAGCAGGAATGAGAGGGAAATTTATAGCCATAAATTCATATATCAAAAAAGAAGAGCAAAAATTGAAGAACTAACTGAACATTTGAAGGAATTAGAAAAAACAACAACAAAGTAATCCCACAGGAAGAAGAAGGAAGGAAATAGCAAAGATAAGAGCAGAACTAAATGAAATAGAAAATAAGAAAGCCCTTGAAAAGATAAACAAGACCAAGAGCTGGTTTTTTGAGAAGAACAACAAAATTGACAAACCTTTAGCGAGACTAACAAAGAAAAAAAGAGAGAAGATGCAAATACACAAAAAAAGAAATGAGAAAGTCAATATCACCACTGACCCCACAGAAATAAATACTATCATAAGAGGATATTTTGAAAAACTATATTCCAACAAAAATGACAATCTAGAGGAAATGGACAAATTCCTAGAAACACATAAGCAACCCATATTGATGAAAGAATAAATTGATGAATCTTAACAAACCAATCACAAGCAGAGAGATAGAATCAGTTATTAAAAATCTCCCAACTAAGAAGAGCCCATGGCCAGACGGCTTCACAGTTGAATTCTACAAAACATTCCAGAAAGAAATAGCACCAATCTTGCTGAAACTATTCCAAAAAATTGAAACAGAAGAAACATTGCCGAACTCCTTCTATGATGCCAAAATTACCCTAGGACCAAAGCCAAACAAAGACACCACAAGAAAGGAAAATTACACACCAATTTCTCTAATGAACCTAGACGCAAAAATACTTAACAAAATACTTGCTAATCGTGTTCAACAACACATTAAACGAATTATACACCAGGACCAAGTGGGATTTATTCCAGGTATGCAAGGATGTTTCAACATAAGAAAATCAATCAGTGTAATACACCAAATAAACAGATTGAAGGAAAAAAATCACATGATTATATCTATAGATGCAGAAAAAGCATTTGACAAAATACAGCACACTTTCTTGATAATAACACTCCAAAAGATTGGAAAACAAGGAAATTTTTTGAACATGATAAAGAGTATATATGAAAAACCTAAAGCCAAAATTGTTTACAATGGAGAAATCCTAAAATCCTTCCCTCTAAACTCAGAAACGGGAAACGGATTTTGGCCCAGTGGTTAGCGCATCCGTCTACCACATGGGAGGTCTGTGGTTCAAGCCCCTGGCCTCCTTGACCCGTGTGGAGCTGGCCCATGCACAGTGCTGATGTGCGCAAGGAGTGCCGTGCCACACAGGGGTGTCCCCCTCGTAGGGGAGCCCCACGGGCAAGGAGTGCACCGTAAGGAGAGCCACCCAGTGCGAAGGAGGGAGTAGCCTGCTGAGGAATGGCGCCACCCACAGTTCCCGTGCCACTGAGGACAATAGAAGCGGACAAAGAAACAAGACACAGCAAAAAGACACAGAAAAGAGACAACCGAGTGAGGGGAGGGGAATTAAATAAATAAAAATAAATCTTTTAAAAAAATAAAATAAAATAAACTCAGGAACAAGACAAGGATGCCCATTGTATCCACTCCTATTTAACATTGTCTTAGAAGTACTTGCTTGAGCACTGAGGCAAGAACCAGATATAAAAGGCATTCAAATTGGAAAGGAAGAAGCCAAAATTTCACTATTTGCAGATGACATGATCCTATACATAGAAAACCCTGAGAGATCCACAACAAAGCTTCTAGAACTCATAAATGAGTTTAGTAAAGTTGCAGGTTATATGATCAATGCCCAAAAATCAGTAGCATTTCTGTACAACAATAATGAGCAAGATCAGGAGGAAATCAAGAAACAAATACCATTCACAATAGTAAATAAAAAAATCAAATACTTAGGAATAAACTTAACTAAAGAGGTAAAAAACTTATACACCGAAAACTGTACAAGACTGTTCAAGGAAATCAAAGGAGACCTAAATAAATGGAAGAATATTCCTTGTTCATGGATAGGAAGACTGAATATTATTAAGATGTCTATCCTATCAAAACTGATCTACACATTCAATGCAATCCCAATAAAAATCAACACAGCCATCTTTAAGGAACTAGAAAAACTAACTATGAAATTTATTTGGAAAGGAAAGAGACCCCGAATAGCCAAAGACATATTGAAAAAGAAAAACGAAATTGGAAGAATCACACTACCTGACTTCAAAACATACTACAAAGCTACAGTAGTGAAAACAACATGGTATTGGCATAAGGAGAAACACACAGACCAATGGAATCGAATTGAAAGCTCTGCTATAGAACCTCACATATATAGCCATATAATATTCGATAAAGCCACCAAACCCTCTCAACTGGGAGATTGTGGTCTATTCAACAAATGGTGCCTGGAGAACTGGATAGCCATATGTAGAAGAATGAAAGAGGATTACCATCTCACACCTTTTACAAATATCAACTCAAGATGGATCAAAGACCTAAATATAAGAGTTAAGACCATAAAGACCTTGGAAAGCAGTGTAGGAAAACATCTACAAGACCTTGTAATAGGAAATGGCTTCATGAATATCACACCAAAACATGAGCAGCAAAAGAACAAATAGATAAATGGGACTTCCTCAAAATTAAAGCCTTCTGCACCTCAAAGGAGTTTGTCAGGAAAGTAAAAAGGGAGCCCACACAGTGGGAGAAAATATTTGGCAACAATATATCTGATAAGAAACTTATAACTTGCATATATAAAGAACTCCTATATCTTGAAAATAAAAAGATAAACAACCCATTTAAAAAATGGGAAAAAGATTTAAACAGACACTTCTACAAAGAAAAAATACAAATGGCTAAAAAGCACATGAAAAAATGCTCCAAATCTCTACCTATCAGGGAAATGCAAATCAAAACTACAATGAGATACCATCTTACTCCCATAAGATTGGCAACTATGAAAAAAGCAGAAGAATACAAATGCTGGAGAGGATGTGAAGAAAGGGGAACACTCATCCACTGCTGGTGGGAATGCAGAAGGATCCAATCATTCTGCAGGACAGTTTGTTCGTTTCTCAAAAAACTAACCATAGATTTACCATATGACCCAGCAATACCACTGCTGGGTATATACCCAGCAGAACTGAAAACAAGGACACAAACCGATATATGTACACCAATGTTCATAGCAGCATTGTTCACTATTGCCAAATTTGGAATCAACCCAAATGCCCATCAACAGATGAGTGGATCAATAAAATGTGGTATATCCATAAAATGGAATACTACTCGGCTGTAAGATCAAATACACTACAAACACACGTGATAACATGGATGAATCTTGAGAACCTTATGTTGAGTGAAGCAACCCAGGCATTGAAGGACAAATACTACATGACCTCAATCATATGAATTAAGCAAGCTGCCTCAGAGAGCTAGAGACTGAACGATAGGCTTACAGGAAATCGGGGGGTGGAGGAAGGATGTGAGCAGACTTCTGCAGGGGTGTAATTGATGATGAGCTGGCGGTAAGTATGAACACAAAAAAGAGATAAAATGGGGGCAAGGGGTTGCCTTTGGTTGGGGCTTTGCGGGTTTGAAGGGGGCTGGGGATCAGCGGATGGGTAATATTGCCCAAAAAGTGGGGGGAGGGAGGGGTAGCATACGAACATATGAGATCGTCAGGTGTTGGTTGAGAGTAAAATGCTGAGAAAATCGTATCAAGATATAATTAAGAGGGTTACCTGTTTAGGATGCTCGGAGGGGGTGGTCTGATGCGGGACGGGCTCCTGGGGAATGTCTGAATGCTCATTTTGCCAGAGTGGGTGGTACCATTGGGTGGAGACCAAAGTAGTGAGAGTGGGAGTGGACCCACATCCTGGGGAGGACTAATGCCATCAAATAGAGGGAACTGTATCTCTCGAGAGAAAGGGTGGCTCCCAGGGCATTGGGGCAGTTGAGCAAGTTAGGCCCTGAACACTGTTGCAAATATCTCTGGACGTGGCTCCTGGGATAAGAGAGGAGTTTCGTGAGAGTACACAAGGATAGATATAAAACATGTAATATTACACCATAAACATATAGGGGACGACAAACTGATAATGTAAACCATAATGTAAAACATAGGTTAGCTAACAATTTAGAAAACTGTATATCCTAAAGTATGGACACAATGTAAGCACAGATGTCACCTTGTTTGAAAGCTATTGTCTCAGACTCTACATCACTTTAAGTAAATATGATGTGAATAGGTTGTAAGAGTATCGCTGTGGAAGGGAAAAGGTTTTGTGGTGGATGTGTGGGAGTGCTGTATATTGTATATATGAATTGCTGTGCTCTAGGGCTCTTGTGAAGAGAAGTTCAATAATTAGGGAAAAAAAAAGAAAAAGATAGGATGTAGAATTTTTCCAAGTCAACACGTATTCTATATCTAACCTTTAAACCCATCGCTATATGCCATTTTGCTACTAAGGGATCCTGACATTATATTTGGCTTCAATTTTCAGGAAGTTCTGAATCACAGAGTGGTTCAACAATGGCAGCACAGGAATATTGGTATAGGATACTATTGACAGGTGATATATGGCTGACAGGGAGCTATAAAGGGAATATGTACAGGGTGCATGGTAATGTTTGGATATACTCATAGTGGCAACAATTAAAAACTACAGCTGGGGGGTACTGGGTTCCTGGCCGGTGGTGCTCTGTTGTGGTCCCTAGGGGAGCAGCGGCAGTCCCCCAGGTGCAACAGTAAGGACCAGGAAGTAATGAGGGTCCAAGAGTGAGCCCCTGATATTAATGAATATGCTTGTGAGACTGTATGATTGAAATAAGAACAAGGACTAGAGCAGCACTGTGCCTGGGAATTTCCTCCTGACAGCCTTCATGTTATTCAAATGTGGCCAGTCTCGAATCCAAACTCAGCATGTAAATGCAGTGCCTTCCCCCCAGCGTGGGACATGACACCCGGGGATGAGCCTCCCTGGCACCGAGGGATCACTATCAACTACCAACTGATGATGCAACTAGAAAATGACCTTGAATTGAAGGTTTGATGCGGATCAGCACAATATCCTTGTCTACATATAATAACATGACTTTAAAATGCTGTTTGACCTAATGTAAGGGGGAAATTGAAAGGAGAAATGAATTTATATGGCTACGAGTCTCTAAAAAAGAGTCTGGAGGCTGTCAGAAGGATTGCCCTTATGCACAACTGAGCAGAGTCTAAGAGACAGATAAAGTAGATACAACCCCCAGGTATTGGTTCCTTGGAGGACTAAAGAGCCCCACGGGTTCTATGGTCATGGCAGATGGGGTTCACTGCCATGCCAGGTGCCCCTTCTTTGGAGCTGGTGTTTCTGCGTGATGAAACTGGACTCAGATGGGATCTCTTTTCATAAGACTTTGATGCTACTTTACTGGAATTGTAGTTGGTGTTGAGGTTTAAGATATATTTAGGGGATTTGAATCTCTGGACTGACAATATGATAGCCAGGCCCTGAGCCTCAAGAGACTCCAGCTCCTACAATCTGATTTATTGGACTCACCTCACTCAGCTAAGATCGAGTTGAAGAAGGACAACCACCACACCATGGAGCCTAGAGTGCCTACAACTGAATGCAGGAGGATTGCATCCAGCATCCATGTGGAATCTGAGCCTTCTCTTGACATAGAGGTGCAACGGACACAACCAATCCAAGGTCCACAGAGAAAAGGTGGCATTGGAGTGGGAAAAGTGGACATGGTGGCTGATGGGTATGGGGAATGGCAGGAAGAGATGAGATGTGGAGGCGCCTTTGAGACTTGGAGTTGCCCTGGATGGTGCTTCAGGGGCAATCACCAGATATTGTAAATCCTCCCAGGGCCCACTGGATGGAATGGGGGAGAGTATGGGCCATGATATGGACCATTGACCATGAGGTGCAGAGATTCCCAGAGATGTACTTACCAAATGCAATGGATGTGTCATGATGATGGGAGTGAATGTTGCTGCGGGTGGAGTGGTGGGGTGGGCGTTTTGGGGTTGAATGGGACCTCATATATCTTTTTTAATGTATTATTTTTACAAAATCAATTAAAAAAATAAAAATAAAAAAAAAAGAAGAAGCTCCAACCATGGAGTCTTCAGAAGAAGGAGGAATGCTGAACCTTTGTAGACATCACCCACCATCTTGTATAAACATGTGGCAAAAGACTTTGGTTGAGAAAGTTCCTCTTATGGTAACTTGAGTTACATTCTTTAGGGCCTGGTAACTGTAAACTTTTACCCCAAATAAATTCTCTTTATAAAAGCCAAAAGTGTCTGGTACTTTGCATCAGCACCCTTATTGCCTAAGATATTACCCTACAAAATTTTTTCTTAAAGTTTAGTTTAAATACATATATGGATAATGCCTTTTTAAAATAAAAACACAAATGGAATGGTCCACCAGTAGTTATAATCTTGGGGTGAACTCAAGTCATTCATACAGTATTGTTGCCTTCCGCTTTTATTTGTTGTTTCAACAAATATTTTTTACAACATATCAGGCTGCCCTAAATGATGGGAAAATGACAATGAGCAACACCTTCAGTTTTTCATACATGTCAATGTTGGAGCATCACACAAGGTTCTCCATTGCTCTTTTCTACAATCAGGTGTGTTTGCACATGGTAGAATATGGAGATGTTTAAATACAAGTTATCATTTATATGGATACCGAACGAGATGTGAAATAAGTTCTACTATCCCTAATGTCCTCAATAAATTTAAAAAATAAGCTGCCTGAAAGAAAAAAATAATTTAAAAATTACTTTATTCTCATTCTTGATGGCAGGGAAGAATCCTAATGGCTTCCAGCAGTGAGAACTGAAGGACTTTTTTGTGACATGGTTGTTAACATTGCATAAATTAGCTATATACAAATGTGTGCTCAGAGCTGCCATCTGATGCGTATATGTAACTTCAGGTTTTTTAAATCTGCCTTTTGTGAAACTATTGGGTCATGTAGAACTTTACAGAAAATTTCTCAAGCTCCTTCTAAATATTAAATCAATGTATTGTTGCTTTTCTGGAAGGGGGGATGACAAAAAGTTATTTTACCTGAGATTATAAGAAATATGAAGGTCTTTTCTGATATTCTTACAGTCCTGGCATTCAAAGAAAACCTCGTGAGAATTGTTCTATTGATTTGATGAAAAATACATCAGTGATTTCCTTAGGGAACTGGATTAGAGTCACTACCACCCTTCTCTTCTCCAAAGTTGATTCTGCTTGCAGAAAACATAACATTCAAATATCAAATATTCACACCTGACTTTGTTTCCTTTTGACTCTCATTCATGGGAGGTGTCCAATAAATATTTATTTTTATAAATTAATGCATAACTATCTAAGTTTTAGAAATATTGAAGAAGTTTTATCCAAAAGAGAACATGAGACCAAAAGTAAGACGATCCTGGTATCAGCCTAGTCTGTGTGGTGATTGAGCCATACCAGGCATTTTAATTTGGGTAAGTCACAGCTCCCTGAGTATAACAAGGCTTCAGCTATAAAAAAGGAATATTATTAATGAATAAGCACCAAAAGTGACAACACCTGGATCAATTTAGGGATTTCTTGTATTTTTATAATATATGGCAACATAAAAATATAAGGTTTCTTTATTTTTAAACAAATAAATTTTATTGATACATATTAATAAATACACAATTTATTCAAAGTGTACAATCAATAGTATTTGGTATAATCACATATTTGTGCACTCATCACTTCAATAATTATTAGATCATTTTCATTATTTCAATAATAATAATAAACAAAACACAAGAAAATTTTTCACCTCTCAACTCAGTGTTTCCCCTGCTGTATATCGCTGCTATTACTGGCTATTCTTTCATATTTTTTTGAAGATTCAGATCTTTATATTGGTCATCCATTCTCAAAAGGGCACCCTGCTTCTTGCTGCCTCAATGACTCAGAACTTTGGTGTCACTGGTCTCAGCTATCACATTTGCACAATTATTTATTTATTAAGCAGTTTATTGAGATATATTAACAAACCATATGAACTGTCCAAATTGCATAATCAATAGCTTTTAGTATAATCACAATGTTGTGCATTCAATTCTACAAAAAAAATTTAGAACAATGTCATTACTGCAAAAAGAACAACTCCACATCCTTTAGCATTCTTTCCCCAACCTTACAAAACCACTAATCTAATTTAATTTTTATTCATTGATTTATATTTTCAATTTATATAAATGCACTCATACATATGTATACTTTGGGTATCATTTCTTTCACTTAGCATAATGGAGCTTTTTTTGTCTGATATTAACATACTTGAAAGCAAAAGAGTCTTATACATGCAATTTTACCCATATTCTTATCTCACATGCAGTTTTACTATGCTATACACTTCCATATGATATTTTTTAGTTTCCTTTTAGTAATATACATGACCTTAGACTTTCCCTTTAAACCACTTTCATACCCACAAAGTACTGCTAGTGACAAACATTATGTTGGACTTTTAAACTTTTTATTCATTTAAAGATTAACACACATCCTTTTTATCAATTTTGCACGTTAACCCTCAGCTTTCTATTCTCTAGCATCATTCTAATTTCTGGTAACACATATTCAAGTTATTAACTCCATGAGACTGCATGATATATTTAGTTCATAGAAGCAAAATCATACATTATTTGTCCTTATGTGTCCGGCTTGCAACATTCAACGTAATGCCCTCCATTTTCATTTATATGTTCAAATGCTTTAGGATATTTCTTCTTACATCTGAGTATTAATACATCATGTGAATAGACCACAGATTTTTATCTATTCCTTGGCTGGTTGACACATGGTTTGTTTCCAGCTTTTGGCAATTGTGATTAACGTCACTATGAACATTAGTGTGCAGACATCTTTTCTTTTAGTGTGTTTATCTGGCTCTGGTGTTAAGGTGGAGTTGACTTCATAAAATGTGTTCAGTAATTTACCCTCCTCTTTATTTTTTTTTTGGAAGAGTTTAAACAGGATTGGTAATAAATTTCTCAAAAGTCTTGGTAGAATTCACCTCTGAAAGCATCGGGCCCTGGATTTTTCTTCGTTGGGAGATTTTTATGACTGTTTCAACCTCTTTAAAGAGGAAGAGCTGGTTAAGTTCTTGTATTTCTTGAAGCATCAGTATAGGTGGTTTTGTTTGTGCATTTCTATGAATTTGTCCATTTCTTCTTGGTTGTCTAGTTTGTTGGCATATAGATTCTCATGATATCATCATGATATCATGATATCATAAGATCCTTTTTATTTCTGTGGGATTAGTCACAATTTAATACATTTCATTTCTGATTTTATTTATTTGCATCTTCTCTCTTTTTTGCTCTTTTCATCTAGCTAGGGTGTTGTCAATTTTCCTAATCCTCTCAAAAAAACAGATTTTAGTTTTTCTTCTTTTCTCTTTTTTTCTATTTCATTTATTTATGCTCTAATATTTTTCTTCTTTATTTTCTTTTAAATGCTACATTAAAAAATGTGAGTTCCTCATATAACCAACACCCCCCTCACCCCACTCCTCCCACCTCAACAACGTCTTCCATCATCGTGGCACATTCACTGCACCTGTGAATACATTTTGGCACACTGCTGCACCAAATGGACAGTGGTCTACATTGTAGCCTACACTCTCCCCCAGTCCACGCAGTGGGCCATGGCAGGACACACAATGTCTAGCATCTGTCCCTGAAGTACCACCCAGGACAACTCCAAACCCTGAAATGCCCCCACATCATATCTCGTCTTTCCTCTCTCTATCATCAGCAGCTACCATGGCCACTTTATTCATATCAATACTGCAATCTTCCATTACTAATCACAGTAGTTCCCTAGTAGAACACCAGTAAGTCCACTCTAATCCATACTTTATTCCCCCATCCTGTAGACCCTGGGATGGTTATGTCCAGTCCCCCTCTACATCAAGAGGGGGCTTAGATTCCACATGGATGATGGATGCAATTCTCCTGCTTGCAGCTGTAGGCCCTCTTGTCTCCCTCGTGTGCTGGTTGACCTTCTTCACCTCCCTGTTAGCTGGCCAGGATAAGACCAATAAACCAGAGGGTAGGATTTCCAAGTCTGCTGAGGTTCAGAGCCTGGCTCTTACATGGACTTTCTAGAGATTCAGGTCTCCTGAGTATACACCAACCCAAAAAAGCAACAGAAGAGGCATGTGTAGAAATGTCATATCTGACTCCAAGTCCATCACACTCGGGAAGACAAATGCCAAAGTAGGGTCAACTGACATGGCACTGAACTCGAGTCATCTGCCATGACCATAGAACCTGTGGGTCTCTGTAGCCCTCAGGAAAACCAGTACCTGTGTTTCTATCTACTTTGGCGGTCTTTGGTACCCTGCTGAGGTGTGCGTAAGCATTACCTCTCTGATTACCTCCCAACTCTTTTCTTGGATACTCAGAGCCATAAAAACTCATTTGTCCTTTCCATTTCCCCCTTTCATCCAAAGTCAAAAAGCAGTTTTTAACGCCTCCTATTACATGTAGGCTGAGATATTCTGCTGGTCTGAGTTGACCCTTTTATTCAAGGTCTTTTTTCTAGTTATATCTCTTTCCTTCTGCTTAAGGAATGCATTCCTGTTCTTTTTCTAGTTTCTGCAGTTGTTCTGATAGATCTTTCTTATTTAATCTATGTGTTTAGGGCTGTAAATTTCCCTTCCAGGACTTCTTTTGCTGTATCCCAAAGATTTTGATAAGTTGTGTTCTCATTTTCATTCTTCTCAATATGTTTACTGATTATGGTTGCAATTTTCTTTGACCGGCTGATTATTTAGGACTGTGTTGTTTAGCCTCCACCCATATGCAAATTTACCTCTTTCCTATCTAATATTGATTTCCAATTTCATTCCATTATGATCTGAGAAGGTGCTTTGTATGATTTCAGTCATTTTTTATATTAGTTAGGAGCTGCATTGCGACTTAACATGTGATCTATCCTGGAGAATGACCCATGGGCACTTGAGAAGAATGTATAAACTGTTGAGTTTTGGTACAGTGTTCTGTATATGTCTGTTAGATCTAGGTTGTTTATCATATTGTTTAAGTTTGCTGTTTCTTTTTTATCTTATATCTAGTTTTTCTATCATGTGACTGGTGAGTTGAAGTCTCTATTATTGAAGAGATGTCTATTTCTCCCTTCAATTTTGCCAGAGTTTGCATCGTTTATTTTGGGGCAAACCGGTTAGTTGCATAGATATTTATAACTGTTACTTCTTCCTAGTGGATTGTTCCTTTCATTAAAATACAACAAACTTTTCTATAATTTATAACAGTTTTATTTAAAGTCTGTTTTGTCTGATATTAGTATAGCTACACCTGCTCTTATTGGTTACTCTTTTCATGGAATATTTTCTTTTAACCTTTAACTTACAGCCAGTTTGTATACCTGGATTAAAGGCAATCTTTCAGAGGCAGCATATGGGTGGCTTATTTTGTCAGGCTTATGTATTTTGACTGTGGAGTTTAATCCATTAACATTCAATGATATTACTGGAAATGCATTATTTACTTCTATCATTTTATTCTTTGTTTTTCATATGTAATATTTATGTTCTTCTCTCATTTTCCTCTTTTCATTACCCTTTCGGCTGTTCTTACTCCTATGCTCTCTTCCAAGCCTCTAACTCCTGTCTTTTTCTTTCAAAATGTAAGGAATCTTTTCTTATTTTCTGCAAAGACAGATTCTTTTTTATGAACTTTCTTAATTTCTGTTTGTTTAGAAATGTTTTAAACTCACTTTCATATATGAAGGTCAATGTTTCTGGACAAAGTGTTCTCAATGGACAGTTTTCCTTTCAGTATCCTAATTGTGTCATATCACTGTCTTCTCATCTCCACCTCACTGAGGAAGACACCTCACTGTCTTCTTCACCTTATTTTTTTCTTCTTTATTTTCTTTTAAATGTTACATTAAAAAATATGAGGTTCCCATACATCCCCCACCCCCCTCACCCCACTCTTCCCACATCAACAACCTCTTCCATCGTCATGGTACATTCACTGCACCTGGTGAATATATTTTGGAGCACTGCTGCACCACATGGACAGTGGTCTACGTTATAGCCTACACTGTCCCCCAGTCTACCCAATGATCTGCTCTATGTCTTACTGTGTGTCCCTTGTATGTAATGGGTTGCTTCTCTCTTACTGTTCTCAGAATTTTCTCAATTTTGATATTTGAATAGTATGTGTCTTGGAGTAAACCTATCTGTATTCAATCTGACTGGTTACATTTCTTCTTGGATAAGTATATGCATTTTTTTCAAAAGGGCTCGGTAATTTTCAGCTATTGTAATATTTCCTCAAAATTTAGCTGAAGAGAAGAAAACTGTTCTATATTGTTTAGCCCAAGGGGTACTGATGTAAAATACCAAAAATCTATTGGCTTTTATAAAGGGTATTTATTTGGGGTAGAAACTTACGGTTACTAGCCCGTAAAGCAAAAATTACTTCCCTCATCAAAGTGGATTGCTAAATGTTGGAAAATGGCTCCCAACATTCAGCCTTCCCCTTCCTCTTAAGACCCTATGCTCCCAGCTTCTTCCAATATCAGCTGTAGGCAGGAACAAGTATTGTCTCACTCCTGGGGCTCGGTTCTCTCTGTGCTCAGCTACCTTGTTTTCTCTACAGGTCAGCAGGTGATTATTAGTCTCTCTAGACTTTTTATCTCTCTCTATGGCTTGATTCTGTCCAGACTCAGCTGCTCTCTCAAGTGAATAACCCATCTCCCTTCCCAGGGCCTCTGTTGTGTCTGTCTAAGGAACAGTCTCTATTCCTCTTTGTTCCTCTCCTGTGTTTACTTCCTGGGGTTCCAGCATCCAAAAACTCCAATTATCACTTCTGCCACATCATTTTCTCTGTGAATCCCCATGCACCAAGGGCAGGGGGTGCTCAATATCTTACTGATACTGTCCAATCAAAGCCTTAAACATTATTTAATAAAATAAAAGTGAATCCTTTGAATTCAATATAATCTGGTATGTCCAGAGGGACAGACTAGTTCACAAACATAATCCAATATATATTTTTGGAATTCATAAACAATATCAAACTGCTACACCTTCTTTTCTCCTTCTGTAAGTCCCATGACATGTATGTTTTTGTGTTTCATGTTGTCATTCAACTTCCTGGACCCTTGTTCTATTTTTTCCATTCTTTCTTCTCTTTGTTTTTCTCTCTTCAATTTCAGCTGTTCTGTCTTCTGTATCTCTTGTTCTTCTTTCTATCATTTCAAATTTGCTGTTGTATTCCTCTAATGTTTTTTATCTCACCTATCATGTCTTTCATTCCCATGAACTATGCTTCAATTTTACTCAGGTTTTCAAATTTTTCTTTGGGCCCACATAGTGTTTTCTTAATGTCCTTTATCTCTTTATCCATATTTCCTTTCTACTCATTAATTTGATTTTATGTACATCTTGCTAATTAGTTATCTCAAATCCTATCTCTCTTCTGGGGCTTTGGTGTATTACTTTTCTTGGTTCATTTCTTCCATTTACTTAGTATGGCTTGAAGTATTTTGCTGATATCTACACATCTGATTAAGGTGGTGGATTTACTCAGGTACTTATTTCTCTCACTTACATAGGGTTTTAGTGGTGGGAAGCTGTGTGTTCCTGCTATTCTTTGATTCTTGCTTCAATCTGTTCTGGTTCTTTAGAATTGTCACTGTTGGTTGCTCAAATCTGGCCCTGGACCCATTAATGGGTGGCAGACCCACTTCATAGGACTTTGGGGTGGGAGGTGATAAGGGCTGGGCAAAGAATTTCTTCTTTAATTACTCTTAATTTTCTTACATGTTCTTTATTCTGCCAGAAGATGGCGCTCTTTGGCAGCCCTCTCATTTCAATGCCTGGTTGGAGACTGCTGCGACTGAGAAAAGGGTTACTCTCTGGAGACTAAGAGCCTCATAATTCAAACTTTTTCAGAGGTAGTTCTCCAACCTTTGCTGGCAGGCCCCTCCCTTTTCCCAGGTAGGAAGTAATTCCACTCCCCTCTACATCTTCAGTAACAAAGCCCTGTCTGTAGAGAGGGAGACTGAGAGGTTTCCATCTTTTTAGTCCTTTGCTGACTCCTAAGGCAACCAGTGGCATGGACCCACTTGGCCTGGAAGGGCTCATGGGACACAGCAGGCAAAATTTAGGGGTCAAAAGCTGAGTCTGTGGGTCTCTTTAGCCCTCAAAAGGACCAATACCTGGGGTTGTATCTACTTCATCTGTCTCTGAGACTCTGCTCAGGTGTGCATAAGGGCGATCCTTCTGACAACCTCCAGATTGGGTTCACTGCCATGTCAGTTGGCCCTTCTTTGGAGTTGGTGTTTCTGCATGATGGAGCTGGACTCAGATGGGATCTCTTTTCACAAGGCTTTCCTGCTACTTTACTGGAATTGTAGTTAGTGCTGGGGTTTAAGATATATCTAGGGGATTTGAATCTCTGGACTGACAATGTGATAGTCAGGCCCTGAGCCTCAACAGACTTCAGCTCCTACACTCTGATTTGTTGGACTTGCCCCACTCAGCTAACATGGAGTTGAAGAATGTCAACCACCACACCATGGAGCCTAGAGTGCCTACAACTGAAAGCAGGAGGATTGCATCCAGTATCCATATGGAATCTAAGCCCCCTCTTGACATAGATGTGGAATGGACACAACCAAGCCAAGGCCCACAGGAAGGAGGAATACAGTAAGGATTAGAGTGGACTTAATTATATTCCAGTCATGAACTATTGTGGTTAATAATCGAGAAAATGTGGCATTGGTGTGGAAAAGGTGGCCATGGTGCCTGCTGGGGGTGGGGAATGGGAGGAAGAGATAAGATGTGGAGGCATTTTCGGGACTTGGAGTTGTCCTGGGTGGTGCTGCAGGGACAATTGCTGGACATTCTATGTCCTCCCATGGCCCACTGGATGGAACGTGGGAGAGTGTGGGCTATGGTGTGGACCATAGGCCATGGGGAGCAGCGATGCCCAGAGATGTACTCACCAGACGCAATGGATATGTCATGATGATTGGGGAGAGTGTTACTGTGGGGGAAGTGGTGGGGTGGGGGAGGTGGGAGTGAATAGGGACCTCATATTTTTTGCATGTAATAATTTTTTAAAAAAGGAATAAATAAAATAAAGTAAAAAAAAGAAAGTAGTCTATTCATCTATTTAACTTCGATTGTATGTCTTTAATTTTAGAAATAGATTAGTGACAAAAGTTAGAGAGACACAGTTTTATATTAAATAGCAAGCTCTAGTTATATGTTTGACTGACAGGTTTAAATAGGTTGCTGATGTTGTTCTACAGAACATAAATCTTTTGGAAATTTTGTTTTGCTTAATTTAAGCAAGTACAAAAAACTATAAATTGCTATGGAGTTTTACAAGATTGTAGCTCAGAATGCATGATGATTGTGAAATCTGACCACACTATTCTATGGTATTAGGAAGTAGATCCAACACTGAAGATTGAAATTCTGAGGTATATACCATATACCTTCTAACTCTGTGTACTGTAGTAGTTTACAGAGCTTACTAGTGGCATATCTGAGTACAGTTTTGGCATATTGAAGTGTGCCTTTAGATCATATCCTGCTTCATTCCAGTTCCTTAATATGACAGAGATGAATGGCATGTTGCTTTTTATCAGCCAATACATCAATGATGACCTGGTTCTCAGGGAAATTCTCCATTATGTGGAGGGTCTTGAAACACACAATTAAAAGTAATATTTTTACAAAAAAAGTTTTGGAGAGCTATTTTAGTCTAAGAGAATGAATATAAATATATAACCAAAATGACAGTGGTGCATTACTTAACTTTTAATTCCATTATTTCAAGGAAGTATTTGAAGTTTTGTTTTGTTTTGGGTGTGTATTGTCCATCATCCTTTTAAAGAAGGTTTAGATTACATTAGTATTTCATTGAAAATATAGGGGATTCCCATATAATTCACCCCCTCCCACTTTTTCTCTAACAAAATCTTTCATTAGTGTGGTACATTTTTTGCTACTGATGAACACTTATTGAAGCATTGCTACTAACAATGGTCTATAGTTTACTTTATGGTTTACACTTTGCAACACACAATTTTATAGGTTTTAATGAAATGTATAATGATCTGTGTCCATCATTGCAATGTAATACAGAACAATTCCAATGTCCGAAACATATCCGACATTGCACCTATTCTTTACTCTCCCTTCCCTCATAACTTATAGTGATCACTACCTTTCTATCAATGTTACAATTTCTCCCATTAGTAGAATAATAATGAGTCTACTTTAGTCTTTAACTGCAACCATCCTTATGTTTGTTCATTCCTCAATCTTGAGGATTTTGGAAGAGTGATGCCTACTCAGCTTCTGGTTTACTGGGGACTTAGATTTGATGCAGCAGATGGGTGGAACTCTCTTGCTTGTAGTTGTGAATACTTTGTTTCTGGCGATGAGCATTGCTCATCATCATCCTTTTATTAGTTGTCCTTGGAGATTCTGATTATTTGGACGGTAGTTGTTGGCTTCAAATTTGTTGAGATTCAGGGCATAAATAGCACATGAAGTCCTGGAAGATTTAAGACTCTAGTCCTCATATTTAACCTGTGTAGCGCTAATTATACGTTTAAATAAATAGGCCACAAGAACCATGTGTAGGAAAATTATAAATGAGTCCAACTCCAATACATTGGGGGGATAGGTTATCATATATTCAAAGGTAAGGCCCTCTGACAGGGTGCTGAATTCCTGGGGTTATCTGCCCTGTTTATTGTCTCCACATATCTCTGCAGTCCTCAGGATGCATGCTGCTTGAGGGTCTGTTCACTGTAGCAATAAATGAGATCACACTACCTAAGACATGCATAAGTGTAACTTCTGGAATGAACTCCCGAAGCACTTTGTAATCTCTTAGCCATAAAAACTAATAAACTAATTTTGTTTTTAATATTTCCCCCTTTGATCAAGGTCTTTTTCCATATGCTTGCTAGTTGTCACTTGGTAAAAATCCTTCGATTCCAAGGAGGCTCATCCCTGGGGTACAAGACCCAAACTGCGGGAAGGTAGTCAGTTTACATGCTGTGTTTGGCTTAGAGAGAGGCCCCATTAGAGCAACAAGGAGGCTTTCAGGAGGTATCTCTTAGGTAATATAAAATACTAATCTGAGTTTCAATTGCAAAAGAACAATGTTCATAAGTACAAGCATCAATATCAAGGACCTGAAATACTTTTTGTCCTTCTTTGCTAGGCATTACCAGTTTACTGTAAAGATTTTTACTATTCTATTACAGAATGTATCAGGAAACCTCAGGATGGGACGTCAATATTACTTCAGTTATTGTGTGGGTCTCCATCCACTGAGACAACACATCATGCCTTTTGAACACATTCATACACTGCAGAAGCATGCCCCAGGTGCATCCATCTAACCACTGCCCCTACTGCGAACATCCCACATCAGTGATCTTCCCCTACCACAGCTGAGACTCTTCTGCATCCAATCCTGTCAGAAACAAAGTGAATAAATAAAAAAATAGATAATAATACAAAAATAAATGAATTAAATGAGTATATATATAATTTAAAAATTTGCATTTTTCCCCATAAAAACTCTTATCTTTTATGTACAGTAACAATTTCTTCTATATATTCCCTCAGTGTCTTAATTTTTTACATTGTTTTCAAAGAAGTTTTGGGTAACAGAAAATTCACATAGAAAAGATAGGCGATTCTTATATATCCCTCTCTTTCCCTCCTCACAATTATCCCTATTAATAACATCCTACATGAGTATGATATATTTGCTACAATTGTTGAAGTAATATTAAAACTTTTCCACTAACCATGATCATGGTTTTACATTATGGCTCACATTCTATACTGTACACTTTCATAAGTTCAAACAAAATATACAATGGCATGTATTCATCATTGTTAGATCATGCAGAATAATTCCAATGACCTAAAAATGCCCCATGGTCCATCCATTCTTCCCTTCCCCTTTCCTTGCAACCCATCTTAGCCACTAACTTTTAATTTTTGAAGAATAAGATTCAGAGTTACATGCATTAATATTGAAGTCTTGACATTTTGGACTGTATTCTTTTATAAGGAACTGTTTATATTCTCGAGATATTTTTGCCCTTGTAATTGAGAACAAAGCAGGACTCCCATGGATGGGAGTTCAAAATTTTCTTATCCATTTTGTAGATCTCCACCCACTGAGATAACACACTATGACAAGATGAACAGTTTCATGTTTTATAGAAGCATGCTCCAGGCACACCTTTTCCTATATATCCCCGACCCCCAATGCCCTGCACCAATAACACTTCCCTGTCATATTTGTTAAAATAATGTTCTCACCACTGTAGTTGTTTTACCATAGACATACAGGTCCTCAGAGTTCATGTTTCTCTTCTTCCAGTCCTATTCATATTCCATGGATAGTCAAACCCAGCCCTCCACATTGCTCACTTTCACATTCCAGCATTATCAACCACAGTCACATCATTGCACAACTATCGATTCCATCCACTGGCAAACTATCCCCTTCCAATTTATCAAAAGCTTTGCCATATTGAGCATCAACTCACCACACTCTACTCCCTTTCTCTCTACTGATAACGAATCTTTCATACTCTAGCTCTGTGAATCTGATCGATTTGCTAAGGTCATATTAGTGAGAACATGTAATGTTTGCCCTACAGTACATGTCTTGCTTCACTCAACATAAATTCTTTAAGATTCATTGATGTTGTCCACTGTGTCAATAATTCCTTCTTCCTACAGTTTAATAATATTTCATTGAAGGTATATACAACAATTTGCCTATCTATTAATCTGTTGATGGACACTTGGGCTACTTCCAACTTCTGGCACTAGTGAATAATGCCTCTAAGATAATTGGTTTACATATATCTCTTCGTGTACCTGTTTCACTTCTGGGTATAAACCCTGCAGTGGGATTGCTGGATTATATGGTAGTTTTATACTTAGCTTCCTGAGGGGTCAACAAACCTTCCTCCACAATGCTTGCACCATTTTACGCTTACACCAGAAGTGGATCAAGTTTATCTTTCCTCTACATCTTCTCCAAAACTTGTAGTTCTCAGAATTTTTTTAATAGCTGCTAGTCTAATAGATGTAAGATGATAACTCATTGTAGATTTGGTATGCATTTCCAAGATTGCAAGTGATGCTGAACATCATTTCATGTGCTGTTTAGCCTTCTGTATTTCCTCTTTTGAAAAGTGGCTACTCAAATGTCTTTCCTATTTTTATGTGGTTACTTTGTCTTTTTATTTATGAGATGTAATATTTCTTATATATGCTGGATATTAGGCCATTATGGATATATGGTTATCAAATACTTTCTCCTTTTAAATAGGCTGACTTTTAACTTTCTTGAAAAACTCCTTTGAAACACAAAACTTTTTAATTTTGAGTATTTTCCATTTATCTACTTTTTCTCTCATTTATAATGCTTTGTATGTAAAGTTTCTGAAACCAATCCTATTATAAGATCTCATAGGTACTTCCCTATATTATCTCCTAAGAGCTTTATGTTCTTGGCTCTTATAATTAGAACACTGATCTAACTTAAATTTA
Organism: Dasypus novemcinctus; assembly: GCF_030445035.2. NCBI lineage: Eukaryota > Metazoa > Chordata > Mammalia > Cingulata > Dasypodidae > Dasypus > Dasypus novemcinctus. The sequence continues at coordinate 104,316,540 of NC_080704.1, read as the reverse complement.
TTTTTATGTAGGATGTTAAATGGAGATGCTCTCTCATTCTTTTGAATATAGATATTCAGTTCCCCTAGTACAATTTGATGAATATACCAATCAATCCCAGTTAAATGGGCTTGGTGGTCATATCGAATATCATTGGCCATATATATGAGACTCTATATCAGAGCTTTCAGTTCCATCTCATTCAGTATTTCTGTTCTTGTGCCAATACCATGCAGTCTTGTCCACTATAGCTTTGTATTAGGTTTTTTTTTTTTTTTTAATTTTTTAATTTTTTATTGACTTTGTAATAATATTACATTAAAAATATATATGTGAGGTCCCATTCAACCCCACCCCCCCACCCCCCCCTCTCCCCCCCCCAACAACACTCGTTCCCATCATCATGACACATCCATTGGATTTGGTAAGTACATCTTTGGGCACCTCTGCACCTCATATACATTGGTTCACATCATGTCCCATACTCTCCTCTATTCCATCATGTAGGCCCTGTGAGGATTTACAATGTCCGGTGATTACCTCTGAAGCACCATCCAGGGCAGCTCCATGTCCCGAAGACGCCTCCACCTCTCATCTCTTCCTGCCTTTCCCCATACCCTTTGTCCATTATGTCCACTTTTCCCAATCCAATGCCACCTCTTCTATGTGGACACTGGATTGGTTGTGTCCATTGCACCTTTATGTCAAGAGGAGGCTCAGATTCCACCTGGATGCTGGATGCAATCCTCCCACTTTCAGTTGTAATCACTCTAGGCTCCATGGTGTGGTGGTTGTCCTTCTTCAACTCCATCTTAGCTGAGTGTGGTGAGTCCAATAAATCAGATTGTAGGTGCTGGAGTCTGTTGAGGCTCAGGATCTGGCTATCACATTGTCAGTCCAGAGATTCAAATCCCCTAAATATATCTTAAACCCCAACATTAACTGCACCTCCAGCACATTAGCATGAAAGTCTTATGAAGGGAGATCCCATCTGAGTCCAGATTCATCACACATAAACACCATTTCCAAAGAGGGGCCATCTGCCCTGGTAGTTAACCCCATCAGCCATGACCATAACTCCCATGGGTCTCTTTAGCCCTCAAAGGAACCAATATCTGGGGGTTGTATCTGCTTTATCTGTCTCTCTGACTCTGCTCAGTTGTGCATGAGGGCAAACCTTCTGCCAGCCTCCAGACTCTTTTTTAGAAACTCGTAGCCATATAAACTCATTTCTCCTTTCCATTTCCCCCTTACTTTAGGTCAAACAGCATTTTAAAGTCATGGTATTTTATGTAGACATGGATATTCTGCTGATCCGCATTGAACCTTCCGTATAAGGTCATTTTCCAGTTGCATCATCAGTTGGTAGTTGATAGTGGTCCCTCGTTGCCAGGGAGGCTCATCCCCGGGTGTCATGTCCCACGCTGGGGGGAAGGCATTGCATTTACATGCTGAGTTTGGCTTCGAGACTGGCCACATTTGAGTAACATGAAGGCTGACAGAAGGAAATTCCCAGGCACAAAGTTGCTCTAGGCCTTGTTATTATTTTGGGTTTATCAGCTCACAAGCATAGTCATTAGTATCAGGGGCTCACTGTTGAACCCTCACTCCCTCCCGGTCCCCACCACTGTACCTGGGAGACTGTCGCTGCTCCCCTAGGGACCACGACAGAGCACCACTGGCCGGGAACCCAGTACCCCCCCTACTGTGGTTTTTAATTGTTGCCACTATGAGTATATCCAAACATTACCATGCACCCTGGACATATGTTCTGTACAGCTCCCTGTCAGTCATATATCATCTGTCATTGGTATCCCATACCAGTATCCCTCCATTGCCATTGTTGAAACACTCTGTGATCCAGAACTTTTAAAGTAATGTAACAGGATTCCTCAATTTCCTTTATCTTTTTAGATGCTATTGGTTATTTGTGAACCTTTGTCGTTCAAAATAAATTCCATATTTATCTTTCCAATTCAATAAAAATGCTGTTGTAATATTTATAAAAAATAAGTTAAGTCTGTAAATCAATTTGAGTAGTACAAACATATCAATGATGTTTAGTCTTCCATTCTGAAAGCATGTGATATTCTTCCACTTATTTAGGTATTATTTGATTACCTTTAAAAATGTTGTGTTCTTTTCTGTGCACAAGTGCTTTACATCCTTAGTTAAGGTTATTAAAGATATTTATTTCTTTTAACTGCTATTTTAAATATGATTTTTAAATTAATTTCTCCTGAGATTGCTCATTATTGGTGTACAGAAATGCTGTTGATTTTTGATTGTTGATCTTATATCCTGCCAATTTATTGAACTCATATATCAGTTCTAGGTTTGTTGTAGATTTTTCTGGGCATTCTATGTACGGGATAATGTCATCTGCAAATAGAACAGTGAAATTTTTACAGTCCCTTTCCAATTTGGATTCATTTTATATCCTTTTCATTCGTAAGTGCTTGCTTGAGAAAGTATTTCTAAAACAATATTAAATAAAAATAGTGAATTGGGCATCCTTTTTTGTTAATATATATTTTATAGTCTTTTTTTAAAGACACAGGGATCACACAAAATGATACATTAAAAAATATGAGTTTCCCATATACCCCACTCTCCACCCCCACCCCTCCCACATCAGCAACCTCCTTCATCAGTGTGGTACATTCTTTGCATTTGAAAATACATTTTGGAGCAATACTACATCACATGGATTAGAGTTTACATTGTAGTTTACACTCTCCCACAGTCCACTCAGTGGGTTATGGCAGGTTGTATAATGCCCTGCATCTGTCCCTGCAATATCATTCAGGACAACTCCAAGTCCCAAAAATGCTCCCACATCACATCTCTTTTTCATACTCCCTGCCCTCAGCAACTTCCTCGTCCACTGTCTCCACCTCAATGACATAATTTCTTCCTTTTATATTGGTACAGATTTTAGAGGAAAAGCCTTTAGCATTTCTCCATCGAATATGATGCTAGCTCTGGATTTTTCATATATACCCTTTATCATGTTGTGGAAGTTTCCTTTTATATCTATATTTTGAGAAGTTTTTATCAAGAAAGGATACAGTTTTGTCAAATGCCTTTTCTGCATCAATAGCAATGATTATGTGGTGTTTCTGATGATCTGTTAATATGTTGTATTACAATATTTGATTTTCTTATGTTGAACCATTCCTATATATCAGGGACTATACCCACTTGGTAATGGTGTACAATTTGTGTTGTTGAATACGATTAACAATTACTTCGTTGAGGATTGTAGTATCCAGGTTCATTAGAGTGATTGCATTTGAAGTTTCTTTTCTTCTGGCATACTTATGTAACTCCATATGAGACTTTGATATTAGGGTAATTTTGGCATCAAAGAATGTGTTAGGCAATGTGTCCTTCACTTTTATTTTGTTGAAGAATTTAAGCAGGATTGGTGTAAGTTCTTCCAAATGATTAGTAGAATTCATCAGTGAAGCCATTTAGTCCTGGGCTTTTCTTACTTGAGAAGATTATTTTTCTTTCTTTCTTTATTTTAAATATTAAATTAAAAAAAGAGGTCCCCATATACCCACCACCACCTTCACCCCACTCCTCCCATATCCATAACCTCTTTCATCATTGTAGTACATTCATTGCATTGGTGAGTACATTTTGAGCACTGCTAAACCACATGGAGAGTGGTTTACATTGTAGTTTACACTATTTCTCATAACACTCAGTGGGCCATGGCAGGGCATATAATGTCTAGGATCTGTTCCTGCAGTATCACACAGGACAGCTCCAAGTCCTTAAAATGCCCCCACATCATGTATCTTCTTCTCTCTCCCTACCCTCAGCAGCAACCGTGACCACTTTCTCCACATTAATGCTACAGATTCTTCCCTTAATAAACACAATAGTTCCATAGTAGAATATCAATAAGTCCACTCTAATCCGTGCTCTATTCCTCCACCTTGTGGACACTAGGATGTTTATGTCCATTTCCTTCTTTATCAGTGGGTGGGTTAGATTCCACATGGATGATGGATGCAATTCTCCTGCTTGCAGTTGTAGGCACTCTTGGCTCCCTGGTGTGATGCCATGAGTGTAGAATATGTGGGTCTCTGTAACCCTCAGGAGAACCAGTACCTGGGTTTCTATCTACTTTGGCGGTCTCTGGTACCTGACTGGGGCGTACATAAACATTATCCCTCTGATCATACCCCAGTTCATTTTTGGAGACTCATAGCCATATAGACTCATTTGTCCTTTCTATCTCCCCCTTTTATCCAAAGTGAAAAAACTGTTTTTAATACCTCATATTACATGTAGGCTGAGATATTCTGGTGGTCTGAGTTGACCCTTTTACTCAAGGTTTTTTTCTAGTTACATCATCAGTTCATGCTTGGTAGTAATCCCTCAGAACCAGGGAAGTTCATCCCTGGGAGTCATATTCCACGCTTGGGTTAAGGCAATACATCTACACACTGAGTTTGACTTAGAGACTGGCCACATTTGAGAAACATGGAGGCACTCAAGAGGTAATGCTTAGGCACCCTGCAGCTCTAGGCTTAGTTCATATTTCATGCACACAGGCTCATAATAATAGCCATCAGTATCAAGAGCTCATTTTTGGACCAGACGTCTTCACTTGTCTTTGTCATTGCACTTAGTGGATTGTTGCTCTTCCATTGGGGAATGTGATAGAGCTCCCCTGGTTAGGAACTCAGCACTTCCTCAGTTGTCCCTTTTTAACTGAAACCACTATGAAAACATCCAATCATTTTATGTACCCTGTATACATGCCCTGGATAAATCCTTTCCAACCATAAGCTCCCTATCAATAACACCCCACACCAGTGTTCCTCCCCTGCCATAGTTAAACCCCTCTGCAGTCCAAAACTTCTTTAAAAATGAAGCCTAATATATTGCCAGGTTCCATTAATAGTAAAATGGAATATAGTGATGGATTTAAGGATTAGATAGAGAATTCATACTAATTTAGAAAAATTAAATAATGTTAAAATGAATTTGAGTATCAAAAATTGTAAAAATGAAAAGGCTTTGTTTTTGACATTTTGTCTTTCATCACTGCTATAGGTGTTGTCCTGTATGTGCAGTGGCAAGACAATTTCTTCCATTTCTTCCTCAATGTCCATACCTTTTTTTTCTAATTATTAAGTTTGTCTTCACATATGTTTTAGATTACAGTAATTCACATTTACAATATGTGGTACTCCTACATATCCAACATCAAACCCTTTGTCCCTTCCAAAACAAGGATCTTTTTACATGTTCATATTATATTTGCTGCAGCTGCCATACAAATATTGAAACAATAACTTTCAAGCATGGTTCCTTTTAGGTTTACATGATGGTTTATATTTTAGACTGTACAATTTTCTAAAGTTTTAGTTATCTTATGTTTTACATTATGGCTTACATTTTATTCTACAGAATTTTATACATTTTTGGTGTAATTTAACGTGTCCTATATCTATCATTGTATGATTTTTTGAACACTTCCATTGCCCCAAAGTTACACTGATTCCATCTATTCAATATCTCATTCCCCATACCTTCAGGGCCTACCATGACAATCAATCTTTATTACTAAAAGGACCATATTCAGAGATACTTGCAACAATGTTGAGGGCTTGACATACTTGACTACCCTACCCCATTGGGAGCCACCAATTCTCTCGAGAGATACAATTCCCTCTGTCTGAGAACATATGTCCTCCACAGGATGTGAGCATACCTTCACTCTCATTGTATGGGTCTCCACCCAATGGTATAACCCACTATGACAAAATCAGCACTCAAAACAGCACTCACACACTGCCTAGAAGCTTGCCTGTATCAGATGCCCCCCCCTTAAGCATCTTAAGCATGTAAACTTCCTTATTATATTTTCTTAAGAGTTTTCTCTACATTATAATTTCAACCACATACCTGAAAGCCGCCTGTGTTCAAATGTTCCCACCACATTCCCCCCAATATTTTGGGCCATCTGACCCATCCTCCCATTCCTACTCCCCTCAAGCCCATAAAGGCCCAACAAAAGCTATCCCAATGCTCCAATTTTATACCTTCCCTCTACAAATACTTATTGCCAACTTCTCATAGATTTCATCCATGTATGTAGGCGTCAGCTGTTAACCTTCCTCTAGCCCTCAACTTTAATCCTATCATCCACTCTCTAGCTCTCTGAGTCAGCTTAGTTTACTTATTTCATATCAGAGAGTTCATGTAGTATTTGTCCTTCAATGCCTGGGTTGCTTCACTCAACATAAGGTTCTCAAGGTTCTTTGGTTTTATCACATATGTTTGTACTGTATTCGTTCATATAGCTGAGTAGTTTTCCATTGTATGTATATAAAACATTTTATTTATTCATTCATCAGTTGATGGGCATTTAGGTTGATGCCATCTTTTGACAATTGTGAATAGTGCTGATATTGAACTTGGTGTGCATATATCAGTTTCTGTCTTTGTTTTCAGTTCTACTGGGTATATACCCAACAGTGGAATTGCTGGGTCATAAGGCCAATTTATAGCTGGCTTTTTGAGAAACTGCCAAACTGTCCTCCGAAACGACCAGATCCTTATGCATTCTCCCCAGCAGTGGATGAGTGTTCCCATTCCTCCATAACCTCTCCAGCACTTGTAGTCTCTTGATTTTTTGATAGCTGTCAGTCTTTTGGGAGGAAGATGGTATCTCGTTGTAGTTTGGATTTGCATTTCTGTAAGAACTAGTGACTTTGAGCATTTTTCCATGTGCTTTTTAGCCATTTGTATATCTTCTTCGGAGAAGTGTCTGTTCAAAATTTTTCCCATTTTTTAAATGGATTATTTGTCTTTTTATTTTTGAGATATAGGAGTTCTTTATATATGCAAGATATAAGTCTCCTATCAGATATATGATTACCAAATATTTTTTCCCATAGTGTAGCCTCTCTTCACTTTCTTGACAAACTCTTTTGAGGTGCAGAAGGCTCTAATTTCAAGCAAGTCCCATTTATCTATTTGTTCTTTTGCTGCTCATGCTTTTCATGGAAAGGATTACTTCCAGAGAACTTCTATGATTTTCAATTGTGGCCACTCTCTATGACAAATTCAGCATGTAAACGCATTACTTTCCCATCAGCATGGGGCATGACTTCTGGGGATGAGCCTCCCTAGTGGTGATGAATTACTACCAAACAGCAGCTCATGATGCAACTAGAAAAAGACTTTGAATAAAAAGGGAAAATGGTAATGACATAAGTTTATATGGCAAAGAAACTTCAAATGAGTCAGAAGTTCATCAGAAGTATATCAGATGTGTTTATGCATGTCTTAGCAGGATCCTAGAGACAGCCAAAGTAGATACTGCAATAAGTACAGATACTATTGAGGGCTACGGAGTCTCCCAGGTTCTACAGTGATGGCAGATGTTTCTGGAGTTCAGTGCCTTGGCAGGGAGCCCTACCTTGGGATTTGTGTTCCTGAGTGCAATGGAATTGTACTCAGATATGACCTCTCTAAACATGACTCTTCTGTCACTTTTATTGAAACTGTGCTTGGTACTGGGGTTGATGCACGCTCAGGAGATTTGCATCTCTCTACTTTCCATGTGCCCACTGGGCTCTGAGCCTCAGCAGACTTGTTCCACTTACTTTCTGGTTCATTGGACTTACCCAGATCAGCTAACATGGCGGTGAGAATGATCAACCACACACCAGGGAATTGAGAGAATCTACAACTGTAAACTGGAGAATTCCATCCATCAGCTATGTGGGATGTAAGCTCCCTCTCAATTTAGCAGTGGAGTGTGCATTGCCATCGCAGGATCCTCAGAATATAGGAATAAAATCCGGATTTGAGTGAACTTATTGGTATTCTACTGTAGAATTATTGTGACTCTGCAATGGAAGAAATCGTATTATTGATGTGAACACAGTGGCCATAGGAGTTGCTGTGGGCAGTGAGAGGAAGAAGAGTTGTGATATGGGGGGCATTTTCAGGACTTGGAGTTGACCTGAGAGATATTGCATGGATAGATGCAGGACATTCTACATCCTGCTATAACCCAATGAATGGACTGGGGGAGACTGTAAACTACAATAAAAAGTATGATCCATATGATTTAGCAGTGCTCCAAAATGTACTCATCAAATGCAATGAATGTGCCACAGTGATGAAAGAGGTTGTTGATGTGGGAGGAATAGGTAGGTGGGGAGTGGAGTATATAGGAACCTCATATATTTTTATGGAGCATTTTGTGAGACCTATATATCTTATAAATAGAAAATAAAAATAAACTAAAAATAAATATAGGCATATAATGCTATAATTTTTCCTTTCAGCATTGCTTTTGCTGAATCAGATAAGTTTTGATATGTTGTGTTCTCATTCTCATTCACATCAAGGTAGTGATTGATTTTCTTTGCTATTTCCTCCTTACTGTACTGATTCTCTAAGTGTGTGTTGTTTAACCTCTGTTTCTTTGTGCCTATTCTTGTTCTCTGCCCATTATTGATTTCCAGGTTCATCCATTTTTTTGTCAGAGATATTACTTTGTATAATTTCAATCTTTCTGAATTCATTTGAGAGTTGTTCTGTAACCTATTCTGTGGCCTATCCTAGAGAAAGTTCCATACCCATGAAAGAAGAATTTATATGCTGCTGTATTTGGGTTTATTGTTCTGTATATGTCTATTAGGTCTAGATATTCTAAAGTATTATTCAAAGTCTCTCTTTCTTTATTGACACTTTGTCAAGATCTTCTGTCTAATGGTGATAATGGTGTACTAAAGTTACTCACTCTAATTATATAGGCATCTATTTCTTCCCTTAATTTTCCCAGTGATTGTCTCATGTATTTTAAGGCACCCTTTTTAGGTGCAAACATTTTTATGATTGTTCTTTCTTCTTGATAAATTTCCCCTTTTATAAATATATAATACCCTTCTTTGTTTTATACAATAGTTTTGCTTTTAACATCTATTTTTTTCTGATATTAGTATAGATATTACCACCATTTTTTGGTTATTGTTTGCATGTAAAATCATTTTCCAACCACTGATTTGAAACCTTCCTGTGTACCTGGTTCTCAGGTGAGTTTCCTGTAGACAGCATATAGATGAGTCATATTTCCTTTTTCATCCTGCCAATCAGTGTCACTTGATTGGAGAGTTTATTGCACTAATTTTTGCTTTTTTGTTGTTTTTTGATATAGTAAGTTTTATTTTTTATTATACTTCTAATTTTTTTCAAAAGATACTTAGATTGCATAAATGTTATCTAAAAATATAAGGGATCTCCTTATGTTCCACTCCCTGCCCTTCTCACATTTTCCCCATCAACAACATCCTTCACTCATGTTGTTCATTTGTTACAATTGATAAACACATTTTAGAATATTGCCACTAAGAATGGACCATGGTTTACGTTGTAGTTTACACTATCTCCCACACAATCTTGGTGTTATGGCCAGATGAATAATGGATAATTGTATTTAACTGTCATTGCAATATCATTCAGGATAATTCCCAAGTCCAAAAATTGCCTCCATATTACACTGATTTTCCCTCTCCCTCCCCTCAGAACCTCCAGGGGCCACTGCCTCCATATCAATGATATAAGTTCTTCCATTGCTAGAATCACAATAAGTATATAGTTTAACACCAGTAAGTCTATTCTAGTCCATCATGCATTCCCCAATTCTGAGGATTCCAGAATGCTCATGTCAACACCACTTCTAATTGCAAGGGGGCTTAGATCCCATGGAGAAGATGGATGCTACTATCTTGATTGCAGTTTCAGAATATCTTTTTTCCTTGGGATGGTTTTTGTCCATTATTATCTCCTTGTTAGTTGTCCAGGGTGAGTCCAATGAAGTGGAGAGCAGGTTTTACAACTCTGTTGAGATTCAGGGCCCACCTGGCACATGGAGAATCCAAAGATTGAATTCTTTTTGACATACATCTATCAACTCAAGTACTAACTATAGGTGTAAATAGAAGTGGCAGAAATGCCATGTGTAGGGAAATCACAACTGAGTCCAACTCTGTCATACTGAGGAACATAAGTTCCAAAGTAGGACCTGCTGGCAGAGCTCCATACTCCTGAGCTGTTGGCCCTTCCTATAATGTCTGGATTTCTCCAGAGCCCACAGGAGCACCATTATTTGAGGTAGTAGTTGCTTTGACAGCCAATGAGATCCTACTGAGACATACATAAGTATAACCTCTGGAATGACCTCCCAATTCATTTTGAAGTATCTTAGACTTATAAACTCATTTATCTTTCCCTTTCCCCCTTTTGTTCAAGGTCTTTTTCCAGTTGCATTGCTAGTTGGTAGCAATTCTTTGGTCCCAGGGAGGTTCATCCCCACAAGTTATGTCCCACACTAGGAAGAAGGTAATGAATTTATATGCTGAATTTTGGCTTAGAAAGAGGTCACATTTGAGGAACAAGGAGGCTATCAGGAGATGACTCTTAGGCAACTTAGAATACTAGGCTCAGAGTCAAATTCAATATTTACGTTTCATCAGTACACTTATCAATATCAAGGGTCCATCAATAGACCACCCTCCTTCACTAGTCACTGCCCCTACACTCCATAGATTCTTGCTGTCCCTTTAGAGAATATGGCAGAGCTCCTCAGGATGGGAACTTGATATTCTTTTCAGTTATTGCGTGAATCTCCACTCAGCATGGCAATGCCCCATGAAGCCTCGGACACATTTATAAACCCTATAGGTATGTCCCAGGTGAGCCTCCTCACACGTATCCCCCTTTACTAAAAACCCACACCAATGGTACTCCCTTGTCATAGTTGTAACCTTCTGGACCTGAAACTTATTCAAAAATGAAGACAACAAAATAACCAAATACAAATATTAAACAAATGACGTAATGATAATTTTAAAAATGAGAAATAATATACAAAAAATTAAAAATGGAATAATAAAAATATTTTAAAAGTTTTGGCATTACGTCTTTCATCATTGTAATATATGTTGTCTTGTACATAAGGTGACATTTTATTCCATTTATTTCCCCAGTGTCTTATTGTTTTAATTTTGTCTTCAAAGAAGCCTTAAGTTACAGAAAAGTCACATACAGAATATAGGGGAATCCCATATATCTGACTTCCTTCCCCTTTTCACCTTTCCCCTATTAATAACATTTTACATCTGGATGGTGCTTCATTACAATTGATGTACAAACTTTGAAACATTGTTACTAACCATGGTCAATGATTTACATTATGGTTAACAACTTGGACCATACATTTTTATAAATTTTGATGAAATTTAACATGGCCTTTATCCATCATTGCATGATAATGTATTACAATTCCAACACCCCCAAAATGCCCCATGTTCCATCTATTTTATTCTTCCATCCCTCTCCCTTAGAACCCATGGCAACCACCAAGGTTCACTCCTTGAAGAAAAAGATTCATCATTACTTGTAACAACATTGAGAGCTTGACATTCTGTCTTATTCTCCACTATTAGGCACAGCCTATGCTATCCAGACTCCTGCCCTTGTTTTGAGAACATAGCAGGATTCTCCAGGATGGGAGTTGAACACCTTCCCATTCATTGTGTGGGCCTCAACCCACTGCCAGAACCCACTATCAAGATGAACACTCACACACTTCCTAGAGATGAGCTCCAGATGAGCCCTTTCCCATGTTCCCCACTTCCAGTAACCTAAACCGTACCCTGACAAATTTGCCAAAAGAACATTCCTAATGTTGTAGTTTCAACCACATACCTGCAAATCCCCAGAGTTTATCTACTTCCTCCCTCAATTTTCCCCAGTTACATGGACATCCCAAACCACACTCCCAACCTTACCCCTAATGCAAACAATCATTGCCCAACCCAATAACAGCACTGCAACACTGTCATGCCCATCCACTACAGTTACCCTTTTCACCTTATTCTAGATTTCCATGTTACTACTGTGAAGGCATTACTTACAATAGCCATATTTTCCATAAATTTATATATGTCATATTTTATTTTTACTTCTCTTTTTAACTTTATAGTTATTCTTATTAATATTCTTCATTTCTACACTCTCCTCCAACCCTCTATTAATTCTTTATTTTCCTTTCAAACTGCAGAAATCCCTTTTGTATTTCTTAAGGACACATTTCTTGCTGAAAAACTACCTTTATTTCTGTTTATCCGTGAATATTTTGAATGCTTCTTCATTTTTGAATACTATCTTTCTTGGATACAGAATTCTTGCCTGGAAGGTTTTTTTCTTTTAGCAACTTAACTAAATCATACAACTACCTTCTCTTCCCCATTGTTTCAGATAAGAAATTATTCCTTAATCTTACCAAACTTCCTTTGTATTTGAGGCACCTCTTTTCTCTTACTGCTTTCAGTATTCTTTTCTTGTTTTGAGCACTTGACAATCTGATAAGTACTTCTATCTGGGTAAACCTGTAAGGATTTATACTCTTTTGAGTGTAGTGCACTTCTTAGACACTTACATCCATGTATGTCCCTCAAAAGAGTTGCAAAATTTTAGCCATTATTTCCTCCAACAATCATTCTGTCCCCTTTCAATACTCTTCTAAGTCTGAATTTCCTATACTGGGTATGTTTGTGTGATTCATATTTTCATTCAATTCATTGAGACACTGCTGAATTTTTTCTATCCTTTTATAAATCTGTTCCAATATCTGTCCTAATTCAGATATAATACCTTTGATGCCACTAATTCTTTCCTCTGCCTGTTCAAATCTGCTGTTGTTTTCCACTGTATTTTTTTATTTCTTGCATTGTGCCATTCATCACCATCGGATCAGTTACCTTTTAAGGGTTTATGATTTATTCACTATATTCTACCAGTGTCTTCTTAATATCCATTATCTTTTCAATCACTTCAATAAGTTGAATTATATTTGTTTGGATATCCTTGATTACTTGTTCCACATATGATTCTACACCTGATTTTTAGTTTGTTCATTAGATTGGTCCATCCCTTTATATTGTTTTGTATGGTTTGTAATTTTTTTACTGGTGTCTAGTCATCTGTTTATCTTGATGGATTATTCAGGTGATTAATTTCCATTTCTTCTTTAAGGTTTTACTTTCTTTTTTTGTATTCATCTTTTGCTTTGGAACTTGGTTCCATTTATTCTATATCCTTGTAGCTGACCAGGATCCCTTAAAAATATTAAGAATATAGAAATGGAAAGAGAAGAGAAAAGAAATAGTAATTAAAAGAAGATATGACAGGAATAAAAGGCTCAGAAAAAATACTTTCAAAATTTTGATCTCACTAAATTACGAAGGAATAAGAATACAAATAGTTGAAAAAATGGAACAAGAAAAAAATATAATAAAAGCCTGTAGAGAAAAGAAAAAAAATAGTTGAGAAGATTTAAAAAAAAGACCAAACCTGAAAAGTTGGAATGCAAAATAAAACAATGGAAGAAGGAAAAATATAAAGAAAAAAATAGAGAACCTAATGTGACACAATAAGAAATAGAAAAAGGAAACAAAGAAAGGGAATAAAAAAGAGGAAAAGCAGACTTTCCTCTTATTTTCCTAGGAACTATCTTATGCTTCTGGTGCTCAAGAAATCAAAAATCCCTGCAATCTTTCCTCAACAGATAAGGAACCCAGTTTTAGAGAACAGAATGAAGAATAAAAAAGTGAAAGTTATTTTATAAAAACAGATCAAAATACTTGAAGAATTCATCTGTCTCTAAGTTCCCTGACTCAAGTTGCCAGCTGTGTATCTGACTAATCCCCTGGATCATCCTCTTGATCCCTTCTCTTTGAAGGTACCAGGAATCGAGCAAGGGACCTAGTATATGTGAGGTAACCATTACTCAACAACAACTCCTGCTCCACAGGTTAGTTAGGTTTCTGTTAGGTTATCTGTCTTTCCCAGCCCTCTTTTCCCTCAAGTGAGTAGGGCTTCTAACAATTTCTTGTCTATCTCTCCTGTCTTTCTTCTCTTCAGCGCTGATTAGGTGCCTGACTACTTATCCCCTCACTGACTTAATTTCTCTCTCTCCTGGGGTGATTGGGTGTGACAGCCTACATGATCAAATCTATCCTCCCATTTCCCTGGGGCCACTTTAGTTTGTGTTTGGGTCTTTTTTGAGTTTCAAATGATTTTCAGCTGGCCAAACTCACTGAAGAGAAACCACTCTTCACCACACACAAGACCTGTTTTCCTCCCAGGCACGAAGTCATTCTTCTCCCACTCAGTTGCCTGCATTGAGTCAGGTGCACTTTACTGAAGCTACTCACCCTTAGGGTGGGGTAGTTGTATCATCCCCAGTCACAGGGGTGAGTAACTCATGAATTTCATTTGGCCTCTTTTGTCTGTTTCTCCCTCTCCCTCCTGCATGATGTGCAGCACACTCCTGGTCTGCAGATCTCCAAAGCAGGACCCTCAGATCCATGATCATCATTTTGTTAGTTGTGAGTCCAATGAACTGGAGAGTTGATTTTGGATGCAACTCTGCTGTGATTCACTGCTCAACAGGCATAAGAATAGCTAGGAGATTTAAGTCACTGGGACACATATTTAAAAGGTGTAGTGCAAATTATAGTTTCAAATAAAGGGGAAATAGCACAACAAAGTAGATAGATTTTTACATTCTTGAGTTCGTTTACAAAACGTCATTATTAGTAATCAAAGTCCAGGTTTTTAAGCTATTTTTAACCAGACAAAACATAAAAATACATTGGTGCAGCAGTGCTCCAAAATGTATTCACCAAGAGGTGGGGCAAGATGGTGTCTGAGTGAGTGCACTTTATAGTTTCTCCTGCAAAGAAGCAACTGGGCAGCACTGGAAATTCTTCAGGACCAGGCTGTTTCAGGATTTTGCAGGGCAGGAGGTGTCTGGACATCGGTTTGGTGGGATGGTGACAGAGAAGATTCGTGTAAAAGGTAGAATTGAGCCTCTCTTACACGGAGATAGGAGCTGCACGTAGGACGCTCCCCCCTGGGGTGGGCTGCAGGGTGACAGAGATTCCAGGAGGCTCTGAGGTGCTGGGGAATTCATAAACACTGAGCAGCCTATTCAGGGGCTTGCAGGGCAGGAGGTCTTTGGAAATTGATTTGGTAAGACAGAGATGGAGTTTTTGCAAGGCGTGGAATTTCGGGTTTCTGACACGGAGATTAGCGCTTCCTGCTAGAGCCCTGCCCTCTAGGCCTGGCTGCCAATCTGCAGTGGTCCTTAAATTGGTCACAATAAAGAGGCATTACCAGCAGGCTGTTTCAGGGGCTTGCAGGGAGGTGTCTGGAAGCCGATTAGGTGACACAGAGACGGAGGAGTCTTTTGCCAGGCATGGAAATTTGGATTTCTGACATGTAGATCAGCGCTTCTGGCTAGAACCCCACCCATAGGGCTGGCTGCCGATCTGTAGTGTCCTTAAATTGGCTACAATATAGAGGCACCCCCAGCAGGCTGTTTCAGGACTTGCAGGGGGGAGGTGTCCTGAAGTCAAATTGGTGACACAGTGACAGAAGAGACTCTTGTGAGAGGGGTAATTTTGGGTTGCTGACACAGAGGTCAGAGTTTGCGGATGTGAACACCCCCATAGGGCTGGCACCCAGCTGCGGGGATCCTTGAAGGCTGTGTTACAATGTGGTGTTCCCAGCCTCCCTGTTAACCGGATTTGAGGTTGTCAGGTGTGTGTCCTCTAAACCTGGTGTCCCACACCCCAGAGACTCACACCTCTTGAGTCTGCAATATCACAGAATTCCCATCCCTGAATCCACCATGCCCTGATGTCCATCTGAGATCCTTGATTGTCCTAGCCCTCGAAGTTTGTGGTTTTATTTTTTCTCTTTCCTTTTTCTCTTTTTTCTTTTTCTTTTTTATTGTCCTGGTTGCTAATATTGCATTATCTCCTGGTCTTTTCTCCAATTGTACCCCCCAAGGTCTTTTTCCATTTACTTAGGGTTTTTTTTTCCCTCCTTTTCTTTCTTCTTTTCTCCTTCTTGCTTGTCTCCCTCCCTTTTCTTTGCCCACCCCCCTTCTCTTTCTTCTCTTTTTTTATTTTCCCTCTTTTTCATCTTATTTTATTTTATCTTAAGTATACAATAGGGACTGCAGGGAACACCTCACATTTGCTGGTTTTACTCATCCTCCATTGCCTTGTTTCTTTGTGAATTGAATTTGGCCACATATACTATCACTTTTCACCACATCTTGATATCCTCCATCATCTACTGTCTCTCCTATATTCCACCTACCTTTCTTTGGTCCCCAAATTGTCTAACATTTAATTTCTAATACCTTTTGTTTTGTTTTCTGTCTTTTATCCACTCTTGATACTATTGTCTTTCTTTTCTCTTTCCCTCTCTCATGAAAACACTGGCTTTTTTATTCATACTATATTCCTCCCATATTCAGTTGACTACCTCATTATAGGTACTCTAATTACTGCTATACCTCTACACAACTTACATGAATCTAATATCCATCCTCCCAGATATCATATTTTTCCTCTGTTAACATTTATTACCAATACAACTTTAAACATTTTCCTTTTTTACACAATTGCCTTTCTCTGGCCCTAATATTTTCCTTCAAAGTGAACTCAGCCAGGAACAAGAAATTATAATAAGAAGAACAAAGTGACAAAGAGAAGATATAACACTTACACAAGAACTACAGCTAATTAATCCCCACAACTAGACAAAGAAGCTAAGGAACTGATTAAACCTGTCAAGATAAAATGATGAACGGACAGCAACAAAAAACTACAAACCAAACCTGTAATCAGGAAAACATGGCAGAATCCAATGAACAAACTAAAAACCAGGAAGGGGAACAGAACTTCAGACAAGTAATTAAAGATCTCAGAACATATATCAGAGACAAACTTCATGAAGTAACAAAGAGTTTAAAAATAAGAAGAAAACATTTGGAGAGGAAATTGCAGACATACGCAAAAAGATAACAGATATTATGGGAATGAACACCACAGTTCAAGAAATCAAAAATACATTTGCCGCAAATAGCAGCAGATTAGAAGAGGCAGAGGAGAGAATTAGCGACGTAGTAGACAGTACATCGGAAATCAAACAGATAGTAGAATTGATCGATAAAAAGATAGAAAAAATCCAGCTAGGACTTAGGGACCTGAATGACAATGCAAAATGCACAAACGTACGTATTATAAGCATCCCAGAAGGAGAAGAGAAGGGAAAGGGGAGAGAAGGGGTGTTGCAGGAAATAATGGCTGAAAAATCCCCAAATCTACTGAGAGACAGATGTACATATCCAAGAAGCACAATGCACCACAAACATCATAAACACCAACAGGGCCACATCAAGACATATACTTTTAAAATTATCCAATGCTCAATACAAAGAGAAAATTCTAAAAGCAGCAAGAGAAAAGAAAACCATCACATACAAGGGAGGCTCCATAAGATTAAGTGCAGATTTCTCATCTGAAACCATGGAGGCAAGAAGGCAGTGGTATGATAGAGTCAAGGTACTAAAAGAAAAAAAAAATTCCAACCAAGAATACTCTATCCAGCTAAACTAGCCTTCAAAATAAATGGAGAGTTCCAAATATTCACAGTAAACAGAAATTGAAAGAGTATGCAAACAAGAAACCTCTCCAAGAAATTCTAAAGGGAGTTCTGCAGGAACAAAGGAAAAACCAGGACAGGCAGAGTTGGAGGATGTAGCTGAGCGTGAGGGTTTCGTCCTCGCTCAGGCCCAAGAGTCGGGGGGGCTTGCTCTTGCCAGGCAGCTGGTGGGGGGTGCTCCAAGATGGAGCACCGGTTCTCCAGGCGTGGAGGACGCGTGGTTGAGGAAAAACCACGGAGACTGCTTGAGTGCAAGAACAGGTCTGCTTTATTATGGAAGTACACTTAGCTATATAGGGTTGGGTAGAGGGAGGGGTGTGATGAAGGGAGGGTTGGCTAAGGGGCGGCTGTGGACAGGCTGAAGCTGATGGATAGACCTGAGGTAAGCAGTTACTGGGGAAGAGGGCAGATTGTGCGTTGGCAATATGGGCGGGACTGGCGGGAAGGACGGTGGGGGCTGGAAGGGGAGGAGGGGTGAAGAAAGGCGGCAACAATTGCTCCTTTTGTTTTTAAAAGGAAATAGAGGCAACAAGTTTTGATGCGCACTGTGGGTGTGAATAACTCGGTGTGCGCAGCAACAAAAGACAAGGATTATGAGGAGGAGGAGGAAAAGGAGGTTATAAGGACGGGCACTGGGATAAGACGAGGGGTGGGGGGGGACCACGAGGACCGGCTGGTCGTGAGCAGACAACATAGCATCTGGCCAGGACGCATGTGCCCGCCATTAGGGTCGGCGCACGCCGGCGCCTGGCGCGCGCCAAGCCTTGCCAGCGAAACGGGCTCGTGATGTCCCTGGACCCCCCGCCCGAGGGGGAGGAACAGTTGGGGAGAAGTGAGGGGAGGAAGACAAGAAGCTATAGGCGTGCGGTCTGGAGTAGGTGGTGCGGGAGGAAGGGGCGAGGTGGACGGTTGGGGGGGGACTCAGCGGTGGCGAGGCATTGGTAGTGGACTTGTACAAAGGAGCTGAACACTGCATTGGCTTGATCTTTGGCAAGGTGGACTATCCTTCTGATGGCCCAGGGGCCCACAGTGAGGGCTAAAAGGATAATGATAAGGGGGCCTAGGAATGGGAGCAGGTACGGGAGGAGAGAGTGGAAGAATGCGGAGGAGTAGCTCGCGTTGTCGCGTTCTCTTTGGCGTCGCTCCAGGCCTTCGCTGACCTTTTGTAGGCTACCCTCTGTGAGGCCGGTGGTATTGGCGTATACACAACATTCTTCCCCAAGGGCGGCGCAGAGGCCCCCCTCTTTGAGCAGGAGGAGGTCAAGGCTGCGGCGGTTCTGGAGAACGACCTCAGAGAGAGAGTTAAGGGAGTTTTTTAGGTGCTCAACAGCTTCTTGGAGATAGGTAATATCTTGATCGACCGCCTGCCGGAGGGAGGAGAGAGAGGCGGATTGCGTAGCAAGGGCGGCGATCCCTGTGCCTGCTCCAGCGAGACCTAAAAGGGTGGCGACGGTAAGGACAGCAGTAACAGGCTCCCTTTTTTGAAAGTGGGAAGAGAGGTGGCGGGTGTGAAGAAAGAGAAAGAATTCATCATCTCCATGGAAAAGGACTCGTGGGGCGAGGAAAATAAGCAGACAGGTTTCATTAGTAGCGTTGAGGGTGGCGACGTTGAGACAGGGGGTTAATCCCGTGAAGGTACAAAGCCACTGGGAGGTGTTATGGGGGATTAAGAATTTGGCGGAAGCGCCGGGAGAGGAGTAGTTAGAGCAGGCATGCATAAGGGGATGGGAACCTTGGTGGGAATGAACGCAGCGCCCTGTGGAGGAAACAGATTGGAAGGTTAGGGGAGAACCGCTCCAGGCGGCACTGCTGCAGAGCGGCGCTAACTTGCCGGACGACTTCTCAAGCAGCAGGAGTGATGGTGATGCTGCGGGTGGCTGCAGTTGGTGGGCTGTCTTTGGTCTGCAAGAGCTCGAAGAGGGGTTGCATCTGCGCTGTTGTGATGGGCAGTGCCGAGCGAAGCCAATTGATTTGTCCGCAAAGTTGTTGGAGTTCAGTCAGCGTCATCTTGTGAGAGACATGAATTTGTGGGCTTGTGGGCTGAATGAAGTGATGAAAATGAAAGCCCAAAAATTGAAAAGGAGGTTGGAGGTTTATTTTGTCTGATTGCACGGTAAGTCCAAGGCTAGAAAGGTTTGTCATCACTGCAGAGAGCAGGTCATTGAGGAGCGCGCTGGAGCTCGCTGCTAAGAGAAGGTCATCCATATAGTGGAGAATGTATGTTTGCTCTGGATGAAACTTTGAGCACAGCGGCTCAATGGCATGGTTGACATAGAGCTGACATATGGTTGGGCTGTTCCACATACCTTGCGGTAGCACTCGCCATTGGAATCGAAGCGCTGCGCCCTGGTTGTTGATGCGTGGGACTGTAAACGCAAATCGCAGACAGTCTCGCGGGTGAAGAGGAATAGAGAAAAAGCAGTCCTTGATGTCAATGGTTGCTGCATGAAAATGTTGGGGGACTGCAGTGGGGTGCGGGCATCCTGGCTGAGGTGACCCCATTGGTTTGATATGCTTGTTGATCTCGCGGAGATCGTGGAGAAGGCGGTATTTGCCAGTGCTCTTTTTGCTGATGACAAAGACTAGTGAATTGTAGGGACTAGTGGATGACTCTATGTGCCCTGCCTGTAGCTGCTCTTGGACGAGGGCGGAGAGAGCTTGTAATTTGTGAGCTGGTAAGGGCCACTGCTCGACCCAGATGGGCTCCTCTGTGTCCCACTCCAGAGGAATAGGGTCAGGTCTTGAGATGTGAGCAGTGGCCCCTAGTAGGGGGGGGCAGCGCAGCTGAGAAGGCTTCTGTGGTGATTCGGGCCTTTAGCTGGCTGAGGACATCTCTCCCCCATAAGATGGTTTGGACAGATGAAAGGACGAGTGGGCGAATTTGGCCTTCGTGGCCTTCTCGGTCGCTCCAATGCAGAGGCTGGGATGTTTTCCAGGAGGTGGCAGCTCCCGTGGCACCGATGACTTGAGGGCTGGTCTCCAGGGGCCAGTGATTGAACGCAGCGACTTCGAAGGGAACACAGGAGACTTCAGCGCCGGAATCCAGGAGCCCGTCGAGCCATTGCCCATCGATTTTAAGCTCTAATGAGGGTCTCTGGCGGTGCGTGATGGGCATTGTCCACATTATGGCTTGGGAACTTTTCTGGGGGCCTCTTGGGAGAGGGGCTGAGGCCTGCCGCGCTGGGAGTTTAAAGGCTGCTGAGGATTTTGGGTAGAACGGCAGTCGCGGGCCCAGTGATATCCTTTCCCACAACGTGGACATGGCGTAGGAGGGCCCCTTTGTCGCTGCGATGGGGGGTTGGAGTGAGGTGTTGGGCCTGGCTGAGAGCACTTGCAGACAAAATGGCCGGGCTGGTTGCATCGAAAGCAGACGGAAGTGGAGGTGGATGAAAAAGCCATGGCAGACGCAAAGGCAGCGGTGAGAGTTTTGACTTGCGGGTCGAAGTCGCGACAAGCAAGGACCCACTCGTGCAGAGCTTTATCACGTATGGGAAGGACTACGGCTCGGAATGGTGCAAGGCATCCGTCTATGATAAGTTCTTTAGCCAGCGCAAACTGGGCATCCTCGCTAGAAATTTTCTGCTGGCAAGCTTCCAGGACGCGGGCGACAAATGCTGAGAAAGTCTCATTAGAGTCTTGAAGCAGTTGTGCGAGCTTGGTGGGCTGCTTGGTGGAGACTAGAGAGAAAGACCGCTGGACGAGGACCTTTACCCGGTGCCAAAACCCTGGGTCAATTTGGAGGTAAGAACGAGGGTCTGCATAATTGTTGGTCCCCGTGTATGCATCGGAGGGATCGAGGATGCCAGCTTGGGCATTCTCCATGATTTGCCGGTCAACATCCGCTTGGTAAATGGGTGCGCCATTCAATAAATTGACCCGGCGTCAGGATGGCACAGGCTAGTGCAATCCAGTCATATGGGAGAACGAGTTGGGTCCTCAACTCCTCAAGTAGTTGCTGCGCATAAGGGCTGCCAATTCCGTCTTCCTTTACAGCTTTGCGGAGGGTCCTGACCTCTTCCGCTGTAAAGGGTAGCCAAGTTTGGGGTCGCTGCGGCGTGGGCTGCGGATTTAGCAGATATAGCTGGGGGTTTTGAGAAGACATGGCACCGGGGACTGATGGAGCAGCCAAGGCAGGTGAAGGGCTATTGCTCTACGGCGGCAGCAAGGGATAAGCGGAATACGGGTGAGAAAATGGCGGCCTAGCGGCTTCCGGCCGACAACAAAATGGCGGCGGGACCCTTTTGGGCGCCGGCCAAGATGGCGGAGCAGCCACATCTGGCAGCGGACAAAATGGCACGAGGGGCGCTTCTGGTTTAGTGGAAGATGGCGACCATGCAGTTTCCGTGCCCGAACCGGATGCTGACTGGGCAGGAAGAGGCGGGTAGAGGCGGGAGGAGGAGAACACCGGCGGAGAAGAAGCCAGATGGGCGCCATCTTGGGCAGAAGACAAAGGCGCTGGCGGAGAAGAAGGCGGAAGTCCGCCATCTTGGGGAGCGGCAGGAGTGGTTTCTGTTTGCTGTGGGGAGCTCGGGCGGGGAGGTTCGCGCTCGAGAGCAGCAGCAAGTTGGTCAGACAGAGAGTCAGTGTCGGCGGGCTCATCGGGATCACAGTCTAGAGGCCATTTGGGAGAAGCTTCATAAACGGCCTCGGTTGGAGTGCCGAGGAGACAAGCACGAATGGCAACGAGAACGGGTAAGAGGCCTGCTGGGAAGGTGCGTTTCTCGTGCTCCATGGCGGAGGTGACTCGATCTATGAGTCGCGAGTATGTGTCCGGGCTCCAGAGTTGGCAGGTGGCAAGCCACAGATTAAAAGGGAGCAAGAGATCCCAGTACTTTTGGAGCTGCCACAAGGAGACACGGACTCAATTGGCATTGAGCAGGGCAGCGAGGGCTCTGACTTGCGGCGCCTGACGCAATGACAAAGAGGCGCCCATGACGGGATAGGGACGGGACGACGGCGAGGGGTCCCTTGGGGCTCGTCCAGGCGAGGGGTCCCTACCTGGAGAGGAGGACGATCACAGCAGCAGCAGCAGCAGAGAGGGGCCGGGGGAGGAGCTGCCACGTTGGGCGCCAGTTGTAGCTGAGCATGAGGGTTTCATCCTCGCTCAGGCCCAAGAGTCGGGGAGGCTTGCTCCTGCCAGGCAGCCGGCGGGGGGTGCTCCAAGATGGAGCACCAGTTCTCCAGGCGTGGGGGACGCACGGTTGAGGAAAAACCACGGAGACTGCTTGAGCGCAAGAACAGGTCTGCTTTATTACGGAAGTACACTTAGCTATATAGGGTTGGGTAGAGGGAGGGGTGTGATGAAGGGAGGGTTGGCTAAGGGGCGGCTGTGGACAGGCTGAAGCTGATGGATAGACCTGAGGTAAGCAGTTACTGGGGAAGAGGGCAGATTGTGGGTTGGCAATATGGGCGGGACTGGCGGGAAGGACGGCGGGGGCTGGAAGGGGAGGAGGGGTGGAGAAAGGCGGCAACAGGAGGACAGTATAAGAGCAACAAAAAATACAAAAAGAGAAGAAAACAAACAAACAAACAAAATATGACAAACACAAGTCCAATCAAAATATGGCTAACATAAATAATTCCTTGAAAGTAATAACAATGAATGTCAATGGATTAAACTCACCTATCAAAAGATTCAGACTGGGACATTGGTAAGGAAATATGACCCATCTATATGCTGTCTACAAGAGACACATCTTAGACCCAGATACTCATGGAGGCTGAAAGTGAATGGTTGGAAAACAATCTTACAAGCAAACAATAACCAAAAAAAATGGCAGGAGTAGCTACATTAATATCAGACAAAATAGACTTTAATTGAAAAACAATTGTGAGAAACAAAGAAGGATACTACATATCAGTGAAAGGGACAATCTATCAAGAAGATCGAACAATCATAAATATTTATGCTCCTAACAAGGGTGCCTCTAAATACGTGAGGCAAATGCTGGAAAAACTAAGTGAAAGAATAGAGGCATCTACAATTATCGTGGGGGATTTTAACACACCACTATCAATCTGGACAGAACATCTCAAAAGAGAATCTCTAAAGAAACAAAATATTTGAACAGTATATTAGAGGAGCTGGATCTAAAAGACATATACAGATCATTACACCCAAGCACAGCAGGGCTTATATTTTTCTCAAGTGCACATGAAACATTCTCCAAGATAGACCGTATGCTAGGCAACAAAGAAAGGCTTAATGAATTCAGAAAGATTGAAATCATACAAAATAATATCTCTGATCACAGTGGAGTGAAGCTGGAAATCTGCAAGGGCCAGAGGCCAGGATTTCACACCACGATTTTGAAATTAAACAGCACACTCTTAGAAAAGCAGTGGGTCAAAGAGGAAATCTCAAAAGAAATCAATGACTACCTTGAAACAAATGATAATGATAACACAACATACCAAAATTTATGGGATGCAGCAAAAGCAGGAATGAGAGGGAAATTTATAACCATAATTTCATACATCAAAAAAGAAGAAAGAGCAAAAATTGAAGAACTAACTGCACATTTGGAAGAATTAGAAAAACAAAAAACAAAAAAGTAATCCCACAAGAAGAAGAAGGAAGGAAATAACAAAGATAAGAGCAGAACTAAATGAAACAGAAAATAAGAAAGCACTTGAAAAGATAAACAAGACCAAGAGATGGTTTTTTGAGAAGATCAATGAAATTGAGAAACCTTTAGTGAGCCTAACAAAGAAAACAAGAAAGAAGATGCAAATACACAATAAGAAATGAAAAAGGAGATATCACCACTGACCCCACAGAAATAAAGACTATCATAAGAGGATACTTTGAAAAACTAAATTCCAACAAAAATGACAATTCAGAGGAAATGGACAAATTCCTAGAAACACATAAGCAGCCTATATTGACGAAAGAAGAAATTGATGATCTCAACAAAACAATCACAAAAAGAGATAGAATCAGTCATTAAAAACCTCCCAAATAAGAAGAGCCCAGGGCCAGATGGCTTCCCAGGTGAATTATACAAAACATTCCAGAAAGATCTAACACCAATTCTGCTGAAAGTCTTCCAAAAAATCGAAATATAAGGAACATTGTCTAACTCCTTCTATGATGCCGGCATTACCCTAGTACCAAAGCCAAACAAAGACACCACAAGAAAGGAAAA
This sequence comes from Dasypus novemcinctus, assembly GCF_030445035.2. Classification (NCBI taxonomy): domain Eukaryota; kingdom Metazoa; phylum Chordata; class Mammalia; order Cingulata; family Dasypodidae; genus Dasypus; species Dasypus novemcinctus. The sequence goes on along the minus strand of NC_080704.1, from coordinate 104,291,845 downwards.
TTACAGACCAATTTCTCTAATGAACTTAGATGCAAAAATACTTAACAAAATACTTGCTAAACGTATTCAACAACATATTAAACGAATTATACACCACGACCAAGTGGGATTCATTCCAGGTATGCAAGGATGTTTCAACATAAGAAAATCAATCAATGTAATACACATTATAAACAGATTGATGGAAAAAAATCACGTGATTATATCTATAGATGCAGAAAAAGTATTTGACAAAATACAGCACACTTTCTTGATAAAAACACTCCAAAAGATTGGAATATAAGGAAATTTTTGAACATGATAAAGAACAGCCAACATCGTTTACAATGGAGAAATCCTAAAATCTTTCCCTCTAAAGTCAGGAACAAGACAAGGATGCCCACTGTCTCCCCTTCTATTTAACATTGTCTTAGAAGTACTTGCTCAAGCACTGAGGCAAAAAACAGATACAAAAGGCATTCAAATTGGAAAGGAAGAAGTCAAAATTTCATTATTTGCAGACGACATGATCCTATACATAGAAAAATCTGAGAGGTCTACAGCAAAGCTTCCAGAACTCATAAATGAGTTTAGTAAAGTCGCAGGCTATAAGATCAATGCACAAAAATCAGTAGCATTTCTGTACACCAATAATGAGCAAGATCAGGAGGAAATCAAGAAACAAATACCATTCAAAATAGTAAATAAAAAAATCAAATATTTAGGAATAAATTTAACTAAAGATGTAAAAAACTTATACACCGAAAATGATACAAGACTGTTCAAGGAAATCAAAGAAGACCTAAATAAATGGAAGAATATTCCCTGTTCATGGATAGGAAGACTAAATATTATTAAGATGTCTATATTACCAAAACTGATCTACACATTCAATGCAATCCCAATAAAAATCAACACAGCCTTCCTTAAGGAACTAGAAAAACTAACTATGAAATTTATTTGGAAAGGAAAGAGGACCCGAATAGCCAAAGACATATTGAAAAAGAAAAACAAAATTGGACGAATCACAGTACCTGAGTTCAAAACATAGTACAAAGCTACAGTAATGAAAACAGCATGGTATAGGCATTAGGAGACACACACAGGCCAATGGAATCAAATTGAAAGTTCTGATATAGAACCTCATATATATAGCCATATAATATTCAATAAAGCTACCAAACCCTCTCAACTGGGAGAGAATAGCCTATTCAACAAATGGTGCCTGGAGAACTGGATATCCATATGTAGAAGAATGAAAGAGGATTACCATCTCACACCTTATATAAAATCAACTCAATATGGATCAAAGACCTAAATATAAGAGCCAAGACCATAAAGACGTTGGAAAGCAGTATAGGGAAACATGTTTAAGGCCATGTAATAGGAAATGGCTTCATGAATATCACGCCAAAAGCATGAGCAGCAAAAGAACAAATAGATAAATGGGACCTCCTCAAAATTAAAGCCTTCTGCACCTCAAAGAAGTTTGTCAAGAAAGTAAAAAGGGAACCCACACAATGGGAGAAAATATATCTTATAAGAGACTTATAACTTGCATATATAAAGAACTCCTATATCTTGAAAATAAAAAGATAAACAACTCAATTAAAAAATGGGAAAAAGGTTTAAACAGACACTTCTCCAAAGAAGAAATACAAATGGCTAAAAAGCACATGAAAAAATGCTCCAAATCTCTAGCTATCAGGGAAATGCAATTCAACACTACAATGAGATAACACCTTACTCCCAAAAGTTTGGCAGCTACGAAAAAAACAGAAGAATACAAATGCAGGAGAGGATGTGAAGTACTGGGAACACTCATCCACTGCTGGTCAGAATGCAGAAGGATACAAGCATTCTGAAGGACAGTTTGGTGGTTTCTCAAAAAACTAACCATAGTTTTGCCATATGACCCAGCAATACCACTGCTGGGTATATACCCAGCAGAACTGAAAACAAGAACACAAACTGATATATGCACACCAATGTTCATAGCAGCATTCTTCACTATCGCCAAAAGTTGGAATCAACCCAAATGCCCATCAAGAGATGAGTGGATCAATAAAATGTGGTATATCCATACAATGGAATACTACTCAGCTTTAAGAAAAAATACAATACAAACACACGTGATAGCATGGATGAATCTTGAGAACCTTATACTGAGTGAAGCAACCCAGGCATTGAAGGACAAATACTACATGATGTCAATGATATGAAATAAGCAAGCTGCCGTAGAGAGCTTGACACTGGACGATAGGCTTACAGGAAATCGGGGGATAGAGGAAGGATATAAGCTGACATCTACATGGGTGAAATCTATGATAAGCTGGAGGTAAGTATGTGCACAAGGAAGAGATAAAATGTGTGCATTGGGTTACCTTTGGGTGGGGCTTTGCGGTTTGAGGGGGGCTTGGGATGGGTTGATGAGTAATATTGCCCAAGAAATTGATGGGTGGGTGGGGCAACATATGAACATAGGATATTGTCAGGTGTTGGTTGAGAGTATAATGCTGAGAAATCCTTTTCAAAGCATAATTAGCAAAGTTACCTGTTTAAGATACTCAAAGCGGATAATCTGATGCAGGACAGACTAGTAGGGAATATGTGAATGTTCATTTTGCCAGGGTGTGTTATACCATTGTGTAGAGACCCATATAATGAGAGTGAAGGTAGACCCACATCCTGGGGAGGACTAATGCCATCAAATAGAGGGAACTGTATCTCTCAAGAGAAAGGGTGGTTCCCAGGGCATTAGGGCAGTTGAGCAAGTCAAGCCCTCAACACTGTTGCAAGTATCTCTGAACATGGCTCCTCAAGAAATGAAGATTGACTGTCACTGTGGGGCCCAAGGGGAGGGGGAAATAGTTATTGAATAGATGGAACCAAAGTAAATGTGAGGGCAAAAGAAGTGTTTCACAAGAGTACACAAGGATGGATATAAAACATGCAATATTACACCAAAAACATATAGGGGACGATCGATTAATAATGTAAACCATAATGTAAAACATAGGATAACTAAAAAATTTAGAAAACTGTGTAGCTTAAAGTATAAACCAGAATGTAAACACAAATGTCACCTTGTTTGAAAGCTATTGTGTCAATATCTGTACATCAGTTTCAGTAAATATGATACGAATAAGTTAAAAGATTATTGCTGTGGAAGGGAAAAGGTTTTATAATGGATATGTGGGAGTACTGTATATTGTATATATGAATTACTGTGATGTAAGGCTCTTGTGAGAAGCTCAATAATTAGGAAAAAGAAAAGAAAAGAGATAGGATGTAGAATTTTTCCAAATCAATATGTATTCTATATCTAACCTTTAAATTCATCACTATATTCCATTTTACTAGTAAGAAAACCTGACATTCTATTGGGCTTCACTTTTCAGGAAGTTTTGAATCACAGAGTGGTTCAACAATGGCAGCGGAGGAATACTGGTATGGGATGTTATTGACAGGCGATATAGGGTTGACAGGGAGTTATTCAGGGCATGTGTCAAGGGTGCATGGAAATGTTTGGATATAATCATAGTGGAAACAATTAAAAACAACAGCTGGGGGGATCCTGGGTTCCTGGCCAGCTGGGAGGGCGGCTCTGTTGTGGTCCCTAAGGAAGCAGCGGCAGTCACCCAGGTGCAACAGTAAGGACCAGGCAGGAATGAGGGTCCAAGAGTGTGCCCCTGATACTAAAGACTATGCTTGTGATCCTATACACCTGAAATAAGAACAAGGCTTAGAGCAGCATTGTGCCTAAGTGTCCCCTCCTGACAGCCTCCGTGTTACTCAAATGTGGCCAGTCTCGAAGCCAAACTCAGCATGTAAATGCAATTCCTTTTCCCCATCGTGGGACACGACACCCGGAGATGAGCCTCCCTGGCACCGAGGGATCACTACCAAGTACCAGCTGATGATGTAACTAGAAAATGACCTTGAATTAAAGGTTCAACGCGAACCAGTGGAATATCCCTGTCTACATATAATAACAGGAGTTAAAAATGCTGTTTGACCTAAAGTAAGGGGGAAATGGAAAGGACAAATGAGTTCATATGGCTATGAGTCTCTAAAAAAGAGTCTGGAGTTTGTCAGAAGGATTGCCCCTATGCACACCTGAGCACAGTCTCAGAGACTGATAAAGTTTTATACAACCCCAGGTATTGGTCCTTTTGAGGGCTAAAGAGACTCACAGGTTCTATGGTCATGGCAGATGGCGTTCACTGCCATGTCAGTTGGCCCTTCTTTGGAGCTGGTGTTTCAGCGTGATGGAGCTTGATTCAGATGGGATCTCTTTTCACAAGTCTTTCATGCTACTTTACTGGAATTGTAGTTGGTGCTGGGGTTTAAGATTTATCTAGGGGATTTGAATCTCTGGACTGGCAATATGATAGCCAGGCCCTGACCTCAACAGACTTCAGCTCCTACACTCTGATTTATTGGACTTACCCCACTCAGCTAACAAGGAGTTGAAGAATGTCAACCACCACTCCATGGTGCCTAGATTGCCTACAACTGAAAGTGGGAGGATTGCATCCAGTATCCATGTGGAATCTAAGCCCTCTCTTGACATAGATGTGGAATGGACACAACCAAGCGAAGGGCCACAGGAAGGAGGAATACAGTAAGGATTAGAGTGGACATAATGATATCCTATTCATGAACTATTGTGGTTAATAATCAAGAAAATGTGGCATTGGTGTGGAAAAAATAGGCATGGTGGCTGCTGGGTGCGGGGAATGGGAGGAAGAGATGAGATGTGGAGGCATTTTTGGGACTTGGTGTTGTCCTGGGTGGTGCTCCAGGGACAATTTTTGGACATTGTATGTCCTCCCATGGCCCACTGGATGGAACGTGGGAGAGTGTGGTCTATGGTGTGGACCACAGGCCATGGGGTGCAGCGATGCCCAGAGATATACTCACTAGATGCAATGGATTTATCCTGATGATGGGGGAGAGTGTTACTGTGGGGGGAGTGGTGGTGCGGTGGCGGTGGGGGTGAATGGGGACTTCATATTTTTTTAATGCAATATTTTTTAAAAAATGAATAAATTTTGTAGAATTTGAAAAAAATAAAATAGAAAAAAATAAAGTGAGGAAGAAAAAAAAAAAGATGAAATAGAAAACCTAAACAGACTAGTCATCAGCAATTAGATTGATTTACTCATCAAAAACTCTTAAAATAAAAACCCAGGGGCAGATGACTTCACAGATGAATTGTACTAGTAAATTCAACAATATATAACACCAATCCTGCTCAAAATCCTAAAAATAGAAGAGAAGGTACCATTACATAAATCATAATATAGTGTCAACATCACCTTAATACGCAAGCCACATGAAAACCCTACAAGAATAGACAATTACAGCCTAATCTCTCTAATGAACTTATATGAAAAGTCCTCTACGAAATGCTTGCAAATCAAATGCAACAAAACTTCGAATGAATTATGCATGATGATCAAGTGGGTCTTATTCCAGGCATGCAAGAATGATTAAACATAGGAAAATCTAGTAATGTAATGCAACACCTGAAGAGATCAAAGGAGAAAAATGCATAATCAAATCTATCAACACAAAAAATTATTTGAAAAATTCAGCACCCCTTTTTGATAAAAATGCTTAAAAGCTAGGAATAGGAGGAAACTTCTTCAACATGATAAAGGGCATATATAAACAACCCACAGCTAATCCTTAATATCAGCATACTTAATGGTGGACTCCTCTAAGATCTGAAACAAGACAAGGATTCCCACTGTCACAACTTTCATTCAACATTGTGTTAGAAGTTATTTCTAGGGAAACGGACTTGGCCCAGTGGTTAGGGCATCCGTCTACCACATGGGAGATCCATGGTTCAAACCCTGGGCCTCCTAGACCCATGTGGAGCTGGCCCATGCGTAGTGCTGTGGCACGCAAGGAGTGCCGTGCCATGCAGGAGTGTCCCCCACGTAGGGGAGCCCCACGCGCAAGGAGTGCGCCCCGTAAGGAGAGCCGCCCAGCGCGAAAGAAAGTGCAGCCTGCCTAGGAATGGCACCACCCACACTTCCTGTGCCGCTGACGACAACAGAAGAGGACAAAGAAACAAGACGCAGCAAATAGACACAGAGAACAGACAACCAGGGGAGGGGGGTGAATTAAATAAAATAAAAATAAATCTTAAAAAAAAAAGTTATTTCTAGGAAAGTTAGGCAAGAAAAAGGAAAAAAAAGGCATCTGTAGCAATTTGATATGCTTATGAATTCCAAAAATAGATATTGGATTATGTTTGTAATCTGGTCTGTGCCTGGGTTGCTTAAGTTATGATTAGGGCTTTGACTGTGCCACATCAGTAAGACATTGTGTTCCCACCTCTTGGTGGGTGGTGACTCACAGATAAAAGGCATGGCAAAGGATAGAGTTGGGGATTTTTTATGTTAGATACTGGATTCTGATGTTGAAGTCTTAAGCTGGACTCCTGGGAAGTAAACTCACAGAGGAAAGAGAAGCAAGTGACAAGAATAGAGGACTTGAGCCAGGAGAAGAACACAGCAGAGGAAAAGAGATCACTCCTTTGACATGGTAGAAGCCCAAAGAAGAGAGACAGGGCCATTTGCCTGATAGTCTACAGCTGACCTTGTGGAAAGAGATAAAGCCTAGAGTGCCTCATAGTCTAGAGCTAACTTCATGGAGAAAGTAGAGGACCTGAACCCAAAGAAAAGCAGGACCTGAGAATAGAGGAACACAGGAAGTCTGAACCCTGGCAGACATCAGCAGCCGTCTTGCTCCAACATGATAAAATAGACTTTGGTGAGCAAAGTAACTTATGCTTTATGGCCTGGTATCTGTAAGCTCTTACCCCAAATGAATACCATTTATAAAAAATACAACCAATTTCTGGTATTTGCATCAGCACCCTGTTGGCTGGCTAAAAGAGAATTTGGTACTGAGGAGTGGGGAAGTGCTTTTGCAATTGCCCAACTGCTGGTATTGTTTTATAAATGGGTAAGGGGCATTTTGGGGCAGAACTGTGAGATGCTTGATGGAAAAGGCCTAGATCACTTTGAAGAGACTGTTGATAACAATATGGATGTCAAAGAGACTTTTCATGATGCCTTAGAAATAAATGATGAAATTATTTTTGGAAACTGGATGAAAGGTCATCAATGATTTAAGCTGCAGAGAACTTAAGAAGATTAACTCCTGGTGGTTTATGGAAGGCAGAATTTGAAAATTTTGAGCTTGGGCATTTAGCTGAAGAAATTTTCAAATAAACCAGGAGAATATGGCTTGGCTTCTGCTTGCAGCTTATAGCAAAATGCTTGACAAGAGTAATATACTAAGGAATGAACTGTCAGGCACAAAGAAAACATAAACTGATTCTTAAAATTCCAAGACTCTGGAAATCAAACTCCCAGATGAAAGTGCCCCACTGGAGTACTTAAATAAACTTGTAACTTGTAAATCAGGATTGAAGATGTAGTTACCTTGGAAGAACTTGTGGAAAGTCTTACTGTCTGATGGCTTGGACCCATGCTTCCTGCATACTAAACCAACAAGGTTTTTGAGAGAACTGTATGAAAAAAACCACTAAGGATGTGAAAAGGAGATATTGAAGAGAAACATTTCAAGTGGAAAACCATGTAAGCTGAGATCTGGAATTAAGACATCTCCTTGGGCCAAGAGAGAAACCCTACCCATGTGCACAGAAAGGGTGAGTTTATCCTAGCAGTTTAAGAGGGTGGATGTTCCCAACTGATGTTCTGGGAGAGTTTTGTCACCCAGAGAGTGTGGAGCACATTCCCAAAGGATTAGGGCAGTTAAGGTCAGAACCCCACATGTATGAAAGGGATGTACCTGTCCCCCAGAGGTTGGAAAGGCCAGGTGGTCAACTCCTTGCCCTGAGAAGATTGAGCCTGTATGCAAAAGATTGGGGGAATGTTATCTTCACATCAGGGTACTAGGGTAGTTAAGACTGTAACCCAACGATTAGGTGAGGTGTAGCAATCACCCCAACACACTTGGAGGGAGAGGTCTGGAGCTGTTTTGATACTCAGAAGCCTGATGTGTCTGGAACCAAGAAAATGGCTGTTGGGCAAGCCAGTGGAAAGGTTTGGTCCCATATGGCCCAAAGGAGAAGATAGCATCTTCTTAAGAATGACTCTCAGACTGAAATCGACTAGAGTATGCCCCGCAGGTCTACTGAACTGCAGAGAAACTGACTCAGGTTTCCCTCCCAATTTCTCCTTATTGCAATGAAAATGTTTATCCTATGTCCGTTTGTGTTTTGGAAACAGATAAATTTTTTTTTTTAAGTTTCACAGGTCTATAGCAGATAGGACTTTGCCCAAGCACAAATTGTATTTCTTTAAATTGATTGGGATATGCTTTAATACTTTCATTGTTACTGGTTTAAGGGGTTTTTTTTTACTATTATAATGTTTTTTTGAATTCAGAGTGTGGAGTGTAGACGTTTTATATGGTTATGAATTCTAAAAATAAATATTGGATTATGTTTGTAATCTGGTCTGTATCTGGGTGTGATTAAGTAATGGTAAGGGCTTTGATTGGACCACATCATTAGGGCCTCTTCTTGGAGGTTGGTGACTCACAGATAAAAGGCATGGCACAGGACAGATTTGAGAGTTTTATTGTTGGAGTTTTGGTGTTGGAGTTTGATGCTGAAGCCTTAAGCTGAAGTTCTGGTACGTAAGCTCACAGAGGAAAGAGAAGCAAGTGACAGGAATCGAGGACCTAAGCCAGGAGAAGAACACAGAGGAACAGAGATGGCTCCTTAGTCATGTCAGAAGCCCTGGGGAGAGAGACAGGGCCATTTGCCTGATAGTCTACAGCTGACCTTGTGGAGAGAGGTAAAACCTAGAGTGCCTCATAGTCTACAGCTGACTTCTTGGAGAAACTAGAGTACCTGAGTCCAGAGAGAAGCGGAACCTGGAAAGAGACGAATCCAGGAATAATAACCTTGGCAGAATTGGCAGCCATCTTGCTCCAACACATGAAAATAGATTTTGGTGAGGGAAGTAACTTATGCATATGGCCTGGTATATGTATGCTCCTACCCAATTAAATGCCCTTTATAAAAACCAACCAGTTTCTGGTATTTTGCTTCAGCACCCCTTTGGCTGACTATTATAGCATCCAAATTGGAAAGGAAGAAGCAAGACGTTCATTATGTGCAGATGACATGATCTTATATAGAGAGTCTTACAAAATATGAAACAAAGCTAGTAGAACTGACAAAGAAATTCAGTAAAGAGGCAGGATATATGATCAACCCACAAAAATCAGTACTGTTCTTTTCTACATTACTAATGAGCAATCTAAAGAGGAAATAAAAATTCCATTTCAATAGCAAATAAAATAATCAAATACCATGAATAAACATAACTAAAGATGTAAGGATTGTATGCAGAAAAATACACAGAATTATTAGACAAATAAAAGAAGATATACATAAATGGAAAAATATTCCACATTCATGGATAGGAAGATGTCAATTCTACCCAAACTGATTTACAGATGTAATGCAATCTGAATAAAAATTCCTACAGCATTTTCTAAAGAAATGCAAATGCTAATTATCAAATTTGTTAGGAAGGGTAGTAGGCTCTGAATATCTAAAAACATATTAAAACAGGAAATGCTGTTGGAAGAGCCACTCTACCTGACTTTAAATCATAAAATTGAGCTAAAGTGATCATAAAAGCAAGGATAGATATATTGACCATTGGAACTAAGTTGAGACATCAGAAATAAACCTGTGCATCTATGGCCAACAGATATTCAACAAAGTTGATAAGTCTACTCAACTGGGAAGAATAAATTCTTCAATAAATGGTGCTGGGGAATTGGATATTCCTGTCCAAAAGAATGAAAGAGAATGCCTATCTTATTCTGTATATGAAAATGAACTCAAAATGGATCAAAGGTCCAGATAGGAGTCAAGGTCATAAAGGTCCTAGAAGACAATATAGGGAAGCATCTATATGAACTTGTGATAGTTAATAGTTTCATAAGCATAATATCAAAAGCATGAACAATAAAATAAAACAATAGAAAAATGGAATCTCCTAAAAATTAAAAATGTTTGCCCTTCCAAGACATTTGTCAAGGAAGTGAAAAGACAACTTCTTCAATGGGAGAAAATATTTGGAAACCACCTGCCTGATAAATGTCTAATAGCCAGTATATATAAAGAAGTCCTATAACTCAGTAATAAAACCACAAACAACCCATTTGTAAATGGGCAAGAGACTTGAAAAAGACACTTTTACATAGAAGAATTACAGATAGCTCAAAATTGCTAACTATTAGTGTAATGCAAATCAAAACCTCAGTAAGAGATCAGTTTATACCTACTAGACTGGCTGCTAATTAAAAAAAAAACTGAAAATTGCAAGTGTTAGAGAGGATGTGGAGAAGTCAAAACACCGATTTATTAATGGAGGGAATGATATAGCCACTGTGCAGGAGAGTTTGATTGTTTCTGAGGAAGTTATGTATAGAATTGGTATACTATCCAGTAATCCCATTACTATGTTTCATAAGACTTGAAGGCAAGGAAAAGAACAGATATATGTACAGCAATGATCATAACAGTATAATTCACAATTCCAAAAAGATGAAAGTAGTTCAAGGGTTCATCAGCTGATGAATGGATAAACAAAATGTGGTGTATACATGTGATGGAATGATTATGCATCTGTAAGAAGGAAGTATTTATTGTCATGTGTGAAAATACAGATTTACTTCAAAGACCTTATGTTGAGTGTAATATGTCAGACACAAAAGGACAGATTGTGTTCTCACTGATATGAACTAAGGATAGAAGACAGACTCATGGGGCTGAAATCTTGATGATAAGTTAAAAGGAGATAGAAGAGGAGTAGAAATTGGTGAGCCTGTGCTTAATTTGTGCAGAATTTATAATTTTGTTGATCTTAATAGATTGGATCTGGATAGAAATGATAGTGGCTCAGTGATAAACTGGTGGTTTAACTAATAGTTTTAAAATGTGACTCTGATCATGGTTGAAAGCAGAAATTTTGGGCCACCCATCAGGCTAAAAGGAAAGCTAGAGGATAAAATGAGAAACTGTATAACTCAGTGAAATCTGGGTGTCCAGTATTGTGGTAAAGAATGCAAATATAAAATGGTCATTCAGAATCTATAACAAAGTTATGACTGTAGTACAGAATGTGTATAGTGGGGTAACATATAGTGTAAAATGCACCTAAAATATAGTTCAGTGGGATGTGAATATATTATCATTGGCATAGGTATGTTTTCTCAGTACAGACATCACACAATAGATAAAAAAATATTAAACTTCCAACCTGGGGAAGTCTAGATACCTTCTAAAATAAAATGGCAAAAAATTACTCCTTTCTCTCACTGAAAAATGCCTAGAGGACACACAGAAACTGCCTTGAAAAATATTCTAGGATATAGAACACCATGGGAAGGTTGGTGGTCATCCAGGAGAGTGTGGGGAAAAGAAAAATATGAGGTCCCCACTCACATTAATAAAGAGAACAACTAAACAGAAGATTTTCAGGGAAACAGAGAACATGAAAACATAATGAACAAGTTCAACCTAACAGACATATACAAAGCATTGCTTTCCAAATCACCAGGTTATACATTCTTCTTAAGCGCTCATGGCCCTTTCCTCAGTATAGATCACATGTTGCTTCACAAACCAGGTTTCAATAAATATAAAAATATTAACATTATACAAAGTACTTTCTCAGATAATAAAGGAATGGAGCTAGAAATCAATGATTTGTGGGAAAGAGGAAAATTTGTGAATGGGTGGAAGCTAAAGAACACACTCTTAAAGAATGAATTGGTCAAAGAAAAAATTGTAAGAGAAATTAGTAAATATCTCAGGATGAATGAAAACAAAAACACCACCTATCAAAATTATGAGATACAGTAAATGTAGTGTTGTGAGGGAAATTTGTAACCCTAAGCATATAGGTTAAGAAGAAGAAAGAGTTAAAAATGAAAGACTACACATAACATCTGGAGGAAATAGAAACAGAATAAAAAACCAATCCCCAAGCAAACAGTAAGAAAGAAATATTGCCTCACCAGCTCTAACATTCACATAAACCAATTCTTTGCAATAAACCTCCTAGTACATAAAATAAATAAATAAAAAGGAAAATATTATAGAAGAAATAAAGAAAAGTGTGAAGAAAAAAAATAGAGAAAATCAACGAAACCCAAAGCTAATTCTCTGACAAGATCAATAAAATTGACAAACACTTAGCTAAGCCAACAAAGAGAAAAAGAAAGAAGGTGAAAATAAATCAAGTAAAAAATTAAAGGTGGGCTGTTATGACTGACCCCACAGAAATAAAAATGGATCATAAGAGGATATTATGAAATAATGTATGCCACCAAATTAGAAAACATAGATGAAATGGACAAATTCCTAGAAATGCATGAACAACCTTCATTGAACTCCGCAAACAAATCCCATTTAAAGAGATTGAATCAGTTATCCAAAATTTCCCCAAAATGTTAGGACTAGGATAAGGTGCTTCACAATTGAATTCTACCAAGCATTTCGAGAAGAATTAACAACAATCCTATTTTAAATCTTACAAAATGTGAAGAGGAAGGAAAATTACCCAACAGATTTTATGAAACAGCATCACTCTGATACCAAAGCCAAATATAGATATTACAAGAAAAGAAAATTATAGAGGCATCTCTTCAATGAGCATAGTGCAAAAATTCTCAAAGTAGTTGCAAATACAATCCAAATCATATTTTTAAAATTATATTCCGTAATCAAGTGGGATATATCCTGATATGCAATGGTGTTTCAACACGAGAAAATGAATTAGCATAATTCACGACATTAACATATGGCAGGGAAAAAAAAAACACATCACCATCTCTATTGATGCAGAAAAAGCATTCGACAAAATCCAGCATTCCTTCTTGATAAAAACACTTCTAAAGATAAGAATGGAAAGAAAGTTCCTCAACATAATAAAGGACATATTTGAAAAACATACAGCCAACAAGTATTTGTTAAAAGCTTTCTCTTTAATATCAGTAACAAGACAAGGAAGATAACTGTCCTACAATTATGCAACATTACGTAAGAAGTTCTATCTAAAGCAATTACACAATAAAAAAGGCAGCCAAATAGGAAAATAGGAAGTAAACTCTCACTATTTGCAGAGGACATGAACCTATATTTAGAAAATTCTGAAATGTCTGTAACAAAGCTAATTGAGCTAATGAGTTAAGCAAACTTGCAGCATGCAAAATCAACTTGTAAAAGTCAGTATTTTTTCTATATACTAACGTTGTACAATGTGAGGATGTAATCAGACATACATTCCATTTACAATAGCAATAAAATTAATCAAATACCTAGGACTCAATTTAACCAAAGATGCAAAGTACTTGCATTCAGAAAACTAACAAAACTGCTATAAGAAATTTAAAAAAAACCTTAAGAAATGGAATGATATTTATTTTAATGGATTGGAAACTAAACACTGTGAATAAGTCAATTCTACACAAACTGATTTATAGATACAATACAATACCAATCAAAATTCAAAAAGCCTACTGAGTTGGTGTATGCTCAGGAGACTTTAATCTCTGGACTGTCCATGTGCCAGCTGGGCCCTTAGCCTCAGCAGAGTTGCAACACCTACTCTCCAGTTTGTTGGACTTTTACCCAAGTCAGGTAACAAGGAAATGAGATTGGTCAAGCACCCACAAAAGAATGGTAGTCTAAAAGTGTAAGATGGAGAATCCCATCCATCAACCATGTGGGACCTAAGCCCCATTTCAAATTATAGGTGGAGTAGACACTACCATCCCAGGGTACTCAGGATGGAGGAATAAAATATAGATTAGAGTGGACTTACTGTTATTCTACTATCAAATTATTGTGACTCTAGCAATGGAAGAAACTATACCATTGATGTGGAGACAGTGTCTATAGGAGTTGCTGAGGGCAGGGAGAGGGAAGAAGAGGTGTGATACAGGGGCACTTTTGGGGCTTGGAGTTGTACTGAATGGTATTGCAAGGACAGATGCAGGACGTTATATATCCTTCCATAACCCTGAATGGACTAGGGAAGAGTGTAAATACAATATAAATTATAATCCATGCTGTGTAGTAGTGCTTCAAAATATATTCATGAAAGGCAATGAATACACCACACTAATGAAAGAAGTTACTGATGTGGGAGGAGTGGGGGTTATGGGGAGTGGGGTATATGGGAACCTCATATTTTTTAATGTAACATTTTGTGTCATATATGTATCTTTTAAAAAAGATAATAAAATAAAAAAAATTTTAAATTCAACTGCCTACTTTACAGAGATATGAAATCCAATTACCAAAATTATTTGGAATGAAGAAGGGACCCAAATAGCCAAAAATATCATAAAAAGAAGAGTGAAGTAGGAGCACTCTCACTGCCTTACTTTGAAACATGTTACAAACCTACAATAGTCAAAAGAGTTTGATATTGGCATAAAGATAGACACCTTGGTCAAAGGAATACAATTGAAAATCCAGAAATAGACTCTCACCTTGGTGGCAAACTAGTTTTTGACAAGCCTACCAAGTCCATTTTAATGGAACAAAGGAGTCTCTGGGGGAGAGTGTGAACTACACGGTAAACTATTATCTATGTGGTGCAGCAGTGCTCCAAAATGTGTTCGCCGAGTGCAATGGATGTGCCACAATGATGAAGCCGATTGTCGGTGTGGGAGGAGTGGGGTGGAGGGTTGGGGGTATACAGGAACCTCTTATATTTTTTAATGCAACATCTTTTTATGATGTATATATCTTCGAAAAGTACAATTTACAAAAATGATAGGGTGGGGGTTGGGGAACAGGGTATATGGGAACCTCTTATGTTTTTTTCATTTTTTAATATTTTTTTAATGTAATGTTCTTTGTGATCTATTAACTTTAATAAAAAAGTGTAAAAAATTTTTTGCTGAGAGAACTGTTTCTGGTATTCAAAAATCAACTCAAAATGGATCAAGGACCTAAATATTGAAGCCAGGATTACTATTAGAAGATAATATAGGAAAATAACTTCAAAATCTTAAAGATTTTGTGGTATATAGGGTTCTGTGTGGAGGAATGTTTGACAGTCCCTGAGAAATTTGAATATATATATGCCATGTCATCCAGGAAAACAACTGCTAAGTATACACTCAAAACTCAGAACAGTGACACAAGAAGGACTCTACACACTGATGTTCACAACAGTATTATTTATAATTGCCAAAAAATGGAAACAATCCAGGTATCCAAAAACTGAGGAATGGATAAACAAAATGTGATGAATACATATGATGGAATCTTATTCACCTGTAACAAGAAATGATGTCATAAATTCTATGACAACATGGTTGAACTTGGATAAAGGGCAAAGCAAGCCAGATACATAAGGACAAATATTGTATGGTTGTGATATTTTAAACTAAATATTATGAGTAAACTCATGGAGTTAACTATAATATAGGTCACTAGAAAATAGAATGACTATAGATAATGGAAAGGTGAGGTTTAATCTGTGCAGAATTGGTAAAAGAAATTGTAAATCTTTGGGAATGAATAGAAATAATGAAGGCACATCATAGTGTTTGTGACTAGCAGAGCTGTTCTATGGGTATGACAGTGGTTGAAAGGGAAATCCTAGATATAATTTATATTACTAGAAGAAAAGCTAAGAAATGGAACATGGGACTGTATAGCATAGCAAAACTTCATGTGAAATATGAGTAGGGGAAATATTGCATATATAAGACTTTTTAAATTTGAAAACAAACAAGTGTTCATCAGTGGAACAAGATGTTAATACCTGGCAAAATAAAACCAAAACAAACTACATATAGGAGTGTACAGTGATATATTTATAACCTTGTATTAAGGGTTAAAATGGAAAATATACTAATTGAAAGAAACTAGACAAATGGTACCACATATTGTTTGGCCACATCAATACAAAATATAAATATGAATAAATTAGAAATAGAAATAGAATACCAGTTAAGTATGGCAGAAGAAATATAGAGAAATTAAGAAGTGATTATTTAGTGACAGAGTTTGTCTGTATTTTTCATTATTATTAAAGCAATGAATACACTCTAATATTGATGGAAATGATGAATGCACAACTCTGTCATGCCACTTACTTTTGATTGTAAAATTTGTATGGATTTTATGCTTTATGGATATGTATCAATAAAACTGATTGAAAATTTTAATGGTAAGAGTTTTCAAAGTGGGTTGGCAGGTCATTCCATAGGTTTAGCCTATGAAAGACTCAGGAATATTTCATTAATTGCCACAGTAAACAAAGCCTTGAGCAAGAGTACTCCTGAGTGTTTTAGGAACACCTGAACACCAGAGGCAAGGCACACAACCTTATGAAATCAACAACCCTTCTCTGGGCCCTATTTGGGAATATATGATAATATATTTCCCCAATATAACAAAGCTATACTCATTTGTAGTTCCCTTAATAATGATTCTTCTACTCCTTTTACCTGAACCTATAATTTTCAGTATACTCATTAAATATATTGCTCAGAGACATAAATCTTTAGGTTTTTCATATGTGAGTTGTGTCCTGAATCCCCGCAGAGTTGTGTCCAACTCCTGTTCTCCAGTTTTTTGAGCTTACACTGGATAACCAAAAAAATGATGATGGAAGAAATGTCATATGGTGATATTTTTGGGGCTTGGAATTGTCCTGAATGCTATTTCAGGGACAGATGCAGGATATTATATATCCTGCCATAACCCACTGAATGGATTGGGAGAGGGTGTAAATTATAATCAATGCAGTGCATCAGTGCTCCAAAATGTATTAACAAATGCAATGAATGTGCCACATTGATGAAAGAGATTTTTGATGTGGAATGAGTGGAGGGGTGGGGAGTAGGATACATGGGGCACTCATGTTTTTTAATGTAACATTTTGTGTGAACTATGTTTATTTAAAATATAACACAATAAAATATATAAATTTTAAAAATCAAGGACTATCTATAACTTCAAGCAAAGCAATATTCTCTATCTACCCCATAACATCTATGTCCCCTCTCAGCCTGAAGCAGATATGGGTAGACATTATCACAAATCTCTTAAGACCTAGGAATGAACAAACATAATGGGAGGGAAACCATAGACAAATGCATATTTATTGTTATTATAGTTCTTACCATGTGTTCATGGAAGAACTTTTAACATTGATATAAAGTAAGTGGTTGCTTGGTGTCCATAAGGGAGCAGAAGGGGTGAATAGGCTGAAGTCAGGGCATATTTAGGGCAGTGAAATTGTTCTTCATGATACTGCAATGACAGACACATGAGATTATATATTTGTCAAAACCTATAAAAATGTACAGCAAAAAATGTAAGTCATTATGTAAACTATATAGTTTGGTTAATAACAATGCTTTAATATTGGTTTAACAATTCTAACAATGTATCACACTAATGTAAGAAATTAATAATAGGGGAAAAGATGTGGCTAAGAGTGTTTGGGAATTCACTTTACTTTCAGTATAGTTTTTCTGTAAAACTAAACTTTTTTCTAAAAATAAAGTTTATTATGACAAATAAAAGTTAGAACTATATTTCAGTTCCTTAGACTCTAGGTTTATTTAAAATGTGCTGGGTTTTTCTTGGGGTGGTTCTATTAAAACAAATTTGTATAATATATTGTTACATTTTTCTAATTGTTTTTACTGACCTTGGGAATTAGATGTGAATTGAAAATTTTCTTTGAACAATTTGTGTGGAAATCTGCATTCACAAGACATAATTCTCTCTCCATTCTTCATTCCTATTTACAATATCTTCCTTAGATTTTCACATCCTAGATCACCTTATGCTTTTATCCTTCTCTCCAAATTCCTTTGAAGTAAAATTATGGTAGATATGGTTTCCATAAGAATTAGAAAAATAGTTAGTGGGGCAAGGCACAGTAGAACTCTAAACCTCGTTGGTTTAAAATATATTTACCAAACGATTAGAAGATAGCCAAATGCTTTTCTGATCAGTGCATTATTTCTTCCCAAAGTTAGGTGAATATAATAAGGGAAAGTCAAAACTTTCTTCTATGTGCGTGTGTATGCTTTGTGTGTGTGTATGAGTATGTGTATAATTTATTCAATTTCAGATAGTTCAGAGTGAGTTTTTGTTTTTAGTCCATCCCCTTCAATGGTACAGTTAATGGAAATTATGCCTAAATTGTGAGCAATGGTCTAGCTTATTTTTCCTTATCATTTGGTCTTATTTTGCCTGTTTGAGTAAGGGATAATTTGATGATGTAATTAGCTATAACTAGTTTGGGGCCATGGTAATATTAAAGATTATTCCTGAAATGTCTGATTATCAATCCATTTCTGTTATACTTACTTTCTCACTTTCATTTTTTGAATGTATGTATGTTACATCTCTAGTTTTTATGTTGGAATTCGCTGTAGTGACTAATTCTGTACTGTGGTTTGTAGAAATTACTCTTATTTTTAATGTAGTTTTAAATCTTATTCTTAGTTTTCTGAGATGTTTCATAAATTTCACTTAGTTTTACATATTAAGGGAATCTCAATAAGCTTATTTTTGAAGACTTGCAAAATGACTTTATTTTAAAATATTTAGCTGACATGTTGGTCCATGGGGACATCCCAACTTACGTCCAGAAAACCAAATGGGGTGAGGGGGATGGGGGCTATATGGGGACCTCATATTTTTTTTTAATATAATATTAAAAAATAAATAAAAGAAAATAAATAAAAGATTAAGTTATATAAATGTGTTCAAGTGTTCTTGGGGCATTGTCACAGTGGGTGGCGATGCACACAATAATCAAAAGAATGTTGAATTACCAAATTGGTGAGCTCTGCTGCATTCTCTAATGGGACAGTAAGAATCCATGATAGTACAGAAAATTACCGAGAGAAGGAGAGCCGACCATTGCAATGGGCCCTTGATATTGATAACTGCACTTATGAGTCTTTTTTTCTGAAATTGAAACTTAGCCTAGTATTATAGATTGTCTGAGAGTTACTTTCTTAGGGCCTCCTTGATGCTCAAATATGTCCTCTTTCTAATCCAAACTCAGCATATAAACTCACAACCTTCCCCTTGGTTTGGGATGCCTACCAGGGACGAACCTCCCTGGCACCGAGGGATTATTGCCAAGTGTCATCTTGCAATGCACCTGGGAAAAACCTTGATCAAAAGGGGGAAAGAGTAAATACAAATGCGTTTTTATGGCTAAGAGATTTCAGAGTTAGTTGGGAGGTAATTCCAGTGATTATGCTTATGCATGTCTCAGTAGGATCTCATTGATTGCCTGGTAAATATTGCTTTATATAACAGGACTCCTGAAGCCTCTAGAGACATTCAGACACTATAAGCAGGGTAGATAGCTCAGGAGCTTGACACCCTGCCAGTGGGCCTTTAGAATTTATGCTCCCTGTATGTCAAAGTTGGACTTATTTTTGGTTTCCATACACATGGCTTTTCAGTTCTTTCAATTTGTACTATATATGATAGATTTATTTCCAAAAGACTTAAATCTTTGATCTTTCCATGTGCCAGATGGACCCTGAGTCTCAGTAGAGTTTTGACACCTTCTCTCCAGTTCACTGGACTCACCCAGGACAATTTATAAGGTAATGTGGATGAGCAACACCCATCCCAATGAACTGTGAGAGTCAGCAATTCAAGCAAGATAGTGCCATCCATCTGCCCAATGGGATCTAAGCCTTCTCTCAATTAGAGGTGGAGTGGGCATCACCATCCCAAAATTCTCAAGAATGGGGAATGAACAATGGACTAAATAGAATTAATATTAATCTATTACAGACTTATTGTTATTCTACCAATAAAATAACTTTTATCATTGATGTGGAGGCAGTGGCCACCAGAGGTTTGGAGGGAAGGGAGAGGGAAAAATAGGTGTAATATGGAGGCATTTTGGGGATGTTTTAGTTGTCCTACATGATGTTGCAGTAACAGACACAGGCCATTATATATTTTGTCATAACTTACAAAACTGTGGGACAGAGTGTAAACTATAATGTAAACTATAATCCATGGTTAGTGGCAATACTTCAATATGTGTTCCTCAATTGTAACAAATGTTCCACACTTATATAGGTTGTCATTAATGTGGGAAAGTGTGGTAGGAGTAGGGTGTGGGGCATATATGAATTCCCTATAATTTTTATGTAAAATTTATGTAATCCAAAGTATCCTTAATAATAAAAATAAATATTTTAAAAAAGTAATAAAATCTACTAGCGAAACACAGAGTAGCAACAATAAAGCATAAAGGTAATGATGATATTTAAAATGTAATAGGGATTAGATGTGGCTTAATTGGTTGAGTTCCTACCTCCCACATGGTAGGTTCCAGGTTTGATTCCCAGGGCTTTCTGATAAAATCAAAACAAACAACAAGCCTGTAGGGTGGCACCGTGTGGGAGCGCGGCGACAGCAAGGGTCGGCTCGTCTCCAGGCGCCTGTGTGAGTCGGACCCGGATGGCAGGAACGGGCGTTAAGGCCCTCCGCTTGGGGTTCGGGCGTACTGCCCGCCCCTCTGCCCAGCTGCACCTGCTTCCCCCTCGGTGGCCTAACCCCACCTCTCCCCCGAGGGCCACCGCCACGCCATGACAGCCCCGCCTTGCTGCCGCCGAGAACCCTGGCTACCCCGTCTTCTGCCCGCAACCAGTGATGCACCCCTGCATGAACCTATCAGCCGTCTGCCGCCCCCCGGCCACGTCCCCTGCCCCTCCCCCATCTTCGCCCTATATTAACCGCTGTACTTCCTGAATAAATCAGACTTGCGCACAGATCCTGGTCTCCTCGGTAGTCTTCTTCCTACTGCGCGTCCTCCGCACCTTGCCGGCCCCAGAGCGCCTTCTCGGAAGGCCCCTCTGTGTGTTGCAGCCCTCTGCCCGAGCCCACACCGTCCCTGCAGCGGCCCTCCGGGCGAGCCCACACTGCGACAAAGCCAAAAAAAACACAGGAAAACAAAAGAAAACAACTCAGGGAAGTCAATGTGGCTCAGTGGTTGAATGCCAGAGGTCTCTGGTTAAATTTCTGGCCCCCTGTACCACACACACACATAAAATAGAAGCAGTTGGTATTTTCCTCTTTCCAGATCCTGGAACTTATTTGATCATTTGTCTCCTTTACTGCTGAAAGGGAGGTATAGCAAGGTTTAGCACCATGCCTCTGGTTATGTAACATGTACATGGCAGAGCCAGGATTAAAACACAAGTTGTCTGGCTCTTCAATTTATGCCTTTATCCACTATAATATATACAGTCTCATTAGATTTCATTTCCTTCCATACCTCTGATACCAACAATCTCAAACTTATTAGATAACTAGCTAAATAGAACACATGTTGGCAGACTAAATATTTTTCCTATTATGATTTATACAAATACATTTGTGAAGTATGATGGTCCAGACCAAAAAATAATATCGTTATGTCATGTGACTTAAATAAATAATACATGGTTCATTGTCAGAGGTCTGTTCTATTTGTATGAAATAGGCCATTTAAAATGATTTGAGTCATTTTGCTAGGCACTAGAACTACATTGATGAACTAAATAGATTTATTCCAGAAACTTATGCAACCTATATTTTACTGGGAGAAGTAGATATTAAACAATTTATTGCACATATTTCATAGAGTGAGTACAAGGGCAAAATTTCTTAGAAAAGAAGCATTGGTTTAATGGCAGCATATAAAACGAGTACTTCCTACTATTGGGCTCGGGAAGATTTCCTTGAAGAAATCATGCCAAATAGGAATCTACAAAATGAGTAGGAAATAATCAGGAGAAATATGTAGACTTTCCAAGTAAAGGGAACAGAATGCTCAGAGTTCATGGGACTTGAAAAACCATGGCATAGTCAAAGAATCATAAGATCACTGTGGCTGAAGTGGAAAAAGAGAGACCTGAAGTAACATAATAAAAATAGGAATCAGAATGTGGTCGAACTTTTATGTTTTGGAAGAATTTGACTTTTTCTAGAAGACAATGAGAATGTTAATACGGTTGTAGAGCGATAAATGGTTTATTGACATTTGTATTTAAGAAAAAATGGCTCGGATTAAGAGATAATGCAATTGTCACTAGAGGAAAGACAGAGTAGTATCATTTCATCTACCTGGGCACTGGATAAATAAAAACAGACCATATAACCATAGTTCAATTTTAGAAATCCCTGAGAAAAATTCTGATGTCAAGTAAATTTATTCTAGTAGAGCTGTGATTTTGCACTTGGATTTCAGTTAATAAGCTAATATGTAATGCCCAGAAATTTAAGTAAATATATGTTGTATCATTGCTTATAGTAAAGGTACAGCTCTGCAGCATTTCCAATGGATTATTTGGATGCAGAGGAGTTAAATGTTGGCTAAAGATGTTGACAGCAAACAGAACATATACAGACATTATTGTTAGCCTCCCATGACTTTATTCTTGTAAAAACCAAGCCAGAAAGTCAATTTCCCCTAAAATCAGTTTTCTGCATTAAGATTCCAACTGCATCTTAAGCAGTGAAACCTTAAATCTTGAAGTGTTGCCTTCTAAAGTTCCTCGAGGGACTTCATTACTAGAATGATGCAATCATTCAGTCAAACCCTTCGGGCCTCAGAGTGTTATGGAAAAATACCCAATTAACCCACTGAGTCCTTCAGCTGCCACTCAGACTGGCACCACAAAACATTACAGGTAGAGTATCTGTCCCTCTGTCACAGGAAACTTACAAATCAATATCGTCAATTCAGCCAGTTTGAGGATCAAAGAAACTGACTGTGCTTAACACATGGCAGCTGAAACTTTCAATTTGTTTTTTGATAGTCCTCAATAATAATAATTATTAAAATGAAACTAACAATGGTATGTATAATTTTCTTTTGAGAGAAACTACAGATATGAGTAAAATTAATCCTACACTTTTGACTATATATGAAACAGAAATGTTTGATTATAAAGATTTTTTATTGACATAATGACAACTTTCAGCTAAGGTGTTAAGACTATATATTTCCCCAATGGTTTCCCTACATACTATAAATTGAAATGTACATTCAGACCATCAGTCTCAGTTCTTCAGCATCAGCAAAAAGGAATTGGTTGTATTTATATTAAAATATGGTATATTGCAGTGTTTAGACTATGTTGAGTATGAGTCTAATTAAAACAGCAATTGCCAACAAAATGATCTTCTAACCTAGGAGATATTGTATAACATATTGATATAGACGCTTGACATATGTTTGGGACTGGTAAAGAGTTAAAAAAAAAACAGGTCTTAGTGGTATTTTTTTGTCTTTGATATTGCAAGATTTTGTTAATATGTGTATTAGTTCTAATTAGGAGTACATCTACTAAAGCATGTTTTGGGAATTGGAATGCAGCACTGGTTCTTACCCCTTCAGTAAATCTACTTATCTATGTGGAATGATTTCTGTATAACTTCCATTAATATAAAACTTTTTACATTATAAGACTTCCACAAATCAATTTCAGGATAACATACCCAATTGGAATTGGAAGAATCTTTTGTTTTACTTTGCTAAATGCTTCTGGGAGTAATATAAGAGAAATGGGTTGACTTTCATAGTGGGGATTTATGAGGTTAAAGCTTGCAGATCTGAGGACATGAAAGTGTCCAAATCAAGGCATCATTAAAAGATACTGTCTCACTAAGTTGCAGTTGTGGGTTATCAAGCATATGGGAGGGCATAAAGGTGATGTCAGCTTGTATCTTTCCTCTTTTCTGGGCCTCACTGTCAGTTCTGTTTGGGCGTGCTCTGTCTGTGGTTTTTCTCTTTCCCAGGTTCATTGATTTCAACTTCTGGAGACATCTCTTTGTCATTGGAACCTTTTCCCTTTGTGGCTTATTTCTCCATTTCCATTGCTGTGGTCTAGAGCTCCTGTGAAGAGAAGTTCAATAATTAGCGGGGAAAAAAAAAAAGAAAAAGATAGGATGTAGAATTTTTTCCAAGTCAACACGTATTCTTTATCTAACCTTTAAACCCATCGCTATATGCCATTTCCTAGTAAGGGACCCTGACATTATATTGGGCTTCAAATTTCAGGGAGTTCTGGATCACAGAGTGGTTCAACAATGGCAATGGAGGAATACTGGTATAGGATACCATTGACAGGGGATATATGGCTGACAGGGAGCTGTACAGAACATATATCCAGGGTGCATGGTAATGTTTGGATATACTCATAGTGGCAACAATTAAAAACCACAGCAGGGGGGGTACTGGGCTCCTGGCCAGTGGTGTTCTGTCGTGGTGCCTAGGGGAGCAGCGACAGTCTCCCAGGTGCAGCGGCGGGGACCAGGAGGGAGTGAGGGTTCAACAGTGAGCCCCTGACGCTAATGAATATGCTTGTGAGCTGATAAACCTAAAATAAGAACAAGGCCTAGAGCAGCATTGTGCCTGGGAATTTCCTCCTGTCAGCCTTCATGTTACTCAAATGTGACCAGTCTCGAAGCCAAACTCAGCATGTAAATGCAATGCCTTCCCCCCAGCGTGGGACATGACACCGAGGGATGAGCCTCCCTGGCACCGAGGGACCACTATCAACCACCAACTGATGATGCAACTGGAAAATGACCTTATACCGAAGGTTCAATGCGGATCAGCAGAATATCCCTGTCTACATAAAATAACATGACTTTAAAAGGCTGTTTGACCTAATGTAAGGGAGAAATGGAAAGGAGAAATGAGTTTATATGGCTACAAGTCTCTAAAAAAGAGTCTGGACGCTGTCAGAAGGATTGCTCTTATGCACAACTGAGCAGAGTCTGAGAGACAGATAAAGCAGATACAAGCCCCAGGTATTGGTTCCTTTGAGGGCTAAAGAGACCCATGGGAGTTATGGTCATGGCGGATGGGGTTAAGTACCAGGTCAGATGGCCCCTCTTTGGAAATGGTGTTTATGTGTGATGAATCTGGACTCAGATGGGATCTCTCCTCATAAGACTTTAATGCTAATGTGCTGGAGTTGCAGTTAGTGTTGGGGTTTAAGATATATTTAGGGGATTTGAATCTCTGGACTGACAATGTGATAGCCAGGTCCTGAGCCTCAACAGACTCCAGCACCTACAATCTGATTTATTGGACTCACCACACTCAGCTAAGATGGAGTTGAAGAAGGACAACCACCACACCATGGAACCTAGAGTGATTACAACTGAAAGTGGGAGGATTGCATCCAGCATCCATGTGGAATCTGAGCCTCCTCTTGACATAGAGGTGCAATGGACACAACCAATCCAATGTCCACATAGAAAAGGTGGCATTGGATTGGGAAAAGTGGACATGGTCGCTGATGGGTATGGGGAAAGGCAGGAAGAGATGAGAGGTGGAGGCATCTTTGGGACATGGAGCTGCCCTGGATGGCGCTTCAGGGGCAATCACCGGACATTGTAAATCCTCACAGGGCCCACTGGATGGAATGGGGGAGAGTATGGGCCATGATGTGGACCATTGACCATGAGGTGCAGAGGTGCCCAAAGATGTACTTACCAAATGCAATGGATGTGTCATGATGATGGGAATGAGTATTGCTGGGGGGGGGGGGGGAGAGGTGGGGTGGGAGTGGTGGGGTTGAATGAGACCTCATATATATATATTTTTTAATGTAATATTATTACAAAGTCAATAAAAAATAAATAAAAAGGATTCCAGTAAGAGGAGGAAGATCCACCCTGGGGTATATCCTACTGTAGCAATCTAATCAAATGACCCTTAGCTGATCTAACCTAACCAAAGTTTCAAAATAAACTCAGTTTAAGAACATGCTTTTCTGGGGTCCACATAAGTGACTCTAAACAACACAACTGTTAAGCAGTCACCTTTAAGACCTTTACAGTTATTTGGTCTAGTGTAACTATCTGACATCAGCAAAGATAATAGACAAAGTTTAAAATATTTTCAGATTATTCCAGGACAATTTCTCTTTTTTCTTTATTAGAAAAGTTGTGGACTTACAAAACAATCTAACATAAAATACAGGATTCCTGTATACCACTCCACCATCAACACCTTGCATTGGTGTGGAACATTTGTCAAAACTGATGCTAACACGTTTCTATAGCTATACCTTTAATTAAAGTCCATGGCTTAACTTAGAATTTCCTGTGTAGTGTAGTTTCATGTTTTATTAAAAATATTTTTATTCTGATTGAATGCTTTCTTAAAAATGTGTCTTTTCAGGCAAAACATTAATCTCTGGATTATGCCTCTTACCATATTTTTCACACATGCACTCAATAAATATATATTGTTGAAAATGCTGGTGTTTTCTCTCAACAGTATAGTAAGCTGGCACATGAAAATCATATAGAGTTTTATGATTAGAAAAATAACTGAACAATGACTACCTCAAAGTAGGTGTGGTCCAATGCATCTGAGAATTTGCTATGTATGGAAATCAAATGGTTTACTTCCCATTGCTAATTGTATCAGTTGATCAATGAACTAAGCTGGTAAGGCCCACAAATAGTACTTCTGAGAGACCATTAACCACAGAGGACTTGAAAACTAGTGTAGACACATTAAGGGGGCCTTTTGAGGAATAATATTAGAATTTTCAGGATTTCATGAATCTGATCAGCTTCAAAATAAAGGCCATAGACTGATATCTACAAACCCTATTGCCCACAGAATGCTCATCCCTCAAGGGCTTCATGTAAAACCTCTTAATGGAAGTAAGAGGCATCCCTGATATAAGACAGGTTCAGGAAACTTACTGACATAATAGTAACAGCAAAGATTCATTTAACATTTAATGTGTCAGAAGCTGTATTAAGTACTTTATGTACATTATATAATTAAATATTAAGATATAACTACTCATATTATCTACTGTTATACCCTGATTCAAAACATATCCCCAATATTTCCCCTGCTTCTTATAATCTCATTCTTTATAATATAGCTTTATTAGCTTCTCCCATGAAAAGATGGAGTCTATATGCTCACCATTTTAATATGACATTTACTTGTCACTTGATTTATTCCATAAAACATGGCAGATATAATACTGTGCCAATTCTGAGTCAAGAAGCCATACAAACTAATTTCCCTCCATTCCATTCCCTTTCTTTCCTTCCCTTAAGAGGCCACGTGGGGTACAGCCAGGAATTCCTAGCTAAAACAAGCCAAAACTCAAAATAAGAGCCTCTTAGCTACACTGTAGCTGACTTCCACTTCACAAGGCAGCCCAGCTGAGACCAGAAAAAAATACTTAACGGAAATCAATCTAAATTTCCAACCTGCAGAATTGTGATCTAAATAAACAATTGCTGTTTTCAGCCGCTAAGGGTTGGAATATTTTGCTACACATCAATAACTAACAGTTACATCTCCATTTAGCCTATTAGAAATTTGGGCTCATAGAAGTTAAGTAATTTTTCAAAGCAAATATAGCTAGCAAATATGATCTGTGATTTGACCCCAGGTCTGCTTAACAACAAAATATATCATCTCAATCATTTCAATCTTCTTCAGTATATCATGATATTGGGGATTTGGCATAGTTAACACCACTTTTTAAAATAATGCCACAAGATATTCTTTTCAATATTTTTATGTCAGGTACATAGTGAAGGTAGGAGGGGCTGAGAGGTGTATGTGTGTATGCGTGTGTTTTTGTATGTATGCGTGTGCAAACCAAATCATTGCATGAAACACTTTTGAAACAAAAAGCTTTAAAAAAATTCAGAAATACAGAATGCCTAAGGGAAAAATAGTGCACATCTACACTTAGCTTTCTGTTGTCAGTGCAATACTCAGGGTCTCCCTATTAGGAAACAGTTCTTTTTAATCTTTTGAAAATATGAATACTGTACAGCTTTTATTAAAGTAATGTTAGGAAACGGACTTGGCCCAGTTGTTACGGCTTCCGTCTACCATATGGGAGGCCCACGGTTCAAACCCCAGGCTTCCTTGACCCGTGTGGACCTGGCCCATGCACAGTGCTGATGCACGCAAGGAGTTCCGTGCCACGTAGGGGTGTCCCCCGCGTAGGGAAGCCCCAAGCGCAAGGAGTGCACCAGTAAGGAGAGCCGCCCAGCTCGAAAGAAAGTGCAGCCTGCCCAGGAATGGCACCACCCACACTTCCTGTGCTGCTGACGACAACAGAAGCGGACAAAAGAAACAAGATGCAGCAAATAGACAAAGAGAACAGACAACCGGGGGGGGGGGGGGGTGGGAATTAAATAAATAAATAAATCTTAAAAAAAAAATAAAGTAATGTTAACACTAAATTAAGATTGCATCCTGAACATCCATTCACTAGACCCAAACCAAAATAGTATTGCAATACAGAAATGGGAATGACCAATTGTTAGGGGTAGTTGATTTTCAAAAATTTGTAAGAAAATGCTAATTATTCAGGGACCAATTTCTCATTCCTTTTTTCTTTTTTAAAATTTATGATCCTTTTTTCTAAAGATACATAGCTCACACAAAATGTTACTTTAAAAAATATAAAAGCCTTATACCCCATTCCCCACATGCCCCAGTCCTCCCATATCAACAACTTCTTTCATTAGTGTGATACATTCATTGCATTTCGTTAGTACATTCTGGAGCACTGCTACACAGCATGGATTATAGTGTATATTGAAGTTTACAATCTTTCCTAGGCCATTCAGTGAGTTTTGGCAAGATACTTAATGTCCTGCATCTG
The DNA here is from genome assembly GCF_030445035.2 of Dasypus novemcinctus. NCBI lineage: Eukaryota > Metazoa > Chordata > Mammalia > Cingulata > Dasypodidae > Dasypus > Dasypus novemcinctus. The sequence continues at coordinate 104,263,102 of NC_080704.1, read as the reverse complement.
TCCATGCAATGTCATTCAGGATAATTCCAAGTCCCAAAAATGCCCTCATAGCACACCTCTTTTACCCTCTCCCTGTCTTCAGCAACTCGAATGGTCACTGTCTCCACATCAGTGATATAAATTCTTCCATTGCTAGAATTACAATAATTCTATAGTTGAAAACCAGTAAGTCCACTCTAGTCCATATTTTATTCCTCGATCCTAAGGATGCTGGGATGGTGATACCTACTCCACCTCTAAATTGAGCTATCCAACCACCTGACTGATGGATGGGATTTTCGCTCTTGCAGTTGTAGACTCTTGGTTCCTTGTTGTAGTTGTTGATCACCCTCATTTCATTGTTAGCTGATCTGGGTAAGTCCAATGAACTGGAAAGTAGTTTTTGCAACTCTGCTGAGTTTCTGGGCCCAGCTGGCACATAGACAGTCCAGAGATTAAGTCTCCTTCTCATTCTTGACTATGCCTTATTGATCTTTTCTCTGAGGATCATACACAAGTTTTTTAAAGGTATTTTGGGTCTTGTTTAGGGTAAAGTAGTAGAGTAACTCAAACGAAGGTAATATGAATATTTGAAAGCTTGGATTCATAACTGCATGGGTATCTATGACTCTGAGATTTGGAGACATATAAGTATCAGATGATGGAAAGCAAAAGAAAAGAGGACAAATGTGATATAAAAAATGCTACAAACCACCAGTCAAAATGAAGAAAATGCATTCTACATTATTAAAAAGGATGATAAAACTCGCAGTGAGACATGCTAGAATAGTAGTAGGGGACATGAGTTTTATATATCTAACAGGAGTCTTCTTGAGTAAAATTGGCAGATTGGAAGATGGGATGAAGTTTCCTAAAAGAGAAGTCTAAAACTGACAGTCTTCATCAGTCTGCACAGAGATGGGCATGATTGCCCACACAGGTATTTATTTAGTTACTGAGACGGATAAAATATCACATTCACCAATTGTGATGGTTAGGCTATTTTGTCAACTCATCCAGGTAATTGTACCCAGTTGTTTTGTCAAGGAAGCACTGGGCTAACTGTAACACAAAGGCATTTATGGACTTTAGTCACCATTGATTTACTGTGGTGGTAAATCACAGATAGCTGGTTATAATTACATAATTGAAGGAGATTGTCATCAGCAGTGAGTCACGCTTAACCCAATCAGTTGAATTTCTTAAAAGGGGAAGCAATTCCAGCATTGAAAGACAATTTCTCAGCCAGTCTTTGGAGAGACAACATCTCCCAGAACTCATCAAAAATCTTCATTGGACTTTCATTGGAGTTCCTGGTTGCAGCCTGCCTGCAGAACCTGGACTTGTGCATCCCTACGGCTGCATGAGAGACTCTGATAGATCTCCCACTATTGACAGATATAACCTTTTTATTCTATTTCCCTAGGGAATCCTGGCTACTACAGCTTGGTCCTGGGAGTTGTTCTTGAGGAACAGAGTCTTAAATATGAGAAGTCTGAGGTGGCTCTGGGAGTTTTGTAATTGTCTTTCTACTCTAACTGGACTCAAGGGTGCTTTCTACTCCCTTTCCAATAATGGAGAGGCTGCTAACAGTCCATGGAGCGAGTTGACCATTGAGATCTGCAAAATAGCATCACTGGATTCCCCTACTTCCATGCTTGTAATAATCAAGGATATGGGTAAGAGTGTTTTCAATACCTTAACAGAGTTTTGTGGAGTCAAACAGTATAATGAGGTTGGATAGCTCCTTCTAGATATTCTGGATGCTGTTACCAAAGAAAGAGATGAGTTAAAGGTTCCAAATTTGAAAGTTAAACACCGAATGGATGATGCAAAACTTTGTAATTGTGCTCTGAAAGAAAACCTTGTCTCCTGTAGCATCAGGGTTGAAATAGCTGAGAACCAATCTCAGACTCCCATTGCTCAAGTAGGAGAGTTACAAAGGAAACTAAAACCTCAACCCCGCAGGTTTTCTGCAGTTAAAGTGAATGCAATGATTGGAAAAGAGTGGAATCCAGAGAATTGGATGGTGACATATGGGATGATGATGATATTGATGGAGACACTGGAACCCTGAATTCTGCTGAGACTTTGCCAGATAAGCATGCCATGCCCTGCCCTATCCAGGACACACCTTGTCAACCTTGTATCATCCAGCTTCCAGCCTGCCCCAGGAAGTCTGAAATAACTTCCAGGCCTGGGGTGGGTAACAGTCAAACAGAAACCTGCCCTAACCAGCCTTCAACCTGCCCCAGGGAGGCTGGACTTCCTCCCAGCCCTGAGGCATGTACCAGTCAAACTCCAGCATGCACTCCAAAGCCTCCAGTCTGTCCTGAGGGGACTTTCTTCCAACCCCTGCCTGAAAAGATTAATCCAGTCTCACCAGAAGATAATGCAAGGGAATGCCCTGAAGTCAGTCGTTTCCTAGGCAATTCTAATTCTTCTCACTACCCCCCCCACCTCTCTTGTCTTCGAGAACTATTAGTAGACTAAAATTGCAACAAGCCCTCAAAGGTGAAATACCAAGTGTGACCTATGAGGAAGTAAGGTATACTCAGAAAGAACTGCATGAGTTTTCTAACTTATATAGACAGAAATCAGGGGAATATGAGTGGGAATGGATACTAAGGTTATGTGATAATTATGGAAGGAATATGAAGTTGAATCAGGCTGATTTTATTGATACAGGCCCATTAAGCAGAAATTCTGGATTCAATGCAGTAGCTCAAGGGGTTAGAAAGATCTCTAACAGTTTGTTTGGATGACTGATTGAAACATGGGCCAAAAGATGGCCTAGCATGTCTGAGGTTGAGATGCTGGATTTGCCCTGGTACATAGTAGAAGAGTGAATTCAAAGGCTTAGGGAGTTTGGATTGCTAGAATGGAAGAGCTGCCCACCCACCCCGGGAACGTCCAGAGGACACAACTTTAACCAGGACTGTGAGGAATAAATTTGTAAGACTAACTCCATCTTCCCTGAGGAGCTCTGTATTTGCAATTCTCTGTGGTCCAGATATTACTGTAGGGAGGGGTGTGATGGAATTAGAATCCTTAAACATTATGGGGATAATTGCATGTCAGTCTGGTAAAAGTCAAGTATCAGAAGTTAATTGCCAAATTCAAGGTGAGCGTGGCTGCCACAATGAAAGTCAGATTCTAAAAGCCCTCAAAATAGACTGAGTCATGTAGAATTATGGCTTGGCTAATACATCATGGGGTATCTAGCAATGAAATAGATGGGCAGTGTGCTAAATTTCTTTGAGATCTGTATAAACAGAAGAGTTCTGGGTCAAGTGAATGAAACCCCAACTCAAATTACTGATGCAGATGATCATGGCCCCTTAATCAATTCCCAGACTTGAAACAGTTTAGAGATTCAGAGCCCCTTGAATGAGGGGATCGCCAGGTCTGCTTGGGGAAGGATCCTGTTAAACTGTCAAAAGTTTATACTCTTAATCTTCCTCCCAAATTTCCCCAAGGATATCTACAGCCTTTCATGAGAGTAACTGTGTGGGGAAAAGGAAATGATCAGACATTTCAGGAATTATTAGACACTGACTCAGAAGTGACATTAATTCCAGGAGACCCAAAATGTCACTGTGGTCAACCAGTCAGAGTAAGGGCTTAAGGAGGTCAGGCAATTAATGGAGTTTTATCTATGTTCCATCTCACAGTTGGTCCAGTGTGTCCCTGGACACATTCTGTGTTTTTCCCCAAGTTCCAGAACGCATATTTGGAAAAGACATACTCAGTAACTGGCAGAATCCCGATATTGGATCCCTGACTTATGAAGTGAGGGCTATTAGGGTTGGAAAGGCCAAGTGAAAGACACTAGACCTGCCCCTACTAAGCAAAGTAGTAAACCAAAAGCAATACCACATTCCTAGAGGCATTGCAGAAATTAATGCCACCATCAAGGATTTGAAGGATGCAGGGGTGGTGATTCCCACCACATGCCATTCAGCTCTCCTATTTGGCCTGTACAGAAAACAGATGGGTCTTGGAGAATGACAGTAGATTATCATAAACTTAACCAGGTGGACTCCACTCACAGCTGCTGTCCCAGATGTTGTATAATTACTTGAGAAAATCAACATGTCAACTGGTACCTGGTATGTAGCTGCTTATTTGGAAAATGCTTTTTTTCTCAATTGATATTAGTAAGGACCACCAGAAAGAGTTTGCTTTCAGCTGACAAGGCCAGCAGTAGACCTTCACAGTCCTTCTAATACGAAGGATAAGCTGTTGCATCTGGCTTCCCCTATGACTAAAACAGAAGCATAACACTTAGTTGATCTCACTAGATTTTGGAGACAACTCATTCCTCATTTGGGCATGTTACTCAGGTCCACTTACTGGGTTACCAGAAAAGCAACTACATTCGATTGGTGACTGGAACAAGAAGAGGCTCTGCATTAGGTGTAATCTGCTGTGCAAGCTGCACTGCCACTTGGTCCATATGATCCAGCAGATCCAATGGTGCTGGATGTTTCCATGGCAAATAGAGATGCTGTCTGGAGACTTTGGCAGACCCCTATAAGAGAATCACGATGCAGACTCAGGATTTTGGAGAAAAGCCCTGCCATCCTCTGCATATAAATATACCCCTTTTACAAACAGCTTTTGACCTGCTAATGGGCCTTAGTAGAGACTGAACACTTAATCATAGGCCATCAATTTACCATGACACCCGAATTGTCTATCATGACCTCGGTATTGTCTAACCCACTAAACCATAAAGTTTGGTGTGCACAGCAGCACTACATAGTAAAGTGGAAGTGGTATATATGAGACAGGGCCTGAGCAAGTCCTGAAGGCACTAGTAAGTTACATGAGGAAATAGTCCAAATGCCCATGGCCACCACCCCTGACATGTTACCTTCTCTTTTCCAGCCCACAGCTTTGGTCTCTTAGGGAGTCCTTTACAATCAGTTCATTGAGGGAGAGAAAACTAGGGCCTACATTATAGATGGTTCTGCACAATATGCAGCTACCACCTGAAAGTGGACAGCTGTAGCACTGCAGCCCCTTTCTGGGATGTCCCTGAAGAACAGTGGTCAGGGCAAATCCTCCTAGTGGGCATAACTTTGAGCAGTGCACCTGGATTGCCATTTTGCTTGCAAGAAGATGTGGTCAGAGGTGAATGTGAGCACTGATTCATGGGATATTGCCAATGGTTTGGCCGGATGGTCAGAGACTTGGAAGGAACATGGTTTGAAAATTGGTGATAAGGAGGCCTGGGGAAGAGGTATGTAGATTGAACTTTTCGATTGGGCAAAAAACATGAAAATTTTTGTGTCCCACTCGAATGCTTACCAGAGGGTAACTTCAGCAGAGGAAGATTTTAATAATCAAGTGGATGAGATGACCTGTTCTGTGGCTAATGCTAAGCTTCTTTCTCCAGCCACTCCTGCCATTGCTCAGTGGGCTTATGAACAAAGTGGCCATGGAGGTAGGGATGGAGGTTATCCATGGAATCTGCAACATGGACTTTCCCTTCCCAAGGCTGACTTGGCTAAAGCCACTGCTGAGTGCCCAAACTTCCAACAGCAGAGACCCACACTCAGCCCCTGATATTGCACCGTTCATTGAGGAGACCAGCCTGCTACCTGGTGGCAGGTTGACTACATTGGACCACTTCTACCATGGAATGGGCAGCGATTTGTTTTAAATGAAATAGAACCATATTCTGGATATGGATTTGCATTTCCTACATGCAATGTTTCTTCCAAACTACCATCTGTGGACTTACCTAATGTCTTATCTACCATTATGGCATTCCACACAGCATTGCTTCTGATCAAGGAACCCATTTCACAGCAAATGATGTGCATGAATGGGCATATGCCCATTGAATTCAATATCTTACCATGTTCCCCATCACGCTGAAGCAGCTGGATTGATAGAATGGTGGAATGGCCTTTCAAAGCCTCAAATACCATGCCAACTAGGTGGAAATACTTTGCAGGGCTAGAGAAACGTTCTTCAGGAGGCTGTGTATGCTTTAAATTAGTGTCCACTCTATACTGCTGTTTCTCACATAACCAAGATCCATGTGTCCAGGAATCAAGAGTGGGAAATGGGAGTGGCACCACTCACTATTACCCCTAGTGACCCACTAGGACAATTTTCGCTTCCTGTCCCTGCAACCTCAAATTCTGCTGGTCTACAGGTTTTAGTCCCAAAAGGAGGCATGTTGTCACCAGGGAACACAACAATGATTCCACTGAACTGGAAGTTAAAACTGCCACCTGGCCACTTTGGGCTCCTCTTACCTCTGAATCAACAGTCAAAGAAGGGATTTACTGTACTGGCTGAGGTGATTGATCCTGACTATCAAAGGGAAATAAGACTGCATCTGCATAAAGGGGGTAAAGAAGAGTTTGCCTGGAATACAGGAGGTCCTCTAGGGCATTTCTTGGTACTGACATGTCCTATAATTAAAATCAATGGAAAATTGCAACAACCCAATCTGAGCAGGCATAATGATGGCACAGAATCTTCAGAAATGAAAGTTTGGGTCACCCCACCAGGCAAAGAACCACAGCCAGCTGAAGTGTTTGCTGAAGGTAATGGAAACTTTGAATCAGTAGTGGAAGAAGGTAGTGACAAATATGAACATCAACCACATGATCAGTTACAGAAATGAGGACTATAGCGGTCATGAATCTTTCATCCTTGTTTCATTATAATAATAGTATATGTACACAAAACCAAATTCTTTGTCTTCTTCTCCAAGTTTTTCCCTTGTCATATAACAAGTTGTATCCATTTCATGTCATAATATTTGAGGATGTCAAGTTTGAGAGTGAATATTACCCAAGAACTTGCCCCATATTCTGTATGGAATTAATGCATTTCTGGTTGTACACAGGAGAGTTGAACATTGTTAGGTGGTAATACATGCATACATACATATATACATATACATATATATATATATAATATATATATATGCATGCCTGTTATTGTTTTGACTTAGAGACTACATATGGTTTAAGATAATGTGCATGGTTGCTGAGTTGACAAAGGGGGGACTGTGATGGTTAGGCAATTGTGTCAACTCAGGCAGGTAATTGTGCCCAGTTGTTTGGTTAAGGAAGCACTGAGCTAACGGTAATAAGAGGGCATTTATGGACTTTAGTTCACATTGACTTTACTGCAGTAGTAAATCATAGATAGCTGGTTATAATTACATCATTCAGGGAGATTGCCATCAGCAGTGAGTCACGCTTAATCCAATCAGTTGAATCCCTTAAAAGGGGAAGTGATCACAGCATTGAGATAGAATTTCCCAGCTCATCTTTGGACAGCCAACGTCTCCCAGAACTCATCAACAATCTTCATTGGACTTTCATCTGAGCTCCAGGTTGCAACCTGCCTGTGTAACCTGGACTTGAGCATCCCCACAGCTGTGTGAGAGACTCTGATAAATCTCTTACTACTGACAGATATCCTTTGTTGATTCTGTTTTCCTAGAGAACCTTAACTAATACACTAATGAATATGAATAAATTATATTCAATACTCATAACAAGTTGGTAATTATTAGGGAGGCAGCTTATGCAGCAGTCCAATGAGAAGGCAAGAAAAAGGAGGGTCTGAAAGATAATTTCAAACCTTTATTGTAAGGGAACAGAACTGATGTCAGATGTTACATTTGCTCAGGTAAATGTTGCATTATTTGAAATCCATGCTGTCAAATGGCATCTTAACAAGACTTCTTGGCCACACTTATGTGGGACAGGCAGAGAAGAAGGATTGAGATGTAAAACCTGTCAATGTTGAAACATCAAAAAAAGAGCCATCCTCTTTATTGAAAGTCCAATGTACATGTCTACAAAAATGATTAGGGAGGAATGATTTTTTCTTCTCTGATTTCCAGCTAAACTCAAAGGATCTTGGATAGACTGGAGCATGTCCAGAACAGAAGTAGCCAGGATCAGGAAACTTGGCGTCATTATATTTAAGGTAAAAGAATTGAGATAGTTATCCTGTGAAGAGAATTCCCAAGGGCTTTTAAGTACTTTTTTCAAATTATTTAAAGGAAAGGTTCTTTGGAAGAGGGAATAACCATATTCCCTTTCATCCTAGAAAGCAGTCCTGGGGCCAGAGATTCAGCGTAATCAGGCAGATTTAAAATTAACACAATTAATATCTGTAATAATGATTAGAATTGAGAATGGAATCAGTTTATTTTGGTATAAAGTGTTTTTCATTCCCAGAGATAGTCAAGTAGAGGCTGGCTGATAACCTGAAAGGGATATTTGAGTGGATATTTGAGAAAACTGAATTGTAAGGTGTTCTCGAAGTAAAAATTCCATTATCCTGTGTATTTTTCTTATCTTCTGGTTGGTTCCCTCATAGATCCAATGTCATTGTAGCTAATGTTTAATAACTCTAGTGGATAAATAAAAGTCACATTTTCTCATACTTTGAATGAAATTTCCATTGCCCACTTTATAAGCAGGTCAACTAGATGGTGATTTTTAACTGTGACTCAGTGATGGGGGAAGAACAGAATAGTTAGCCTACTAATCCATAGTTCTCATTTGTATATCATTATGAATGAATCATTTGGACCGTCTCTACAAGAGAAGGTATTTTAACAGAAAGAAAATGGACAAAGTGCAGAAGAAAACAATGTGCCTAGAGGTGGGGAAAAAAAGCGCAAAACCAGTAGAATATCAGAAGAAAACTATACTTGCCCATTTACCAAAGGTGTCTAAAGAGAAGTAGCTCTCATATGCATGATTCTTCTTTAGAGGCCTGAATCTTCTTTAGGGCCTGAACTCTTTCAAGAGCCTTAATCTTCTTTACTCTGATAGCTAAAATAGCCTCCTTTTTCCCATTCCATTCATTATGAATACACAGTGTCCATAACTGACAGTCAAGCTTCTGTGGTCCAGCTTTGATTTGGCCATATCTGCTATGACAAATAATTTAAAGGCCCCCTATTTTCTATAGAACCAAATTTAAAACTCAAAGCTTAGTGTGCAAGACCATTAAGAGTTTTGCTTCCATTTTCCATTTACTCTTATATCATGTGGCTTAACTTCATATTGACAGCCTTCATTCCAGCTGTCATACTGGTTAATTACTGTAAACTCCATGAACTTTCCTGATTCTTTATTTTAACTCCTGCTATTCTACCTATGAGGACAAATTTTTCTTTTAACTCTGCACATATAAATCTTACCAATATTTTGTAAAGGCCTGTTAAATTACTATCTCGCCAACCAATATTTATTTTTTTATTCATTTTTTAAAAAATATTACATTCAAAAAATATGAGGTCCCCATTCACCCCCACCGCCCCCACCCCACCATTCTCCCCACAGAAACACTCTCCCCCATCATCATGACACATCCATTTCATTTGGTGAGTACATCTCTGGGCATCGCTGCACCTCATGGTCAATGGTCCACATCATAGCCCATACTCTCCCACATTCCATCCAGTGGGCCATGGGAGGATCTACAATGTCCGGTAATTGTCCCTGCAGCACTACCTGGGACAACACCAAGTCCCAAAAATGCCTCCACATCTCATCTCCTCCTCCCATTCCCCACACCCAGCAGCCACCATGGCCACTTTTTCCACACCAATGCCACATTTTCTCGATTACTAACCACAATAGTTCATGAATAGAATATCATTAAGTCCACTCTAATCCTTACTGTATTTCTCCTTCCTGTGGGACTTGGCTTGGTTGTGTCCATCTATGTCAAGAGGGGGCTTAGATTCCACATGGATGCTGGATGCAATCCTCCTGCTTTCAGTTGTAGGCACTCTAGGCTCCATGGCGTGGTGGTTGACATTCTTCAACTCCATGTTAGCTGAGTGGGGCAAGTCCAACAAATCAGAGTGTAGGAGCTGAAGTCTGTTGAGGCTCAGGGCCTGACTATCACATTGTCAGTCCAGAGATTCAAATCCCCTAGATATATCTTAAACCCAGCACCAAATACAATTCCAGTAAAGTAGCAGGAAAGGCTTGTGAAAAGAGATCACATTTGAGTCCAGCTCCATCACGCAGAAACACCAACTCCAGAGAAGGGCCAACTGACATGGCAATGAACTCCATCTGCCATGACCATAAAACCTATGGGTCTCTTTAGCCCTCAAAAGAACCAATACCTGGGGTCGCCAACCAATACTTCCCTAACCAGTGCTCACTTACCACACCTTCTTGCCTATTGACCTGGAAATATTTTCTCCCCTCACCTCTCCTTCTTTTCAAGGAGAGTATTATTTTTGAATCTCTTTTCTTCTTTGTGTTTTTGTCTTTGATTGTTATTTTTCACTATATGAAACTGTTATTATTCAAATATTCTTTATTCACTTAAGCAGAATTTTATATTTTTTCAATTTAACACATGGCTTATCTCTCTTAGAAGACAATAAGCTCCTTGAATTCCCCAAAATACCTACCAAATGCACTTTCTAATCCTCTTCCCAAACATGATAATATTTCTTTAAATGCTTCATGGTATTTTGTTCAAATTCAGTCCGAATATTGAGTAATTTTTAGGTTGAGTATTTTAAGTCAGAGTTTTTTCTCCCGAGGATTGGTATCCAAATAGACTCCCCAAATGATTCTTAAATGAACTTTGTCTGAATCAGAAAATGTGGATTTTATGCACGACTGATCAGATTTTAATGATTTTTAAAGGTAATTTCAACTTTAGAATAAAAAATATATTTTAATTGCCAAACTCTCTTGGTGTATAATTTACTTGCATCCTCATGAGCACAATATGGCTCGACCTCATATTCCAGACTTACACTTTCAATTTTTGTTATACAGCACTTTCTCTTAGGAGAAGGATTCACCTTAATCCTAAACACAGACTGGCAATTGCTTTATCTTTATTCCATTCTTTTGCTATGGTAATCAGTTACCTGAATCAATTTCCCAGCCTTTCCCACAACCACAGTTGTATTTACTTTTCAGTTATACATACCAGCATGTCTGTGCCCAAAGTCTTCAAGTTCTTGTTTTATTCTCTGTACCCTCAATATTTATCAAAGAATCTGGCAAATCATAGGGTCTGAGTTAAATAAGTTTGCTAAAAGGAGGAAAAAGGGGGAAAAAAGGAGTTAGAAAAGGAAGAAGAGTGGAAAGTGAGGGAGGGAGGGAGGAAGGAAGGAAGGAAGGAAGGAAGGAAGGAAGGAAGGAAGGAAGGAAGGAAGGAAGGAAGGAAGGAAGGAAGGGTGGGAGGGAGGGAGGGAGGGAGGGAGGGAGGGAGGGAGGGAGGGAGGGCAGGCCACGGTATCCCAGGAAGGACATTCTACTTTCTAGCTCTTCAAATCAGCCTGCAGTTTTGTTTTGATTCCTCAATTTGGATTCAAATTCTAAGAAAGATATCTTAAACATTAGACTTTTTCTTGAAATCACCAGCAAAGAAATAGTATAATTTCCATTTGCTTTCTGGGTGTCAGGGTTAAAAATATCAAAGGAAAATTCCCCTTGAAAGGAGCAAAGCATGAAGAAAATCAACTCCAACAATACACTACCAAAACAAAGATGTCACAGAAAAACACCATATAAATGACATCCAAAAATACTCTGGCATGTAAGTTGAGAAGAGAAGATTGACAATTTGTTTATCTACAGGGAAAAAATTCTTAACTAAAAAATTGAGCAAACAGATACTTGCCTCTCCAGCTCTAACCCTCTGGGGCCATGGTTACTACAGATTTCTCCCATCCTCCATTTTCAACAGATCAAATATTCCCTAGAATTTAGGGAATAATGAATGGCTTCCAAAGATATTAGTAATATATTAAGAACACAGGGGACTCCAAGGCATAGCAGAGTTGGGGAGAAGATTCTTTTTATCCAACTAAATATTTCTCAGAAAATTCTTCCCCATAGACAGTTTAATAAATTTTGGCTCTGGAAGGTATTTGTCTAGGTCACATACCTATTATTTGGTTATTTAGTCTTCCATGTCCTCTAGGTCTATGGTTTAATACCATACAAGTAAGAGGGGAAACAAAAACTCCCTTTAGAGAAAGAGGATTTCATTCAATTAATCCTTTTTATAGGAACTTTCTTAAAATGCGCATACCCCAGCAACTGCAATAGTAATACCAACATTGTTGACTAAGGGCACAGGTTTGGGCTTTTTAACTCAGCAACTCCATTTTGCTTCAAATTAAACTGTAGGTAGAACAATGCACAAGGTGTATATAGGAATAAGAAGCTCTCTTATTGAGATTTTATTGCTCAGTGGCAGTACTTATCTTGCATTATATGATTAACAAAGAGCTTATGGGGGGAAGTGGACTTGGCCCAGTGGTTGGGGCATTTTTCTACCACATGGGAGGTCTGCAGTTCTGAGGGCGAGAGCCGGCGGGCCTCGCTGCAGGCAGGGCCTCGCAGCAGGTAAGACCGACGCGAGTGATGCTCACGGAGACTGGCTGATGGCGCAGGTCTGCTTTATTGCAGAAGTACACACATTTTATAGGGCACAGGGTGACATGTAAGCCGTTCATTGGCTCAACTATTAGAAGCTTCTAATTCGTTACTATAGGCAATTGCTAGGGAAAGGTTTGAAATCTGAGGGCGGGTACTAATGGGCGGCTGTCAGGGTTGATGAGACTGGGGCATTGTGATTGGTGCGCGTAAGCTGCTACCAGGGAGCATGACATGGTTAGAGAGCCTGAAGCAGAGGGCCCGGCACTGGCACCATGGCTGGCACTTTGGAGTGGGCTTTCAAGGAGGTGGATTATCTACCTCATACTTGATGCCTGCAGGGGAGGCGTGTATCAACCTCAGACCCTGGTTTCAGCTACTTGCGCCAGCCATATTTTTGCCTGCCTGTGGACCCTTCCCTCACAGTTCAAATCCCAGGCCTCCTTGACCCCTTGTGGAGTTGGCCCATGTGCAGTGCTGATGAGCACAGGGAATGCCATGTCATGCAGGGGTGTCCCCGCTCAGGGGAGCCCTATGAGCAAGGGGTGCGCCCCATAGGGAGGGCCACCCAGTGAGAAAGAAAATGGAGCCCGGGAGTGGTGGCGCGTGCACGGTGGGGGGGGGGGTGTTCTGATGCAGGAAGATGACGCAGCAGAAAGAGACACAGATTACCGTGCTGCTGACAACAACAGAAGCAGACAAGGAAAAAGACACAGAGGGTGGACACTGAGAACTAAATAAATAAATAAATCTTTTTTTAAAAAAGAGCTTATGGGCTGTAAAACAGGAGACTCCGATCTCCCTTTTTATGAAACTATAAATGACCATTTATCAAAGTTTCTCCACTGCTAATAGGTAATAAGATTATTTTTGTATATTTTTTTCATAACTGAGAAAGATGGACAAGATGCATCTAGCAATGAAAAAGCCCAAAGAGAATATGGAGTTGATAGATCTTGGTTCTCTATAGCAAGAGACATAGTCTTTTTAATCAAGAAGTGTCTGAGTTCATATATCAGACATAATACTTCAACTTTTCTCACTTATACTGACTCTGAGTTGTATTTAATTTGTTGGGTTGTATCAGGACTTGCTTCTCAAGGTAAATGCATGTATCGCTGGACTCCAGGCATTAGTCGTAACCCAAAAATGAGCAGAAACTAGGATCAGAATAAAGAGATTTTGAGACTATGTGAAGTCAAGGAATCAAAACTATCAGAGAGTTGGGGATAAGATCAAACATCAGTACTAGATCATTGAGGCAAGGAGATCATAGAAGCTAGAGATCATAGCCAGGTAATGGGTCAAAACACTGTAAACATCTTGAGATCAGTTATTAAGCACCAAAACAAAAAACAAAAAACAAGAATTGAATCAAATCTGTCTCCAGCAATACATCTTCTGCAGTAGATACTAATGACCCACTTACTTACAGATTGAAGAAAGCTCAACTATGCAGCAACTAGTCACTCTTAAAAAAGATTTTGTTTTCTCAACAAACACACAATTCCATTATGTTATCCATTTACTGTAATAATATCCATCTTAAAGTCAGATCTTCATGTACTCATTGGTCTATATAAATCAGTAATTTCAGATACTTACCTTCAGCTTCTAAAATTGTGAGATAACATAGCTGTGAACCAGTAATTGTTACTACCTGACTTTCCTCAAATCAAGTTGAGGAGCCCATAGGCCTAGACCTCATATTCCAAGGATGAAATAAAAGAGCTTAACAAGAGTTCTTCCATTCCAGAGAAGTAACAGAAATTTTTCCTTCACTCAGAGCAACTTAGAAATGGTTGATTACTGTCTAGGACCCTATCTCCTAGTTTAAAGTAAGAAAGGAAAAATTTTCTTTTGAGTTTCCACCATGTGTTAAGTACTATGCTAAGCTCTCCAAATACATATGCTATTTTATCTTTACAGAGATTTGAGTTATTGACTATTATGAATCAAGCATTTTGTTTTTAATTGCCTTCATAATGTTCATTGTGCTTAAGTCAGTGTGCAATGCACAATTTTTGGCAAATCTTTTAAAAAAACAAAATCCAGATTAGCTTTTGGAACATGAAGTGATGTCTGCACACACAGCAACATTGTTGCATTCTTTTAATGTGCTAAAAAATATTGTGTAGTCTGATAGATGCTTGGGACAATTGCTGTAGTTGGCTATTTCCAAAAATGTTAGAGGATTTCACAAATAAAATTAAAGCCAGTAAATGTTTGTAGTTTTTTTTTTCTTGCATTGCACATCCATTTACTTAGAGTTAAACAGCTTATCATGATATAATATAGACAAAGAAAAGAACTTTAGGAACATGTATATGCATATAGGTAGGTATATATAAGCATATATACTAACAAATAGTCATGCATTGTATCCTTTTCCCAGAAACAACTACGGAAAGATTTCTTACACCATCCTTCCCACAACAATGCATACATTTCAAAAAATATCAGATGTGGAATCATATCAATTTTCAAACTCAGTTTAGATTCTACAAAGTGCTCAATATAAATATTACCTGAGTGATTATTATGCATTTACCTTTTCAGCTAGAAAAACAAAATCAGTGCTGCAAGTGAGGTTGCTACTACATATAGTTTGTGTGCAGAGGGGCAAAACATAAGGACTAGGAAGCAAGCTTACTAAGGTGTGTACTCTGGATGCTAGTCATTTGTTATGTAAACTTCTTGTCAGTTCATACTTCTGTAATATGTGCATGAAAATATTCTCACCAGAAAAAAAAAAACTGGTAGAGTAGGAACTGCTAGAAATCAGCCCCTCCACAAAAATAATTATTAAACAGTCAGGGTCTGTCTTAATCAACTTTCTCAAAACTCTGGAGTCTAGTAGAACACCATACAGTATCCAGGAAAGAGCAAAAGGAAGAGACTGATAAAATATACTCTCTCTGTATGAGGGCTACTGGAGTTTATTCTATATTTTTATGGAAGGAAAGATTTTGTTGGACCCTGCCATAGCTGGTTGGTGCCAAAGAGGAACATAAAAATCCACTTCCTCTAGATCCAGGAAGATGGGACTTTTGTAGGTTAATCACTGATGACTGATTTTGATTAGCTACATTAGATGCATAGGAGTCTGGCTCTGAGGGAAGTCATTGTTCAAACCCACCTTGGACAAAGACAATAGAGGAAATTCCAAGATAATATATTTCTTCCAAGTTCTAGAAGATAATTGAGGTTCTGAATTGACTGGAGTGGGGCTGAGTCAGGAAAGTGGAACTTAGAAGTCATGGGAAAAGCTCCTGTCCTAGATCTACCTTTTCCCCATCCACAGGGAAGTTTGTGTATGGCTGGTGCTCCATTTGTGGGTTCCTGAAATTATTCTATTTGGGAATTTGGGAATTTGTCAATTCCTCTTCTCTGTGCAACTTTTCCAAAATTTCCCCTACAGGTAAAAGCACCTTGAGAAACAGAAAACATTGTAAGAAACAATTGAGGTGGATGGCTTAGGGCAAAATCTTATCTGTGATAATTCTTGCAGTGGGAGACCCAGGAGAGGGGAGAAGATCTGTTTCCTGGGATGTAAAAGGAACATTCAACTTCTGTAAATAAGGGAATTCTTAAGGTCTCTAGCAATAATAAACCCAGGACAGGTTTCAAATTCAGAAAAGACAGGGATAACCCTGAACTTTGCATTTTCCATTGGGTGACCTTTCTTTTTTTTTTTTTAATACTAACTTAATTTTTTTTATTACATTCAAAAAATATGAGGTCCCCATATACCTCCCACCCCCCTCACCCCACTCCTCCCCCCATAGCAACAATCTCCTTCATCATCATGAGACATTCATTGCATTTGGTGAATACATCTCTGAGCATTGCTTCACCTCATGGCATGGCAGCAGACTTGGCCCAGTGGATGGGTGACCTTTCTGATAGGAGGTTTGTACTTTGGTAGAGAGCACCAGCCAAAGCAAAGCCAATTTTGAAAGAAGATAAAGATGCTTAATGCCTGGATTTTATTGGTTTGTTGGGTTCTGAATTCAAGGGAATATCTCTTGTAGTATCAGCTGATTACAAACTCAAGAAACAAATATCACAGGAAATAAATCCCAGAAATAAATGCTTTAAAATGTACAGTGTACAGCACACATTTACAAAGACAACCAAAGAAACAAGGAATTATGGCCCATTCAAAGGAAGAGGATGAAAATCCAGAAAATATCAACAAAGAATACCAGATTATGGACATAATGCACAAAGACTTTAAGAAATTAATCAATTTTTTAAAGGATAAAAAGAAAATACAGAGAATAAACTAAATGTTTTCAAGAAAATTTCAAAATGATCACTGACATAAGGAAAAATAATGAACTGGGAAAATTTTCCCCAGTGTGACATTCCTCCCATATGTTCCCCTCTATGCAAAAACAAATTAAGACAACCCAAGGAGTATAATGAACTATGGAGAATGACAGTCTAGGACAAAGGCCTGTTGGCTTCAAATACCCAGAAAAGGGAGGTCTGTCTCCTAGGAACAGAGAAACAACAGGACTCATTTAAACAGGGGCAGTTCAAAACCACTACCAAGAAAAAGCCCAGAAATACAGGGAATGTATAGCACATGGTATTCTCCTTGAGCAGACCTTCTTAGTAAGGGGTGTGAAGAAAATCTCTGTCTTATCAACAACTGGTTACAAAATCAGGAAAATATCCCTGAGTTAGCTTTTCAAAATATTTAAATGTACAGTTTGCAAGAAAAGAGTATAAAGACAAACAAAGAAACAGGGAATTATGGCTCATTCAAAGGATAAAGATACAAATTCAGTTAATGCCAATGAAGAAGAGAATGTGAATTTAATGAACAAAGCCTTTAAATTGATCATACATTTCTCATGAAGATGAAGGAAAATACCTACATAGAACTAAATGATAGGAGAGAAACAATTAATAAGCAATATGAGAGACTTAGTAAATAAATAGAAATTTTAAAAAGGAACCAAAGAGAACCACTAAAGTTGAAGACCACAGTAATGCAAATTAAAGATTCCTAGGAAGATTTCAAGACCAGACTGGATCTAGCACGGCAGAAGAAAGAATCAGTGAACTGGAAGACCAGACACTGGAAATGAGTCAGGTGAGGATCAGAAAGAATAAAAAGCCCTGGATGATGTGTCATGATGATGGGAACGAGTGTTGTTGGGGGGGGGGGAGAGGGGGGGTGGGGGGGGGGGTTGAATGGGACCTCACATATATATTTTTAATGTAATATTATTACAAAGTCAATAAAAAATAAAAAAATTAAAAAAAAAAAAAAAAAGAAAGAATAAAAAATTACTGAAAGTGAAAATAACATAAGAAACCAGTGGAAAACCATCAAGTGCACCAATATGCACATTATGGGAGTTCAAGAAGGTGAAGAAATATAGAAACAGACAGTAGCAATATTCAGAGAAATAATTGTAGAAAACTTCCTAAACATAGCAAAAACCATGAATATGCAACTAAATGAAGCTCAGAGGATAGGAATCAGAGTAAGCACGAAGAAAAATTCACTTCATCTTTGATTGATCAATCTATTGAATATAAAGGGCCAGGAGAGTGTTCTGAAACCTGCAAGAGAGAAACAAAGTATGTACAATGGAATTACAATCAGATTGTTGATTTTTCATCAGAAACTATGGAGGAGAGATGGTAGTTTGTTGAAATACTTAAAATGCTGAAATGCAACAACTGCCAGCCAAGAATTTTATATTCAGCGAGAGTCTCTTTCAAAAATGAGTGAGAGATTAAGACAGTTTCCTGATAAACAAAGGCTGAGGGAGTTCAGTACCACTTGACCTGCCCTCTGTACAATAATAAAAGGAGTTCTTCAGATTGAAAGCACTGTATACAATGTAAACATTGTACACTAAACAGTGGTTTAACTAGCATAAATAAATAAAGACCAGTGGCAAAAGAAGCCATTTCTGTAATTAAAAATTCCAGTCTCTTAGTAATGTGTTTTTGATTATATAACTCTATTTCTTCCATCATAGAAGTGTTAAAATACAAATGTCTAAAATGTTTGATGAATTTATGTTTTTGGATATATAGTGTACAAAGATATAACCAGTAAAAATATAAGAAATGGTGGTGAGACAGAGGGGTACAGGAAAATTATATGTGCATATAATTGAAGTTAATTTATTATACACCAAAAATATTGTTTTATACACACACACACACATATATATATATATGGTGTTAAATTCTAACCTCATTGTAAACATAAGGAACATAGATGAAAAATGTATCAAGTCAGTAAAAGGAAGGTGCTCATTATGGTACAACACAGAAAATCAAGTATATATAACAGTAGCATTAATGGAAGTGAGGGACATTCAACTTAAAGTCAAAGATGCAAGTAGGTTGATGGTGAAAGAAGGCAAAAAATATATACCATGCAAGTAGTAATTAAGAGAGAACTGGTGTGGCTACATAAATGTCAGATAATATATTCTTTAAATTTAAAAAAAGCAGTTACAAATTATAGAGATAGTCATACGGATAAAGGGGACAGTTCTACCCAATAATGCAGCAATTATAAGTATATAATTACGTAGGAGAGTCCCAAAATAAATGAATACAGACAAAGTTGAATGGAGAAATTGAAAGTCCTGAATTAATAGTAATAATCGTTAATAGAACACTATAAATAATGGATAGAATATTTAGTCAGAATATCAATAAAGGACAAGATTTGAACGACTCCTGTAACCAACAATAACTGACAGATATAGGTAGAACACTGCACCCAGAAAAAACAGAATACACATCTTTCTCAAATGTACATAGCCCATTCACCAGGATTGACCATATATTGGGTTTCAAAACAAGTCTCAACACATTAAAAATATCGACAATAATACACTGTATTTGCTCTGACCACAAAGGAATGAAGCTAGAAATCAATAACAGAGGGATAAGTGGAAAATTCACAAATATGTGGAAATTAAACCATATACTATTAAATATGCCATGGGTTAAAAGGGAAATCAGAAGCAAAATTAGGAAATTTCTGGAGGCAAATTAAATTGAAGATACAGCTTAATATACTTACGGGATGCAGCAAAGGCAATGCTGACAGGGAAATTTATATCTAAATGCTTGCCTTAAAAAAGGAGACTTCAATTCAGATACCTTACCTTAAAAATAGAAGAACTAGAAAAAGAAAGGGAAAAAACAGAGAGAAAAATAAAATAAAATAAGAAATATTAAAGAGAAATTAAATGTAATAGAGAAGAAATATTAAGGACATTCAACAAAACCAAAAGTTGGTTCTTTGAAAAGATCACTAAAATGGATAAAGTTTAGTCAAACTAAGAAAGAAAAAATGAGAAAAGACACAAATACCTATAGTCAGAATTGAAAAGGGGGATATTACTATAGATCCCACTGAATAAAAAAAGGACTGTAATTGGGATTACCAAGATCGATTACATGCCAACAAATTACAAAATGTAGAGGAAGTAGAAAAATTCTCAGAAATAAACAAACTACCTAAACCGACAGAAGAACAAATAGATTGTCTCAAAAAAAAAAAAAAACCACAGTAGCTAGTGGAGAGATTGAATAAGTAATCAAAAACATCCCAACAAAGAAAAGGCCATGTTCAGATGGCTTCTGAGGGGGGTAATCCGGCATAAATTCTCCAAAAAAGTGGAGAGGACAGAAGACTAGTGTATTTTATGAGGCCAATATCACCTTCATATCAAAGCCAGATAAAGAAATCACCAAAAATTACAGACCAATATCTCTTACAAATATTGATACCAAAATCCTTAAAAAAATATTAGCAAACTGAACCCCAAAATTAAAAGAATTATAGATCATGATCATATGATATATATACCAGCTATGCAAAGGTCGTTTACTGTAAGAAAATCAATTAATGAAAGGGAAAAAAACCACTTCATCATTTCATTTGATCTAGAAAAGGCATTTGACAACATCCAGCACCTTTTTTTGGTCTTTATTCATTTTTTTAATATTACATTAAAAAATATGAGGTTCCCCTTATACCCCCCACCCCCCTCACCCCACTACTCCCCCCATAGCAATATTCTCCTCCATCATCATGAGACATTCATTGCATTTGATGATTACATCTCTGAGCATCGCTGCGCCTCATGATCAATGGTCCACATCATAGCCCACACTCTCCCACGTTCCATTCAGTAGGCCATGGGAGGACCTACAGTGTCCGGTAATTGTCCCTGAAGCACCACCCAGGACAACTCCAAGTCCTGAAAATGCCTCCACATCTCATCTCTTCCTCCCATTCCCCACACCCAGCAGCCACCATGGCCACTTTCTCCACACCAACATCCAGCACCTTTTTGATAAATCACTCAGAGTGGAGAGGCAAGATGGTGGCTGAGTAAGGAGTTCCAAGAGTCACTTCTTCCTACAGAAGAGTTAGTAATCAACCAGAGTTATCTAAAGTACCTGTTTGGGTGGCCAATCAGATCACAAGAGCATCCTCAACATCCTAGCAAGAATTGAAGAAGGAGACTGCCCATCTGCAGTGAAGTTGCCTGAGTAGAGCACATCACACCCAAGAGGCCAGTCCCCATCTTCCACTGGCAGCTCAAGCCACCTTGGGAGCTTTTCTGTGCCTGGAGTTGAAAATTCCATTTCTCAAAAATGGGAAAGGAAGAGACTGTTGGGTCACTGACTTAAACTACTGATTATTAAGTTTGGATGGCAAAAGTGTAGTCCCAAGCCAGCTAAAGTTTGAACCTGTCCAATTCGGAAGAGGCCAGTAGCCACCATTTTAACTCTGCCTGTGGTTTGAGGGGAAGTGGGGCTGAGTGAAAATCACAGTGACAGTAGTTGTTTTTTTTGGGGGGGGTGGGGTGGGGAGACAGTCTACTTTTGATCCAGATCAGACTGCAGCCCTAGTCTAGGCTCCAGTCCCAACCCTCTCAGGGATGATGCTGGTGAGACCTGCAACAGTCTCTCCAGGTAACTTCGGGCACTTTTAGCACCACAGACTGAATGGTTGGACAGCTAAGGATCCATCTCTACACTTCAAAAGCATAGGAGAAGACCTGTGTTTCTTTGGCATCTATGGGCAACATCAGGTGATTTCAGTCCATACAAACTGGTTTGTTGAGCACCTTCTTTTCCATCTCCACCCCTCCACACCGATAGGATAGGAGGAATCTGGCTTTTCTTCAGCCTCTTTGGGCAATGAAAGGCACTTTCAGCCAGCAGGGACCAGAATGTTTGGTGCCTGTAATTCCATCCCCATCCCATAAAGGGCAGAAATGGCAGTACTCCCTCAGCCTCTAAAAGCAACTGCAGACACATTCAGCACATGTGATTTAGCTTGTTGGACATGCCAGAATGTCCATTCCCTCCACTGGCATTGTGATCCATTTATATGCTGTCTACAAGAGACTTACTATAGACCCAAGAATACCAACAGATTTAAAGTTAAAGTTAAAGGCTGGAAAATTATATTCCACACATGTGATAAACAAACAAACAAAAAAAGCTGGAATTGCCAAACTTATATTGTATGAAATAGACTTTAAATCAAAACTCTTGTTAGAGACAAGGAAGTATATTATATATTAATAAAAGTGTCAATCCACCAGGAAGAAATATAAACCATAAATTTATTTGCACCTAAACAGGGTGCCCCAAGATACATGAGACAGACACTGGAAAAACTGAAGGGGGAAATAGATATCTCTACAATAATAGTTGGAATCAATTAGCTAGACTGACTTAGAAAAACAGAGAGAAGATGCAAATAAATAATATAAAAAATGAAAATAAGGTCATTACTACAGACATGACAGAAGTAAAAGTGATCATAAGATACTATGAATGAATGTATGCCAAAAGAATAGAAAATGTTGATGAAGGGGAACAATTCCTAAAATGTATGAACAAAATACAATGACCTTAGAGGAAGTAAAAGACCTGAAAAAAACAATCACAAGTAAACAGATTAAAACGGTCATCAAACAACTCCCCAAGGTACGAATCCCAGGACCAGGTGGTTTCACAGGTGATTTCTACCAAGCATTCAAAGATTTCATACCAATCACACTCAAGCTCTTCCAAAAAATGGAACAAAAAGATGGGCTACCAAACTCATTTTATGGAACCAATATCACCCTTATACCAAGGCCAGGTAAAGATATTATGACAAGAAAATCACAGACCGATTTCCCTAATGGATGAATACAGATGCAAAAACCCTCAGCAAAATTATTCCTAATATAGTCCAACAACAGTTTAAATAATTATTCATCATGATCAATTGGGTTTTACATCAGGCATGCAAGTGTGGGTCAACACAAGAAAATCAATCAGCATTATACACCACATTAATAAATCAAAGAGAAAACACATGATCTTTTTAATTGATTCAGAAAAGACATGTGACAAAACACATCATCCTTCCTTGATAAGAATGCTACATAAAATAGGAATGAAGGAAATTTCCTCAACATTATAAAAGCTGTATATTAAAAACTCATACCTAATATTGTCCTCAATGGTGAAAGACTGAAAGCTTCCACATTCAGATTGGGAACAAGACAAAAATACTCACGGTCACCACTGTTTCTCAATATAGTGTTAAAGGTTCTAGCCAGAGAAATCAGGACAGAAAAAGAAATAAAATGCATCCAAATGGGAAAGGAAGAAATTGGACTTTCACTAATCACAGATTCTATGATCCTATACCTAGGAAGTCCCAAGAACTCTACAAAAAAGCTGCTAGAGCTAAAAAATTATTTCAGTAGAGTGTCAGGATAAATGATCAATATGCAAAAATCAGTGGTGTTTCTATACACTAGTAATATACATTCTGAAAAGGAAGTCAGGGAAAAAATTCCATTTACAATAGGGACTAAAATTATCAAATATTTAGGAATAATTTTAATGAAGGATGTAAAGCCCTTGCATTCAGAACTCTACAACACATTGCTAAAAATTTTTAAAAAGGCTTAAATAATTGGAAGATCATTGCATGCCCATGGATTGGAAAAACAAATATCGGAAAGATGTCAATTTTATCCAAAATGAAATAGAGATTCAATGCAATCCTGATAAAAATTCCAACAACGTTTTTCATGAAATCAATTTTATTGATACCTATTAACAAAGCTTAAATATATCCAATGTGTAAAATAAATGGTATCTATGTAATCAAATATTTGTGCATTAATCACTTCAATCATTCTTAGAGCACTTTCATTATTCCAATGATAATAAAGAACAAAAAACAATCAAAATTCATCTCTAAATCTTTCTATGCTTAACAGGCTATGTATAGCTGCTATTCCTTTTTCTATTCTCTATTTTAGTACTTATATTTTGTAAAAACTGTACCATATATGTAATATTCATATTCATATTTTGCATGACATTTTACTGTCCTATACAGACCATGTTATAGCTTTTAGCTTTCCTTCTAGTCATATAATGACCTTAGAAATTCCATTTCAACCACTGTCATACACATGTCATAACTCGGCTAGTTACAAACACCATGATATGCCTTCACCATTTCTATTCCTTTCCAAAGATTTACAAAGAACTTTTTTATCAAGTCTGCACAGATTAACCATCAGCATGACATTCTCTAACTTCCTTCTATTTTCTGCTGACCTATAAATCTAATTATTAACCCCATGAACTTACACAATGTATTTTGTTTATAATAGCACAATCATACCCTATGGGTGTATTCACCAAATACAATGAATGAGTCTTACAGATGAAAGAGATGTTGATGTTCAAGGAGCTGGGAGGGGGGTGGGAGGTGGGCTTTATGGGAACCTTTTATGTTTTTTAGTGTGACATTTTGTGTGGTCTATTTATCTTTAAAAGAAGACAATTAAAAAAGAAAAAAAAACACTTTTTCATTTTGTGTTTGATTTGCTTTACTCAATATAATGTCCTCCAGGTTCATCCATGTTGTCATATGCTTCATGACATAATTTCTTCTTACCACTGTATAGTATCCCATCATGTGTTTACACCATAATTTGTTTTTCCAATCATAAGTTGATGTACACCTGGGTTGATTCCAACGTTTGGCAATCATGAATAATGTGACTAAGAACATCGGTGTGCAGACGTCTGTTCTCATCTCTGCTCTTATTTCTTCCCATCAATAATTTTTAAGCAAATGGAAAACATGATTATCAAATTTATCTGGAAAGGTAAGTGGCCTTGAATAGGCAGACACATATTTAAAAGGAAAGGCAAATTTGGAGAGCTTTCACTTCCAGACGTTAAATTATATCACCTAGCTACAGTGGTAAAAACAGCATAATACTGACATAAAAATAGATACATAGAAGAATGAAATTGATTTAATGTCTCAGAAACACGTTCTGACATCTATGGTCAAGCGATTTTTTACAAGCCTGTCAAACCCACACAACTGAGTCAGGGCAGTCTATTCAACAAATGGTGCTGGGAGAATTGGATATTCATTGCAAAAAGAAAAAAAAGAGAACTACTGTCTCACACCTTATAAAATATTCACTCAAAATCAATCAAACACCTAAATATAAAAGCAATATCCATTATGTTCCTAGAAGAAAGTATTGGAAAATATTTTCAATACCTGATGGTAGGTCCAAAGTCTTATTTCAAAGACACAAACAATGAAAGAAAGCATGAATAAATGAAACCTCCTCAAACTTAAAAACTTTTGTGATTGAT
This sequence comes from Dasypus novemcinctus, assembly GCF_030445035.2. Classification (NCBI taxonomy): domain Eukaryota; kingdom Metazoa; phylum Chordata; class Mammalia; order Cingulata; family Dasypodidae; genus Dasypus; species Dasypus novemcinctus. The sequence continues at coordinate 104,237,990 of NC_080704.1, read as the reverse complement.
AGAAATTCATCAAGAAGGTGAAAAGGCAGCCAACTCAATGAGATAAAATATTTGGGAAACAGATATTCAATAAGGGTTTGATTTCCATTCTATGTAGAGAGATCGTACAACTTAAGAATAAAAGAGAAAGCAATACATTTTTTTAAAGATCAGCAAGAGACATTTTCTCCAAAAGGAAATACAAATTCCAAAAAGAAAATGAAAAAAAATCAATATTACTAGCTATTAGGGAAATGCAAATAAAAACAACAATGATATATCATCTCACACTGCGTAAAATAGACATCATTCAACAGAAAACAAGTTCTGGAAAGGTTGTAGAGGAATAGAAACACTCCTTCACTGTTGGTGGGATTTTAAAATGGTGCATCCTCTTTGGAGAACAGTTTGGCAGCTCCTCAGGAAGCTAAATATAAAATGTCAATTGATCCATCAATTCCTCTACTAGGAATATATCCAGAAGAACTAAAATCTGTGACATGAACAGACATCTGCATACTGATGTTCACAGTGGCATTGTTCACAACTGCCAAAAGATGGAAGCAACCCAAGGGTCCATCAACCAATGAATGGATAAAGAAATTGTGGTATATACGTACAATGGTATACTATGCTGTAATGAAAGGAAAGGAAATTGGGATACACTTTGTCAAGTGAAATAAGCCAGAAACAAAAGGAAAAATATTGTATGGTAAACAGGCAAAGTGTTGCTAATACGAAGTACCAAAAATCTGTTGATTTTCATAAAGGATATTTATTTGAGTTAGAAGCTAACAGTTACCAGTCCATTAAGCATTTTACATCCCTCACCAAAGTCTGTTGCCACATGTTGGAGCAAAATGGCTGTTGGCATCTGCAAGGGTTAAGGTTTCTTCTTCCTCTTAAGTCTCCATTGTCCCAGCTTCTTCCATTATCAGATGTAGACTGGGATAAATCTCATCTCTCTCCCAGGGCTCATTTCTCTCTGTGCTCAGCTGCTCTGTTCTCTCCACAAGGCCAGCTGTAGACTATTAGGCTAACAGCTTGTCTCTCTCCCTAGGGCTTCTAATGGAACATTCTCTTTTTGCTCATGTATCTGTTTTTCTATGTCTTTACTTCCCAGGGCCCCAGTATTAAAATTCCAACTAACTCTTCTGCCTTGTCATTTTCTCTGTAAGTCTCCACCTAACAAAGGGGACCAGACTTGTAACTCAACATATGATCTATCCTGAAGAAGTTCCATGAGCACTTTAGAAGAATATATATGCTCTTGTTTTTTGATATAATGCTTTATAAAGGTCTCTTAGGTCTAGTTAATTATCATACTTTCAACTTCTGTATCCTTATTTATCCTCTGTCTAGAAGATCCATCCGATGAGGAGAATGATATTGAATTTTCCAACTGTTATTGTAGAGGCATCTGTTTTTCTCTCAGTTTTGCCTGTGTGTGTCTCATGAATCTTCAGGCACCCAGGCAGAAACATATATATGTATTATAGTTATTTCTTCTTGGTGAAATTGTCCTGTTTATTAATATCTGTTGTCCTTCTTCATCTCTCATAAGTGTTAAAACCAAAATATATTTTTCTCTGTATTAATATTATTACTCCAGGTCTTTTTTTATTATCATTTGCATGGAAAATCTTTGTTTGACCTTTCAAACTTGACCAGTTGTGTTCTTATGTTTGAATTCAATCTCTTTGAGACAGTATATCGATGGTTATATTATTTTTATCCATTCTGTCCATCTATGTCTTTTGATTAAGAATTTCAATTCATTAGTGTTCAATTTTATTACTGTGAATGCATTATATACGTCATCCATTTTATCCTTTGGCTTTCTGCAGTCATATCTTACTACTGTCTTTTTACACTTTTAGTTACCCTTACTAATATTCTAGATTTCTTCAGTTATCTTCACGTAATTCACCCTTCTCTTTTCTTTTCAGGGTGCAAAACTCCCTGTCGTATCTCTGGTAAATCTAGTCTTTGGTAACATAGTTTCTCAGTTTTTTCTGTGAAAACTTTTAGCTAACCCTCAATTTTGAAGGATAGTTTTGCTAGGTAAAGAATTCTTGGCAGGCTGTTTATCTCTTTTAATACTTTAAATACATCATACCACGTCCTTTTCACTCTTGTGGTTTCTGATCAAAATTTGGTACTTAGTCCTTTTGATCATCCCATGTATGAGATCTTGCTGCTTTCAAAATCTTCTCTTTATCTTTGATATTTGTCATTCTGAATAGTAAGCGACTCATAGTAGGTCTATATGGATGTATGCTGTTTGGAGTGCCTTAAACTTTTTTGATAGTGATATTAATGTCTTTCAAAAAGTTTAAAAATTTTCAGACATTATTTCATCAAATATTCTTTCTGACCCTTTTACATTCTTTCATTCTTCTGGGATACTTATAAGACATGTTTGTGCATTTTGCGTTGTCATTTCATTTCCTGAGACCCTGCCTAATTTTTCTATTCTTTTCTTTTTCAGTTCTCCTTTCTTTACAATTTGAGTTGTTCTGTCCTTGATTGCACTAATTCCATTCTCCGTCAATTCAAATCTGCCTTATATTCATCTAATGTATTTTTAAACTCATTCATTTTTTTTCTTTCATAGCCATATGCTTATTATTTTCCTGGTAGGCTTTCATTTTTTATCTTTATATTCACCCAGTGTATTCTTAAATATCTTTTCTTTCTTTAGTCATATTTTCCTTGAACTCCTTGAATTGACTTAGGGGATATATGTGATTATCATTAATTACTTGCCTTAAATCCTGGATCTCACAAGGATTTTTATTTTGTTCATTTGTCTGGGCCATCTCTTCCTGTTTGTTCATATGGTTTGTATTTTTTTAATTATGTTTAGGCATCTGCTTATGTTGATGAATTCACTTTGACTGGTATTATCTCTCTCATGCCTATTGGTTTTCTTTAACAGCTTTTCTTTTATTTTTGGTTCAAGGTACTCTAAGTTTTTAAGAATGTCCTGGTTAAGTTATCAAATAGGGATAATCTAATAGTACACAGATCCAATCCAAGGGTTAAGAGACATGATAGACTCAAGCATGCAATTTTTCTTCTGTACTTTAATAGCTTGCCAGCTAATGGCCCTCTTTGTAGAATCTTTACATGGATATGTCTATTCCAACCTCCATTTGCCCATGATTAAGGTCTGGCCTGAGCAATAGCTTTGGAGAAGAGTGCAGAAATGAAAATTATTCTTAAGCATAACTTTACATGTAAAAAGAATGACAATAGGAAAATAAGACAATGGTAAGTTAAAGGATAAATTGGATGAAGTAAGTAATACTTTTACAATAATCTCATATGTTAAGGGATTGAATTCCTCACAAAAAAAGACATAGACACAATGGTTTAAAAATATAAGTCATCTATATGCTATCTACAAGTGTTTCACCTTGGACCTAAGGACACAACCAGGTTGAGAGAGAAAGATTGTAAAAATACAGTTCATGGAAATATTAATCTAAAATATTTGGAGTAATGATACTAATATCAGAAAAATTTATATTTAAATGCAAATGTGTTATAAGAGATGAAGAAGGTCATTGTATATTAATAAAAGGAGCAAATCACCAAGAAGAAATCAGTACAATAAAGGTTTATGGTCCTAACTTGGGTTCCCCTATAGATATAAGGTATCCACTGGCAAATCTGAATAGAGAAGTTGAAATCTGTACAATAATAGTTGGATATTTCAGTACATCAGTCCCAGCATTGGCAAGAACTTTGGAACAGAGCATAAACAAAGAAACAGAGAGTTTGAATAACATGATAAATGAACTAGACATAATATTTAAAGAGAATTTTACCCCATAAGAGCACGATATACATTTTTTTTCATGTGCTCATGGATCCTTTTTCAGGATAGATCACATGTTGAATAAAAAGACATGTCTCCAAATCTTCCTAAAAAATGAAGCCCCATATATTGCCAATTTCAATTAATAGGAAAATGAAATATTAGTGATAAGTTAAAAAATTAGAAACAAAATACTTAATAATTTAGATAAACTAAATTTAAAAATAAATTGAGGTACTAAAAATGGAAAAAAAGATTGATTATAGAATAACACTTTCTTAGATCATAGTAGAATGAAGCTGGAAATTAGTGACAGTTGGAAAAGGGAAAATTCACAAATATATGAATATAAAACAACACAATAAAATATTCAGTCAACCAGAAAAAAATTATAAGAGAAATCAGTAAAGGCCTTGCAATGAAAATGCAAGCACAACATATCAAATCATAAGAGATACACAAAAGGCAGTGCTGAGAGGGAAATTTATAGCCATCATTGCTTACATTACAAAGGTAGGAAGAGCTAAAATCAAAGACCTAGCATTACACTAGGAGGAACTAGAGAAAGAACAGAAAATTACTCTTAAAACAAGCTAAATTAAAGAAATAAAGATCAGAGGAAAAATAAATGAAAATGAGAACAAAAATAAAACAGATTCAGTAAAATCAAAAGTTGGTTTTTCATGATGATCAACAAAATCAAAAACCCTTAGCTAGACTGACAGAAAAAGAGAGAAGATGCAAATAAATAAAATCTGAAATGATAGAGGTTATTATAAATGATTCCACAGAAATAAAAGACATCATAAGAGGATACTGTGGGCAACTGTAAGCCAACAAATTAGAGAATGTATACAAAATGGGCAAATTCTTAGAAACACATGAACAACCAACACTCACCCTAGAAGAAATAGAAGACCTTAACAAACCAAACACAAGTAAAGAGATTGCAACTAACATCAAAATCCAAAGATAAAAAGCCCAGCAGCCGATAGTGTCACATGTGTATTCCACCAATCTTTCAAAGACTATCTAAAGCCAATCTTGCTCAAAATCTTCCAAGATAGTGAACAGGAAGGAATAATAGAAATAATATCAAACTTATTCTATGAGGCCAACATCACCCTAATACCAAAGCCAATATAGATACAAAGAAAAAAGAAATTTAGAGACAAATTTCTCCAACTAAAATAGATGCAAAAATCCTCAACAAATACTTGCAAACTAAATCCAAAAGCACTTTCAAAGTATTATACAGGCATGCAAGGCTGCTTCTAAACAAGAAAATAAATTAGTGTAATAAACCACATGAATAAAATAAAGAAGAACAGCACATGCTCCTCTTGATTGAAACAGAAAGGAATTTTTACAAATTAAAGCATCCTTTCTTGATAAAAAGAACTCCAAAAGACAGGAAAAGAAGTAATCTTTCTCCATATGGTAAAGTGCACGTATGAAAAACCCACAGTATTGTACTCAATGGTAAAAGACTGAAGGCTTTCCTGCTGAGATCAGGAAAAGGACAAAGGTGGCCACTGTCTCCCCTGTTATTCAATGTTGTACTAGAAGTTTTAGCTAGAGCAGCTATGTAAGATTAAAAATAAAAGACCCCCTCAGTTTAATGAGCAATCTGGTGTAGAAGTCAGAAAATAATCCACATACCATAGTGACAAAAAGAATAAAATATTTAAGGATATATTTAATCAAGAACATAAAGGACCTACATTCAGGAAAGTATAAAACATGGCTAAAAGAAACAATTGATGACCTAAATAAAAGAATGGATAGCCCATGTTCATGGGCTGGAATACTAAATATAATTAAGGTATCAATTCTATGCAGAGTGAGCTACAGATTTAACACTATCTCAATGAAAATTTCAATATTCTTCTCATAGAATTGGAAAAGAAATTTGTCAAATTTATCTGGAAGGATAATGGTCCCCGAATAACCAAACATATCTTTAAAAAGAAAAATGAAGTTGGAGGACTCTCTTTTCCAGACTTTAAAACATATTATCTAGCCACTGTAGCAAAAAAAAAAAGCCTGGTGCTGACATAAAGAGAGACATATTGACCAATGACACCACTTAGAGAACTCCAAAATAGACCCTCATATCTATGGTCAAATGATTTTTGACAACACTGTCAAGCCCTTTCACCTGGACCAAATTGTTAATTCAACAAATGATGCTAGTAGAAGTGGATATCTATACCAAAAAGAAGGGCAGATGACTCTCAAATTATATTTTTTTCAAAAATTAACTCAAAATGGATCAAGTACGTAAATTTAAAAGCTATAACCATAAGCATCTTCGAAGTAAATCTAGGGAAACATCTTCAAGATCTTGTTTTTCTTGCTGGTGTTTTTTGGACCTTACACACAAAGCACAAAAAAAAACAAAAGAAAAAAATAGATAAGCAGCACTTCCTCAAAATTAAATACTTTTGTTCTTCAAAGAAATTTGTCAAGAAAGTATAAAGGCAGCCTACTCAATGGGAAAAATCTTCAGAAAACCTTGATCTGATAATGGATTGATCTCCATGTTACACAGAGTTCACCCAACTTAATGACAAAATGACAAGAAATCCTATTAAAAAAAATTGAAAAGACATTTTTCTAAAGTGGAAATACAAATGGACAAAAAATACAAGAAAGGTGGCTGAACATTACTAGCTTTAGGAAAAGGCAGATCAAAACTAAAATGAGATATGATCTCACACTACAGAGAATGGCCATTATTACAAAGAAGAGCAAACTTTTAAAAATTATCCTTTAAAAAGATACAGAGGTAACATGAAATATTACATTAAAAATATAAGATGTTCCCATATACCCTCACCACCCCATTCCTCCCACATCAACCTCTTTATTCACTGTGACACTTTCATTGCATTTGATGAATACATTTTTTAACATTGCTACACAGCATGGATTATAGTTTACATTGCAATTTATACTCTCTCCCAGTCCAGTCAGTGAGTCATGGCAATATCCTGGCAATATTCAAGACAACTCCAAGTCCCAAAAATGCCCCCATATCACACCTCTTCTTCCCTCTCCCTGCGCTCAACAACTTCTATGACCACTGTCTCCACTTCAATGATGCAATTTCTTCCATTGCTAGGGTCACAATAATTCTATAGTAGAATACCAGTAAGAAAACTTTAATCCATATTTTTCCACCATGAGGACGCTGGGATGATGATGTTCACTCCACCTCTAAATCAAAAGGGGGCTTAGATTCCACATGGAAGAAGATCAAATGTCAAGTGCTGGAATGGATGTGGAGAAATAGGAACACTCCTTCTCTGTTGGTGGGTACTATAAAATGGTACAACCTCTGTGGAAGATGATCTGGTAGTTCCCATGAAAACTACATATAGAACTGCCCTATAATCCAACAGTCCCAATACTAGTAATATATTCAGAAGAACTGAAAGCAAGAATCTGAAAAGATATTTGCACACCAATGTTTATAGCAACATTTTTTTAATTAAATTATTTATTTTTTAAAATTACATTCAAAAAATATGAAGTCCCATTCAACCCCACCGCCCCACCCCCCACTCCCCCCACAGCAACACTCTCTCCCATCATCGTGACACATCCATTGCACCTGGTAAGTACATCTCTGAGTATCGCTGCACCCCTAGTCAATGGTCCACATCATAGCCCACACTCTCCCACGTTCCATCCAGTGGGCCCCGGGGGGATCTACAATGTCCCGTAATTGTCCATGAAGCACCACCCAGGACATCTCCTCGTCCCGAAAACGCCTCCACATCTCATCTCTTCCTCCCATTCCCCAAACCCAGCAGCCACCATGGCTACCCTTCCCACACCCATTCCACATTTTCTCTGTGGACATTGGATTGGTTGTGTCCATTGCACATCTATGTCAAGTGGGGGCTTAGATTCCACATGGATACTGGATGCACTCCTCCTGCTTTCAGTTGTAGACACTCTAGGCTCCATGATGTGGTGGTTGACCTTCTTCAACTCGATGTTAGCTGAGTGGGGTAAGTCCAATAAATCAAAGTGTAGGAGCTGAAGTCTGCCGAAGCTCTGGGCCTGGGTGTCATATTATCAGTCCAGAGATTCAAATCCCCTAAATATATCTAAAACCCCAGCACCAACTACAATTCCATTTAAGTAGCATGCAAGTCTTGTGAAGAGAGATCCCCTCTGAGTCCAATTCCATCATGCAGAAACACCAGCTCCAAAGAAGGGCCATCTGCCATGGTAGTGAACCCCATCTGCCATGATCATAGAACCCGTGGGTCTCTTTATTCCTCAAAAGAACCAATACCTGGGGTTGTATCTATTTTATCTGTCTCTCAGACTCTGCTCATTTGTGCATAAGGGAATTCCTTCTGACAACCTCCAGACTCTTTTTTAGAGACTCATAGCCTTATATTCTCATTTCTCCTTTCCATTTCCCCCTTACATTAGGTCAAACAGCATTTTGAAGTCATGTTATTATATGTAGACAGGGATATTCTGCTGATCCGTGTTGAACCTTTAATTCAAGGTCCTTTTCTAGTTGCATCTTCAGCTGATATGTGGTAGTGATCCCTCAGTGCCAGGGAGGCTCATCCCCGGCTGTCATGTCCCACGATGGGGGGACTGCACTGAATTTACATGCTGAGTTTGGCTGTGAGAGTGGCCACATTTGAGTAACATGAAGGCTGTCAGGAGGAAATTCCCAGGCACAGTGCTGCTCTAGGCCTTGTTCTTATTGGAGGTGTATAGGCTCAAAAGCATAGCCATAAGTATCAGGAGCCCACTATTGGGCCCTCCTTCCTTCCTGGTTCTTGCCGTTGCACCTGGGGGACTGCCGCTGCTCCCCCAGGGTCCACGACAGTGAACCCCCGGCCAAGGGCCCAGTAACCCCCCCAGCTATTGTTTTTAATTGTTTCCACTATATCTAGACATTACTATATACCCTGGTCATATGCCCTGTATAACTCCCTGTCAACCATATATATCCTGTCAATAACATCTTATATCAGTATTCCTCCGCTGCCATTGTTGAACCACTCTGTGATCCAAAATTTCCTGTAAAGTCAATCCCAGCATAATGTCAGCCACACAAGAGTCTTAGAAGACTGAAATTCATATATACAATATACAGTACTTCCCCAGATTCACCATAAAACCTTTTCCCTTCCACAGCGATAATCTCTTAACTTGTTCATATCATATTTCCTGAAACTGGTGTACAGATTCCGAGACAATAGCTTTCAAACAAGATGACATCTGTGCTTACTATGTGGTCCATACTTTAGGTTGTACAGTTTTCTAAATTTTTTAGTTATCCTATGTTTTGTCTTATGGTTTACATTATTAGTCTGTCATCCCCTATAAGTATAAGTAGGAGGGTTACCTGTTTAGGATGCTCAGGGGGTATGGGCTGATGCGGGACGGACTCTGGGTGAATAGCTGACGGCTCATTTTGCCAAGGTCGGTTGTACCATTGGGAAGAGACCCAAGAAGTGAGAGTTGGGGTGGACCCACATCCTGGGGAGGACTAATGCCATCAAATAGAGAGAACTGTATCTCTAGTGAGAAAGGATAGCTCCCAGGGCATTAGGGCAGTTGAGAAAGTCAGGCCCTGAATATTGCTGCAAGTATCTCTGGACATGGCTTCTTGGGAAATGGAGATTGGCTGGCATTGTGGGCCCCAAGGGGAGGGGAAAATGGATGTGGAATGGATGGAAACAAGGTAAATATGGGGGCAAGAGATGAGTTTTGTGAGAGCACACGAAGATGAATATAAAACATGTAATATTACTCCAAAAACATATAGCAACATTTTTAACAATTGCTAAAGAATGGAAACAACATAACTGTCCTTCAACTAAAGAATGGATAAATAAAATGTGATATATTAATGTGATGCAATATTCCTCAGTTGTAAGAAGAAATCTGTTGGGGAACACACAGTGACATGGAGGAACCTTGAGGATATTATGTTGAATAAAATAAACCAGACAGAAAAGGAGGAATATTGTACGGTTTCACTGACACAAACTAAGTATGATAAATTTGCTGAGTTATAGAGTTGTACTATGAAGCAGAGTTTGGTGAGAGTTGGACTATGGGATGAGAAGGGGAAGAAGATGCTGTATGTATGTAGAATATTTAATACAGTCAAATATAAGTATGTGGTAATGTTTCGGCTTGATGGTAACCTATCATAATGAGTTTAACAAACACTTTGGATTCATGGATGTGATAGTGACTGAAATAAGTAGTATAAAAAGATTAATGTTACTTGGAAAAAAGTTGGAGGATAATATTGGTAATATATAATAATGATTTTTTAAATCCTTGAAGATTGTGGTTAGTAATATAAATACAGGTATGTTCTACTAAGAGGTGCTAGGAATGTGGTGATATGTGGTATATATATAGCTAGTGTAATTTATGGACTATTGTTGGCAACAACATTGTAATGTTTTATAGCAAAAGCAGAAATTGGTACTGTATTAATTCTAAATGTAAAAAAGAATATCTGGTTTTGTTAAATATGAATATGATTAAGATATTTTTCTCTTTTTTCATTAATAAGGAGATATTGACTATGTCATTTGACAAATTTGCATTTATCTGTGTATCTTTCTGTATACTAGAGGAAAAACTGAGTTCACAGTTGGAATTAGTCCAGATAAAATTGTCTGAAAGATAATATTTTAGTAGTAATATTACCATAACTTGTTGAGCTGCCTTTTTCTGTACTTTTATTTTTTTTTATTTTGAAATAATGCTGTTAATAAAAAAGACACCCAAATAAGAAAGGAATAAATAAAATTATTGCTATTCACTGATGATTTGATCCTATACCTAGAAATTCCACAAGAAATCTAATAGGAAAAATAGACAAGTTCAGCAAAGAGGCAGACAACAAGATTAATATGAAATATCAATAGAATATCTATACAGTACAGATAAGAAATAATTCCATTTATAATACTGACTAAAAGAATAAAATATCTTAGAATAAACTTGACCAAAGACAGAAAGTACCTGTATTCAGAAAACTATAAGGCATTGTTAAAAGTGAGTCACCCATGCAGAGCTGGCCCATGCGCAGTGCTGATGTGCACAATGATTGTCCTGCCATGCAGGGGTGTCCCTTGCATAGGGGAGCCCCACGTGCAAGGAGTGCGCCCCGTAAGGAGAGCCCTCCAGCGTGAAAGAAAGTGCACCCTGCCCAGGAATGGTGTCGCACATACGGAGGACTGACACAACAAGATAACGCAACAAAAAGAAACACAGAATCCCGTGCCGCTGGCAACAACAGAAGCTGACAAAGAAGATGCAGCAAATAGACAAGAGAACAGACAACTGGGGTGAGGGGGAAGGGGAGAGAAATAAACAAACAAATAAATAAACAAATAAACAAACAAACAAAAAAGTGAGTCACATAACCATAACTGTCACCAATGTCTGATAATGTGCAGTTTCAGGAAACATACATTGGCACTGAGGGGGCAGTGGGGGTATATGGGGACCTCATATTTTTTAAATGTAATGTTAAAAAAAATAAAGACAAAAATAAAATAAAATAAAATAAAATTTTTCATTGCATAGATGTATTTTGAGCCTTTTTTGTCCGCTGGAATACAGCCCACAAAAATTATAAGTTGCAAAAGAAGAAGTATTTGCAAATGATATAGCTTAAAAGATTTTAAAAAACTATACTGCCTACTTCTAAAAGTCCTCCTACAGCTCATTTACAGATTTTCAAAGTGAATGTTTCTAGAAATGAAAAGAATAACTGACAGTTCTACATCTGTATTTCAGTCTGCTCCAGGGATATTTGCGCAAAAAATTAAATGAAAATAAACTTGAATACTTTGTATACCTTGCAAGAAGAAACATGCTTCACCTTGTAATTCTTCATCATGCTGATTTTAGCCATGTCGTTCTTCTATCAATAGGAAGTAATACAGCAGAGATGTTCAAATGCAGCATGTATTTTATTGTTTTCATCAAATCAATGTGGAAGTTCTATCACATATTAAATGCTTCTGCAAATAATGTATCAGTTTTATGTCTGACCCTGGAGAAATATCATCTTGTCCAGTGACGCCATTGCCAGGATCTTACCTTTTAGAGAAATAACCCATCTCCTCTTTGTACCTAGTCCAAAGATACGCATACTTAATAGCCTTTGAAAGTGCATTCACCTATTTTTTAATCCAATAAATATTTATTGAGCAATGGCTATTTTTAAAACTTCCTGTTAAGTAAATGAATAATGCTAATGCAAGTCAGAATTCTTAAATGCTGTTAGAATGGTTCAAAGAGGATACCATTGGAGTATAGAGAGTAGTGATCACATCAAGAAATGATGCACTGAGGGTAGATTCTGAGTTTGCTCCTAAATCATTAATATTATCTTTACTGGAGAAAATGCATTAGCGTTTGAAAGAGCTTATTTCATTTGGAATGAATTAGAAGTAACAAACTGTGGGAGATAGAATGGACAGATATTCAAAGATGAAATCCTGGAAAACTTTCACAAAGGAATATGGGTTTTATTTTATTAGTTATCTTATTTCATAGATTCCTTAAAGTAATAGGATTTACTGGTGTGCTATTTCAACATTTGAACATAATCGGTTCTTCCATCTTAATCTCTTAACTCATTGTTTTAATCAGGGAGTCAGTTTATAAGTTTGAAACACATATGTGAATTTGAGGAACTTTTTAGGCCAGAATGAGAGGGCACAATTGCGTGGAATTCTAGGGCTCTCTGGAGGCCTTTACATTTTTCTAGTTTTGAAGTCCAAGTTCTGCCAGCAATAACAGGAGTATGCATTCACTGCAGTCCAGTAGTTAAATTGTATTTCCTACTGCTGAAGCCATAAATGACTGATTAAAAGAATTGCTGAGTGTTGTCTCTAAGTTGCCTTTTCCCTTGTGTGCATTCAGCAGCACCAGGAGACCAGTATCTATTTCACACTGGAGTTCAGAGTAGCCTTCCAAATCTTACTCCTTCCACCAGTGAAATGTGTTTCTTTAGCTAGTGCTTTGTGATTATGGGCCATATATTACTTATGCCTATATTTGACATTTTCTGTAGTTCCTACCAAGTTGCTCTTAAACCCACTGCTCATTTTCTTTATCTCATTATCTTGACTTCTGTTGAAAGAACTATAATTCACTGAGCTAATAAAGCTCTTAACATACATTATAGTATTTATCTATCTTCATTAAAGAGAGAAAAATAATAGTCTTGTTTAATGGGCAAGCTTATTGCTACCACTGTCCCAGGCAAAATGCATTTCTTTCTCTTGCCTCAGTGGCTAAGACATGGAAAATAAGTAGATGATACAGAGACTTAGAAGGATGCAAAAAGGTAAATTGTAGATAATTAAAGAGTGTTGTGATCTTTTAGTACAAACCCAGACCATGAGATATGGGGAAAGAGTTGTTGTTAGAAAAAGAGTGATGGGACAAAACTAAAATAAACATTAGGCATAAACATTCAAAATGAACAGATGGGATTGTAATATGGAAAAATAAAAGGTTTATTCTTTTTAGCTCTCCATGATTTGAAGCATTTAATGAGGCATTGGTTCTAATGGCAGTGTCCAGTTCCAAAAAATAGTTTTATCATTGGCAAGTTGTGGTGTCTGTCCTCAGTGATAACAATAGTGGTGTCTTCATGGGACAATCTCTGTACTTGGTATTTGGTAGTCTTCATGGGTAGGTATTTTCCAATGTTAGTATTCTGTTTTGTTCTTAGAATAAACCAACTAGGGTTCTGTTATTCTGGAAAGGAGAAGGGACTACAAAAGTATCTTCTATGTGGTCAGCCTCATCCAATCCAGGCTGAGAAGAAGGGACGTCTTCAGTTAGTGGAAAAAACATTTCTTCATTAGTCACTCAATTTTTACAGATTTCAATAATCCAAAACAATAGTTCTTTCCCCATATTATTTATGTCCTCTTTTTTATCCTAACCATGTGGACTGTAGAAGAGAGGGAACAGAGCTGTAACCATTGTCTCTAAGAGACCAGATTAAAAAAACTTCATACAATAATTGTTTATGTATGTTCAGATATAAATGACATAAATATAATAATAATTGGCCTGGTTGGGGGAAAATACTTTGGTTAGTAGTAATATTTTGCCAATTTTCTTTCATCATGTGTTAAAAGGTTTAATAACAATTAAAGTTATTGGTGGTACAGTGAGTTATGAGAGTCCTGTGTAATGTTATATATGTTTGTTTTGTAAGTTCACAACTGTTATTGTGCACTTATTGTTTGTGTATGTTTATGTGTGAGTGATATATTTCAATAAATTAATTTTAAAAAATTAAAAAACAAAAAATATGTGTTAATCCTTAGCCTGCTGTTAGAAAATGGTCTAGAATAATGTTAATATGTGTAATAATAATTATATTATTAATATCAATAATAAGTACAGAACAGATAACATTGAATACTTCCAGCTCTTGGAACAAGCATGTTTGCCCATACAATTTATTACAACCCTAAAAATGCAATGTGCTCTTAACATCTCCATTTATACATGAAGAAACTGTAACTTAGAATGGTTATTGAACTGACTCAAAGTTAAATAGCTAAGTGGAGGAGCCATACTTGGAAGCCAGATGTTTGATTTCAAAATACATTCTTCCAATGTTCTAACATTTAAAATAAGAAGGGTAGTAATATTATATATGAGCGTATCATAATATAGATCTTTAAATAAAAATGAGGTAGAAGTGAAAGAATAAGTGTAAGGGAAGAAGAAGATACCATTTATATGATAGTCACAGTACCTGCTTTATATTATATTTTATCATTTCATCTCTACAATATTCAGGGAACATAAGTATTATATCTACTTTATATTTAATAAAACTGAAATTCAAAGAGCTTAAGTAACTTGCCTAAGTTCATATAGCTAGTAAGCAAACAAGCCACAACACAGACTCTTTTATGTCTGAAAAAAATAGAGAAAAATCATAGTACCCCTATCATTGGTATACTTTGGGAAATTGCCTAGGTTGTTAAGAAAATTAGCCTAGCCAATAGGTAAGCTTGCTTATTTTTCTTTTAAGGTGCCAGTGGAGAGAGAGAGAAAGAGAAAGAGAGAGAGAGAGAGAGAGAGAGAGAGAGAGAGAGAGAGAGAGAGAGAGAGAGAGAGAGAGAGAGAGAGAGAGAGAGAGAGAGAGAGAGAGAAAGTAAATATTTACTACATACTAGCTCTATATGGAGACACTCACATTGATAGTCTCTGGCTAAAGAAAGAGGCCTTAGATTTTGATAACACCTTGTATTTTATGTTTATTTCAACTCATTTTACAACTTGATTTCTCTCTGAATGAGACATTAACTTAGATAATGAACAATTCATAATTTTTTAATTTGTTTTTTTTTATTTTTTCCTTCTTTATTCTTTTTAAATTTACATTAAAAAATATGAGGTCCCAGTATACACCCCAACTCCCCTATCCCACTCCTCCCACATCAACAACCTCTTCCATCATCATGGCACATTCACTAAACCTGGTGAATACATTTTGGAGCACTGCTGCACCACATGGGCAGTGGTCTACATTGTAGTCTACACTCTCCCAAATTCCACACATTGGACCATGGCAGGACACACAATGTCCAGCATCTGTCCCTGCAGCACCACCCAGGAAAACTCCAAATCCTGAAAATGTACGCACATCATATCTCTTCTTCCCTCTCCCTACCATCAGCTGCTACCATGGCCCCTTTCTCCACATCAGTATTAAAATTTCTTCCCTTACTACTCACAATAGTTCCCCAGAAGAACACCAGTAAGTCCACTCTAATCTATACTATATTCCTTCATCCTGTGGAGCCTACATCAAGAGGGGGCTTAGATTCCACATGGATGATGGATGCAATTCTGCTTGAGGTTGTAGGCACCCTTGGCTCCCTGGTGTGGTGGTTGATCTTCTTTTTTTTTTTTTTAAATACTTATTCATAATTATTTTATTTATCACAAATGTTCAAAACTATAAGGAGAGAATATGTATTTATACAAATATCCTTGACCAGTAATGTGCCAAATTGGCTTTACAAGAGAATCATCTTGGGGAATTATTTAAACAGAGAAATATTTAGATACACTTCTAGAAATTCTCAACCATTTTCTTCCCAGGTAGGCAGTCACCAGAGAAAGCCTAATTAAGTTAGAAAGTAATGAAAAAATAAAACAGTTGTAATTCAAAATATTTTCCCACATGATTCATTGAATCAAAGAATAAATCAAATATTCTAAAATTGTCTC
Organism: Dasypus novemcinctus; assembly: GCF_030445035.2. Lineage (NCBI taxonomy): Eukaryota > Metazoa > Chordata > Mammalia > Cingulata > Dasypodidae > Dasypus > Dasypus novemcinctus. The sequence continues at coordinate 104,221,891 of NC_080704.1, read as the reverse complement.
TCTCAGGTAAGAGATAGACCATATACATATATGTATATACTATATAAGAATGGATTTGACAAAAATTGCCCTGACCTCTTGTGACCCCCTGTGAAAAACTTTACTGAGTGATCCAAAAAAGACTTTAAAATGAGTATGTGTACATGTTATTGCCCTCCCAATAAAAGACATCTAGGGCATTCTAGAGAATGTGTGAGTTATCATTTTATCATAGTGTGTTGTAACAGTGGGGGGAGACTCACATAATGGGCAGAAGGAGTTGGACACTACTTATTTTGTATATAAACTGGCACTGTACATGCAAATAAACATTGTACTGTTGAGCTAAAAACCTAATCCAGGTTAAGTTTGTTGGTTTCTTCACCAAATACAAATTATTCAACCCACCACTTAATAGGAGTCACACAAAATCTACTAGGTTACTAAAATTAAACCTGTGTAGACTAAGTAAGTTATTTCTAAGCTTTATTGTCTTTGATGATTTGAAGTACTGTTTAATCCATTTTAAAGTCCACCCCATGCACAGCTAGGCATTAGCCAGTCAATGCCACATAGAAGGCAAGTTATCCTGTAGCACAGCTGCGTATGTTGAGGTAGAGGTAGAATGTCCTGGGATAAGAGAAAAGAAGGTGTTTTTTTTTAAAAGGGTAATCTTTTAGGCAAAAACTTCTAAAGTCATTAGGAATTGAGACATTGTCTTGGCTGACTGCTGGTGAGCTAAGTTTTAATACATAGTATTAAGTAACATCTAATTTCTCAAATGTATTTCCCCCACCTTCTAGGTAGTATGAAATGATCCTCAAAGAGTCGTAAATGGGATCTAAGATAGTTGTACATTGATTTTTCAAATCATCCTAGTAAAAAAACGACCCATACAAGATCTTATTCTTCTTCAATAGTAAAGTCAGGACTAAAACTGGTTCTCCAGAAAATTGAGTGGTTGTTTGTTTGTTTGTTTCATTAGAAACTTTTTCTACTCGTGGCCTTTTAGATTATACCTATAGGTCATACTTGGAAATAATCACCCCAGTATTGAGTTACAGTCATGATATTATTGTTAGATATTGCCAAGTGCAATCACTTCTAATATTTACCTAAATCTGATGCCAACTTGATTTCCTAAACTTCAACAGAAAACTAGTGTTTCATGAGCTATTAATATATGTCCCTTTCAAATTTTAATTTCAGAAGGAAGTATAAACCAACATAGATACTTAATAGGGCTTTCCTTGCCAATGAATTGCTTCTAGCAGGCAAGAGCTACAAATTTTCTTTGGCCGGAGAGACTGTTATTTTCTGTTTTTACGATAATAGCCATTCCATGGATATGAAGTGGTATCTCATTTTGGTTTTAATTTGCATTTTCCTAATAGTTAAAAATGTTAAGTCTCCTTTCATGTGCTCATTGGCCATTTATACATCTTCTTTGGAGAAATGTCTCCTAAAGTCCTTTGCCTATTTTTTCTTTTTTTCTTTTTTTAAAAAAATTTTTATTAAAGTGTATCACTCATACATGAACACACATAATAAGTGTTTGTTTGGAGGGCAAACACAGCACACAGTCATGCACAAAAGATTTCAATTTTTCTGAAGTCTAATTTATCTAATTTTTTCTTTTGTTGCTCAAGCTTTTGGTGTCATATCTAAGAATCCATTGCCAAATACAAGGTCACATGTATTTCCCCATATATATATATGTATATATACATTTAGTTACTGGGCCAGGGATTGAATCCAGGCCCTTGTATGTGGGAAGCTGGTGCTCAACCACTGAGCTACACCAGCTCCCTATATATATATTTAAGATTCACAGTTTTAGTTCTTCAAATAAGGTCTTTCATCCATTTTCAGTTAATTTTTGGATATGGTGTAAGGTGAGGATCCACCTTCATTCTTTTGCATATGTATATCCAGTTATCCCTGTACCATTTGTTGAAAAGATAGTCCTTTCCCTATTGAATGCTGTTGGCACCTTGTTGAAAATCAATTGACCATATATGTGAGGGTTTATTTCTAGGCTTTCTATTGTATTCCAATTGTCCATTCATCTATCTTTATGCCAGCACCACAGCATTTTGATTATTGTCCATTTGAAATCAAGAAGTGTGAGTCCTCCAACTTTGTTTCTTCTTTTCAAGATTGTTTTGGCTATTTGGGATCCCTTGTGATCCATGTGAATTTGATGATTGGCTTTTCTATTTCTTAAAAAAAAACTGCTGGGATTTTAATAAAGATTGTATCAGATCTGTAGATTGCTTTGGTTAGTGTTGTCATCTTAACAATATTAAATCTTTGAATCCATGTGTTCCTCCGGGGATATTTTTCCATTTTTTTTTTAAGGACTTCTTACTTTTCTTTCTTTAAGTTTTGTAGTTTTCAGGGTACATGTCTTGGCTCCCTTAGTTGAATTTATATCTAAGTATTTTGTTCTTTTTGATGCTATTGTAAATGGAATAGTTTTCTTAATTTCCTTTTCAGATTGTTCCTTGATACCATATAAAAATAAAATTAATGTTTGTATTTTGGTTTTGTATCCTGAAACTTTGTTGAATTCATTTATCAGCTCCAATAGAACACCTGGAGTCCGAGGCTGGTGCATCCCAGGGGCTAGTCAGTGCGGGTCACTGGCTCAGGTATCAGGACCTTCCTCACCTTCTCACGCCTCAGCCGGTACCCGCGGCGACCGAGGCGTCAGGGGGCGAGGCCGCCGGGGGCGCCCTTTGTCTTTGGAGGCTGGTGAGTGGAGTGTCGAGGGAGACCTGGAGCGAGAGCTGGTTGATCTTCTTTAACTCCCTGTTAGCTGGCCAGGGTAAGTCCAATAAATCAGAGGGTAGGAGTTGCAAGTCTGCCGAGGTTCAGGGCCTGGCTGTCATATGGACTATCTGGAGATTCAGATCTCCTGAGTATACAGCAAGCACAGGTCTGGTAAATGTAACAGAAGAGTCATATCTGAGGCCAACTTAATCAAACTCAGGAACACAAATTTCAAAGTGGGTCAAATGACATGGCCCTGAACCCCAGAACCATCTGCCCATGACCATAGAACCTGCGGGTCTCTGTAGCCCTCAGGACAAGCAGTGCCTGGGTTTTTTTCTACTTTGGCTGTCTCTGGTACCCTGCTGAGGCATGCATGAGCCTTACCCCTCTGATGACCACCCGACACTTTTTTGGAGACTCATAGCTTTATAAACTCATTTGTCCTTTCCATTTCCCACTTTTATCCAAGGTCAAAAAGCAACTTTTAACACCTGATATTACACATAGGCTGAGATATTCTGCTGTACTGAGTTGAACCTTTTATGCAAGGTCTTTTTCTAGTTAAATCATCAGCTGATGCTTGGGAGTAATCCCTTGGTGCCATGGAGACTCCTCCCTGGGAGTCATGTCCCATGCTGGGGGGGAAGGAAATGCATTTACATGCTAAGAGTTTAGCTTAGAGAGTGGTCACATGTGAGTAACATGGGGGCTCTCAGGAGATAACTCTTAGACACCCTGCAGCTCTAGACCTAGTTCATATTTCAGGCACACAGGCTCATAATTGGACCCATCAGTATCAAGGGCTCTTTCAGTATCAAGGGATCATTCATCTTTATTGGTCTTTGAGATTGCACTCGGGGGACTGTTACTGTTCCATTGGGGAATGTGATAAAGCTACCCCGGCTAGCAACTCAGCACTCCCTCAGTTGTCGTTTTTAACTGAAACCACTATGAATATATCCAAATATTTTTATGCACCCTATATACATGCCCTGGAAAACTCTCTTCCAACCATGTGCCCCATATCAATAACAGCCACACCGGTGTTCCTCCCTTCCATAAATGAACCTCTCTGTAAACCAAAACTTCTTTAAAAAGGAAGCCTAGTATATTGCCACATTCCATTATTATTAAAATGGAATATAGTGATGGGGTTTAAAGGTTAGATATAGAATACATATTAAATTTGAAAAATTAAATAAAGGAAAAATAAGTTGCAGGATCAAAAAATGAAAAAAATGAATAAGCTTTTTTTTTTTGACATTTTTACTTTCATCACTGCTATAGGGGTTGCCCTGTATGTACAGGGGCAAGGCAATTTATTCCATTTCTTCCTCAGTGTTTAAATTCTTTCTCTTTTTTTCTACTTATTTAGTTTGTCTTCACATAAGTTTTAGATCACAGTAATTCACATATAGAGTATACGGTGCAGCCACATATCCCATATCAAACCATTTGTCCCTTCCCCAACAATGATCATTTTACATGTTCATATTATATTTGCTGAAGGTGATGTACAGATATTGAAACAATAGCTTTCAAATATAGCTCCATTTGAGTTTATATTATGGTTTATATTTTTGACTACACAATTTTCTAAATTTTTAGTTATCTTATGTTTTACATTATGATTTGCATTTTATCCTATAGAATTTTATACATTTTTGGTGTAATTTAACATGTCCTATATCCATCATTGCATGATCTTGTGGAACAGTTCTATTGCTCCACAGTTACACTGATTCCATCTATTCAACAACTCTTTCCCCCTCCCCTAAGGGCCCACCACAACAATCAATCTTCATTACTTGAAGGACCATATTCAGAGATACCTGCAACAATGTCGAGGGTTTGACATACTTGACTGCCCTAACCCATTGGGAGCCATCAATTCTCTCGAGAGATACAATTCCTTCTGTCTGAGAACATCAGTCCTCCCCAGGATGTGGGTATGCCTTCACTCTCATTGTATGGTTCTCCACCCAAAGATATATCTCACTATGACAAAATGAGCACTCACACAGTGTCTAGAAGCCTGCCCTGTGTCAGATGTTCCCCCTCTTAACATCTTAAACAGGAAACCTTCCATATTGAATTTTCTAAAGAGTTGTCTCTACATTATAATTGCAACCACAGAGCTGACAACCACCTATGTTCAAATGTTCCCCGCACCCTCCCCCAAATTTTGTGGGCCATCTGACCCATCCTCCCATTCCTAGTGCCCCTCAAGCCCACAAAGCCCCACCCAAAGTTATCCCTGTTCCCCCATTTTATCCCTTCCCTGTACAAATACTTACCTCCAGCTTATCAAAAATTTCACCGATTTATGTGTCAGCTCGCAACCATCCTCTACCGCCCAACTCCCTTAAATTTATCATCCAATCTCTAGCTCTCTGACACAGCTTGGTTTACTTATTTCATATCAGAGAAATCAGGTAGTATTTCTCCTTCAATGCCTGGGTTGCTTCACTCAAAAAAAGGTTATCAGGATTCATTCATGCTATCACATATGTTTGTAGTGTATTTGTTCTTATACTTGATCAGTATTCCATTGTATGTATATATCACATTTTATTTTTCCATTAATTTGTTGATGGGCATTTGGGTTGATTCCAACTTTTGGCAATAGTGAATAATGCAGCTATGAACCTTGGTGTGCATAAATTAGTTTGTGTCCGTGTTTTCAGTTCTACTGATTATATACCCAGCAGTTGAATTATGGCAAATCTATACCCGTTTTTTTGAGAAACTGCCAAACTGTCTTCCAGAATGGCTGGATCCTTCAGCAGTCCCAGCAGAAGTGGATGAGTGTACCCATTCCTCCACATCCCCTCCAACATTTGTAGTCTTCTGATTTTTTGACAGATGCCAGTCTTATGGGAGTAAGATGGTATCTCATTGTTGTTTTGATTTGCATTTCCCTAATTGCCAATGATTTTGAGCATTTTTTTTCATGTGTTTTTTAATCATTTGTATATCTTCTTTGGAGAGGTGTCTGTTCAAATCTATTTTCCTTTTTTTAAATGAACTGTTTTTCTTTTTCTTTTCCTTTTCGAGATATAGGGTTTCTTTATATATGCAAGATATGTCTCCTATCAGATAAATGATTACCAAATATTTTCTCCCATTGTGTAGGCTCTCTTTTCACTTTCTTGACAAACTCCTTTTAGATGGAGAAGGCTTTAATTAAGAGGAAGTCCCATTTATCTGTTCTTTTGCTGCTCGTGCTTTTGGTGTGGTGTTCATGACGTCGTTTCTTATTACAATGTCCTGTAGATGCTTCCCTACATTGCTTTCCAAGGTCTTTATGGTCTTGGATCTTACATTTAGGTCTTTGATCCAGCTTGAGTTGATTTTTCTATAAGATGTGAAGTGGCAGTCCTCTTTCATTCTTTTACATGTGGATATCCATTTCCCAGGCACCATTTGTTGAAGGGGCAATTCTCTCCCAGTTGAGAGGGTTTTGTGACCTTGTCAAATCCCCTATGGTTATATATATGAGGATCTATATCAGAACTCTCAATTTGGTTCCATTTGTCAGGGTGTCCATCATTGTTTCAATACCATGCCATTTTCACTACTGTAGCTTTGTAGTATGTTTTGAAGTCAGGTAGAGTGATTCCTCCAATTTCATTTTTCTTTCTCAGTATGTCTTTGGCTATTTGAGGCCTCTTTCCTTTCCAAAAAATTTCAGAGTTAGTTTCTCTAGTTCATTAATGATTGCTGTGTTGCTTTTTATTGGGATTGTATTTGGTCTGTATACCAGTTTTGGCAGGATAGACATCTAATCTAAATAATATTTAGCCTTCCTATCCATGAACAGGGTATATTCTTGTATTTATTTAGGTCTTCTTTGATTTCCTTGAAAAGGGTTCTGTAGTTTTCTGTGTAAGTCTTTTGCATCTTATTTAAATTTATTCCTAAATATTTGATTTTTTAATTTAATATTGTAAATGGTATTTGAATCCTGATTACTTCCTCAGATTGCTCATTATTGGTGTATAGAAATGCTAATGATTTTTTTGAATTGATCTTGTAACCTGCGACTTTCCTGAACTCATTTGTAAGTTTAAAATCTCAGGGTTGTCTGTGTATAGTATCATATCATCTGCAAATAGTGAAATTTTGAATTCTTCCTTTTCTATTTGGATGCCTTTAATGTCCTTGCCTCAGTGCTTGAGCAAGTACTTCTAAGACTATGTTAAATAGAAGGGGTGATAGTGGGTATCCTTGTCTTGTCCCTGATTTTAGAGGGAAAGATTTTAGGATTTCAACATTGTAAATGATGTTAGCTGTGGTTTTTCATGTATACTCTTTCTCATTTTGAGAAAGTTTCCCTGTATTCTGATCTTTTGCTCTGTTTTTATATAGAAATTGTGCTGTATTTTGTCAAATGCTTTTTCTACATCTATAGATATGATCATGTTATTTTTTTCCTTAAATCTGTTTATAGGGTATATTGCAATAATTGATTTTCATGTTGAACTATCCTTGCATACCAGGAATGCATCCCACTTGGTCATCTTATATAATTTTTTTAATGTGTTGTTGAATATGATTAGCAAGCATTTGGTTGAGGATTTTCACGTCTAGTTTCATTAGAGAGATTGGTCTATAATTTTCCTTTCTTGTCATATATTTGTTTGGCTTTGGTGCTAGAGTAATGTCGGCATCATAGAATGTATTAGGCACTGCCCCTTCTGTTTCAATTTTTTGGAAGAGTTGAAGTAAGATTGACATTAGTTCTTTCCAGAATGTTTGGTAGAATTGACCTGTGAAGCTGTCTGGCCCAGGGCTCTTCTTATTTGGGAGGGTTTTAATGCCTGATTCCAAATTTTTACTTTTGATTTGTTGTTGAGTTCTTGAATTTCCTGTTTTGTCAATGTAGGCTGCTTATATGTTTCTAGCAATTTGTCCTTTTCCTGTAAATTGTCATTTTCGTTGGAATATCATTTTTCACAATATCCTCTTAAGATAATCATTATTTCTCTGGGGTCAGTTGTGATATCTACTTTCTCATTTCTTATTTTGTTTATTTGCAACTTCTCACCTTTATTCTTTGTTAGTATAGCTAAGGGATTGTCAATTTTATTGATCTTCTCAAAGAAGCAGCTTTTGGATTTTTTCATTTTTTTCAAGTGCTTTTTAAATTTCTATTTAAATTCGTTCTGTTCTGGTCTTTGCTCTTTCTTTCTTTCTTCTTCCTTTGGGGCTCCTTTTTTTTTTTTTTTTTTTTACTAATTCCTCCAAGTGTGAAGTTAGGTCTTCAATTTTACCTTTTTCCTCTTTTTTTTTGGTTTTTAAAATTTTATTTCTTTATTTTTAAAGAAGTTTCAGATTACAGAAGAGTTACATAAAAAATATTGGGTATTCCTATATGCCCCACCTCCTCCCCCTCTCACATTTTCCCCTATTAACAACATCCTTTCCTTATTGTGTTGCATTTGTTACAATTGATGAGCAAATATTGAAGTCTTGCTACTGATGTATGAATTTATAACTATAAATTTCCCTCTCAGTACTGCTTTTGCTGCATCCTCTATATTTGGATATGTTGTTTTATCATTTTCATTTTTGTCAAGATACTTTTTAATTTCTTTTGAGATTTCCACCTTGTTCCACTATTTTTCTAAGAGTGTGTTGTTTAACTTCCAAATATTGATGCCAAATCTGAGTCTCTAGTCCTTACAGATTTCCTTCTTCATTCCACTATTGTCAGAGAAATTATTTTGTATGATTTCAATCTTTCTGAATTCATTAAGACTTTTTCTGTGGCCTAGCATATGGTCTATGTTGGAGAATGATCCATGTGCACTTGAGAAGAATGTATATCCTGCTGTATTTGGGTGTAATGTTCTGTATATGTCTATTAGGTCCAGCTACTCTAATATATTGTTTGAATTCTTTATTTCTTTATTGATTTTCTTTTGAGATATTCTGTCCAAAGTTGACAGTGGTGTATTAAATTCCCCCACAATAATTGTAGGGGCATTTATTCCTTCACTTAGTTTTTCCAGTGTTTGCCTCATGCATTTAGAGGCTTCCTTGTTAGGAGTATAAATATTTATGATTGTTCCTTCATCTTAAAAAAATTATCCATTTCACTTTATATGTAGTGTCTCTCACTGGTTTTTTTTTGCATTTAAAGTCTCTTTTTTCTGATATTAATATAGCTACTCCTGCCCTTTTCTGATTATTGTTTGTTTGTAAGATTGTTTTCCAGCCATTTACTTTCAATCTCCTTGAATCTCTGAATCTAAGATGTGTTTCTTGTAGACAGCATATAGATGGGTCATATAACCTTAACCAATCTTCCATTCTCTGTCTCTTGACAGGTGAGTTTTATCAATTGTCATTCTGTGTTACTACTTTTGAGGTATTACTTATATTAGCCAGAATTTATTTGGTTTGTGTTTGTCATATTTTGTTTGATTTTCTTTTTTGACTTTTGTCTTTTTAGTTGTTCTTACACTCTCCTACAACTCTGACTCTCCTGCTTATTTCTTGCCTCCTGCAGAACTCCCTGTAGTATTTCTTGAAAGCCAGGATTCTTTTTGGCATACTCTCTTTGTTACTGTTTATCTCTGAATATTTTGAACTCTACATCATTTTTGAATGATGTTTACTGGATAGTGTATTTGTGGTTGGAAATTTTTTCTTTTGGTACTTGACTATGTCATATCACTGCCTTCTTTCCTTCATGGTTTCAGATGAGAAATCAGCACTTCATCTTATGGAGCCTCCTTTGTATGTGTTGTATGTGATGTTTCTTTTTTCCCTTGCTGCTTTTAATATTTTCTCTTTGTCCTGAACACTGGATAATTTGACAAGTATATGTCTTGAGGTGACCTGTTGGGTTTTATGCTGTTTCGGCTGTGTTGTGTTTCTTGGTCATGTGCATCCATCTCCCTCAATAGGTTTGGTAAGTTTTCAGCCATTTTTTCCTCCAAAACCCCTTCTGTCCCCTTTCCCTTCTCTTCTCCTTCTGGGCTGCCTATAATGCATACGTTTGTGTGTTTTGATTTGTCATTCAGGTCCCAATTTTGCTGCTGGATTTTTTCTATCTTTTTAGTGATTAGTTCTACCATCTTACTATCTGTTTGATTTCAGATGTACTGCCTTCCACAATACTAATTCCCTCCTCTGCCTCTTCATGTCTGCTCTTATTTGCTGAGAGTGTATTTTTGATTTCTTGCTTTGTGCTGTTCATCATCATCATATCCATTATCTTTTTGCATATGATTGCAATTTCTTCTGTATTCTCTACAAGTGTTTTCTTCATATTCTTAATCTCTTCCTTCACTTCATTGAATTTGTCCATAATATATATTTTGAGAGTTTTAATTACTTTTTTGATGTTCTGGTCATCTTTCTGGTTTTTAGTTTTTTCATTGGATAGGGGCATGTTTTCTTAATTATTAGTTTGGCTTGTACATTTTTGTTGCTGTCTGGTCATCTTTTTATCTAGAAAGTTTTAATCAGTTGCTTAGCTTCTTTGTCTAGTTTGGGTTTTAATTGTTGTTTTTGCATGAGTGTTAAGTCTTCTCTTTGCCACATTTTTCTTCTTATTCTACTTCCTTTTGTTGCTCAAATTCACTTGAAGGAAAATATTAGGGCCAGAGAAAGCAAAAGGAGTAAGAAAATAAAATAAATAATAACAGTATTGATATTAAATATTAACAGAGGAACCATGTGAGATTTAGGAGAATGGATATTAGACTCATGCAAGTTATGCAGAATTATAACAGTAAGAAAACTAGAGTACATATAATGAGACAGTAAAATGAATATGGGGAGGGGTATAGTGTGAATTAAAAGGCCAGTATGTTCAGAATAGAGGGAAAGAGAAAAGAAAGGACAATAATATAAAGAGTGAATATAAGACAGAAAAAAGGACAACGGTATTAGAAATAAAGGTCAGAAAACTAAGGGGACAAACAAAGAGATTTAGTTTAAGAGAGACAATCAATGATGGAGGATAGAAAGATGTGGAGGAAAGGGGATAGTGTTTATGACCAAATCAATACTGACAGTAAAGAGGAAATGGAGGATGAGGAAATACAGCAAATGTGAATTGCTCCCTTGCAGCACCTAATATATAAAGAATAAAAAAAGTGAGAAAGAAAGAAAGAAAAGGAAAAAAAAGGTCAAAAGTGAGGGGGAAGCAAGCAAAAAAAGAAAAAGAAAAAAAAGAAAAAAGAAAGAAAAAATGGCCTTGGGGGAAATAAGGGAAGCTACTTAAAACAAGACCACAGACCAACAGAATACCAGACAAAGTTTCAAGCAAGGAATCCTCTTTACAGTTAAATAAAATGCTTAGAGATCTGATGTTCCCCTTTTCTCCCTTCCTCACTTCAATCTCTCCTAGTACAGCAGGAAAAGCTGCCTGAGAGGTCCGGTAGGAGATTCAAGTGGGTACTTGTTGAACCAACTCTGCACAGAAAACAATGACTCTTAATTTTCAGAGAGATATCAGCCACACCTCACCAGGAAACCCAAGTATGCCATTGGAAGCTTGGAAAGCATCTACTACAGTCCCTCTCCTTTATGTGTGCTACGAAAGGGCTAGTTGATTTTCTGACTCCACCTTCTCCCAGACCAAGTTTCCTATCCCAGGGTATTTAGGTGAATTGTGCTTTCTCAGCAGATTTGCCACACCTTTCTTCCCAGTTTCTCCCCAAGCCAGCTATTATCTTCCTCCAAGCAGAAAAAAGAAAAAAAAAAGTGGGGAACATCAGAAAAATTAAACCGGTATTGATGTGGGCTGTGGGTGGGAGGCTCTTTGTCTCTTCAGAGATAACCTAAGCTCTCTGACTTGTGGGTGTGATGGTAAGAGGCTTGGTAACAATGGCAATGACTCCAGTCCCAGGAAACAGTTTAACAATGCAAGATCTATAAACTTTAAGTATTTAGGGGAAATGCAAACCAAATATGCTAAAAACTTATCTAGAATGCCTGAAATCCACGCTAAAAGCTTACCTAAGATGTGGAAGTTATATATGCTTATTGAAGCCTATTGAGAACTGAAACAAAGGGACCATTTGGCTTTTCCTCTCTGTATAAAAGGGATTCAAAAATCTTGTTCGGGACTCGGGATTGAAACAGAAAGCTCCTGAGTTCGGCCAACTCTCAATAAACCATTTTTCCTTCTCAAAATCATTCCTGAGTCCTGGCCTCTCTATACTCAAATAATTGAACCTCTCTCAAATTCTACTACAGTATTAGTCAGGCCTCCCTGCTGCACCCCCTCTGATCCCTCCCGCACACAGAATCAGTCCAAAACCAGAGGCCTAGGGCAATCCCAGAACTCTGAGATCGCTGGACTCAAGAAAGAGAAGTCCCGGACACTGCAGATGCAGGGTACATAGATCTGTGGAACACGGGTTACAGGAGCTCACGGAACATGGACCTGGGGACCACACAGCCCAGGAATGCCACCTCAGAACCGACAGTTCTCAGCAAACACCTTGGCCACCAGCTGCAGGAAGAAGGGTCCTGCCAGCCCACAAATTCCGACCTCTGTACTTATAAGCTGCAATTATACCTTCAGCAAACACTACTTCCGTCACTGCCTCTCCAAATCAATATCCATACACCCTCCACCCTGCAATCCCCCAATACAGCCCGCTCTGGCAAGAATCCAAACCCACTCGGCCACCTCTTTGCAAGAGAGATCGTAAGGTGCACTCACTCAGATGCCATCTTCACAATTCATAATTAACCTGGTGTTTCCTCCCTGGCATCTTCTGGTATCTGAGAGATCAAAGACTGAGGCAGACATAACTTTTTGAAATACAATCCAACATGATTTGTAAAAGAGTTACATAGTGTGTAGTTGAATGCATAGGATTGTCCTCCACCCATTTGATGTCTGACTTAGCATTACATATGACACTGTAGTTTACAACATCTAAATTAACTTATTTAAATTCTTTATCTTGCAAGAATGATGTTCCTACACCTTTCTTACATTATTAGACAACACCAAGAATGAGTTCAGAAAAAGGCTCCCCACCTTCTCAGCTTTCTCCATGATCCTAGCAGGCATCATTAGTATTGAACTGACTACCTTGCTTCCCTGTGATTTCTGCATCATAAGGCAAAAGGGTAATAAATCCTAATATGTAAGTTTTGCAAGCATTTATGGGAAAATGTGGAGGGGTGGTAAGGGCCAAGGACAGAAGTTGTGGTGCCACCACAATACTGGAGTGGAGAGTGCATGCTTATAACAAAATTGCCTGGGTCACCATTATGAATTCCATCAGCCAGAATTGTAACCAGTCACATAAAATACATGCTATTAGTCAATTATTTTATATCATTGCCATTTGGGTTGTGGGTTGTAAAACTTGTTTGATATTGAATCAATAAATAGTTCTGGTTTAATATTTAGAAAGACAGACCTTATGAGTTATACTCTCTGGGTACTACATGTGGCAATACATTCTGAATAAATTTTGTCTGATTTTCCAGCTTCACATGTAGAGTGAATTGAATGGTGCTTTAGGATCCCAAGAGAGTCATCCTAAAGTAGGAAAAATGGAAAGTGAGTCCAGTGGACATGAATACCAAGAATTGTATGAACTTTGGTCATTCATTAGTGTTAAGATTCAACAAAGAATATAAGAGAAATTTGAAAGCGGAGGCATGAAGAACCACTCTACATATCTAAGAAAAGTGAGAGGATGACATTTCATGAGACTTTGACATTTAATTAAGGCATTTTACTTTATTTTATTTATTTTTAATTTAATTTTTAATTCTCTTTAAGAAGTTAACAGATCACACAAAATGTTACATTAGAAAACAAAAGAGGTTCTCTTATACCCCACTCCTCATTCCCCCCTCACCTTATCATTTTTAATTGTATTTTTTGAAGATACATAGATCACAAAAAAATGTTACCTTAAAAATATAAGAGGTTCCCATATACCCCCCCACACTCCCACCTCACTCCTCCCACATCAGCAACCTCTTTCATCATTGTGGCACATTTATTGCATTTGGCGAATACATTGTGGAGCACAGCTGCACCACATGGATAATAGTATACATTGTAGTTTACACTCTCCTCCAGTCCATTCAGTAGGTTATGGCAGGATATATAATGTCCAGCATCTGTCCCTGCAATATCATTTTGGACAACTGCAAGTCCCAAAAATACCCCCACATCACATCTCTTCTTTCCTCTACCTCTCTTCAGCAACTACTGAGGCCACTTTATCCACATCAGTGCTACAATTCCTTCCATTATGGCATTTTAAAGATCAACAAATTAATATTTTCAGGTATTAATTCAATATATATTTATTTATCATGTATTGCATGCTGGACAAGGTTCCAGCTCCTGGGTTGCAAAATGGAGAAAGCAAACTTGGTTTCTGTTCTTATGGAGCCTACATTCCAGCAGAGGAGATAGCCAATAAATGAAAAAACAAATGTATAATAAAATGTTACCTAATGAGAAGTGTTATGAAGAAAAAATAAAGCAGAATAAGGGAATTGAGACTGATGGATGAAGGGAAAGGGGAATTATGTGAGATAAACTGCTCATAAAATGTACTATTTGAACAGAGGTCTGAATAATAAGGAGCTGGCCATAGGAAGAAACAAGGGAAGAGGTTTACAGGAAGGGGTTAAAATAAGTTTGAGTAGATTGATGGAAAGAAAGATAGTGTGGAATGCCCAGCAGAGTGAGAAATTGAAGCAGTATTAGAAAATGAATTTAGTTAAGGAATCAAGGTGAAATCCTATGGAGATCATCTGAGCACACAGAGATTATTTCTAAATGTTATGGGATGCAGACTACCTGTTCATATTGAAAACCTGAATAACTTTAATTATTTTGGTACCTGCACAGGCCTGCTGAAAAGTCTATATAAGCAGAAGTATGGGAACTTCATAAAAGGGTAGCCTCCTCAAGCTAGAGAATTAGCAAGTATAATTTTTTTTTTCTCAAAGCCAAGGAATACTTTTGAACAGACTACTTACACCATCAACCTCTCCCTCATTCCTTATTCTTGCCGAGTCACTGACTAATTTTGGCAATATCATACTCTCATCTTTTTGCTTAGAGTATATTCTATTTTGGCATATCATGTTGACGGATGTAATTAGAGAAGAAAAGCTGCCTGGCGATTTAAAGTGTTGTTTCTTGACTGAGCCATTATTTTGAATGGAAAAGAGGAAACATGAAACCTTTAAAGAAGCAGTGCTCGAAAATGTGTTCACCGAGTGCCTTGAATGTGCCATAATGATGGAGGAGGTTGTCAGTGTGGGAGGAATGGGGTGGGATGTGTGTGGGGGGGTATATGGGAACCTCTTGTCTTTTTTAATGTAACTTTTTTTTGAAGTATATATCTTCGAAAAACACAATTAACAAAAATGTTGGGGTGGGTGGGTGGGGAGTGGGGTATATGGGAACTTATGTTTTTTTATGTTTTTAAATGTTTTTTAATGTAACATTCTTTGTGATCTATTAACTTTAATAAAAAAGTGTAAAAAACAAAATAAAGTAAAAAAATGCAGGAATGTTTGACCTTTAAAAAAAAGGGTGCAAAACTATTTCCTATTGCAACTCAACTGACATATCTGCCAACTCACCTTGAGAGCTAGCATCTCTGAAACACCCACAGTTAATGCTGAGAAATTTTCTCTCATATAATTTCTGAATGGCTTTCAAATCCATTGGGTTTCAAAGGTATAATTAAAACTTATTATTCTCCTTTACATTGACAACCAGCTGTGAGATAATAGAAAGAAAGAAAACAAGATTTTTTTTCCCTTTTAACCACCAAAATCATTTGCTGGATTTAAACAGATATTGTTCTTTTATGTATTTAAAAACCCCTCATATCTCTTTAGATCAAGGGATTATTAAATTGAATTCCAGTCAAATTAAAATTTAAGTACATAAGCTAAGAAAAAGCCAATAAAGAGACTCAAATATATTATCATTTTCCATAAATGAGGTTTTGTTTTAAACAAAATAGCAAAATTTGAGTTGGGATAAAATCTGAGGTAGTTTTTACAGCATTTGCTATCATGTCAAATATGTATCCATTCTACATATATCATTAATACCATCCCAGGAAATTTTCATTTTTCCTTGTTGGAATAATGCTCATCAGGAATTTGCCACTTCTATGTCAATGATTGTGAGTAGTGTGGAGGATCATTCAAGCCCATTGGTTAATATTTTATTTTCCTTTAGCTGCTAAAAATGTCAGTTTGAAATTCACTTTAGCAAATGACCATTTTGTAATCATTAGCCATTTACAAATGTTCATTAATTTACAAATATTTGTTGAATTGCAGGCAATATAAGTTTCCTACTGGAAACCAAATGGGAATAAAAACCCATTGTGAAATTTTTCTCTAATCTTCCATTCAGGGTAAAAAATTTTGGTCAAATATGGATATCGTGGTATTTGTCTTATGGTGAATGGGAATCATATTTCAAGAAAATTTTGTCTTCTCATTGGACTGTAAGGGAAACCTCTTAAGTGTCATGTTAGATGCTCTTGATCTCACCTGTTTCCAGAGCCTATGGTCACTTGTTTCACGTTAGCCACTGTTTTGATGACCAAGTCAGAGAGAGAGTGATGCTTAACTTCATGCAAACACAACCAAATAATTTATGTGATGCACATGTCCTTTCCTTCGAGAATCCTGCTCCTGGAATCCCCTATTGTGGGTAAGACATGAGGTGCCAGAGGACCCAATCAGTAACTATGTGTTCACAATACATAAATGAAGAGCATTTAATGTCCCTTGGAATCACAATTTATCAATTAGAGACAGGAGGTAGTAGATAAATTCTTCTTTCTTTTTCTGTCACACAGTCCTGAGATGCAACAGTTTATATGACTTCTCAGAAGATAACACTAAAGATTATGCTATCAGTTGAGCTTGATACAATCAGTGGCCATGTATTAATGAATCCTCTCATATTTACTCTCCCTATCTCTGATTCACTCCCTTTTCCCCTTACTCCTAGATTCTGAAATTGCACTTCCTGACATTTTAGTAGCACAAAAGCTTTTGTCTCAGACTCTGATAGGCCCAGCCTTAGATAGGCTACTGAAGCAAAAATAATCACACTTAAGTTTTATAAAAGTGATAAAATTTGATTCAGAATTCTAATTTTTCTGCAAATTAAATAAGCATTTATGGGAGTTATTGTAGTTGTTCCTAAATATTACAGATCTCATCATTCAAGACACATGGTAGCATTGTGTTTTACAGCTCCTTTGAATTTAATCGTGGCCATGTGACTATGAACAGAAACAAAATATGTCTCATCTGGGCAGAATCTTTAATAGACAGTTCATGATTCCCCACATTTCTTTCTCCATGCTAAGATAGTACCTCTGTTAACCCAGGCTCCCACAATTACTAAAGCAAAGACACTTTAACCTATGTTGAATATGTATCATGAGCACGAAATAAAACATTTTTGGGTGAAGGTTCAGAGCTTTGAGTTGATATGTTCCTTCACCATAATATAGTTCATCTTGACTGATAAAGCATACTTTTTCCCCAAAGTAAAGGACACCACACATCAATTTAGCAATCTTGATACCTAAATTTCTACATCTTCATCTCTTTAAAACACTGCCTCTGTGATTTGTGGTGACTTCTCTACAACAGATTTGAGAATCACTAGTGTAAACTACTAGAATCTTTTCCATGTATGTCTCATACAAAGAATATTTGAATATTGCTGACACAACTGAATATTTTCTCAATAATTCTGAAATAGGTTTCTAAACTTATGTATATCTCTTGACAAATTATTATCATTAAAACTTCCATTAAAAGTTACACTCAGAATTGTGGGAAGATGACATCAGCTTAGGCAGACAGGACTCAATTCTCCCACATAACCAATAGACAAAGAGCCAAAAGTTGTTCAAGATATATGCTTTGGGAGTCAACAGACAAGAACAGTGCTCACAACCCCAAGGAGGGTGAGAGACAGAGAGACAAAGAATCCAAAACAACAAATGTCATTTACCAAATCATCACAACAAGTAAGAATGATTCCCCTCTCTTACCTCCAATATGTTAAGAAGGAGTAAATGCCCTGGTTCATTGGAACTGACTGAGAGGGCAAGAAACATCTTCCTCCATGTCAGCATTTACAAGGGAAAAGAAAAGCGGAGTTGAGGCGCTTTTCTTCAATGAATTTGGCCAGCAGAGCCCATTTTGTGTCTCAGTTCTGGCGAGAGCAAAACCCAAGAAAATAGAGATTGAATCACTCTCTTGGAAAGGAGTGCTGATGAACACCATCTGCTGCCTGATTTGGAAATTTCATGGACCAAAACTGCTTTTCATTCTCTCTGTACCCTTAATGCTTGTAAAAATAACCTGGACCACATTAGGGAGTCCCTGGCATTACTTTTCTAACTTAAGCTGGGAAATTTTAAAGACAGAATAAGTTGACCCAAATATCAAAGAAGAGAAGTGAAAACAAATAGGCAAGATAAAGAAAGTGGCCATCAGAATAAATTCATCAACATATCCAGATGCTTAGGTATCAGCAAAAATTTACAAGCCATTCTAAGAAACAGGAAGAGGTGACCAAGGTAAAAAAAAAATGTCAAATATCCTGAAGAGATACAGGATTTAAGACAATGAATCAATGATAATCACAGAACCCTCCTAAATTGATTCAAAGAGTTCAAAGAAAATATGACTAAAGTGATAAGTGATAAAGAATATTAAGAAAACAATGTGTAGGGCATAAAGAACAAATTGGATGCTTGCAAGAAAAGCAACAGACCTTATGGGTATGAAAGACACAATGAATAAGATTTAAAATATATTAGAGTCATATAAGAGCAGATATGATTGGCTGGAAGACAGTGATTTTGAAGACAGAACATCTGATCTCAAAAGAACAGGAGAAGAGAAAGAAAAGAGAATGGAAAAATGAAACAAGTTATCAGGGAAATTAATAACAATGCAAAATGTACAAATATGTATTATTGGTGTCCCAGAAGGAGAAGAGAATATTTGAGAAATAATGGCTGAAAACTTCCCAATCGTTATGAAAGACATACATATCAATATCCAAGGAGGACAATCATCCCAAACAGAATAAATATGAATAGACCTATCCCAAGACACCTACTATTCAGAATGAAAAATATCAGAGATTAAGAGAGGATTCTGAAAGCAGTAAGAGAAAAGCAAATCATCACATACAAGGGAACTTCAATGAGATGAAGTGGCAACCTCTCATCAGAAACCATGATGGCAAGAAGAAAGTGTTATGATGTATTGGAGGTACTGAAAGAGAAAAACTGCCATCCACAAAATCTGTATATGGAAAAACTGTCTTTCAAAAATAAGGAGAACTACTTAATTGTCGCAGACAATCAAAATCTGATCGAAGTTGTTTTAAAAAAGCAGAATTGCAAATGATATGAAAGGGAGTGCTGAAACCTGAAAGAAAAATAGAAGGATGAGACTTAGAGAAGAGTGTAGAAATTAAGATTAGTAGGAAGGATAAACTAAAGTGTGTAAAGACAATAATACAATATGACAATGGAAAGCCAAATGACAAAACGGATGAAGTAAGAAATGCCTTTTCCAGTAATAACATTGGATGTTAATGGCTTGAACTCACCAATTAAAAGACAAAGGCAGAATAGATAAAAAATATGAGCCATCTATATGGTAACTCAGATATAAAAACACAGGATAAAAGTAATAGATTATAAAAATATATCCCATGTAAATAATAACCTAAAATGAGCTGGAGTAGTTATACTAATATCAGAAAAAATAGGTTTTACATATAAAACTGTCATAAGGGACAAAGTTGGTCATTATATTTTAATAAAAGGGGCAATTCACCAAGAAGATATAACTATACTAAATATTTAAGAATCTAACATATATGCCACAAGATACCTGAGGCTCACACTGACAAAGACGACAGAAGAAATAGATGTCGCTGCGATAATATGTGGAGAATTCAATACAACAATCTCAGTATTGGATAGAACATCTGAACAGAGGATCAGTAAAGAAACAGAGAGTTTGAAAAATATCATAAAAGAACTAGACCTAAAAGACATTTATAGAGCAATGCACTCCAAAAAAGCAGGACACATATTCTTTTCAGGTGCACATGGATCTTTCTCTAAGTTAGACAATATAT
This sequence comes from Dasypus novemcinctus, assembly GCF_030445035.2. Classification (NCBI taxonomy): domain Eukaryota; kingdom Metazoa; phylum Chordata; class Mammalia; order Cingulata; family Dasypodidae; genus Dasypus; species Dasypus novemcinctus. The sequence goes on along the minus strand of NC_080704.1, from coordinate 104,201,961 downwards.
TGGGTCACAAGACAAACCTCAATAAATTTAAAATATGAAATTATACAAAACATTTTATCTGATCCTGACTGAGTGAACCTGGAAATCCATAATAGAGAGAGATGGGGAAAAGATAAATATATGGAGATTTTTTGATTTATGATTCAAATCATTTAAATTCTGGAATATGCAAACCAATCCAATTTATCATAAAGAATATCAGTACTTACCTGGGGACAAAGTAAGAGGTTGGAAGAGGTGGACTGGAGGAATTAGAAGAGAACAAGAGAAAATTTATAGGATTGTTGGAAGTTTTATTTTTAAAAAAATACATAGATAATACAAAATGTCACATTAAAAACTATAAGAGGTTCCCATATAACCCCACTCCTCTCCCCACCACTCTCCCACATCAACAATCTCTTTAATCACTGTAGCACATCCATTGCATTTGATGAATACATTTTGGAACACTGTTACAAAGCATGGATTATAGTTTACATTGTAGTTGACACTCTCTCCCAGTCCATTCAGTGGGTTGTGGCAGGATGTATAATGTCCTGCCTCTATCCATGCAATATCATTCAGGACAATTCCATGTCCCCAAAATGCCCCCATATCACATCTCTTCTTCCCTTTCCCTGTCCTCAGCAACTCCTATAACCATTGTCTCCACATCAATGATCCAGTTCCTTCCATTGCTAGAGTCACAATAATTCTATAGGAAAATACTAGTAAGAACATACTGATCTATATTTATTCCTCCATCCTGAGGACCCTGGGATGGTGATAACAACGCCACCTCTAAATCAAGAGGGGTCTTAGATAACACATGCCTGATGGATGGGATCCTCCTGCTTGCAGCTGTACACTCTCCCAGTTACCTGGTGTGGTGTTTTACCACCTTCACGTCAATGTTAGCTGCCTTGGCAAGTCCAATGAACTAGAGAGTAGGTGTTGCAACGCTACTGAGACTCAGGGCCCAGCTGGCACATAGACAGTCCAGAGATTAAAGTCTTCTGAGCATACACCAACCCAAGCACCAACCACAGTTTCAGATAGAAGAGGCATGTGTAGAGAAGTCACATATGAGTCCAACACCATCACACTCAGGAGCACAAGGACCAAAGTAGGACCCACTGGCAAGGCACTGAACCCCAGAGCCATCTGTAATGTTGTAGGACCAGGGTGTCTCCACAGCCCTCAGGAGAACCAGTCCCTGAGGTTGTATCTACTTTGACTGTCTCAGATCCTACTGAGATGTGCATAACCACAATCCCTCGGATGAACTCCTGTTTCATTTTGAAATCTTTTAGCCATATAAACTCATTTGTCTTTACCATTTTCCCCATTTAATCAAGATCTTTTTGTAGTTACTTCACCAGTTAGTGTTTGGTATTAGTCCCTTGCTGCCAGGGAGCCTCACCCTGGGGAGTCATATCCCACACTGGGGGCAAGGTAATGCATTTACATACTAAGTTTGGCTTACAGAGTGGCCACATTTGAGCAACTCAGGAGGTAACTCTTAGGCATCCTGCAGCTCTAAACCTAGTTGAGATTTCAAGCACACAGTTTCATAAGCAAATTCATCAGTATCAACCGACCATAATTGGACCAGCCTTCTTCCCTGGTCTTTGCCCTTGCACTTGGGAGATTGTTGCTGCTTCATTGCGGTGTGTGACAGAGTTCCTTGGAATGAGACTCAACACTCTCTCAGTTGTTTTGTGGAATTCTGCCCATTATGTCAATACCCAGCTAATATCTGAACATATCTATCTACCCTATACGCATGCCCTGGAGAACTCCTCTCACCCATGCATCATCCGTCAATGACACCCAATATCAGTGCTCCTTCATTGCCATAGTTGAACCCCTCTGTGATCCAAAACTTCTTCAAAAATAAAGTCTAATATATTGCCAAATTCAATGAATAGCAAAATGAAATTTTTATGATGGGTTTAAAGATTAGAAATAGAATACATAATTTTGAAAAACTAAAATAAATTTTAAAAATTAATTGCATTATTAAAAATGAAAAATGTCAAAAATTTTTGACATGTTTTGACTTTCATCACTGTAATTTGTTTTTTTTCTTTTTATTTATTTATTTATTTCCAAATTCTACTCAATCTATTCATTTTTTTAAAAGATCTTACATTAAAAAAATATGAGGTCCCCATTCGCCCCCACCACCTCCACCCCACCACTCCCCCTCCCCAATAACACTCTCCCCCATCATCATGTCACATCCATTGCGTCTGGTGAGTACATCTCCGGGAATCGCTGCACCCCATGTCCCATGTTCCCCACCATAGCCCACACTTTCCCACATTCCATCCAGTGGGCCATGGGAGGACATACAACATCCGGCAATTGTCCCTGGGGCACCACCCAGGACAACTCCAAGTCCCGAGAACGTCTCCACATCTCTTCTCTTCCTCCCCTTCCCTGCACCCAGCCGCCCCCATGACCACTTTTTCCACATCAGTGCCACATTTTCTCGATTATTAACCACAATAGTTCATGAATAGGATATCATTAAGTCCACTCTGATCCTTACTGTATTCCTCCTTCCTGTGGACCTTGGCTTGGTTGTGTCCATTCCACATCTATGTCAAGAGGGTGTTTAGATTCCACATGGATATTGGATGCAATCCTTCTGCTTTCAGTTGTAGGCACTCTAGGCTCCATGCTCATCACTGTAATTTTTGTTGCCCTGTATATACAGTGGGAGGCAATATTTTCCATTCTTTCCTCAATGTCTACATCCTTTATTTTATGTCTTCACAAAAATTGTAGGTCACAGTAAAGTCACATATAGAATATAGGGGACTCTCCTATTCTCAACATCAAACTCTCTGCTCCCTTCCCCAGCAATGATATTTTTGCATGTGGATGTTACATTTGCTGCAATTCATGTACAGATATTGAAACATAACTACTGACCATGGTTCCATTATGGTTTACATTATGGTTTACATTTTAGATTGTACTCTGATATAAATTTTTTGGTTCCATTATGGTTTACCTTACGGTTTACATTTTAGACTATTTACTTTTATAAATTTTTGGTCAAATTTAGGGTGACCTGTATCCACCTTTGCACACAGTCGTGCAGAACACTTCCCTTGCCTCCCAGTTACCCCCTCTTCTAACTATTCGATTCCTCTCTCCCCTTCTCTTCAGGGCTCACAATGACATCAAGATTCCTTGCTTAGAGGACAAGATTCATTGATACTTGCAACAATGCTGAAGGCTTGACACACTAGTCTGTCCTCCCCCACTGGGAGCTACCATAATCTCAAGAGACACTGTCCCCTCTGTTTGAGAACATCAGGCCTCCCCAGCATGGGGTTATTGCACCTTCTTATTAATTTGTATTGGCTCCACCCACTGAAACAACACATTATGATAAGATGAGCACTCACACACTCCATAGAAGCCTGCTCCAGGTGAATCCTGTGCCAGATTCCCCCCATCAAACACCTTAAACCAGTAACCCTTCCTTATTATATTTTCTAAAGAGTTTACTCAACATTATAGTTTCAACCACATACATGACAATATCCACTGTTCATCTTTCCCCCCCCATACCTCCCCCGATTCCTTGGAACATATAACCCATCCTCCCAACCCTATGCAAAGCCTGCAAAGCCCAACTCAATAGTATCCCTATACCCCATCTTATGCCTTCACTGTACAGCTACTTACCCCAACTTTATCATAGATTTTGCCCATGTGGGCATTGGATCATAACCTTTCTATCCTCCAATATTTCCTGTAAGCCTATTTTATAGTTTCCAGCTCTCTGAGACAGATTGATTTGCTTAATTTATATCAGAGAGGTAACGTAATATTTGTCCTTGAGTGCATGGCTTTCCTCACTTAACATAAGCCTTTTGGCTAAGATCAAGAGTATTATCTGTTCTTATCAGTTTAATTTATGGATATTTAAAAATAAATTTACATAATCAGCACATCAAGAAGAAATTGCAAGATACTTCATCAAACACCATGAGACAAAAGTAAATGAGACCACAACATATCAAACTCTATGGGACATTTCAAAGGCAACACAGAGATGGACATTTATATGCTTCAATGCTTACATTAAAAAAAGAAGAAAAGACGTACAATTGAAGATCTAACTGCACACTTACATAAAATAGAAAATAAACAGCAATCTAAGAGCAAACCAATTGGAAGGACAGAGATACTAGAGATCAGAACATTAATAATTGAAATCAAGAACAAATAAAAACAATAGAATATAACCAGAAGAACTAAAATCTGTTACATGAGTAGACATCTGTGCACCAATGTTCATAGTGGCATATTCACAATTACCAAAAGATGGAAACAACACAAATATCCATCAACCAAAGAATGGATAAACAAAATGTGGTATATACATATGCTTGAATACTATGCTGCAGTAAGAATAAATGAAATTAGGACAGCGGTGATTGTGTGGATGAATCTTGAAGACATTATACTAAGCAAAGTAAGCCAGATACAAAAGGACAAATATTACATGGTCTCATTAATACGAAGTAAATACAAATTATAAGTACATGGAATTAAAACCTGGAATATAAGTTATTAGGAGATAAGAGCAGCATTGAGAATAACTACTGATGCTTAATGTATGTAGAAGTTTTAATTAACTTGGCTGTAAAAGTGTGGAAATGGATAGATTTTATGGTAACACATTATATTGAGCAGCAACTGGTTTATAAATAGGATTGTGGCTGAAAAATATAGTCTGGGCAAGTAAATGCCAATAGAAAGAAAACTAAAGAATAATCTAGGGATTGAATACCACAGTGAACCCATAGGTGTATGAGGACAGTGTTTGGGCCAAAGTAGTTCCTGAGGGTAGGGAAAGGGAAGAAAAGATATGATGTGGGGGCATTTTCAGGACTTGGAGTTGTCCTGGGTGGTACTGCAGGGACAGATGCTGGACATTGCATGTCCTACCATGGCCCAGTGGGTGGAATGGAGGAGAGTGTAAACTATAATGTAAACCACTATCCATGTGGTTCAGCAGTGCTCCAAAATATATTCACCAAATGCAATGAATGTGCCATGATGATGAAAGAGGTTGTTGATGTACGAGTAGTGGGGTGAGGGGGATGGGGGGGTATATGGAGACCTCATTTTTTAAAATGTAACATTTAAAAAAAGTAAAGGAGATAAAAAAGAAATGCAACAGAATCCTTCTGTGAAGTAGAGCAGATGTACATAACTATTGCAGGGGATGGGAATATGGAGAAGCATGGGAAAACTATAATTGGTGGGGCCTTTAGACCCTGGTTAACAGCAATACTATAATATTCTTGCATCAATGCCAAAGCTGTACTGTGTTGATAATGGAGGTGTATGGAAAAAGTGTGCCAAATATATGCTATGTACCATGATTGGTGGTAATAGTCTGATGATATTATCTCATAATCTATAACAAATATTCCACCATGATGTGTTGTGGCACGGGAATCTACACATTTGTATGATTGTTTTACAAGTTCACAACATCTGTAACAAAAACATATTTTAAAAAATTGTGTGAGTTAGGGGAAAATACACCAAATATAAGATAAGGACTATAGTTGCTGGTATATTTTGACAATGCTCTTGCACAGTTTTAACAAATATGTCACAACAATGCAAATTGTTGGTGGAGGGGTGATATATGAGAACCCTGTGTGATATTATGTATATTTATTTGGTAAGTTCACAATCTTTACTTATATTTTATTTATATTTATTTATTTAAATATATTTATTATTTATAAATATATTTATATTTATTTATTTACTTACATTTTATTTTAAAAAACAAAAAGTCAAAAAACCAAACGTTTATTTGAGAAAAACATCAAAATTTAGCTAGACTGTTAATGAAAATATTGAAAAGATACAAATAAATACATGCAGAAATGAGAGTGGAGAAATTAACATTGATTCCACACAAATAAGAGAGATCATAATACAAAACTACAATCAAATGTATGACAAAAAATCTAGACAATTTGGACAAATTCCTAGATATACAAGAACCACCTACAGAGATTCTAGAAGAAGTAGAAGTCCTCAACAATGAATCACAAGTGAAAAGATTGAAATAAATCTTCAAAAACCTGCCAAAGATGAAAATCCTGTGACCACTTGGCTTCACAGATGAATTCCACCATTCATTCAATGGCAATCTAATCTATCGTAAGCTCTTCCAAACAACTGCACAGGAAGGAATGCTGTCAAAATCATTCCATGAAGCCAATATCACCCTAATACAAAAATCAGATAAAGATACTACAAAAAGAAAAAAGAAAATTACAGAGCAAATCTATACTGAATATAGATGCAGATATCCTCAAAAAAATGCAAGCCAAATCCAAAAGCAAATTAAAGGGAATATGCACCACAATCAAGTGGGTTTTATCCTAGTTATACAAGGGTAGTTCAACATAAGAAAATCAATTATTGTAATAAACCACATTGATAAATTGAAGAAAAACCATATGATCCTCCTCTTGATTGATGCAGAAAAGGCATTTGACAAAATGTAGCACCCTTACTTATTAAAAGCATTCCAAAATATTGGAATGAAAGGAAGCTTTCTCTGTATGGTAAAGTCTATATATGAAAAATATTCAGCTTATATTGTACTCAAAAAAATGAAAGATTGAAAGTTTTCCCACTTGAATTAGGAATAAGACAAGGATGCCTACTACCAAAGTTATTATTCAATATTGGGCTAGATGTTTCAGCTAGAGCAAATAAAACAAATAAGGGACCCAAATAGGAAAAGAAAAAATAAAATTTTCACTATTTGTTGATGATAAGATACTATCTAGTAAATCATTAAAAATCAACAACAAAGTTACTAGACTCAATATATGAGTTCCTCAATGTGGCAGGATATAAGATTAATATGGAAAAGTCAATAGCATTTGTGTACACTACTGCCGTGCTACCAGAAGAGTAAATCAGAAAAAAATTCCATTTATAATAGCGACTAAAAGAGTCAAATATTTAGGAATAAATTTAACCAAGGCCATAAAGGAACTGCATTCAGAAAAACACAAAACATTGCCAAAAGTAACTGAAGAAGACCTAAATAAATGGAAACACATTCTGGGTTCATGGATTGGAAGAATAAATATCATTAAGATGTCAACTCTACCACAATTGTTTTACAGATTCAATGCAGTCCCAATAAATTCCAAACAGCCTTTTATTTTGAAATACTTGGGTAAGGAAATTGACCTGGGACCACAGGGACACAACCACTTAACCTATATGCAATTCCTGCAACAGCATTTTTTGTTTTGCAGAAATGGAAAAGCCAATAATCAAATTTATTTGGAATGGTAAAGGGCTCTGAATAGCAAAAAAAAAAAAAAAAAAAAGTCTTAAAAAAGAACAAAGTTGGAAAACTCTCACTTCCTGACTTTAAACAATAGAATTTACTGACAACAGTAAAACAGCACAGTTCTGGCATAAGGACAGGCAGATTGACCAAAGGAACCAAATCAAGAACTCAGAAATTGACCCTCATATGTACTTTCAAGTCATTTTTTATTAGGATGTTAAGGCCATCCAGCTTGGACAGAACAGTCTATTTAACAAATGGTGCTGGGAGAACTGGATAGCTATAACCAAAATAAAGGAACAGGACCCTTATCTCACACCTTATACAAAAATTAACTCAAAATGGATAAACGACCTAAGTATAAAAGTAAAAATCATAAAACTCTTGGAAGGAAATATAGGAAAACATCTTCAAGATACTGTTGTAGGCAGTAGTTTCTTAAACCTTACATTCAAACTGTGAACAACAAAAGGAAAAATAAATAAATGGAACTGCCTCAGAATTAAACACTTTTGCACCTCAAACGACTTTGTCAAAAATGTGCTAAGGCAGCAAACACAAAGGTAGAAAATATTTGGCAATCACATATCCAATAAGGGCATAATATCCATTAAATAAAAAGAGACAAGTTATCCAATTAAACAATAAACAGACAAGTTACCCAATTAAAAAATCGGCCAAAGACTTGAAAAGAAAATTGTCCCAAGAAGAAATACAAATGGCAATGAAACACATGAAAAAATGTTCAACATCACTAGTGATTAGAGAAATGCAATCAAAACTACAATGAGATATGATTTCACATCTATTACACTGCTAAGAAGTAAAAAGTTTGGAAAACTGTAAATGTTAAAGAGGATGTGGAGAGATAGGAATGCTTATTCACTGGTGGTGCGAATACAGAATGGTATAGCCACTTTGAAGGACTGTTTGACAGTTCCTAAGGAAATTGGATAAAGCCTTGTGATATAAGAATGCCTATATTTGACTTATGAAGAATTGTGAATCTCCATTAATCTGTTATTTATCAAAGAAACCAAACTTTGAGCCTTATAAACTAATATCAAGCATTGTGCTGTTTTCAGAGCAGGTCAGAAAGCTCATGCTCTTGGGCATGAGCTCAGTTAATTATAACTGAAACCAAACAATAGGCCCGCATTCTTTCTTCCTGTTTTGGTAAGAATAGTTAATGATAAAACTCAGGTCTATAATCACAATATACCTTAGTTCTTTACCTGATTTATGTCACTCCTGTCTGTCCCAGTTTAATGATCCATAGATAGGGCAAGGCACCTTCTGGATGGCATGCTCCTCCGTGGGGGAACTGGTCATTTTCCCAGGGAAGGGCATTGGTAGTTTGGAATGTGCTGAACACTCATGAGTTGCCTGTTTGGAAGATCTCTGAGATTTTGGAGTGCCTTAAAATGGGAGGCCCCTGTGGCTGCCAGTTGAAGTCTCATCTGGGAGAGGAGGCTCTGCCTATGACCATAATTCCAATCAGTACTCTGGCCAGCTGTTAAACAGGCCTTCCTAGCTTTGTGAAATACCAGATGTAGGGTTTTCCCCCATTTGGTGAGTTATTGTACATATACTTTCATTTTTCCTCTGTTATCTAATTGATCCATTTCTCTTTGTTATATTGTTATTATTAAGCTACCATGATTGGTTGATCTAAACTCATACAAATACTATCCATTTAAATAAATAAGGCTCTCTTTAGTTAGCATTCTGGATTTCTGCCTTTTCCTTAGCAAAACAACTTACCATACAACCCAGCAATGCCATTGCTAGGTACATACCCAAAAGAACTGAAAGCACCATCATTAATAGACATCTGCACACCTATGTTCATAGTGGCATTATTCCTGATTGCTATAAGTTGGAAACAACACAGGCATCCATCAACTGTTGATGAGATAAACAAATTGTGGTGTATGCACACAATGGAGTATAATGCAGCAGTAAGAAAAAGTGAATTAGTGAAGCATATGACAGCATGGATGAACCTGGAGGACATTATGTTGAGTGAAGCAAGCCAGACGCAAAAGGACAAATACTGTATGGTTGCACTATCATGAACTAAAGATATTGTGTAAATCCATGTAGTTAATAAGTAGAATATAGGTCATCAGAAAATTGGTGAAGGGTAGAGAATGGAAAGCTAAGGGTTAATCTTTGCAGAATTGGTTAAAAAGTTATAAATCTTTGGAAATGAATGGAAATGGTAATAGAACATCATGGTGTTTGTGAATAGCAGAGCTATTATATGGGTATGACATCGGTTAAAAGGGAAAGTCTAAGGACATTTATATTACTAGAAGGAAAGCTAAGAAATATAATGTAGGACTGTATAACATAGTGAGACCTCATGTAAAATACTAATTTGAATGATATTTCATATATGAGTGCTTTTACAAAATATACGTATAAACTAGAGCAAAGGAAACAGAATAGCAGCTATTACAGCAGGGGATGCATAGAGATTGAGAAGTCAGTTTTGTGTGTTTGGATTTGTTATTATTATTATTATTATTATTACTGGAATAATGAAATTATCTAAAAATGATTGAAGTGATGAATGCACAACTATGTTATACCAAAAACCACTGATTGTACAGTTTGGATGGATTTATGTTTTATTAATAATTATCAATAAAATTGATTATTTAAAACAAAAAAATACTATTGGAGACTCAAAGAATTTGAAATAAGATTTAATATCTTCATTTAACAAAATCACTTGTCTTACCCAATGCTTATTGGAACTGTTATTCATTTTTGACCCGCATATAAATAATCTTATTAAGATTTATCCTCCTTTCACTCCCTCTATGCCCCATTGTCACTGCTGTTTAACAGCCAGGAAGTTTAAGATCACCAGAGTGCTTCCTTAAAAGTCATAATAAAGGGAAGTGGATGTGGCTCAAGGAATTGGGATCCCATCTACCATAAAGGAATTCCAGGGTTCAATGCCCAGGACTCCCGGTGAGGGAAAATTGGCATGTGTGGTAACCTAGCCCATGCAGAGTGCTGGCCTGTGCAGAGTGCTTCCCTACACAGGAATGCTGTCCCATGCAGGAGTGCTGCCCCATGCAGGAGTGCTGGCCAATGAAGAGAGCTGGTTCAGCAAGATGATGCAACAAAAAGACACACTGAGGAGAGATAATAAGAGATGCAGCACATCAGGGAGTTGATGTGGTACAAGAGAATGATCATCTCTTCCACTGTGGAAGGTCCCAGTATCGATTACCATAGATGCCTAATGAGAATAGAAGCAGACATAGAATAACACACAGTGAATTCACACAGAGCAGACAATGGAAGGAGGGGGCATAAATAAATAAATAAACAAATCTTAAAAAGTAATAATGAATCCTTACATAGCACTTACTATGTTCCAGTCCTCATCCCAACCACATTTTAATCCTCATGATATACTTTTCAGATAGGTATTAATATTATCTACATGCCTACTTTATAGTCTTTGAAACCAATGCTCAGAAATTTTGACTCTTTCCTCCAAGGCCATTTAAATAGTAAGTGATAAAGTCAGTTTTGGAACTCGGGCAATGTGGGTCTAGAACCAAACACATAGTGCCCCAAGAATATCAATAGAAAAGCTGGGGGAAGCACAAGACAGGACCAGAAAGTGAGAAATCAATTTATTCCTGGGAATGCAAGTTTGAATACTTTAGTGGCCAGACACGTACTGTACAAGCGTGAAGCCTGTGCAGGAGAGGAGGGAACAGCCATTCCTGTAAGTTTAGCCATACAAAATATAGTTTTCAATCTTGTCTTTTTTAGAGTTGTTCTTTTTTCCTCTGTCTTTTAAATTTGCTCAGTCTACTTAAATGGAGAGGAGCACTAGAGTATCACTTTTTTAATGCACTGGTTCAATTTCTTCAAGGTGGCCTGAAGATTGATAAAATGGAGTTAGAATCTATTATTAGTAGTCTCCCACAGAAAGAAATTTTGCTCCCCCCCCCGTTTGTGCACTCATTTGTATGTGCATGCACATGAGGACATACATATGAGTTCTGTTCTGTAGATCTGAAACAAGTACTTTTACCTTTATATTTGCCCATGTGTATACTTCATTATTTTTGTCTCTAAAGAAAGTTAAAAATTGTAGTCAGAGTTTTTTTCTGAAGTGGCTGACAGAACATTGATTAACATTTCTTGACTTTATGCACCAACCCTCTAAAATTTTCTCAAATTTATTTGGAATATGAGAATATCATTTATTCACTCCTATCTACACTAATTTGATCAACCTTTTTAGATAACACTGATTAATTGAAATTTGACTCATAAGGTGCCTATAGCAAGTCACACTGAGGCATCTGTATTGCAATTTTCGCAAAGGTCATATCAATGGATTTAACCCCAATGAAAAAGGTTTTTTAACACAGGTGTCTTTTCACTCCAAAAAACAGTACTGATTTATGTAGAATAGAAAATGGATAATAAGGAGGTTTTCAGGAGGTAACTCTTTGGCATTAATTTTATTTAAGTTTCACTTTTACAGTAATAAACATCATGAACACAAGCATTAATATTGAGTATTTCACATGTAGGACTGTTCTCATTTCTTAGACTTGGCTCATATATTCCAGAGATTTTTGCCATTTTACTGAGAATGTGTCAGCACTCCCCTGGAGGGGATTTTAATATTTTGTTATCTGCTATGTGGGACTCTATCTATGAAGAAAACATGCCTATGACAACATGAATACATTAGTATCCCATGGAAGTATGCTTTAGGTGCATTTTTTCCTGATATGTCACACCCCTATCAATACCCTGTACTATTATGTAGCTTTGTTTTAGATTGTGAAAGAATATTCTTATAATTGGATTCTAAACCAAAATCCTCTGTCAGCCCAGAGTTCACTGAGTTGTACTGCTGTCTGTTTAATCCTATAACTTTCCTTTTAGCATCATGTATGACCCAAACATTCCCCTTCCAAAACCATTCATACTCACTTTCAGTGCCATTAATTATATTCATATCACTGCACCACCATCCCCTTCATCCATTGACAAACCATTACCATCAACCTTATTAAAAATTATGACAGATTATACTTTGACTCACCTATGTCTACTCTTCTTTTCTCTCCTGATAACCTATTTTCCTTGACACTACCTCCATGAGACTTTTCGATATCCTTAGTCCATATTCTTCAGATATTGAAATATTTGTCTTTTTGTGACTGGCTTACTTTACTCAGCATAAGGTTCTTGAGGTTCATCCATGTTGTCATATGTCTCAGTACTTCATTGCTGGTTATAACTGAATAATATTCCATCATATATATATATATGTTACATATATACAACATTTTGCTTATCCATTAATTTGTTTCTAGACACTGGGGTTGTTTCCATCTTTTGGAAATTATGACTAATACCACTATGAACAATTGCATGCTTGAATTCTGTTGGGTATATATCTAGTAGTCGAATTGTTAGGTCATATGGCAATTCTATACTTAGCTTCCCGAGGAACCACCAAATGACTCTTGTCATTGGCTGCACCAGTCCACATTCCAATCAGCAATGAATTAGTATTCAAATTTCTTCCCATCCTCTCCAACACTTGTAGTGTTCTATTTTTTAATGACATACAGCCTAATATGAACAAAATGATATCTCACTGTAGTTTGGATTTACATTTCCCTAATAGCCAGTAATGTTGAGCTTCTTCTCACATGCTTTTTAGTCATTTGTATTTCCTCTTTGGAAAAGTGTCTGTTTAAGTCTATTGCTCATTTTAAAATAAGTTGTTATTTTTTAAATTACTGAGTTGTAGGTTTTCTTTTTGCATGCTGGATATTGGCCCCTTATATAATAAGCAGTTTCCAAATATTTCTCCCATTGAGAAGGTTGCTTTTTCATTGTCTTGGCAATAGTTTCTGAGGCCCAAAGTTTTTAATTTTGAGGAAGTTCCATTTATCTATTTTTTCTTTCATGCTCATGATGTGCATGTGAATTTTGTGAGACCTTTTCCTATCACAAGTTCTCATATATTCTTCCCTATGTCATATACTAGGAGCTTTATGGCCTGGATCTTTTATTTAGGTATTTGATCTATCTTGAGATAATTTTTGCATAGGGAATGAAATACCCTGATTCTTTTGGATATGGCTGTACAGTTCTCCCAGCAGCATTTGTTGAAGATACTATGCTTTCCCAGTTGAGTGGGCTTCATCCTTGTCAAATATCAGTTGGCATAGCTGTATTGATTTATATATGAATGCTCAATTCAGTTCCATTGGTCAATATGTCTGTTTTTGTGTTAATACCATAGAATTTTGCCATTGAAACTTAGCCTAATGCTTAATGCTTAAGAGTTGCCTATTTCAAACCTCCTTGTTACTCAAATGTTGCCTCTTTCTAAGCCAAACTAAGCAAATAAACTCTCTGCCTTTCCACTGATATGGTACACGACTACTGGGCATGAGCCTCCCTGGCACTGAGGGATTATCACCAAGTGCTAATCAGCAATGTATTTGGAAATAGACCTTGAACAAAAGGGGGAAGCATTAAATTTTTTAAAAAAGAGTTTTTTTGACTAAGAGATTTCTAAATCAGTCAGGAGGTCATTCTGGAGGTTATGCTTAAAAAGGTTTCAGGGAAATTTCACTAACTGCCTTAGTAAACAAAACTTCAAACAAAAGTGCTTCTGAATGCTTTGGGGGTGCGTGGATATTATAGGCAAAGTGCACAGTCCCATGAAATCAACACCTGATTGGAGCCTATTTGAGAATATATCATAATCTATTTCCCAAATAAAATAGAGTTAGACTAATTTATAATTTCCCTTTTCATGATTTTACTATGCATTTTATTTTAACCTATAATTATTCACTATGCCAATTAAATATTTGCCTCATACACCTAAATCTTCAGTCTGATCATATGTTGGTGGATCCTTGATTTCCATTAAATTAGTGGCTATAACCTACTTGAAAGTTCTTCAGATTTGCCCAAGACAACTAACAAAATGATGAGAATGGACAAATCCCATCCCCATAAAAATCAAAGAATATATACAACTGCAAGAAAAACAGTTACATCATTCTTTCCCATAGTAATACTTCACTTAAACCAAGGTAGAGTGGACATCATCCCAAATTCCTCAAGATTGCAGTATGAGCAGATATAAAAAGTTGGAGTAAACATGGACCAATGTAGATTTATTGTTATTGTATTTATCATCATTTAGTAATGGAGAACTTGTAACGTTGATATAAAGAAAGGAGTCAACAGAGGTTCAGAAGGGGATAGGGATGATTAGGTGGAACACAGGGCATTTTAAGGCATCAATATTTTTCTGTATGATATTACAATAACAGATATATGACATTATGCATTTGTCAAATCCTATAAAACTGTATCGCACAAAGTGTAAACCATGAACTATAGTCCCTGATTAGTTGCAATGCTTTAATATGTGGCTCATCAATTGCAACATTGTATCATATTAATGTAAGAAGCTAATAATAGGGGGAAATGTGGATGTCATTGGAGCGAGGATTAGGTGGGAATCCCCGATATTTTTAATTTTATTGAAATACATCATTTATACATGAGCCTACATAAACAATATATATATATATAGTAAAAGTTATGAACTTAACAAACAAACAAACGTAATATCATATAGGGACCCATGCATCAAGCCACCACCAACACCTTGCATTATTGTGAGACATTTGTAACAAATTATGAAAGATTATCATCAAAATCTTACTAACTATAGTCAATACATTACATTTGGTATATTCCCCCCCAACTCACATTATTCATATTTTTAAAAATAAATTTTCTTTATAGAAATTATGAACTTAGAAAAAATCATGCACATTTGTAGAATTCCCATACAACACCCCTTCATCAATACACCACACCATAGTGGAACATTTGTTACAGATGATGAGGTAATATCATCAGACTATTACCACCAACCATGGTCCACACCATATATTGGGCACACTTTTTTTCATACCCTCTCCCATTATCACCACAGTACATCTATGGCATAGATGCATGAATTTTATAGTATTGCTATTAACCACAGTCCAAAGGCCACATCAATTTTATTTTCTCATGCTTCTCCACATTCCCACTACCCTACAATATTGATGTGTATCTGCTATAGCTCATAGAAGGACATTCTTACATCTGTATAATCACCAAAATTCTCCTCCACCTCTGGGTTCACTGTGTGATTTGGACCCAAGATTACTCTCCAGCTTTCTTTCAATTAACATTTATATCTCTAGAATACCCTCTCCAGCCACACTCCCATTTATAGTCCAGCTGCTACTCACTAAATGTTACTATCACCTCTATACATTCCCACAATTTTATAGTAAATTAAAACATCTACATAAAGTAAGCATCAGTAGACTTTCTCAGCTAGCCTCTAAACTCCTAACATCCAATACTCTAGTTTTTAACTTCATGCACTTATTCTTCATATTTATTTCACATTAATGAGGCCATGCGATATTTGTCCTTTTGTGTCTGGCTTACCTCACTCAGCATATTGTCCTCAAGATTCATCCATGTTATCACATATGTCTCAAATTTCATTTTTTCTTATTGCAGCACTTTATTTCATCTTAAGTATATAGCACATTCTCTTAATCCATTCATTGGTTTATGAACAATTGGGTAGTTTACAACTTCTGAAAATTGTGAATAAGACCACTATGAACAACAGAATGCAGAAGTCTGTTCAAGTCAGAGTTTACAGTTCTTCTGGATATATTCCTAGCAGATGAATTCAGGATCATATGGCAGTTATATATTCAGCTTCCTAAGGAACCATCAAACTGTGTTGCATGAAGGTTGCAACATTTTAAAATCCCACTAGCAGTGAAGGCATGTTCCTATTTTTCAACAGCCTCTCCAGAACTTACTGTTTTATGTTTTTTTATAATGAACTTTCTTTTTCTTCTCTCTTTATTTTTTAAAGGTTATATTAAATATATATATAAAGAGGTCCCTATATCACCCCCCACAACTTGCATCACACTCCTTCCATATCAACAAATTCTTTCATCATCGTGACACATTTATTGCATTCATTGAATACATTTGGGAACACTGCTGCACCACATGGATAATGGTAAACATTGTAGCTTACACTCTCCCCCAGTCCAACCAGTGGTCCATGGCAGGACATACAATATCCAGCATCTGTCCTTGCAGTACCATCCAGGACAATAGCAAGTCCTGAAAAATACCCCACATCATATCCCTACTTTCCTCTCCCTACCCTCAGCAGCTACCATGTCCACTTTCTCCACATCATTGCTACAGTTTCATCTATTACTAATCACAATAGTTCCATAGAAGAGTATCATTAAGTTCACTCTAATCCATACTCTATTACTCCAGCCTGTGGACCCTGGGATGATTATGTTCACGCCAACTTGATATCGAGAGGGGGCTTAGATTCCACATGGATGATGGATGCAATTCTCCTGCTTTCAGGTGTAGGCACTCTAGGCTCCCTGGTATGATGGTTGACCATCTTCACCTCCCTGTTAGCTGGCCGGGATAAGTCCAGTGAATCAGAAGGTAAGAGTTTCAAGTCTGCTGAGGCTCATGCCTAGCTGTCACATGGAAAGTCCAGAGATTCAGGTCTCCTGAGTATACACCAACCCCAGCATGCAAAACAGGTTCAGTAAAAGTGACAGAAGGGGCATGTGTAGAAAGGTCACATCTGAGTCCAACTCCATCATGCTCAGGAACACAAACTTTAAAGTAGGGCCAATTGACATGGCCCTGAACTACAGAGCTATCTGCCATGACCACAGAAGCTTTGGGTCTCTGTAGCCCTCAGGAGACTCAGTACTTGGGGCAGTATCTACGTTGGCTGTCTCTGGTACTCTGTTGAGGTGTGTATAAGTGTGAACCATCTGATGACCTCCCAACTCTTTTTAGAGACTCATGGCCACATAATATCATTTGACCTTTCCATTTCCCCCTTTATTCAAGTCCAAAAGCAATTTTTAACACCTGATCCTACATGAGGGTTGAGATATTCTGCTAGTATGAGTTGACCCTTTTATTCAAGGTCTTTTTCTTGTTACATCAACAGCTGGTGCTTGGTAGTAATGCCTCAGCACCAGGGAAGATTATCCCTGGCAGTCATGTACATGCTGAGTTTGGCTTAGAGAGGTAATGCATTTACATGCTGAGTTCAGCTTAGACAGTGGCCACATTTGAGCAAAATGGAGGCTCTCAGGAGGTAATTCTTAGGCCCTTGCAGCTCTAGGCCTAGTTCATATTTCAGGTGCACAGGCTCATATACATAGTCATCGGAATCAGGGGCTCATTGTTGGACCATCATTCTTAGTTGGCCTTTGCCTTTGCATTTGGGCAAATGCTGTTCCATTCAGGAATGTGATAGATCTTGCCTGGCTAGGAACTCAGCACTCCCTCAGTTGTCATTTTTAACTGTAACTATTATGAAAATATCCAATCATTTTTATGCACCCTGTATACATGCCCTGGAGAGCCCATTCCCAAACATGTGACCCCATCAATAGCAATGCACATCAGTGTTCCTCCCCTGCCATAGTTGAACCTTTTTTTGTCCAAAACTTCTTCAAAAAGGAAGCCTAATATATTGCTAATTCAATTAATAGTAAAACGGAATACAGTGATGGGTTTAAAAGGGTAGATGAAGAATGCATACTAATTTAGAAAATGTAAAATGAAGTAAAAATAACTGGGGCTATCAAAAATGAAAAAAAATGAAAAACATTTATTTTGATGTTTTGCCTTTCTTCACTGCAGTAGGTGTTGTTCTGTATGTACAGTGGCAAGGCAATTTCTTTCATTTCTTTCTCAGTTTCTACATCCTTTCTTTTGTTCTTCTAATTATCAGTTTTGTCTTCACAAAAGTTTTTGATCACCACAATTCATATACGCAATATAGGATTTTCCCACATATCCAACATCAAACACTTTGTCACTTCCCCAGCAATGACATTTTTACATGTTCATATTATATTTGCTGCAGCTGATGTACAGATACTGAAACATAGCTTTCAACCAAGGTTCCATTTTGGTTTACTTTATGGTTTATATTTTAAACAATACAATTTTCTAAATTTTTAGTTAACTTATGTTTTACATTATGGCTTACACTTTAGCCTATAGACTTTTATACATTTTTGGTGTAATTTAACATGTCCTATAATCATCATTGCATGATCTTGTGGAACACATCCATTGCCCCACAGTTACCCTGATTCCATCTATTCAATATCTCTCTCCCCCTCCTCACAGCACCCAAGGTGACAATAAATCTTCATTACTTGAAGGACCATATTTACAGATGCTTGCAACAATGTTGAGGGCTTGATGTATCCGACTGCTCTAACCCATTGGGAGCTACCATTTCTCTTGAGAGACACCATACCTTCTGTTTCAGAATATCAGTCCTCCCCAGGATGTGGGTATACCTTCACACTCATTGTATGGGTCTCCACCCAATGAAATAACCCACTATGACAAAATGAGCACTCACACTCTCCCTAGAAGTCTGCTCTATGTCATATATCCCCCCTTAAGCATCTTTTACATGTAAATTTCCTCATTATATTTTCTAATGAGTTTTCTCAACATTATAGACCAAAGACCTTACAATCTCCTATGTCTAAATGTTCCCCCCACCCTCTGCCCCAATTTCTTGGGACATCTGATCCATCCTCCCATTCCTAGTCACCCGGAAGCCCTCAAAGCCTCACCCAAATGTATCACTATATCAGTATTTTAACTCTTCCCTGTAAAAATACTTACCTCCAGCTAACCATAGATTTCACCCATGTAAGGATAAACTTGCAACCTTCCTTTCCCTCCAACATCTATCTTCCAGGTGATAGCTCTCTGAGATATCTTGGTTTACTTATTTCATATCAGACATGTCATGTATCATTTGTCATTCAATGCCTGGCTTGCTTAAATCAACATAAGGTTCTCAAGACTCATCCATGTTATCACATATGTGTGTAATGTATTCTTTCTTTTAGCTGAGAAGTAGTCCATTTTATATATATATAATATTTTATTTGACCATTCATCTGTTGATGGGCATTTAGGTTGATTAAAACTTTTGGCAATAATGAATAGTGCTGCTATGAACATTGGTGTGCATATTTCAGTTTGTGTCCTTGTTTTCAATTCTCCTGGTTATATACCCAGCAGTGGAATTGTCCTCCAGAATGGCTGGATCCTCCTGCATTCCCACCAGCAGTGCAAGAGTATTCCCATTCCCCCACATCCTCTTCATCACTTGTATTCTTCTGTTTGTTTGTTTTTTATATCTGCCAGTCTTTTGGGAGTAAGATGGTATGTCATTGTAGTTTTGATTTGCATTTAACAAGCAACTAGTGATTTGGAGCTTTCTTTCATGTTCTTTTCAGCCAATTTTATATCTACTTTGGAGAAGCATCTGTTTCAATATCTTGCCCATTTTATAATTTTTTTTTTGTCTTTTTATTTTCAAGATACTGGAGTTCTTTTTATTTGCAGGATATTAGTCTCCTATCAAATATACAGTTACCAAATATTTTCTCCCATTGGGTAGGCTGTCTTTTCACCTTCTTGAAAAACTCCTTTGAGGTACAAAAGGCTTTAATTTTGAAGAAGTCCCATTTACCTATTTGTTCTTCTGCTGCTCTTGCTTTTTTGGTAAAGGTCATGAGGTCCTTTCCTATTACAGGGTCCTGTAGATGTTTCCCTACAGTGCATTCTAAGGTCTTAATGGTCTTAGCTCTTATATTTTGGTCTTCAATCCATCCTGAGTTGATTTTTTTGTATAAGGTGTGAGTTGGTAATCCTCTTTCATTCTTTTACATATGGATATCCAGTTCTCCAGGTACAAATGGTTGAAGAGGCCATTCTTTACAATTTGAGTGGGCTTGGTGGCCTTGTTGTGTATCATATGACTATATATATGAGTATCTATATCAGAACTTTCTATTCAGTTCCTTTTGGTCAGTGTGTCAATCCTAGTGCCAATACCATGCTCTTTTCACTACTGTAGCTTTGTAGTATGTTTTGAAGTCTGGTAGAGTGATTCCTCCAATTTCATTTCTTCTTTTTCAATATGTGTTTGGTTATTCAGGGCCACCTTCCTTTCCAAATAAATTTCATAGCTAGTTTTTCTAGTTCTTTGAAGAATGCTGTGTTGATTTTTATTGGGATTACATTGAATCTGTAGATAAGTTTTGGTAGGATAGACATCTTAATAATATTTAGTTTTCCTATCCTTGAACAGGGAATATTCTTCAATTTATTTAGTACTTCTTTGATTCCCTTGAACAGTGTTACATAGTTTTCTGTGTATCAGTCTTTTATATCTTTAGTTAAATTTATTCCTAGGTACTTGATTTTTTAAAAAATTGACTGTTGTAAATGGTATCTTTTTTTTTATTTCCTCCTCAGATTGCTCATTGGTGTACAGAAATGCTACTGATTTTTCCATTGATCTTACAACGTTTGACTTACTGAACTCATTTATAAATTCTAGTGGCTTTGTTGTAGACTTCTCAGGGTTTTCTATGTATAGGATCATATCATCTGAAAATAGTGAAATTTTCACTTCTTCCTTTCCAATTTGGATGCCTTGTATGTCTGGTTCTTGCCTCAGAGGTAAAGCCAGTACCTCTAAGGCTATGTTAAATAGGAGGGGTGATGGTGGGCATCCTTGACTTGTTCCTGATCTTAGAGGGAAAGATTTTAGGATTGCACCATTGTAAATGATGTTAGCTGTGGGTTTTTCATATATACTCTTTATAATGTTCAGAAAGTTTCCCTTCAATTCACATTTTTTGGAGTGTTTTTATCAAGAAAAGGTGCTGTATTTTGTCAAACGCTTTTTCTGCATCTATAGATATGATAATGTGTTTTTCTTCCTTCAATCTGTTTATGCAGTGTATTACATGAATTGATTTTCTTATGTTGAACCATCCTTGCATACCAGGAATGAATTCTACTTGGTCATGGTGTATAATTCGTTTGATGTGCTGTTGCATATGATTAGTAAATATTTGTTGAGGATTTTCACGTATACTTTTACTAGAAGATTATCTGTAATTTTCCTTTCTTGTAGTATCTTTGTTAGGCTTTGGTTTTATGGTAATGTTGGCATCATAGAATGAGTTAGGCAATGTTCCTTTTGTTGCAATATTTTTGGAAGAGTTTAAGCAAGATTGGTTTTACATATTTCTGGAAAGTTTCATAGAACTCACCTCTGAAGCCATCTGCTCCAGACCTCTTCTTAGTTGGGAGGATTTTAATGACTGGTTCTATCTCTTTATGTGTGATTGGTTTGTTGAGATCATCAATTTCTTCTTTCATCATTATAGGTTGCTTATGTGTTTCTAGGAATTTGTCCATTTCTCTAAATTTTCCTTCATGTTGGGACATAGTTTTTCAAAGTATCCTCTTATGATACTCTTTATTTTTGTGGGATCAGGGGTGATAAACCCTTTCTCATTTCTTATTTTGTGTATTTGCATCTCCTCTCCTTTTTTCTGTTAGTCTACCTAAGGATTTGTTAATTTTCTTGATCTTCTCAAACAACCAGCCCTTCGTTTTGTTTATTATTTTAAAGTGCTTTCTTATTTGCTATTACATTCATATCTGCTCTGATCTTTGTTATTTCTTTCTTTCCTCTTCCTTTGAGTTTAGTTTTTTGTTGTTGCTATTTGTTTATTTTTTACTAATTCCTCCCAGTGTGCAGTTAGTTCTTCAATTTTAAATCTTTCTTCTTTCTTGATGTATGGATTCATGGCTATAAATTTCCCTCTCAGTACTGCTTTTGCTGTATCCCATCAGTTTTGATATGTTTTGTTATCATTTTACTTCATTTCAAGGTATTTGTTGATTTCTTTTGAGATTTCCTCCTTGCTCCACATTTTTTCTAAGATTGTGTTATTTACCTTCCATATCTTTTTTTTTAAAAAAGATTTATTTATTTATTTATTTATTTTTTATTGACTTTGTAATAATATTACATTAAAAATATATATGTGAGGTCCCATTCAACCCCACCCCCCCACCCCCCCCCTCCCCCTTCAACAACACTCGTTCCCATCATCATGACACATCCACTGGATTTGGTAAGTACATCTTTGGGCACCTTTGCACCTCATAGACAATGGTTCACATCATGGCCCATACTCTCCTCCATTCCATCCAGTGGGCCCTGTGAGGATTTACAATGTCCGGTGATTACCTCTGAAGCACCATCCAGGGCAGCTCCATGTCCCAAAGACGCCTCCACCTCTCATCTCTTCCTGCCTTTCCCCATACCCATCGTCCACCATGTCCACTTTTCCCAATCCAATGCCACCTCTTCTATGTGGACATTGGATTGGTTGTGTCCATTGCACCTCTATGTCAAGAGGAGGCTCAGATTCCACATGGATGCTGGATGCAATCCTCCCATTTTCAGTTGTAATCACTCTAGGCTCCATGGTGTGGTGGTTGTCCTTCTTCAACTCCATCTTAGCTGAGTGTGGTAAGTCCAATAGATCAGATTGTAGGTGCTGGAGTCTGTTGAGGCTCAGGACCTGGCTATCACATTGTCAGTCCAGAGATTCAAATCCCCTAAATATATCTTAAACCCCAACATTAACTGCACCTCCAGCACATTAGCATGAAAGTCTTATGAAGGGAGATCCCATTTGAGTCCAGATTCATCACACATAAACACCATTTCCAAAGAGGGGCCATCTGCCCTGGTAGTTAACCCCATCGGCCATGACGATAACTCCCATGGGTCTCTTTAGCCCTCAAAGGAACCAATATCTGGGGGTTGTATCTGCTTTATCTGTCTCTCTGACTCTGCTCAGTTGTGCATGAGGGCAATCCTTCTGCCAGTCTCCAGACTCTTTTTTAGAAACTCGTAGCCATATAAACTCATTTCTCCTTTCCACTTCCCCCTTACTTTAGGTCAAACAGCATTTTAAATTCATGGTATTTTATGTAGACATGGATATTCTGCTGATCCGCATAGAAACTTCCATATAAGGTCATTTTCCAGTTGCATCATCAGTTGGTATTTGATAGTGGTCCCTTGTTGCCAGGGAGGCTTATGCCCGGGTGTTATGTTCCACGCTGGGGGGTAGGCATTGCATTTACATGCTGAGTTTGGCTTCGAGACTGGCCACATTTGAGTAACATGAAGGCTGACAGGAGGAAATTCCCAGGCACAATGTTGCTCTAGGCCTTGTTCTTATTTTAGGTTTATCAGCTCACAAGCATAGTCATTAGCATCAGGGGCTCACTGTTGAACCCTCACTCCCTCCTGGTCCCCGCCACTGTACCTGGGAGACTGTCGCTGCTCCCCTAGGGACCACGACAGAGCACCACTGGCCAGGAACCCAGTACCCCCCCTGCTGTGGTTTTTAATTGTTGCCACTATGAGTATATCCAAACATTACCATGCACCCTGGACATATGTTCTGTACAGCTCCCTGTCAGCCATATATCACCTGTCATTGGTATCCCATACCAGTATCCCTCCATTGCCATTGTTGAAACACTCTGGGATCCAGAATTCCCCAAAATTTGAAGCCCAATATAATGTCATGGTCCCTTCCTAGGGAATGGCATATAGCGATGGGTTTAAAGGAAATGGTGTTTATGTGTGATGAATCTGGACTCAGATGAGATCTCCCTTCATAAGACTTTCATGCTAATGTGCTGGAGGTGCAGTTAATGTTGGGGTTTAAGATATATTTAGGGGATTTGAATCTCTGGACTGACAATGTGATAGCCAGATCCTGAGCCTCAACAGACTCCAGCACCTACAATCTGATTTATTGGACTTACCACACTCAGCTAAGATGGAGGTGAAGAAGGACAACCACCACACCATGGAGCCTAGAGTGATTACAACTGAAAATGGGAGGATTGCATCCAGCATCCATGTGGAATCTAAGCCTCCTCTTGACATAGAGGTGCAATGGACACAACCAATCCAGTGTCCACATAGAAGAGGTGGCATTGGATTGGGAAAAGTGGACATAATGGACAAAGGGTATGGGGAAAGGCAGGAAGAGATGAGAGGTGGAGGCGTCTTCGGGACATGGAGCTGCCCTGGATGGTGCTTCAGAGGTAATCACCGGACATTGTAAATCCTCACAGGGCCTACATGATGAAATAGAGGAGAGTATGGGCCATGATGTGAACCAATGTATATGAGGTGCAGAGGTGCCCAAAGATGTACTTACCAAATCCAATGGATGTGTCATGATGATGGGAACGAGTGTTGTTGGGGGGGGGGGAGAGGGGGGGGTGGGGGGGTGGGGTTGAATGGGACCTCACATATATATTTTTAATGTAATATTATTACAAAGTCAATAAAAAATAAAAAAATTAAAAACAAAACAAAACAAAAAAAAAACAAAAAAAAAACTTGGATAAAGTTAGATAAAGAGCTTAGATAAAGAATGTTGACTTGAAAAAATTCCACATCCTATCTTTTTCTTTTTTTTTTCCCCCCCCCCCTAATTATTCAGCTTTTCTTCACAGGAGTCCTACACCACAGCAATGTATATATATAATATACAGCACTCCCACACATCCACCAGAAAACCTTTTCCCTTCCACAGTGATACTCTTACGCCCTATTCATATCATATTTACTTAAAGTGATGTACAGAGTCTGAGACATTAGCTTTCTAACAAGGTGACATCTGTGCTTACATTATGGTGCATACTTTAGGATACACAGTTCTTTACATTTTTAGTTATCCTATGTTTTACATTATGGTTTACATTATCAGTCTGTCATCTCCTTTATGTAATGGTGTAATATTGCATGTTTTATATCCATCCTTGTGTACTCTCAAGAAACTCCTCTCTTACCCCCCATTTACTTTGGTTCCACACATTTAACGTCCATTTTCCCTTCCACCTTGGTGCCCACAGTGACAGCCAACCTCCGTTTCCTGAGGAGCCACTTCCAGAGATAGATGGAATAGTGTTCAGGGCCTAACTTGCTCAACTGCCCCAATGCCCTGGGAGCCACCCTTTCTCTCGAGGGATACAGTTCCCTCTATTTGATGGCATTAGTCCTCCCCAGGATGTGGGTCCTCCCCCACTCTCACTACTTGGGTTTCTACCCCATGGTGTCACCCACTCTGGCAGAATGAGCATTTAGACATTCCCCAGGAGCCCGTCCTGCATCAGACCCTCCCCTCCGAGCATTCTAAACAGGTAACCCTCTTTATTATATTTTGATATGATTTTCTCGGCATTTTACTCTCCACCAACACCTGACCCTCTCCTGTGTTCGTATGCTACCCCTCCCTCCCCCCACTTTTGTGCAACGTTACCCATCCGTCCCTGCCCAGTCACCCTCAAACCCACAAAGCCCCAACCAAAGGCACCCCCTTGCCCCCCTTTTATCTCTTCTTTGTGTTCATACTTACCACCATCTCGTCTTAAATTCCACCCCTGCAGACATCGGCTCATATCCTTCCTCCACCCTCCGATTTCCTGTAAGCCTATCGTTCAGTCTCTTGCTATCTAGGGCAGCTTGTTTATTTCATATCATTGAGGTCATGTAGTATTTGTCCTTCAATGTCTGGGTTGCTTCACTCAACATAAGGTTCTCAAGATTCATCCATGTTATCACATGTGTTTGTAGTGTGTTTGTTCTTACAGCCGAGTAGTATTCCATTGTGTGTATATACCACATTTTATTGATCCACTCATCTGTTGATGGGCATTTGGGTTGATTCCAACTTTTGGCAATAGTGAACAATGCTGCTATGAACATTGGTGTACATATATCGGTTTGTGTCCTTGTTTTCATTTCTGCTGGGTATATACCCAGCAGTGGTATTGCTGGGTCATATGGCAAATCTATGGCTAGTTTTTTGAGAAACCGCCATACTGTCCTCCAGAATGGTTGGATCCTTCTGCATTCCCACCAGCAGTGGATGAGTGTTCCCCTTCCTTCACATCCTCTCCAGCACTTGTATTCTTCTGTTTTTTTCATAGCTGCCAATCTTATGAGTGTAAGATGGTATCTCATTGTAGTTTTGATTTGCATTTCCCTGATAGCTAGAGATTTGGAACATTTTTTCATGTGCTTTCTTGCCATTTGTATTTCTTCTTCGGAGAAGTGTCTGTTTAAGTCTTTTTCCCATTTTTTAAATGGGTTGTTTATCTTTTTATTTTCAAGATATAGGAGTTCTTTATATATGCAAGTTATAAGTTTCTTATCAGATATATGATTGCCAAATATTTTCTCCCACTGTGTGGGCTCCCTTTTTACTTTCTTGACAAACTCCTTTGAGGTGCAGAAGGCTTTAATTTTGAGGAAGTCCCATTTATCTATTAGTTCTTTTGCTGCTTGTGCTTTTGGTGAGATATTCATAAATCCATTTCCTATTACAAGGTCCTGTAGATGTTTCCCTACACTGCTTTCTATGGTTTTTATGGTCTTGGCTCTTATATTTAGGTCTTTGATCCATCTTGAGTTGATCTTTGTATAAGGTGTGAGATGGTAATCCTCTTTCATTCTTCTACATATGGCTATCCAGTTCTCCAGGCACCATTTGTTGAATAGGCAACTCTCTCCCAGTTGAGAGGGTTTGGTGGCTTTATCGAATATTATGTGGTTGTATATGTGAGGTTCTATATCAGAGCTTTCAATTCGATTCCATTGGTCTATGTGTCTCTCCTTATGCCAATACCATGCTGTTTTAACCACCGTAGCTTTATAGTATGTTTTGAAGTCAGGTAGTGTGATTCCTCCAATTTCGTTTTTCTTTTTCAGTATGTCTTTGGCTATTCGGGGTCTCTTTCCTTTCCAAATAAATTTCATAGTTAGTTTTTCTAGCTCCTTAAAGAAGACTGCATTGATTTTTATTGGGATTGCATTGAATGTGTAGATCAGTTTTGGTAGGATAGACATCTTAATAATGTTCAGTCTTCCTATCCATGAACAAGGAATAGTCTTCCATTTATTTAGGTCTTCTTTGATTTCCTTGAACAATTTTGTATAGTTCTCGGTGTATAAGTTCTTTACCTCTTTAGTTAAATTTATTCCTAAGTATTTGATTTTTTTATTTACTATTGTGAATGGTATTTGTTTCTTGATTTCCTCCTGATCTTGCTCATTATTGGTGTACAGAAATGCTACTGATTTTTGCGCATTGATCTTATAACCTGTGACTTTACTAAACTCATTTATGAGTTCTAGAATCTTCGTTGTAGATCTCTCAGGGTTTTCTATGTATAGGATCATGTCATCTGCAAATAATGAAATTTTGACTTCTTCCTTTCCAATTTGAATGCCTTTTATTTCTGGTTCTTGCCTCAGTGCTCGAGCAAGTACTTCTAAGACAATGTTAAATAGGAGTGGAGACAGTGGGCATCCTTGTCTTGTTCCTGAGTTTAGAGGGAAGGAGTCTAGGATTTCTCCATTGTAAACAATATTGGCTTTAGGTTTTTCATATATACTCTTTATCATGTTCAAAAAAATCCCTTGTATTCCATTCTTTTGGAGTGTTTTTATCAAGAAGGGGTGCTGTATTTTGTCAAATGCTTTTTCTGCATCAACAGATATAATCATGTGATTTTTTTCCTTCAATCTGTTTATATGGTGTATTACGTTGATTGATTTTCTTATGTTGAACCATCCTTGCATACCTGGGATGAATCCCATTTGGTCGTGGTGTATAATACGTTTAATGTGTTGTTGAATACGATTAGCAAGTATTTTCTTAAGTATTTTTGCGTCTAGGTTCATTAGAGAAATTGGTCTGTAATTTTCCTTTCTTGTGGTGTCTTTGTTTGGCTTTGGTACTAGGGTAATGTTGGCATCATAGAAGGAGTTGGATAATGTTCTTTCTGTTTCGATGTTTTAGAATAGTTTCAGCAGGATTGGTGTCAGTTCTTTCCGGAATGTTTTGTAGAATTCACCTGTGAAGCCATCTGGCCCTGGGCTCTTCTTAGTTGGGAGATTTTTAATAACTGATTCTATCTCTCTGCTTGTGATTGGTTTGTTAAGATCATCAATTTCTTCTTTTGTCAATATGGGCTGCTTATGTGTTTCTAGGAATTTGTCCATTTCCTCTGGATTGTCATTTTGTTGCAATATAGTTTTTCAAAATATCCTCTTATGATAGTCTTTATTTCTGTGGGGTCAGTGGTGATATCGCCTTTCTCAATTCTTATTTTGTGTATTTGCATCTTCTCTCTTTTTTTCTTTGTTAGTGTTGCTAAAGGTTTGTCAATTTTGTTAATCTTCTCAAAAAACCAGCTCTTGGTCTTGTTTATCTGTTCAAGGGCTTTCTTATTTTCTATTTCATTTAGTTCTGCTCTTATCTTTGTTATTTCCTTCCTTCTTCTTCCTGTTGGGTTACTTTGTTGTTGTTTTTCTAATTCCTTCAAATGTGCAGTTAGTTCTTCAATTTTTACTCTTTCTTCTTTTTTGATATATGAATTTATGGCTATAAACTTCCCTCTCAGTACTGCTTTTGCTGCATCCCATAAATTTTGGTATGTTGTGTTATCATTATCATTTGTTTCAAGATAGTCATTGATTTGTTTTGAGATTTCCTCTTTGACCCACTGTTTTTCTAAGAGTGTACTGTTTAATTTCCAAATCATGGTGTGAAATCTGGGCTTCTGTCCCTTGCAAATCTCCAGCTTGACTCCACTGTGGTCAGAGATAATGTTTTGTATGATTTCAATCTTTCTGAATTCGTTCAGCCTTTCTTTGTGGCCTAGCATATGATCTATCTTGGAGAATGATCCATGTGCACTTGAGAAAAATGTATATCCTGCTGTGTTTGGGTGTAGCGATCTATATATGTCTATTAGATCGAGCTCCTCTAATATACTATTCAGATGTTTTGTTTCTTTGGTGATTCTCTTTTGAGATGTTCTGTCCAGAGTTGATAGTGGTGTATTAAAATCCCCCACTATAATTGTAGATGTATCTATTCTTTCACTTAGTTTTTCCAGTGTTTGCCTGACGTATTTAGAGGCACCCTTGTTAGGGGCATAGATATTTATGATTGTTCGATCTTCTTGACAGATTTTCCCTTTCACTAAAATGTAGTATCCTTCTTTGTCTCTCACAATTGTTTCACATTTAAAGTCTATTTTGTCTGATATTAATATAGCTACTCCTGCCTTTTTTTGGTTATTGTTAGCTTGTATGATTGTTTTCCAGCCATTCACTTTCAATCTCCATGCGTCTCTGGGTCTAAGATGTGTCTCTTGTAGACAGCATATGGATGGGTCATATTTCCTTATCCAATGTCCCAGTCTGAATCTTTTGATAGGTGACTTTAATCCGTTGACATTCAGTGTTATTACTATCAAGGAATTATTTGTGTTAGCCATATTTTGATTGGATTTGTGTTTGTCATATTTTGTTTGTATTTTTTTTTGTCTTTTTTGTTGTTGTTTTTGGTCTTATACTCTCCTCCAACTTTGCCTTTCCTGTTTTTTCCTTTCTTCCTGCAGAACTCCCTTTAGAATTTCTTGCAGGGGAGGTTTCTTGTTGGTATACTCTTTCAGTTTCTGTTTGTCTGCGAATATTTTGAACTCTCCATCATGTTAGAATGCTATTTTAGCTGGATAGAGTATTCTTGGTTGGAAATTTTTTTCCTTTAGTACCTTGACTATATCATACCACTGTCTTCTTGCCTCCATGGTTTCAGAAGAGACATCAGCACTTAATCTAATTGAGCTTCCCTTGTATGTGATGGTTTTCTTTTCTCTTGCTGCTTTTAGGATTTTCTCTTTGTCTTGAGCATTGGATAATTTGACAAGTATATGTCTTGGGGTGGGCTGTTGGGGTTTATGACTTGTGGAGTGCCCTGTGCTTCTTGGATATGTACATCTGTCTCTTTCAGTAGATTTGCGAAGTTTTCAGCCATTATTTCCTGCAACACTCCTTCTGACCCCTTTCCCTTCTCTTCACCTTCTGGAATGCCTATAATACGTATGTTTGAGTGTTTTGCATTGTCATTCAGGTCCCTAAATCCTAATTGGATTTTTTCTATCTTCTTATTAACCTCTTCTACTATCTGTTTGATTTCTGATGTACTGTCTTCCACATCATTAATTCTCTGCTCTGTCTCTTCTAGTCTGCTGATATTTGCTGCAATTGTATTTTTGATTTCTTGAACTGTGGTGTTCATTCCCATCATATCTGTTATGTTTTTGCGTATGTCTGCAATTTCCCCTCCAAGTGATGTCTTCATGTTGTTAACCTCTTTCATTACTGCATCAAATTTGTCGGTGATAAATGTTCTGAGATCTTTCATTGCTTGTGCCAAGTTTTGCTCCCCTTCGTGATTATTGGTTTGTTGATTGGATTCAGCCATGTTTTCCTGATTATTGGTTTGGTTTGTAGATTTTTGTTGCTTTCTGTTCATCTCTTTATTTTGACGAATTTAATCAGTTCCTTAGCTTCTTTGTCTGCTCTTGGAGATTAATTAGGTGTTATTTTTGCATAGGTGTTATATCTTCTCTTTGTCACTTTTTTCTTCTTATTCTAGTTACTTGTTGTTGGTTAAGCTCACTTTAGACGAAAGTATTAGTGTTGGGGAAAGGCAATTGTGTAAGCAAGGGAAAAGTGTAAAGTAGTATTGGTAATGTATGTTAACAAAGCAAGAATATGAGATCTGGGAGGATGGAGGTTAGATTCATGTAGATTGTATAGAGTTATAGCTGTAGGTAGAGTACCTTTTATGAAGTAGATGACTGAATATGGGAGGAATATGGTATGAACTACAAAGCTATTGTTTTCATGAGAGAGGGAAAAAGAAAAGAAAGGTAATAGTTTCAAGAGTGGATAACAGACAGAAAACAGAACCAAGGTATTAGAAATTAAGACTTAGACACTTTGTGGATCAAAGAACGGGAGGTGGGGGGGTGGAATATATGAGAGACAGTAGATGATATTGGATATCAAGATGCAGGGGAAGGGGGATAGTGTAGGTAGCCTAAATCAGTTCACACAGAAATGAGACAGTGGAGGATGGGAAAACCCCAGCAAATGTGAGGTGTTCCCTGTAGCACCTATTGTATACTTGAATTAAAATAAAATAAGTGGAAGATGAGAGACAAGAGGGAAAGAGAAAACCGAAAAACAAAAATACTAATAATAATAAAGAAAAAAAGAAAGACAAGAAGAAAGGAAGAAAGAAAAAGAGGATGGGCAAATGGTGGGGAACGGATAGGGGGAAGAGAGATACAGGTATACACGTGTCACAATTGCAACACTATCTAAAACAACAACTTCCCCCCGCTTTGCCCTAAAACCCCCCGTCTGTCTGCCCAAATGGGTCTGCAAGCACCTCCCTTCCCTCAAACCCCCAATAGGCCGCCCAGGGCCCACGAACTCCCCAGTACTGAAGATGCTCCAAAAAAAAAAAAAAACAAAGAACAGAAACCCCTCCGCAGGCCCGGCTCCACCCGCCGCTGCCCGCCGCGGAGGCCTGGACCGGCTCTGCCCGGCTCCTTACCCCGCCGCAGCCTGGCCTGGCTCCGCCCGGCTCCGCTCGTTACAGCGGCCCAGCCGGCTCCCGTGTCCACCTCCCGCCGCCACGGCCTGGACCGGCCCCGCCCAGCTCCGTACGCCTCTGCAGCCTGACCCGGCTCCGCTCACTACAGCGGCCCTGCCCAGCTCCGGCATCCACCTCTCGCCTCTGCGGCCTGCACCGGCCCCGCCCAGCTCCATACGCCGCCGCGGCCCGGCCCGGCTATGCCCGGCTCCGCTCGCTACAGCGGCCCGGCCCGGCTCCGGCGTCCGCCTCTCGGTCCTGGACCGGCCCCGCCTGGTTCCGTATGCCGCCGTGGCCCCGCCCGGCTCCACACGCCGCCGTGGCCCGGCTGGGCCCGGCTCGGCCCTGCCCGGCCCCGCTCGCCACCGGCGCAGCCCGGCCCGGCTCCAGCGTCCGCCGCTGCGGCCCGGCCTGGCTCAGCCCCACCAAGCGGGTCTAGATGCCTCGTCTCCGCCTACCCAAGGAGGGAATCCTCTACAGGTAGCTGGGATCTCCGTGTATATTTCACAGATGGATCCTCTCTGTTACCTTCCCTCCAAATCGATGTCCAGACACCTCCGGTCCAGCAAAAATCCCGAAACAATCCGGTCCCAAAGAGTCTCCAATGCCGCCCAGCCGATTCCCTGCAGAAGACCCTAACAGGGATGTTCACTCAGCCACCATCTCGCCCCTCCTCCTCTACCTTCCATATCTTATTGCCAAGTCTGATCCTTGCAGATTTCCAGCTTCATTCCACTGTGGTCAGAGAAATTTTATACTATGATTTCAATCATTCTGAGTTCATTGCTTCTTTCTCTGTGACCTACAATGTGGTTTATCTTGGAGAATGATCCATGTGCACTTGAGAAGAATGTATATCCTGCCATATTTGGGTGTAATGTTCTGTATATATCTATCAGGTCCAACTACTCTAATATATTGTTCAAAGTCTTTGTTTCTTTATTGATTCTCTTTTGAGTTGGTCTGTCCAAAGGTGATAGTGGTGTATTAAATTCCCCCAATATCATTGTAGAGACATCTATTCCTTCACTTAATTTTTCCAGTGTTTTCCTGATTTATTTAGAGGTACCCTTGTTAGAAGCATAAGTTTTTATGATTGTTTTTTCTTCTTGAGGGATTATCCCTTTCACTGATATTTAGTGTCCATCTTTGTCTCTCAAAATTGATTTGCATTTAAAGTCTATTTTGTCTCATGTTATAGCTATTCCTTCCTTTTTGGTTATTACTTGCTTTTAAGACTGTTTTCCAGTCATTCACTTTCATTCTTCTTGATTACCTGGGTCTAAGATGTGTTTATTGTAGACAGTGTATAGATGAATGATATTTCCTTATCTAATCTTCCAGTCAGAGTCTTTTGACAGGTGCATTTAATCCATTGACATTCAGTGTTATTACTTTCAAAGAATAAGTTATATTAGCCATATTTTCTTTGGATTTGTGTTTGTTATATTTTGTTTGATGTTTTTCTTTTTTTGTCTTTTTAGTTGTTCTTACACTCTCCTCCAACTCTGTCTATTCTGTTTTCTATTTTCTCCTGCAGACTTCCCATTAGTATTTCTTGACATGCAGTAATTCTTTTTGGCATACTCTCTTAGTTTCTGTTTATCTGTGAATATTTTGAACTCTCCATCATTTTTGAATGCTAGTTTAGCTGGATAGAGTATTCTTGGTTGGAAATTTTTTTTTTTTTTAGTTCTTTGACTATGTCATACCACTGCCTTCTAGCTTCCATAGTTTCAGATGAGAAATCAACACTCAATCTTATGGAGCCTCCCTTGTATGTCATGGTTCTCTTTTCTCTTGCTGCTATTTGTATTTTTTCTTTGTCCTGAACATTGGATAATTTGACAGGTGTATGTCTTGGGTAGGCCTGTTGGGATTTATGCTATTTAAGGTGCATTTATTCTTCCTGGATGTGGACATCCATCTCCCTCAATATGTTTGGGAAGTTTCCACCCATTATTTCCTCCAATACCCCTTCTATTCCCTTTCTCTTCTCTTCTTCTTCTGGGATGCCAATAATGCATATTTTTGTGCATTTTGCATTGTAATCCATGTCCCTAAATTCCTGCTGGATTTTCTCTATCTTTTTATCTATCAGTTCTGCTATCTCATTGATTTCAGATGTACTGTCGTCCACATCACTAATTCTTTCCTCTGCCTCTTTGAGACTGCTGTTATTTGCTGAGATTGTCTTTTTGATTTCTTGAATTATGCTGCTCATCCCCATCATATTGGTTATCTTTCTGTGCATGAGTGCAATTTCTTCTGTATTGTCCCCAAGTGGTTTCTTTATATTCTTGAACTCTTTCTTCACTTCATTAAATTTATCCCTAATATATGTTTTAAGAGCTTTAATCCTTGTTCGATGTTCTGCTCCTCTTCCTGGTTTTTAGTTTGTTCATTGGTTTGGGCTTATTTTCCTGGTTATTGGTTTGGTTTGTAGTTTTTTGTTTTGTTTTGTTTTGTTTTTTTGCTGTCTAGCCATCATTTTACCTTGTTGGGTTTATTCTGTTGAATAGCTTCTTTGTCTAATCCCAGGGTTTAATTCGTTTTTGTCTTTCTCTGCATGTTAAATCTTCTCTTTGTCACTTTTTTCTTCCTGTGCTGTTTCCGTGTTTTTGGCTAAGTTCACTTGAAGGAAAATATTAGGGCAAAAGAAAGCAAAAGCAGTAAGAAAATAAAAAAGATAATTGCAGTATTGATAGTAAACATTAACAGAAGAAACAAGTGAGATCTTGGAGAATGGATATTAGATTCATGTAAACTGTGTAGAATTATAATAGTAAGAAATGTGGAGTACTTATGCGAAAGTATACTGAATATGGGGAGAAATATAGTACAAATCAAAAGACCAGCATGGTCAGGATAGAGGGAAAGAGAAAAGAAAGGACAATAATATAGACAGTGAATTAAAGACAGAAAACATAACAAAGGTATTAGATATATAATATCAGAAAAATTGCAGGCTAAATAAAGAGAGGTGTAATAAAGGAAAAAAAATTATTTGAGGATAGAAAGATAAGGGGAAAGGAGATAGATTTGGTACCAAAAATCAATACACCTGGAAAAGAGGAAATGGAGGATGAGGAAACAGAGCAAATGTGAATCACTCCCTACATCACCTAATATAAGAAATATTAAAAAAAGGAGAAAGGAAAAAAAGGGAAAAAGGGAGTTGTGTGGAAAACAAGCAAGAAAAGGAAAGCAAAAAAGAAGATAGGGCCATGGGGGGTGAATAGGAAGGAAAAACAAGAAAACAAAATTTTAAAAAAAGACTAGACAAAGTTTCAAGCAAGGATCTTCTTTGCAGTTATTCACTTAATTTTTTTAATTTTAATTTTTTAAATTCATTTTTAAAAAATATTATATTCAAAAAATATGAGGTCCCCATTCACCCCCACTGCCTCCACTCCAACACTTCCCCCACAGCAACACTCTCCCCCATCATCATGACACATCTATTGCATTTGGTGAGTACATCTCTAGGCATCGGTGCACTTCATGGTCAGTGATCCACATCATAGCCCATACTCTCCCATGTTCCATTCAGTGGGCCATGGGAGGATCTACAATGTCTGATAATTGTCACTACAGCACCACCCAGGACAATTCCAAGTCCCAAAAATGCCTCCACATTTCATCTCTTCCTCCCATTTCCCACACCCAGCAGCCACCATGGCCACTTTTTACACACCAATGCCACATTTTCTCAATTACTAACCACAATAGTTCATGAATAGAATATCAGTAAGCCACTCTAATCCTTACTGTATTCCTCCATCCTGTGGACCTTGGATTGTTTGTGTCCATTCCACATCTATGTCAAGAGGGGGCTTAGATTCCACATGGATACTGGATGCAATCCTCCTGCTTTCAGTTATAGGGACTCTTTGCTCCATGGTGTGGTGGTTGACATTCTTAAACTCCATGTTAGCTGAGTGGGGTAAGTCCAATAAACCAGAGTGTAGGAGCTGAAGTCTGTTGAGGCTAAGGGCCTGGTTATCATATTGTCAGTCCAGAGATTCAGATCCCCTAGATATATTTTAACCCCAGCACCAACTACAGTTCTGGAAAAGTAACAGAAAAGGCTCATGAAAAGAGATCACATCTGAGTCCAGCTCCATCACGCAGAAACACCAACTCCAAAGAAGGGCCAACTGACATGGCAGTGAACTCCATCTGCCATGACCATAAAACCTGTGGGTCTCTTTAGCCCTCAGAAAAACCAATACCTGGGGTTGTAAATAATTTATCTGTCTCTGAGACTAGGCTCAAGTGTGCATGAAGGCAATCCTGACAACCTCCAGACTCATTTTTAGAGACTCATACCCATAAAACTCATATGTCCTTTCCATTTCCCCCTTAATTTAGGTCAAAAAGCATTTTTAACTACTGTTATTATATGTAGACAGGGATAGTCTGCTGGTCCGTGTTGAACGTTTAATTCAATGTCATTTTCTAGTTACATCATCAGCTGGTACTTGGTAGGGATCCCTTGGCACCAAGGAGGCTCATCCCCAAGTGTCATGTCCCACGCTGGGGGAAGGCAATGCATTTACATGCTGAGTTTGGCTTCGATACTGGCCACATTTGAGTAACACGGAGGCTGTCAGGAGGGAACTCTTAGGCACAGTGCTGCTCTAGGCCTTGTTCTTATTTCAGGTGTATAGGCTCACAAGCATAGTCATTAGTATCAGGGGCTCACTGTTGAACCCTCATTACTTCCTGGTCTTTGCCGTTGCACCCGGGGGACTGCTGCTGCTCCCCTAGGGACCACAACAGAGCCCTCCCCAGCCAGGAACCCAGCACCCCCCCAGCTGTTGTTTTAATTGTTTCCACTATGAATATATCCAAACATTTCCATGCACCCCAGACACATGCCCTGTATAACTCCCTGTCAATCATATGTCCCCTGTCAATAACATCCCATACCAGTATTCCTCCACTGCCATTGTTGAACCACTCTGTGATCCAAAACTTCCTGAAAAGTGAAGCCCAATATAATGCCAGTTTCCCTTAATAGTAAAATGGTATATAGCAATGAGTTTAAAGGTTAGATATAGAATACATATTGATTTGGAAAAATTCTACATCCTTTATTTTTTCTTTTTTTCCTAATTAATAAGCTTCTCTTCACAAGAGCCATAGATCACAGTAATTCATATAAACAATATACAGTACTCCTACATATCAAATATAAAACTTTTTCCCTTCCACAGCAGTAATCTTTTAACATATTCATACCATATTTACTGAAACTGATGTACCGATTTTGAGACAATAGCTTTCAAATAAGGTAACATTTGTGTTTACATTGAGGTTTATAATTTAGGTTATACAATTTTCTAAATTTTTAGTTATCCTATGTTTTACATTATGATTTACATTATAAGTCTGTCAGACCCTATATGTTTTTGTTGTAATATTACATATTTGATATCCATCTTAGCGTACTCTTGTGAAACACTTCTATTGCCCTCACAGTTATTTTGGTTCCATCTATTCAATATCTATTTCCCCCTCCCCTTAGGGCCCACAGTGACCGTCAATCTTCATTTCTTGAGGAGTCATGTTCAGAGATACTTGCAACAGTGTTGAGAACTTGACATGCTTAAATGCCCTAATGCCCTGGGAGCCACCATTTCTCTTGAGAGATACAGTTCCCTCTATTTGATGGCATTAGTTCTCCCCAGGATGTGGGTATAATTTCACTCTCATTGTATGGGTCTTTCCCCAATGATATAACCCACTCTGGCAAAATGAGCCTTCACATATTCCCTAGGATTCTGTCCTACATCAAATTATCCCCTTTAAGTATATTAAACAGGTAACTTTACTAAATATATTTCGAAAAGGTTTTCTCAAAATTATACTCTCAGCCAATACCTGACACTCTCCTTTGTTCATATGTTGCTCCTCCCTCCCCCCAATTTCTTGGGCAATATTACGCATCCGCCAATCCCTAGCCCCCCTCAAGCCCTGAAAGCCCCACCCAAAAGTAACCCTATGACCCCATTTTATCCTTTCCTTGTAAACATATTTATCTCCAGCATATCATAGATTTCACCCATGTAGATGTCAGCTTACATCCTTTCTCTGCCCCCCGATTTCCTGTAAGCCTGTCATCCAGTCTCTAGCTCTCTGAGGCAGCTTGGTTTACTTATTTCATATCATGAGGTCATGTAGTATTTGTCCTTCGATGCCTGGGTTGCTTCACTCAACATAAGGTTCTCAAGATTCATCAATGTTATCACGTGTGTTTGTAGTGTATTTTTTCTTAAAGCTGAGTAGTATTCCATTGTTTGTATATACCACATTTTATTGATCCATTCATCTGTTGATGGGCATTTGAGTAGATTCCAACTTTTGGCGATAGCAAACAATGCTGCTATGAACATTGGTGTGCATATATTGGTTTGTGTCCTTGTTTTCAGTTCTGCTGGGTATATATCCAGCAGTGGAATTGCTGGGTTATATGGCAAATCTATGCTTAGTTTTTTGAGAAACCGTCAACCTGTCCTCCAGAATGGTTGGATCCTTCTGCATTCCTGCCAGCAGTGGATGAGTGTTCCCACTTCTTCACATCCTCTCCAGCATTTGTATTCTTCTGCTTTTTTCATACCTGCCAATCTTATGGGAGTAAGATGGTATCTCACTGTAGTTTTGATTTAGATTTCCCTGATAGCTAGAGATTTGGAGCATTTTTTCATGTGCTTTTTAGCCATTTGTATTTCTTCTTTGGAGAAGTGTCTGTTTAAATCTTTTTCCATTTTTTAAATGGGTTGTTTATCTTTTTATTTTCAAGATAAAGGAGTTCTTTATATATGCAAATTATAATTCTCTTATGCAATATATGGTTGCCAAACATTTTCTCCCATTGTGTAGGCTCTCTCTTGACAAACTCCTTTTTACTTTCTTGACGAGGAGGAGGCTTTAATTTTGAGGAAGTCCCATTTATCTATTTTTTTTTAAGATTTATTTATTTATTTAATCCCCACCCCCCCCACCCCCCATGGTTGTCTGTTCTTGGTGTCTATTTGCTGTGTCTTGTTTCTTTGTCCGCTTCTGTTGTCGTCAGCGGCATGGGAAGTGTGGGCGGTGCCATTCCTGGGCAGGCTGCTCTCTCTTTTCATGCTGGGCGGCTCTCCTCACTGGCGCACTCCTTGCGCGTGGGGCTCCCCCATGCAGGGGACACCCTTGCGTGGCACGGCACTCCTTGCGCACATCAGTGCTGCGCATGGCCAGCTCCACACAGGTCAGGGAAGCCCAGGGCTTGAACCGCGGACCTCCCATATGGTAGACGGATGCCCTAACCCCTGGGTCAAAGTCCGTTTCCCTCTATTTGTTCTTTTGCTGCTCATGCTTTTGGTGTGATGTTCATGAAACCATTTCCTATTACAAGTTCCTGTAGATGTTTCCCTACACTGCTTTCCAAGGTCTTTATGGTCTTGGCTCTTATATTTAGGTCTTTGATCCATCTTGAGTTGATCTTTGTATAAGGTGTGAGATGGTAATCCTCTTTCATTCTTCTACATATCGATATCCAGTTCTCCAGGCACCATTTGTTGAATAGGCCATTCTCTCCCAGTTGAGAGGGTTTGGTGACTTTATCGAATATTATATGGCTATATATATGAGGTTCTTTATCAGAACTTTCAATTCTATTCCATTGGTCTGTGTGCCTCTCTTTATGCCAATACCATGCTGTTTTCATTACTGTAGCTTTGTAGTATGTTTTGAAGTCAGTAGTGTGATTCCTCCAATTTCATTTTTCTTTTTCAATATGACTTTGGCTATTCGGGAACATTTTCCTTTCCAAATAAATTTCATAGTGAGTTTTTCTAGTTCCTTAAAGAAGGCTGTGTTGATTTTTATTGGGATTGCATTGAATGTGTAGATCAGTTTTCGTAGGATAGATATCTTAGTAATATTTATTCTTCCTATCCATGGACAGGAAATATTCTTCCATTTAATTAGGTCTTCTTTGATTTCCTTGAACAGACTTTTGTATTTCTTGGTATATACATTTTTTACATATTTAGTTAAATTTATTCCTAAATATTTGATTTTTTTTGTTTACTATTGTAAATGATATTTGTTTCTTGATTTCCTCCTGATCTTGCTCATTATTTGTGCACAGAAATGCTGCTGATTTTTGCTCATTGATCTTATAACCTGTGATATTACTAAACTCATTTACGAGTTCTAGAAGCTTTGTTGTAGACCTCTCAGGGTTTTCTATGTATATGATCATGTCATCTGCAAATAATGAAATTTTGACTTCTTCCTTTCCAATTTGAATGCCTTTTATATCTGGTTCTTGCCTCAGTGCTCAAGCAAGTACATCTAAGACAATGTTAAATAGAAGGGGAGAGAGTGGGCCTCCTTGTCTTGTTCCTGACTTTAGAGGGAAGGATTTTAGGATTTCTCCATTGTAATCAATGTTGGCTGTGGGTTTTTCATATATACTCTTTATCATGTTCAATAAATTTCCTTGTATTCCAAACTTTTGGAGTATTTTTTTATTATCAGGAAAGTATGCTGTATTTTGTCAAATATCTCTTCTGCATCTATAGATAGAATCATGTGATTTTTTTCCTTCAGTCTGTTTATATGGTGTATTACATTGATTCATTTTCTTATGTTGAAATATCCTTGCATACCTGGAATGAATCCCACTTGGTTGTAGTGTATAATTCATTTAACATGTTGTTGGATATGATTAGCAGGTATTTTGTTAAGTATTTTTGCATCTAGGTTCATTAGAGAAATTGGTCTGTAATTTTCCTTTCTTGTGGTGTCTTTGTTTGGCTTTGGTAGTAGGGTAATGTTGGCATTATAGAATGTGTTAGGCAATGTTCCTTCCATTTTGATTTTTTGGAAGAGTTTCAGTAGGATTCGTGTTATTTCTTTTGGAAATGATTTTTAGAATTCACCTGTGAGCCTGTCTGGCCATGGGCTCTTCTTGGTTGAGAGGTTTTTAATGACTGATTCTATCTTTTTACTTATGATTGGTTTGTTGAGGTCATCAATTTCTTCTTTCATCAATATAGGCTGCTTATGTGTTTCTAGGAATTTGTCCATTTCCACTGAATTGTCATTTTTGTTGGAATATAGTTTTCCAAAGTTTCCTATTATTGATGTGGGCTATGGGTGGCAGGCTCTTTGTCTCTTCAGAGATAACCTGACTTGTGGGTGTGGGATAATGAAAGGTTGCAGTCCTGCCCTTGGTGAGCAGGAAACAGTTTAACAATGCAAGGTCTATAAACTTTAAGTATTCAGGGGAAATGCAAAGCAAATATGCTAAAAACTTACCGAATGCCTGAAGTCCAAGCTAAAAGCTTACTAAGATGTGGAAATATACGCTAATTCAAGACTATTGAAAACTGAAACAAAAGGACCATTTGGCCTTTCCTCTCTGTATAAAAGGGACTAAAAAATCTTGTTCAGGGCTCGGGATTCAAACAAAAAGTTCCCGAGTCCGGCCAGCCATCAATAAACCATTTTTCCTTCTCAAAATCATTCCTGAGTCCTGGCCTCTTTATACTCAAGTAATTGAACTTCTCTCAAATTCTACAACATTTTTGGCAAAGGGACAACAAACGAAGGCCAGAAATGGTAGCATTTTGCTGCCTCTTCCAAATCCCCGAGGAAGCCGGGAGGACTCGGGTGAACCCAAAATCTGGGTGCCCCTGGATTAAATTTAATCCAGAAAAGATGTGGTCTCCACCAGCATCTTCCCAACAAAAATTGAGGACAATGGAAGGTCTGAAGAGAAAGATTCTGGAAATGAAAAAGAACTCCGAACATGGAAGAAGGTAAGACTCCCCGGGTGAGCACAGTCTGGAAGGCCCTAGTTTTAATTGCTAGGAAGGGGAGGCTGATCACCTCCCGAGAGAACCCTAGTAGCCCCAGAAAATTGGGGGGAATCCATTCTCTCTAGGCTTAGGAAAAAGAGGAAAAAAACGGGGAAAAAGCCCTGGTGTTTTGGGTTTGTCTAACTGCATGTTAGAATCTAGTACTAGTCTTATATCCACTAAAGTAGTGGAGTCTTGATTTTAGTAAAAAGGGCTATTTAAAGTTTCAAGTCCTAATGTCCTGGAAATTGGTCTAGATTAAAAAAAAAACTGGGTTACAGCAAAATGGATCAGCTTTTCTGGTGGAGCTTGGTCTGGGTGTAAAGTTTAAACAGTGGAAAAAGTCTAGCTGAAATCTTTTGTTATGGTGCTAAATTGTGAATGAATTCGCTTTATAACAAATGTTAAGTGTTCTGAGGTTTGTGATGGCTGTGGGGGCAGCCATAGTGAAAATATATATATAAACTTGTGGGTCATATTAGTAACCTTTGTGCTTCTGTCTGTGTCAGCTCAATGCTAGTGTTGGAGTTGTGTCCTTATGTAAAGTAGAATTACAGCTCAGCTGAAGTCCTCCCTTGCCATTGGCAAGGGGGTGAAATGATTATGGGGCAAAACTGAGGAGTCTGGATGTTTGCGGAGTCTAAATGTTTGTGCATGCTCTGCTGTCTTTTCTCTGGTCTGGCCCTTTGCCAGGGCTTGGAGGCCATCTGTGTCCACGCTATGCACCCAAGTTTCTTGGGGATGTCCCAGTCAGGGTGGCTGGGTCCCTGGGAGAGTTGCCAAATTTGAGTAGGTTCTGTCTGCCCATTTTGACTAAAAGCTGGAAAGGGAAGAGCGGCTTGCCCCTTTCCAGTGAGTCCACACCTTCTATTCATAAGCCGCATTCCTGTTTGATTGTTGTGCACCCGACTGCCTGGAATGGGGGGGGGCTAGTGAAAGAGGTGATAAGCAAAATCAGAATAAATGCAGTAAAGTTCCCTCCATAGGGTGTCAAAGCCAAAGTATGTTTGCATTCTGCCCAGGTTCTTAGAAGGTATTGTAGTAACTTTAAGTAAGAGAATGTGTTCTGTGAAGGTAAAATTTGTCTTAAAGGTATAAATAATTATAAAAGTTTTACAAAGCATTGTTTAAATTAAGGTATTTAAATGGCTAATTGCAGAAAGTCATTACTAAACAAAAAAAACTGAATTAATAATAATAATAAAAAGTAATTTTATAACAAATTTATTTGGCAGCCAGCCTCCCCTGCCAACTTGCTTCCAAAGAAACTGTTTCTGGTATTACATGCTACTAAGTATTTAAAATGAAAAGAAGTTCATTATTTTAACAAGCTTGTTTAGTATTAATGGCATTTATATGTTGTAAGAAGTTTGCCTGGTAACTTAGTATGTGGGATATATGGAATGTGTTTTTATTGTTAAGGAAACAGAAGATGATTTTGTCCTAAGATAAAATGATTGATTATTGGAAAGAGTAGAGTGTGGGACAAAACCTGAATGAATACTGAAAGTGTAGAAGGTTTGTGGAAGGAAAATTTTATGATTAAAATTGAGTAAGATCAGTACACAATGAAAATCTGTTTTATCAAATAATTTCTTGTGCTTTAACCTCATCATTTCCTCAGTGTTTGAAAAAGAAGGGGTCTTCTCTTTTAAAGAACATTATATTGTAGAGATCAAATCCTGAAAAGTAGCCTTTTATTTCAAACTAACTGGAAGAGATTTATTCTTTTACTTTAAAGAAAAAATTAAAGTAATGGTTAAGTTCATTTAATATGTTATAAGTCAAATGAAAGGTATTTAAAGGTGTCATAAAATTAATAGGTTTTTAAAAAAATTAATAAAAACTGTAACTAAGAGTTAAAATCATTTATAAATGCAGTTATATTATAAAACAGTGGAAAGACAATAACTGAAATTATAGCTGAGTGAATTTAGCCTAAAACTATTATTTAAGTGTAAATTCTAAACTAACCTTTCCTTTATTTATAGTTACTTCAAGCCTAACCTCACCCTTTGCCTTTGCCTATGGTTATTTCATAATTGAGAAGAGCTGAGACATCACTGTCTCCTCTCCTAGTATTAGT
Source organism: Dasypus novemcinctus (assembly GCF_030445035.2). NCBI lineage: Eukaryota > Metazoa > Chordata > Mammalia > Cingulata > Dasypodidae > Dasypus > Dasypus novemcinctus. The sequence goes on along the minus strand of NC_080704.1, from coordinate 104,158,080 downwards.
AACACTTTCTCTCATGAATTCAATTGTAAACTAAATAAATTGCTGCCTGATGGAATAAGGTTAAATAACCACTGGAGTTTTATTATCTCCAAAATCAAAAAGGGGGGTGGGAGGGGAGAAGTCTCCTGCCTTGACAGTCAGTATTCCTAAGAGTGGTAATTCATGAGAGAAACCAGTCTGTCTCCCTGAGGCTTCAAATAGCCTCAGTAAATATATATAAAATTAATGTTGTTGCTTATCCAAAATTCTGCTAAATTCAAAGTAAAATATAAAGTTCTGAAACAAAAAATAATAGTGCTAAAGCACTGAAAATATTTGGTTACAATCCATTAAGAAAGAAAATTCTTGTGTAAAACTGCATAGTCATAGTATAAAACTGCACAGTCATAGTACAAATTAAGAAGAGTTTCAAGAGTCTTTAAAATGTTTTGCAGTCACACTTGTTTTGTAAGAATTAGAAGTTTAAAGTAACTAAAGTTATGTTGTTGTGTCAAACTATTTATGTCTGCCTATTTGCTCAAATTGTTGAGGTTAAATATGCAGTTATAAGTAATATATATTTTGGAACTCCAAATTAAGCTAAACAGTATATAAAATAATGCAAATTATAAATAATATCAATCAGTTTTGTTTCTGTGTCTAACTCTTTGTGTCTGCCCATTTGCTCAGTGTATGTCTTCATACATCAGGATAATAATATCAAATTAACAAATGAAAAATCTTAAAAGAGCTCTATTCAAATTGTTAATTAAATATGCAGTTATATATGTAAAAAAATATATTCTTAAAGCCCAAATTAAACTAAGCAGGATGAAAAAGTCATAGAAATCTGATTATAGAAACAATTGGGAAAGGGCCTCCTCTTTGCAAGAGCTTTAAAGGCAAGACTAGGTGTAGCAGATTAAACCTATCTACTAGGCTAGGGAATTAAGAATCAGTTTGCCTAGTAATTTCCCAGTTTAAACCTTTTGTCAGCCATAAAATGTTAAAAAAAACCACAAAGATTAGGTTAATTTTCACATAAGAAAAATGTTAATGTAACCTGGCGGCCTGCTGCCTCAGTCTCCCACTCCCGGGTTGGACAGCAGTGAAGGAGACCATTTTAAGCCAGTCCTATGAGCAGTAGAAGGATGCCCAAGAAAGAGCTAAGTCAGTGCCATTTCAGCACTAAATTCTATTCCTTATTTGACAAAGGGGAGGCAGGTAAAAACTAAAATGGTTGGAATGTGATAGAGAAAGCAGTTAAATCACAAAATTTTGTGGGGGAAAGTTAAATCTCAAATAAGATGTAACTTCTAAAGTATCCAATCTATAGAAAAACAGAGGAAAAGCTTGCATGCTAGGCTTAGGGGTATAAATTGTGTCGTTTTTCTTTGTTCGGGGCACCAGCCATATCTGGCTCTGCGCCCCTTCTTGCAAAATTGAGAATAAATTATTTTCTTCTCCACAATCTGGTGAGCCTTATTTTCTTCTAGAAGATTTCTTTCCAACAAAATAAAGGTAATTAGTGGCTCGATTAACAAATTTCAGTAAGTAAAGGAAAGTCCATAAAAACTATGGAAAGATCTTTCCTGGGTTATGATTTTAAAATATTAAGTAATTGTGTAATGTGTTTGAAAACCTGGTATTCAGTATGCTTTTAAATTATTAATTTTCATAACTTAAAGAAAAAAAGTTTTTAGCTTCCTGTAAGGGAAAAAGAGAACATTCCTTGCATAAACTATTATGGTTTGAATTTTATTTAACTTGACTGTAATCTCCCATAGTTAATTTATAAACTAAATTAACATTATATATACAAAATCTTTAGAGTAATGAAAATTGTAAGTTCACATTGGTGAAATTAGGCTAAAGAAAAAAGATTGTAGATATGCTCTCTTAAATAAATAGAGTAAATTTCTTTGGTAATTGTAATTTAATAAGTTTATTTAAACATAAGGTGTCTAGTCAATGTAGTTATAGTTAATTATAAGGAGGTTGTAAAACATCTGCCAAACTGAAAATGTTTAAATAGTTCTAGTTCTAGAAGTCATTGTTAACTAAAACTTAGATTGGTATTGGTAGCAAAAATAACTTAATAATAATAAAACCTGTCTGAAGGCTACCGCAAAGTACATATTTAAGTAAATGGTAATAAAAAGTTATCTTGATTCCATTAGAAATATTCTTTCATTTTAACAATGAAAAATAATATTTTTTATCTATTACTAAAATAAAGTACCTACTGTTTTCTTCGTAGTAAAATTGTGTAAGTAAACAGTCATTTGATATATGTGTTGCATTAAGTTGTTTAAGATATATATAAAAAACAAGGAATAAACTTTAACATTGTCAAACTCTTGTGCATTCAAACCAGGCTTTGAATACATTACAGGTGGCCTCTCCATGTGAGTTATTGGCTAGGCTAGTCACTAACCCCTCAATTAAAAATATTTGCTATATCACCCTCTGGTTCTGCTCCTGAAGTCGATGAAAACTACGTTGCAGTTTCAAGCTCCTGCAGCAGCCAATAATGACTCAGTACAGCCAAGTGTACAATGGATATTGCCTCCAGACTGGCAATATTCCATAGTGCCAGAGGGCACTATGCACCAGGCTAGTAGAATACTAGAAAATCTCTCTAAGATCAACAATGCTGCAACTTGTTCACTGCATTGAAAAACATGCTAAGTGGAGCCATGATACCAGGATACAGTAAGTGAAACTTAAACACAATTAGCATTATGGCCTGCTCTCATGGAGAAATAACATGTAAAGTATTACAAACCTGAAACACAAAACTAATAATTGCAACTCTAAATCCTTATGCATTAAGTAATACATTAGTTAATATTAAGTGCTGTACTTTTATTCTGTACTAAATACATGCCTAATAATTATAAAGTTATCTTTTCTATTTTAGAACAAGTGCAGAAGTATATTAGACATGTTAAATTCCTGGTAAAATCATTTTCTAAACAGTTAAAAACATGTCTATAAAATAAGGTGGCAGTCTCAGCCAGTCTCAGTCAACTTCTATATTCTACTGTACTCTGCTGTGTAGCAAAAGTGAGGCTTGCTTGCTGATGGTAAGTCACCTTTTGAACAAGTCAAAATTGCTAAAAATTGTACAATTAAAACCAAGATGTAAAAAAAACCTTTATTCTGTAGTTCTAATCACTCCCACAGGTGAAAACAAAGAGAATTTCCAACTTAATGTTCTAATCCTAAGTGAAGCCAGTTGCCCAAGGAGTGCCAGTTCACCAGAAGCATCTAACAAAGCAAATAAGTGCCAATAATTAAACAGCTTAAAATGTGTCTTCAAACAAAGCTAAGTGTCTATTGCAATTTCTCTCTAAAAATGAATAACTTAAAAAAAGAATATATATGCTGCTCCCACCAGCTTTTAAGGAGTGCCATCTTTATAGGCACCTAACCTTGTCTACCTCTGTAATCCAATGTGTCCTCTTTTAAAAATGGGTATTCCAAATTTTTAATTAAGTTTGTTTCTTTCAGAGTGTACATCTTATTAAACATATGAAAACTTCATCCAACTTTGTACAGAATGCAAGATCCATCTTCCTCCAGTTAAAATAAATTAAGAGTTTTACACCTTATTAGGCAATGACTACAGCCCATGGCCAGCAAGAAGCAGTTACAGAAAAAAATTTGTCTCCCTTCAGCACCCCTTTTAAATTAAAGGTGTAAACTCTTCAAGGGTAAAATAAAATTAATACATGGATCTAGAACCTGACTGGAAATCCATGTAAGCACTGGTGGCCGCAGAATAACTGCAGGAGGCCCCCTCCCCAGGATTCTGCTGTCCAGAATAAAAACTTCTAAACTCTTAAAAACAGTCCTGGATGCTACACTAAAGATTGATAAATAATCAATCAAAACAACAAACAGCCATCCACCTCATAGCTCCAACAATAATTATGCCAAAGCTTAGCAAGTTAAACTTTGGCAAAGGGGGGAAATGATGTGGGCTATGGTTGGCAGGCTCTTTGTCTCTTCAGAGATAACTTGACTTGTGGGTGTGGGATAATGAAAGGTTGCAGTCCTGCCCTTGGTGAGCAGGAAACAGTTTAAAAATGCAAGGTCTATAAACTTTAAGTATTCAGGGGAAATGCAAAGCAAATATGCTAAAAGCTTACCGAATGTCTGAAGTCCATGCTAAAAGCTTACTAAGATGTGGAAATATATGCTAATTCAAGCCTATTGAAAACTGAAACAAAAGGACCATTTGGCCTTTCCTCTCTGTATAAAAGGGACTAAAAAAATCTTGTTCGGGACTCGGGATTCAAACAAAAATTTCCTGAGTCTGGCCGGCCATCAATAAACCATTTTTCCTTCTCAAAATCATTCCTGAGTCCTAGCCTCTCTATACTCAAGTAATTAAACTTCTCTCAAATTCTACATTATGATAGTCTATTTCTGTGGGGTCAGTGGTGATATCTCCTTTCTCATTTCTTATTTTGTGTATTTGAATCTTCTCTCTTTTTTTCTTTGTTAGTCTCACTAAGGGTTTGACAATTTTATTGATCTTCTAAAAAAACCAGTTCTTGGTCTTGTTTATCTTTTCAAGTGCTTTCTTATTTTCTACTTCATTCAGTTCTGCTTTTATCTTTGTCATTTCTTTCTTTCATCTTCCTGTGGAATTACTTTGTTGTTTTTTACTAATTCCTCCAAATGTGCAGTTAATTCTTCAATTTTTGCTCTTTCTTCTTTTTTGATGTATGAATTTATGGCCATAAATTTCCCTCTCAGTACTGCTTTTTCTGCATCCCGTAAGTTTGGGTATATTTTGTTATCATTATCATTAGTTTGAAGGTAGTTATTGATTTCTTTTGAGATTTCCTCTTTGACCCAATGTTTTTCTAAGAGTGTGCTGTTTAATTTCCATACCTTGTTTTGAAATCTGGGCCTCTGGTTCTTGCAGATATCCAGCTTCACTCCACTGTGGTCATAGATATTATTTTGTATGATTTTAATCTTTCTGAATACATTAAGCCTTTCTTTGTGACCTAGCATATGGTCTATCTTGGAGAATGATCCATGTGCACTTGAGAAAAATGTATATCCTGCTGTGTTTGGGTGTAATGATCTGTATATGTCTTTTAGATCCAGCTCCTCTAATATACTGTTCAAATGTTTTGTTTCTTTAGTGATTCTCTTTTGAGATGTTTTGTCCAGAGTTGATAGTGGTGTATTAAAAACTCCCGCTATATTTGTAAATGCATCTATTCTTTCACTTAGTTCTTCAAGTGTTTGCTGCGTGTATTTAGAGGCACTCTTCTTAGGAGCATAAATATTTATGATTGTTTGTTCTTCTTGAGAGATTGTCCCTTTCACTAATATGTAGTATCCATCTTTGTCTCTCACAATTGTTTCACATTTAAATTCTATTTTGTCTGATATTAATATAGCTACTCCTGCCTTTTTTTGGTTATTGTTTGCTTGTAAGATTGTTTTCTAACCATTCACTTTCAGCCTCCATGAATCTCTGGGTCTAAGATGTGTCTCTTGTACACAGCATATAGATGGGTCATATTTCCTTATCCATTGTCCCAGTCTGAATCTTTTGATAGGTGAGTTTAATACATTGACATTCAGTGTTATTATTTTCAAGGAATTATTTATGTTAGCCATATTTTGATTCGACTTGTGTTTGTCATATTTTGTTTATTTTCTTCTTCTCTTTTTGTCTTTTTTGTTGCTCTTCCACTCTCCTCCAACTCTGCCTGTACTTTTTCCCCCTTTCGTCCTGCAGAACTACTTTTATTATTTCTTGAAGGGGAAGTATCTTGTTGGCATACTCTTTCAGTTTCTGTTTATCTGTGAATATTTTGAACTCTCCATCATTTTTGAATGCTAGTTTAGCTGGGTAGAGTATTCTTGGTTGGAATTGTTTTTCTTTTAGTACCTTGACTGTGTCATACCACTTCCTTCTTGCCTCCATGGTTTCAGGTGAGAAATTAGCACTTAATCTTATGTAGCCTCCCTTCTATGTGATGGTTTTCTTTTCTCTTGCTGCTATTAGAATTTTTGCTTTCTCTTGAGCATTGCATAATTTGACAAGTATATGTCTTGGGGTGGGCCTGTCAGGGTTTATGATGTTTGTGGTGTGTTTTGCTTCTTGGATATGTACTTCTGTCTCTCTCAGTAGATTTGGGAAATTTTCAGCCATTATTTCCTGCAACACCCCTTCTGACCCCTTCCCCTTCTTCCTCTTCTCCTTCTGGGATGCCTATAATACGTATGTTTGTACGTTTTGCATTGTCATTCAGGTCCCTAAGTCCTAGCTGGATTTTTTCTATCTTTTTATCGATCAATTCTACTATCTGTTTGATTTCCGATGTACTGTATTTCACATTTCTAATTATCTCCTCTGCCTCTTCTATTTCCTGTGAGTGTATGTTTGATTTTTTGAACTGTGTTGTTCATTCCCATCATATCTGTTACCTTTTTGTGTATTTCTGCAATTTCCCTCTCCAATTGTTTTCTTCATATTGTTAATCTCTTCCTTTACTTCATTAAGTTTGTCTCTGATATATGTTCTGAGATCTTTAATTACTTGTCCAAAGTTCTGCTCCCCTTCCTGTTTTTTTGTTCATTGGATTAATCCATGTTTTCCTAATTATTGGTTTGGTTTGTAGTTTTTTGTTGTTGTCTGGTCATCATTTTACCTTCACAGGTCTAATAAGTTCCCTAGCTTCTTTGTCTAGTCTTGGGGTTAATTAGCTGTTGTTCTTGCATAAGTGCTATATCTTCTCTTTGTCTCTTTGTTCTTCTTATTCTAATTTCTTGTTGCTGGCTGAGTTCACTTTGAAGGAAAATATTAGGCCCAGGGAAAGTCAATTGTGTAAAAAAGGAAAATGTGTAAAGAAGTATTGTTAATAAGTGTTAACAGAGCAACAATATGAGATCTGGGAGGATGGATATTAGATTCGTGTAAGTTGTGTAGTGTTATAGCAATAAGTAGTGTATGTATAATGAGGTAGGCAACTGAATATGGGAGGAATATAGTATGAATTAAAAAGCCAGCATTTTCATGAAAGAGACAAAGAGAAATGAAAGACACTAGTATTAAGAGTGGATAAAAGACAGAAAACAAAACAAAGGTATTAGAAATTAAGAGTTAGACATGTTGAGGACCAAAGAAAGGGAGTTCGAATATAAGAAAGACAGTAGATGATGGAGGATATCGAGATGTGGGAGAAAGGGGATAGTGTAGGTGGCCAAATTCAATTCACACAGAAATGAGGAAATGGAGGATGAGGAAACCCAGCAAATGTGAGGTGTTCCCTGCAGCACCTATGCTATAATTAAGATAAAATAAAATATGAAAAAGAGGGAAAAGAAAGAGAAGAGAAAAAAGGGGGGGTGGGCAAAGAAAAGGGAGGGAAACGAGCAAGAAACCGAAAAGAAGAAAGAGAAAAAAAAAACAATCCCTAAATTAATGAAAAAGGACTTTGGGAATAAAATGGGAGAAAAGACTAGGAGCTAATGCAATATTAGCAAACAAGACAATGAAAAAAAAGAAAAAAGAGAAAAAGGAAAGAAAAGAAAACCGCAAATGCTGAGGTCTAGGACAATCAAGGGCCTCAGATGGACCTCAGAGCATGGTGGATTCAGGGATGGGAAGTCTGTGATATTGCAGACTCAAGAGTTGTGAGTCTCTGGGGTGTGGGTCACCAGGGTTTAGGTGACATAGACCTGGCAACCTCGAATCCGGTTAACTGGGAGCCTGGGAGCACCGCAGTGCAACACAGCCTTCAGGGATCCCCACAGCTGGGTGCCAGGCCTATGGGGGTGGGGGGTCACATCCGCAAACTCTGACCTCTGTGTCAGAAACCCAAAATTTCCACTCTCACAAGAGTCTCTTCTTTCTCTGTCTCACCAAGTCAACTTCAGTACACCTCCCTCCCTGCAAGCGCCCGAAACAGCCTGCTGGGGGTGCCTCTATATTGCAACCAATTTACGGACTGCCACAGATTGGCAGTCAACCCTCAGGGGTGAGGCTTTACCTGGAAGCGCTGATCTCCATGTCAGGAGCCGAAAATTCCATGCCTCGCAAAAAAACTCCTCCATCTCTGTTTCACCTAATCGGCTTCCAGACACCTCCCACCCTGCAAGCCCCCAAATAGCTTGCTCAGGGCTTATGAATTCCCCAGCACAGCAGAGCCTCCAAGAATCGCTGCTGCCCTGCTGCCCGCCCCAGGGGGGAGCATCCTGCACACAGCCCCTATCTCCGTGAAAGAGAGACTAAATTCTACCTTTTACACGAATCATCTCTGTCACCATCCCACCAAATCGATGACCAGACACCTCCTGCCCTGGAAAACCCCAAAACAGCCTGGTCCTGAAGAATTTCCAATGCTGCCCAGCTGCTTCTTTGCAGGAGAGACTATAAGGTACACTCACTCAGACACCATCTTGCCCCCACGAATCCTCTTTGCACTTAAAAAAAAAAACTTAGGAGTCTGAACTTCCTGCTTTCTTCCTTTCTCACTTCCCTCTCTCCAAGGGCAGCAGGAATGCTGTGTGAGGTGTCCAGTCAGAGATTCAAGTGGGTCATTGGTGAACCAATCACCAGAGAAAACAATGACTCTTAATTTCCAAATAGGGAGCACCCACACCTCACTGGGAACCCCAAATATGCTACTGGAAGCTTTCAAAACACATCCTAAAGTCCCTCTCCCTTAGATGTGCTACAGGAGGGCTAGTTGATTTTCTGACTCCTCCTTCTCCCAGAGCAAATTTCCAGGACATTTAGGTAAATTTGGCTTTCTCAGCAGATCCACCTCTCCTTTCTACCCAGGCTCTCCCCAAGTCAGCTGGTATGCTGCTCCAAGATCAAAAAATAAAAAACGGGGCAACCAGGAAATTGAACTTGCACTTGATTGGCCCCTCTGCACCTTCCACCAAATCCCTCCCACTTAAAGTGTCAGTCCAAAACTGGATAGCTAAGGTAATCCAGTACCTCAGGGAGCACTGGATTCGGGAGAGGGAAGTATGTGATATTGCAGACATAGAGTATATAGGTCTGTAGAACGTGGGCTTTGGGTGCTTAAGGGTCATGGACTTGGGGACCACGCTTCTGGGGAAAACAGGGCTTGGGAGCACCACCATACTACCGATAGTTGAGTGCTGTGGCTGCCAGTCCTAGGGGGGAGTGTCCCGCCTCCCCACAACTTCCGACCTCAGTGCTAGAAACCCATAATTCTACCTTTAGCAAGCCCTATTTCTGTCGCAGACTCTCCAAATCAGTGTCCAAACACCTCCTGCCTTGAAAGCCCCTGAATCTGCCCACTTCAGCAAGATTCCAAACCTACTCAGGTGATCTTTTGTGGGAGCAATTATGAAGTGTACTCACTCAGACACCATCTTTCTCTCCCTCCTCCATAATGACCTTTCTATGCAGTGTGGGGTGATATTCCATTGTCCTTTTGATTTGCATTTCCCTAATAACTAGTAATATGGAACATGTTTTGCACTTGCTTTTTGGCCATTTGTATTTCCTCTTTGGAAATTAATTTTATTATAAGTTTAAAGAAAAAAGAAAAAATAGATTAAAAGGAAATAGATAAGCTTATATCTCATAGGTCCCAACACATCATCACTTAGGAATAACTTTTGTCACAACTAATAATGATTGGATTTGAACATATGATGAGAATATTTGAAATTCCACTTTCCATTATATATTACTGTGTCTTCTGCCTTCTTTAAAAAAGCAACCCAGCAAAATTCTGTTCAAGGTATTTTATTGTGTTTATTCACTGCCTTAATGCTTATATAATAAACTCCCAGACAAGAATCTCAGAATACTTCCCTTACTGTGCATTGACTAAGAGGATTTTTTTGTCCAGATTATTCAACATTTTATCAAAGCTTGGAAAACACAACTAGGATTAGTTTTAATTATTGCACATTATTTTCCAAAACAAAAACTAATCTTGTAACAAATAGAGTAGAAAACAGTGAGCATACTTTGTATTTATGTGTCAGAATTTGATATTATTCATGAATTCCAATGAGAAATACAGATTATATCTGTAAACTAGTCTTTGTGTGATAACCTTTTGGTTTTATTAGATTCAGCTGATATGTTTGATTAAACTATGTTAAGATTAAGGCTTTGAGCCAACCATTTCATTAGAGTGTGTCTAAGTGTTGAGTCCCACCCCTTTGGGCTAGTAAAGCAGACTCTCACATGGAAGTAGACACAGAGAAGCAGATACACAGGAAGAGAGTTGGGTCAAATAGACAAGGTTCCAAGATGAGAGGTGAGCCTGATAGTCAACAACTGAACTGTGGAGAGAACAGAGCAGATGAGCCCTGAAAAATAAATGAGCCCTGGGGAGTGTCAAGTCTAAAGCCATCATATAGCTGAGATCAGAAGCTGGGACCATGGAGACTTAGGAGGAAGGAGAAAGACTGATCCGTTGCAGACATTGCCCATCATATTCCATCAACACATGGCAACAGAATTTGGGTGAAAAAGTACCCCAGTGTTCATCTGCTCTGTTCCCTGATCTTTCCTCCAGTTCTATGGACTGTGCAAACTACACACCCAACCTCCTCACAGGCCAGTGCCTCCCAAACCAGTATCATCACTGCACCACTCTCATGACCATTCACTGCATAAGTAATCCTTCCACCTAATCACAGATTTTTTTTCCTATATGGGCATTAGCTCATAGCCTTCTACTCCCTTTTTTTCTCCCATTAATTTATCTCCCAGACACTAAATCTGTGAGTCTGAAAAATTTCCTTAACTCATATCAGTAAGGTCATATAAAAGTTGTCCTTCAGGGCATGGCTTGCTTTATTCACCATAGGATCTTCAAGCTCATAAAGGTTATCCCATATGTTAATACTGCAATCCATACAGCTGAGTAATATTACATTTTTTGTATATGCAAGGGTTTGCTTATCCATTCATCTGTGGATGGACATTTGGATTGTTTCCAATTTTTCGCAATAGTGAGCACTACTGATATGAACATTGGTGTGCATGTATCTGTTCATGTCCCAGAGTTCAATTATTCTGAGTATATACCAAGTAGTGGGCTTACTGGGTTATATGGCAGTTCTATAGTTATCTTCCAGAAGAACCACTAGACTGTCCTCCCCAATGATTGCACCATACTGCATCCCCACCAGCAGAGGATAAGTGTCCATTTCCACCACATCCTCTCTAACATTTGTAGTCCTCTGTTACATTTTTTGTCTTTATTTTTTAATGTTACATTAAAAAAATATGAGGTCCCCATATATTCCCCACCCCCTCACTCCACTCCTCCCCCATAACAACAAGCTCTCAACCACCACACCAGGGAGCCAAGAGTGCCTAAAATTGAAAGCAGGAGGATTGCATCCAGCATCCATGTGGAATCTAAGCCCCCTCTTGAAATAGATGTGGAGTGGACACCACCAATCATTCTAAGGTCCACTGTTATTTTAATAGCCACCAGTCTAATGAGTGTAAGATGATACCTGACTTTCATTTTGGTTTGCGTTTTCCTAATAGTGATGTTGAGAAACTTTTTGTGCTTTTTAAAAGATTTTTTTCATTTTTTTTATTTAATTCATTTTAAAAAAAAATAATACATTCAAAAAAATGAGTTCCCATTCAACCCCACCACCCCCACCCCCACTCCCCCCAAAGCATCACTCTCTTCCATCATCATGACACATCCATTGCACCTGGTAAGTACATCTCTGGACATCGCTGCACCCCATATCAATGGTCCACATCATAGCCCACACTCTCCCACGTTCCATCCAGTGGGCCCTGGGGGGATCTAAAATGTCCTGTAGTTGTCCGTGAAGCACCACCCAGGACAACTCCACGTCCTGAAAACGCCTCCACATCTCATCTCTTCCTCCCATTCCCCACACCCAGCAGCCACCATGGCCACCCTTCCCACACCAATGCCACATTTTCTCTGTGGACATTGGATTGGTTGTGTCCATTTCACATCTATGTCAAGTGGGGGCTTAGATTCCACAGGGATACTGGATGCAATCCACCTGCTTTCAGTTGTAGGCACTCTAGGCTCCATGGTGTGGTGGTTGACCTTCTTCAACTCCATGTTAGCTGAGTGGGGTAAGTCCAATAAATCAGAGTGTAGGAGCTGAAGTCTGTTGAGGCTCAGGGCCTGGCTATCATATTGTCAGTCCAGAGATTCAAATCCTAAAAATATATCTTAAACCCCAACACCAGCTAAAATTCCAGTAAAGAAGCATGAAAGTCTTGTGAAAAGAGAACCCATCTGAGTCCAGTTCCATCACTCAGAAACACCAGCTCCAAAGAAGGGCCATCTGACATGGCAGTAAACCCCATTTGCCATGACCATAGAACCCGTGGGTCTCTTTATCCCTCAAAAGAAACAATACCTGGGGTTGTATCTACTTTATCTGTCTCTTAGACTCTGCTCAGTTTTGCATAAAGGCAATCCTTCTGACAGCCTCCAGACTCTTTTTTAGAGACTAGTACCCATATAAACTCATTTCTCTTTTCCATTTTCCCCTTACATTAGGTCAAACAGCATTTTAAAGTCATGTTATTATATGTAGACAGGGATATTCTGCTGATCTGCATTGAACCTTTAATTCAAGGTCATTTTCTAGTTGCATCTTCAGCTGGTATTTGGTAGTGATCCCTCGGTGCCAGGGAGGCTCACCCTGGGTGTCACGTCGCACGCTGGGAGGGTTGCACTGCATCAACATGCTGAATTTGGCTTTGAGACTGGCCACATTTGAGTAACATGAAGGCTGTCAGGAGGAAACTCCCAGGCACAATGATGCTCTAGGCCTTGTTCTTATTGCAGGCGTATAGGCTCACAAGCAGTCATTAGTATCAGGAGGCCACTGTTGGACCCTCATTCCTTCCTAGTCCTTGCCGTTGCACCCAGGGGACTGCCACTGCTCCCTTAGCAAACACAACAGAGCCCCCCCAGCCAGGAACCCAGTACCCCCCCACACCTGTTGTTTTTAATTGTTTCCACTATGAGTAGATCTAAACATTACCATACACTCTGGACATATGCCCTGTATAACTCCCTGTCAACCATATATCGCCAGTCAATAACATCCCATACCAGTATTCCTCCGCCACCATTGTTGAACCACTCTGTGATCCAAAACTTCCTGTACAGTGAATCCCAATATAATGTCAGGTTCCCTTACTAGTAAAATGGATTATAGCGATGAGTTTAAAGGTTAGATCTAGACTACATATTGATTAGGAAAAAATTCTACATCCTATTTATTTTTTCTTTTTTCCTAATTATTGAGCTTCTCTTCACAAGAGTCTTAGATTACAGTAATTGATATATACAATATACAGTACTCCCACAATCCACAATAAACCTTTTCCCTTCCACAGCAATAATCTTTCAATTTATTCATATCATATTTACTGAGACTGATGTACAGACTCTGAAACAATAGCTTTCAAACAAGTTGACATCTGTGCTTACAATGTGGTCCATACTTTAGGATATACAGTTTTCTAAATTTTTTAGTGATTCTATGTTTTACATTATGGTTTACATTATTAGTCTGTCGTCCCCTATATATTTTAGGTGTAATATTACATGTTTTATATTCATCCTCATGTACTCTCGTGAAACTCCTCTCTTGCCCCCACATTTACCTTGGTTCCATCCATTCAACATCCATTTTCCCCTCCCCTTGGGGCCCACAGTGACAGCCAGTCTCCATTTCCCAAGGAGCCACATCCAGAGATACTTGCAACAGTGTTCAGGGCCTGACTTGCTCAACTGCCCTAATGCTCTGGGAGCCACCCTTTCTCTCGAGAGATACAGTTCTCTCTATTTGATGGCATTAGTCCTCCCCAGGATATGGGTCCACCCCAACTCTCACTTCTTGGGTCTCTACCCAAGTGGGTCTCAACCCACCCTGGCAAAATGAGCCTTCAGACATTCCCCAGGTGTCCATCCCGCATCATACCATCCACTCCGAGCATCCTAAACAGGTAACCTTCCTGATTATATTTTGATACGATTTTCTCAGGATTTTACTCTCAACCAACACCTGACATTCTCCTATGTGCGTATGTTGCCCCTCCCTCCCCCCAATTTTGTGGGCAATATTACCCATCTGCCCATCCCCAGCCCCCCTCAAACCCGCAAAGCCCCAACCAAGGCAACCCCTTGCCCCGATTTTATCTCTACTTTTTGCTCATACTTATCACCACCTCATCATAGCTTCCACCCCTGCAGACATCAGCTCACATACTTCCTCCACCGCCCGATTTCCTGTAAGCCCATTTTCCAGTCTCTAGCTCTCTGAGGCAGGTTGCTTATTTCATATCATTGAGGTCATGTAGTATTTGTCTTTCAGTGCCTGGGTTGCTTCACTCAACATAAAGTTCTCAAGATTCATCCATGTTTTCACGTGTGTTTATAGTGTATTTGTTCTTACAGCCGAGTAGTATTCCATTGTGTGTATATACCACATTTTATTGATCCACTCGTCTGTTGATGGGCATTTGGGTTGATTCCTTCTTTTGGCAATAGTGAACAATGCTGCTATGAACATTGGTGTACATATATCAGTTTGTGTTCTTGTTTTCAGTTCTGATGGGTATATACCCAGCAGTGTTATTGCTGGGTCATATGACAAATCTATGTTTAGTTTTTTGAGAAACCACCAAACTGTCCTCCAGAATGGTTGGATCCTTCTGCATTCCCACCAGCAATGGATGAGTGTTCCCCTTTCTTCACAACCTCTCCAGCATTTGTACTCTTCTGTTTTTTTCATAGCTGCCAATCTTATGGGAGTAAGATGGTATCTCATTGTAGTTTTGATTTGCATTTCCCTGATAGCTAGAGATTTGGAGCATTTTTTTCATGTGCTTTTTAGCCATTTGTATTTCTTCTTTGGAGAAGTGTCTGTTTAAATCTCTTTCCCAATTTTTAAATGGGTTGTTTATCATTTTATTTTCAAGATAAAGGAGTTCTTTATATATGCAAGTTATAAGTCTCTTATCAGATATATGGTTGCCAAATATTTTCTCCCATTGTGTCGGTTCCTTTTTTACTTTCTTGACCAAATCCTTTGAGGTGCAGAAGGCTTTAATTTTGAGGAAGTCCCATTTATCTATTCGTTCTTTTGCTGCTCGTGCTTTTGGTGTAATATTCATGAAGCCATTTCCTACTACAAGGTCCTGTAGATGTTTCCCTACACTGCTTTCCAAGATCTTTATGGTCTTGGCTCTTATATTTAGGTCTTTGATCCATTCGATTTGATCATTTTATAAGGTGTGAGCTGGTAATCCTCTTTCATTCTTCTACTTATGGCTATCCAGTTCTCCAGGCACCATTTGTTGAATAGGCCATTCTCTCCCAGTTAAGAGGGTTTGGTGACTTTATCGAATATTAAATGGCTATACATATGAGGTTCTATATCAGAAATTTCAATTCGATTCCTTGGGTCTGTGTGTCTCTTCTTATGCCAATACCATGCTGTTTTCACTACTGTAGCTTTGTAGTATGTTTTGAAATCAGAAAATGTGATTCCTCCAATTTCATTTTTCTTTTTCAATATGTCTTTGGCTATTCGGGGCCTCTTTCCTTTCCAAATAAATTTCATAGTTAAGTTTTTCTAGTTCCTTAAGAAAGCTGTGTTGATTTTTATTGGGATTGCATTGAATGTGTAGATCAGTTTTGGTAGGATAGACATCTTAATAATATTCAGTCTTCCTATCCATGAACAAGGAATATGCTTCCATTTATTTAGGTCTTCTTTGATTTCCTTGAACAGTCTTGTGTAGTTCTCGGTGTATAAGTTTTTTACCTCTTTAGTTAAATTTATTTCTAAGTATTTGATTTTTTAATTTACTGTCGTGAATGGTATTTGTTTCTTGATTTCCTCCTGATCTTGCTCATTATTGGTGTACAGAAATGCTACTGATTTTTGCACATTGATCTTATAACCTGCAACTTTACTAAACTTATTTATCAGTTCTAGAAGCTTTGTTGTAGATCTTTCAGGGTTTTCTATGTATAGGATCATGTCATCTGCAAATAATGAAATTTTGACTTCTTCCTTTCCAATTTGAATGCCTTTTATATCTGGTTCTTGCCTCAGTGCTGGAGCAAGTACTTCTAAGACAATGTTAAATAGGAGCGGGGACAGTTGGCATCCTTGTCTTGTTCCTGAGTTTAGAGGGAAGGATTTTAGGATTTCTCCATTGTAAACAATGTTGGCTGTAGGTTTTTCATATATACTCTCTACCATGTTCAAAAAATTTCCTTGTATTCCGATCTTTTAGAGTGTTTTCATCAAGAAAGGGTGCTGTATTTTGTCAAATGCTTTTTCTGCATCTATAGATATAATCATGTGATTTTTTTTCCTTCAATCTGTTTATATGGTCTATTACATTGATTGATTTTGTTATGTTGAGCCATCCTTGCATACCCGGAATAAATCCCACTTTGTCGTGGTATATAATCCATTTAATGTGTTGTTCAATACGATTAGCAAGTATTTTGTTAAGTATTTGTGCGTCTAGGTTCATTAGAGACATTGGTCTGTAATTTTCCTTTCTTGTGGTGTCTTTGTTTGGCTTTGGTACTAGGGTAATGTTGGCATCATAGAAGGAGTTTGGCAATATTCCTTCTGTTTCGATTTTTTGGAATAGTTTCAGCAGGAGTGGTGTTAGTTCTTTCCAGAATGTTTTGTAGAATCCACCTGTGAAGCCTTCTGGCCCTGGGCTCTTCTTAGTTGGGAGGTTTTTAATGACTGGTTCTACCTCTCTGCTTGTGATTGTTAAGATCATCAATTTCTTCTTTCGTCAACATGGGCTGCTTATGTGTTTCTAGGAATTTGTCCATTTCCTCTAAATTGTCATTTTTGTTGTAATATAGTTTTTCAATGTGTCCTCTTTTGATAGTCTTATTTCTTTGGGGTCGCCTTTCTCATTTTTTATTTTGTGTATTTGTATCTTCTCTCTTTTTTTCTTTGTTAGTCTTGCTAAAGGTTTGTCAATTTTGTTGATCTTCTCAAAAAACCAGCTCTTGATCTTGTTTATCTTTTCAAGTGCTTTCTTATTTTCTATTTCATTTAGTGCTGCTCTTATCTTTGTTATTTCCTTCCTTCTCCTTCCTGTTGGGTTACTTTGTTGTTGTTTTTCTAATTCCTTCAAATGTGTAGTTAGTTCTTCAATTTTTGCTCTTTCTTCTTTTTTTTTTTAAAGATTTATTTATTTATTTAATTTCCCTCCCTCCCCTGGTTGTCTGTTCTTGGTGTCTCTTTTTGCTGCGTCTTGTTTCTTTGTCCGCTTCTGTTGTCGTCAGCGGCACGGGAAGTGTGGGCGGCACCATTCCTGGGCAGGCTGCTCTTTCTTTTCACACTGGTCGGCTTTCCTCATGGGTGCACTTCTTGCGCATGGGGCTCCCCCACGCGGGGGCACCCTTGCGTGGCACGGCACTCCTTGCGCGCATCAGCACTGCACATGGCCTGCTCCACACGGGTCAAGAAGGCCCGGGGTTTGAACCGCAGACCTCCCATATGGTAGACGGATGCCCTAGCCAGTGGGCCAAAGTCCGTTTCCCTCTTCTTTTTTGATATATGAATTTATGGCTATAAATTTCTGACTCAGTACTGCTTTTGCTGCATCCCATAAATTTTGGTATTTTGTGTTGTCATTTTCATTTGATGCAAGGTAGTCATTTATTTCTTTTGAGATTTCCTCTTTGACCCACTGTTTTTCTAAGAGTGTGCTGTTTAATTTCCAAATCGTGGTGTGAAATCTGGGCCTCTGGCTCTTGCAGATATCCAGCTTCACTCCACTGTGGTCATAGATATTATTTTGTATGATTTCGATCTTTCTGAATTCATTAAGCCTTTCTTTGTGGTCTAGCATATGGTCTATATTGGAGAATGATCCATGTGCACTTGAGAAAAATGTATATCCTGCTGTGTTTGGGTGTAATGATCTATATGTGTCTTTTAGATCCATCTCCTCTAATATACTGTTCAAATGTTTTGTTTCTTTAGTGATTCTCTTTTGAGATGTTTTGTCCAGAGTTGATAGTGGTGTATTAAAATCCCCCACTATAAATGTAGATGCATCTATTTTTTCACTTAGTTTTTCCAGCGTTTGCCTCACATATATAGAGGCACACTTGTTAGGAGCATAAATATTTATGATTGTTTGATCTTCTTGACAGAGTGTCCCTTTCACTATAATGTAGTATCCTTCTTTGTCTCTCACAATTGTTTTGCATTTAAAGTCTGTTTTGTCTGATATTAATATAGCTACTCCTGCCTTTTTTTGGTTATTGTTTGCTTGTATGATTGTTTTTCAGCCATTCACTTTCAACCTCCATGAGTCTCTGGGTCTACGATGTGTCTCTTGTAGACAGCATATAGATGGGTCATATTTCCTTATCCAATGTACCAGTCTGAATCTTTTGATAGGTGAGTTTAATCCATTGACATTCAGTTTTATTTCTTTTAAGGAATTATTTGTGTTAGCCATATTTTGATTGGATTTGTGTTTGTCATATTTTGTTTGTATTTTTTTCCTTCTATTTTTGTCTTGTTTGTTGCTCTTACATTCTCCTCAAACTCTGCCTGTCCTGTTTTTTCCTTTCTTCCTGCAGAACTCCCTTTAGAATTTCTTTAAGGGGAGGTTTCTTGTTGGTATACTCTTTCAGTTTCTGTTTATCTGTGAATATTTTGAACTCTCCATCATTTTTGAATGCTAGTTTAGCTCGATAGAGTATTCTTTGTTGGAAATTTTTCCCTTTAGTACCTTGACTATATCATACCACTGCCTTCTTGCCTCCATGGTTTCAAATGAGAAATCAGCAATTAATCTTATGGAGCTTCCCTTGTATGTGATGGTTTTCTTTACTCTTGCTGCTTTTAGAATTTTCTCTTTGTCTTGAGCATTGGATAATTTGACAAGTATATGTCTTGGGGTGGGTCTGTTGGGGTTTATGACCAGTGGAGTGTGCTGTGCTTCTTGTATATGTAAATCTGTCTCTTTCAGTAGATTTGGGAAGTTTTCAACCATTATTTCCTACAACACTCCTTCTGACCCCTTTCACTTCTCTTCTCCTTCTGGAATGCCTATAATACGTATGTTTGAGCATTTTGTATTATCATTCAGGTGCCTAAATCCTAGCTGGATTTTTTCTATCTTTTTATCGACCATTTCTACTATCTGCTTGATTTCCGATGTACTGTCTTCCACATCACTAATTCTCTGCTCTGCCCCTTCTAGTCTGCTGATATTTGCTGCAAGTGTATTTTTGTTTTCTTGAACTGTGGTGTTCATTTCCATAATATATGTTATCTTTTTCCGTATGTCTGCAAATTCCCCTCCAAGTGTTGTCTTCATGTTGTTAACCTCTTCCTTTACTTCCTCAAATTTGTCAGTGATAAATGTTCTGAGATCTTTCATTGCTTTTGTGAAGTTCTGCTCCCCTTCTTGATTTTTAGTTTGTTGATTGGATTCAGCCATGTTTTCCTGATTATTGGTTTGGTTTGTAGATTTTTGTTGCTGTCTTGTCATCATTTTTCCTTGACAAGTTTAATCAGTTCCTTAGCTTCTTAGTCTAGTCTTGGAGATTAATTAGCTGTTGTTTTTGCGTAAGTGTTATATCTTCTCTTTGTCACTTTGTTCTTCTTATTCTAATTTCTTATTGCTGGTTAAGTTCACTTTAAAGGAAAGTATTAGTACTGGGGAAAGGGAATTGTGTAAGCAAGGGAAAAATGTAAAGTAGTATTGGTGATATATGTTAACAAAGCAGCAATATGAGATCTGGGAGGATGGAGGTTAGATTCATGTAAATTGTGTAGAGTTATAGCAGTAGGTAGAGTATCTATAATGAGGTAGATGACTGAATATGGGAGGAATATGTTATGAACTAAAAAGTTATTGTTTTCTTGAGAGAGGGAAAGAGAAAAGAAAGGTAATAGTTTCAAGTGTGGATAACAGACAGAAAACAAAGCAAAGGTATTAGAAATGAAGAGTTAGACACTTTGTGGATCAAAGAAAGGGAGGTGGAATATAGGAGAGATAGTAGATGATGGAGGATATCGAGATGTGGGAGAAAGGGGATAGTGTAGATAGCCAAAATCTATTCACACAGAAATGAGGCAGTGGAGCATGAGGAAACCCAGCAAATGTGAGGTATTTCCTGTAGCACCTATTGTATAGTTAAGATAAAATAAAATAAGAAGAAGATGGGGGACGAGAGAGAGAGAATAAAAAAGACTTTCGAGCATACACTGGGAGAAAAGACTAGGGGATAATGCAATGTTAACAATCAGAACATTAAAAAAATAAAATAAAATAAATAGATTAAAAATAAAAACAAAACAAAACACAACAAAAAAGAAAAAGCACAAACGTTGAGGGCTAGGACATTCAAGGACTTCAGATGGACCTCAGGGCTTGATGGATTCAGGGATGGAAAGTCTGAGATATTGAGGACTCAGGAGGTGTGAGTCTCTGGCGTTTGGGCCACCCGGGTTTAGTGGTCTCAGCCCTGGCAACCTCAAGTCCGGTTAACAGGAAGCCTGGGAGCACCACAGTGCATCACAGCCTTCAGCGATCCCTGCATCTGGGTGCCAGCCCTATGGGTGAGGTCACATCCACAGGCTCTATCCTGTGTTCTGTACCACACAATTCACTCACTCACTGGGGTCTATTCTGTAGATATATCACCAATTCACTTCAGGACCTCTCCCACCCTGTAATCCCCTGGAATGGCCACCTGGGGGTGCCTCTAGGCTGCAGCCAATTTAATGACCCAGATCAATAGCCAGGTCCGGGGGAGGGGCTCCAGCCGGAAACGCTAATAACAGAGTTCAAACCCGAAATTCCCATGCTTTGCAAAATATTCCCCTAATCAGTTTCCAAACGTCTCCCACCCTACCAGACCCTGGTGGTGTCTCTTTATTGCTATCACTTTAAGTCCACTGTAGATCAGCAGCCGGGTTTGGGGGGGTGTGGCTCTAGGCAGAAGTGCTATTGTTTGTGTCCGCAAACAAAAATTCCCCCTGCTTTGCCATAAAACTCCCGTTTGTCTCCCCAAATCGGTCTGCAAGCGCCTCCTGTCCTATTAACCCCCCAATAGGCCGCTCAGGGCTTATGAATTCCCCAGTACTGCAGAGCCTCCAAAAAAAAAAAAAACCGCTGTTGCAGCGCCCCGTGCTGCAGTAGCACCCGATGCCGCGGCTCTGCCCACCCAAGGAGGGAACTTTCCGGGCACAGCCGGGACCTCCATGTATATTTTATAGACGTATTTTCTCTGTTACCTTCCCACCAAATCGATGTCCAGATACCTCACGACCCGCAAAATTCCCAAAACAGCCTGGTCCTGAAGAGGCTCCAACACCGCCCAGCCGCTTCCCTGCAGGAGATCTTAAAAGTTTTTATTAAAATTTATTTTAATTTTTAAAATTTATTTATTTTTTACCTTTTTTCTTTTTTATTTTCTTCTTATTAAAGATACATAGGCCACAAAAATGTTACATTAAAAAAGATGAGGCTGTTATATACCCCACTGCCCACCCTACCCTACTCTTCCCACGTTAACAACCTCTTTCATCATTGTGGCACATTCATTGCATTTTGTGAATACATTTTGGAGCATTACTGCACCACATGGATAGTAGATTACATTGTAGTTTACACTCTCTCCCAGTACTTCTAGTGGGTTATCGCACGATAATCTCCAGGGCATTTATATAGGGTATATAAAAATGCATGGACAATCTTTGGGTATGTTCATAGTAGTTACAGTTACAAACAACAACTGAGGGAGTGCTGAGTTCCTAGCCAGGGAAGAGCTATCACACTCCCCAATGGTAAAGCAACAATCCCCCAAGTACATGGGCGAAGACCAGTGAAGAAGGATAGCCCCATAATGACCCCTTGATATTGATGACTACACTTATGAGCCTGTGTGCCTGAAATTTCAACCAGGCATAGAGCTGCTGGGTGCCTAATAGTTATCTTATGTACATTTTAGCCATTTATATTTCTTCTTTGAAGAAGCATCTATTCAAATCACTTCACTATTTTTTTAATGGGTTATCATTTTATTTTTGAGGTATAGCATTTATTTCTTTCTTTATTTTTTATATTTAAAAGAGATACTTGGATTCCATAAATGTTACATAAAAAATATAGGGAATTCCCATATGCCCTACTCCCTACCCATCCCACACTTTCACACATTAACAACATCCTTCATTAGTGTGCTACATATGTTAAAATTGATGAACACCTATTAGAGCATTGCCACTAAGTGGGGATCATAATTTACATTATAGTTTAAACTCTCTCAAACACATTTCTGTAATTTATGAGAAGATATATAGTGGTCTGTGTACATGGAGGCAGTGGCCACTGGAGGTTCTGAAGGCATGTAGATAGAAAAACACGTGTAATACTGGGACATTTTTGGGACTTGGGAATTGTTCTGAAAGACATTGCAATGCCAGATACAGGCCATTATATACCTTTCCATAACCTAAATAATTGTGTGGGAGGGTGTCAACTACAATATAAACTTTAATTCATGCTTAGTGGAAATGCCCCAAAATGTGTTCATCAATCACAATGAATGTACACACTAATGAAGGATGTTGTCAATGTGGAAACATGTGGGAAGTGTGGGGCATAAAGGAATCCCCTATATTTTTTATGAAACATTTATGTAAACTTAAATATATTTTTAAAAAATACATATAATATGGTGGAATTCTTGGGACACTGAAATTGTCCTGAAATATATATGCTGAATATTGGATCCCCTATTACATAGATGGTTACCAAATATTGTCTCCCACTGAGTAGACTGGCTTTTCACTTTCTTGACAAAATCTTTTGAGGTGCAAAAGATTTTAATTTTGAGGAGGTCCTATTTATCTATTTTTGTCTTTCATCACTCATGTTTTGTGTGTAAGTTCATGAAAGCATTTTCCAATACAAGATCTTGTCGATGCTTCCCTACATTATCTTCCAAGATCTTCATGGTCTTGGTTCATCTATTTAGATTTTTGATCCATATTCAGTTAATTTTTGTAAGGTGTGAGATGGTGTTCTTCTCACAATCTTTTGGATATGGATATCAATTTCTCCAAGCACCATTTGTTGAAGAGGCCATTCTCTTCTAGTTGAGTGGGCTTGGTGGCCTTAACAAATATCACTTGTCTGTATGTACAATGATCTATATCAGAACTCCATTTCAGTTCCATTGGTCAGTATGTTTGCCCTTGTGCAAATATCATGCAATTTTGAAAACTGTAATAGTTTTGTAGTATGCTTTAAAGTCAGGTAGTGTGATTCCTCTGATTTTGTTTTCATTTTTCAATAAGTTTGGCTATTTGGGGCCCTTTGTCCTTCCAATTAAATTTTTTTATTTTTAGCTTGCCCAATTCAGTTAAAAATGCTGTGGCAATTTTTATTGGAATTGTGTTAAATCTATAAATAAATTTGGGTAGGATAGACGTCTTAATGAATTTCAGGCTTCCTAACCATAAACAGAATATTCTTCTATTTATTTTGGTCTTCTCTCATTTCCTTTAACTGTGCTGTGCAGTTTTCTACATAAGTCATTTACATTATTAGTTAAATTTATTCCTAAGTGTTTGGTTCCTTTAGTTGCTATTGGAAATGGAATTTTTTTCTTGATTTCTTCCTTAGATTGTTCATTATCTGCAAATAGTGAAATTTTTACTTCTTCAGTTCCAATTTGGATGCCTTTTATATATTTTTCCTGCATAAGTCCTCAAGCAAGTTCTTGTAACAGAATGTTAAATAAGAGTGGTAAGCATGGGCATTGTTGTGTTGTTCTAGATATTACAGGTAGAGTTTTGAGGATTTGACCATTAAATATGATGCTAGCTGTTTTTTTTTTCTTCATATATATCCTTTATTATGTTGAGGAAGTTTCCTTATATTCCTATCTTTTGAAGTGTTTTATTAATCAGGAATGGGTGCAGTATTTTCTCAAATCCATAGAGACTATCGGGTTTTGTTTTTGTTTTACTTTCAATCAGTTTATGTGGTGCATTACATTGATTGATTTTTTTAAGTTGAAACATCCTTGCATACGAGGGAAGAAACCCATTTGGTCATGGTGTATAACTCATTTTATACGTTGTTGGATATGATTAGCAAGTATTTTGTTTAAGATTTTAACATTTCTGTTCAATGGAGCAATTGGTCTATAATTTTTGTTTCTTTTTTTTTCTGTGTGTGTATTTGGTATTAGGATGATGTTGGCATCATAGAAAGAGTAAGGCAATGTTCCCTCTTTCTGTATTTTTGGAAGTGTTTGTGCTGAATTTCTGTTAATTCTTTCCAGAAAGTTTGGTAGAATTCACCTGTGAAGTTATATGGTCCTGGGCTTTTCTTAATTGGGAGGTTTTTAATGATTAATTCAATCTCCTTACTTGTGATTAGTCTGTTGAATTCATCAATTTCTTCTGTCATCAATGTAGTCTCCTTGTGTGTTTTTAGGAATTTGTCCATTTCCTCTAATTTATCCATTCTTTTGGCATAATTTTTTTCTTGATCCATGTGCAGTTGAGAAGAATTTATATACTGTTGTGTTTGGGTGTAATGTTCTGTATATGTCTACCAGTCCAGACTCTCTGATGTATTATTCAAATCTTAGTTTCTTTATTGATTTTCTTTCAAGATGTTCTGTCTAATGTTGATTATAGTTTATTAAAGTCCCTCACTATTATTGGAGAGGCATCTATTTCTCCACTTAGTTTTTTCAATATTTGCCTCATGTACTTTGTGGTGTCCTCGTTAGGTAAATAATTTTTAATAGTTCTTTATTCTTAATTCATTGCCCTTTTTATTAATATATTGTGTCATTCTTTGCCTTTTACAAGAGTATTGCATTTGAACTGTATTTTGTTAAATATTTGTGTGGCTACTCCCACCTTGTTTGTTTTTTTGTTTTTGTTTTTTAGTAGTTAGTATTTTGTTTTGTTTTTTAGTATTTAGTATTTAGTATTAGTATTGTTTTTGTTTTTAGTATTATTTGTTTTTAGTATTGTTTTTGTTATTTAGTATTAGTATTTGTTTTGTTATTTAGTATTAGTATTTAGTATTTAGTATTTTGTTTATTAGTATTTGTTTTTTAGTATTTTGTTTTTTAGTATTATTAAAGTGATAATGTAAATATTTAAAAATGATTGAAGTGAAAAATGGGCAACTATATAATTATAGTGAATCCCATTGATTGTACACTTTGGATGGATTTATGTCCGTGATTTTGATGAATGAACTTATGGACCTTTTCTTTCGAAATTGAAACTTAGACTAGTTTTATAGGTTGCCTAAGAGTTACCTCTTCAGATTCTCCTTGTTGCTCAAATGTGACATCTCTCTATAAGCCAAATAGCATATAAATGCATTACTTTCCCCTTGGCATGGAACATGACTACCAGGGATGATCCTCCCTGGCACCAAGGGAATACTACCAAGCAACAACTAACAATACAAGTAGAAATAACCTTTTCCAAAAGGGGAAAAGGTAAAGAAAAATAAATTTTTATGACTAAGTGACTTCAATGTGAGTTGGGAGGTAATTCCAGTGGTTTAGCTTATGTACATCTTAGCAGGATCCCTTTGACTGTCACAGTAAATATTGTCTCAAATAATGGGGCTCCTGAGGGCTCTAGAGACAGCAAGTCACTATAGGAAGTGCAGACAGGTTAGAAATTTGGCACCCTGTCATCTGTCCCTACTTTGGAATTTATGCTCCCCAGTGTGTCAGATTTGAACTCAATTGTGATTTCCCTACACATGACTCTTCTGCCCTTTATATTTGAATCTATAATTATTAACAGATTTGATAGGCTTATATCCAAGAGACTTATGTCTTTGGGGTATTCATATGCCAGTTGGGTCATGAATCTCAACAGAGTTGCAACACACACCCTCCAGTTCATTTGGCTCACCCAGGACTACTAATAAGGAAATGATGATTGGCAATGAACACCCCAAGAACAGAATCTATGACTGCAAGAAAGATAGTTCCATCCATATCTTCCCCTTGGGATCTAACTTCTATCTCAACTACAGGCAGATTGGGCACCACTATCCCAGAATCTTCAGGATTGAGGAATGAATGATGTATTAGAATAGACAGTATTTCTGCTATGGACTTATGGTTATTCTAGTAATGTAAGAACTTTAATCATTGATGTGGAGGCATTGGCCATTGGAGATTCTCAAGGGAGGGAGAAGGGAAAAATAGATGTAATATGGGGGCATTTTCAGGACATTGGAATTGTCCTGAATGATGTTACAATGAGGTATACAGGCCATTATATATTTTATCATAACTTACAAAATATTGATGGAGAAAGTTTAAATTATAATGTAAACTAGAATAAAAATTTTATAGCAGTTCTCCAATATGGGATCATCAACTGTAATAAATGTACCACACTAATGAATGATGTTGTTAATTTGGGAAAGTTTGAAAGAGTAGGAAGTGAAGCAAATGGGGATCCCTTACAGTTTTTATATATCATTTATGTAATCTAAATATCTTTAAAAAATAAAAATAAAAAAGTTTAAAAGAACTCATCCTCTCTTAAACTCTATAATTCCTATAGTAATTTGACATTGTCTATGAATTCCAAAAATAGTTATTGGGTTATATTTGTAAACTGGTCAGTCCCCCTGGGTTTATTAGATTATATTTTATTCAGGTGTTTCATTCTTACTTGATTAAATAATGATTAAGGCTTTCATTGGGCCACTTCAGCAGGAAGTTGCATCCCCACCACTTTGGTGGGTGGGGACTCACAGAGAAAAGACATGACAGAAGAGTTAGTTCGAGTTCTGAGTTGGAGCCTGGGAAGTAAACTCACAGGAGAACACAGAGGAATAGAGACAGCTCCATAGACACAGCAGATGTCCCAGGAAGACAGATGAGCTATTTGCCTGATAGTCTACAGCTGGCCTTGTGGAGAAGCAACCCTGAGCCTGGAGAGAATCAAGACCTGGGGAGAGAGACAAAGCCTACAGAAACTGATGGCTTACAGCTGATATTTAAAGAAGCTGGGACCATGGAGTCTTATGAGGAAGAGGAAAGCTGAATGTCAGCAGTCATCTTGCTACAACATGTTGCAACAGATTTTGGTGAGGAAGGTAACTTATGCTTTATGGCCTGGTAACTGTAAGCGTCTACCCCAAATAAATAATATTTATAAAAGTCAACAGATTGCTGGTATTTTGCATTAGCACATCTTTGACTGACTAATCCACCTCCCAAGCCATACATAGCTTCTATTTTTTTTTCTTTCTAATGCAATTGTATTTTTGTAAACAGTCATATATTCAATTACACTAATATTCATATTTTACATGAAGTTCCATTATGTTATACATTCCCATAATTTAGTTGTTTGCTTTCCTCTAGTATGATAAATGATCTTAGGCTTTCCCTTTCAACCACTGTCATACCCATAGAATAGCTCTGCTATTCACAAACACCATCATGTTGTCACACTATTTCCATTCATTTTAAAAGATGTAAAAACAAGATTTTAACCAGTTCTTCACAGATGAAACTTTAACTTACCATTCTCAACACTCATTCTATTTTCTTATGACCTATATTCTAATTATTGATTCCATGATTCCCTGCATAATATATTTAGTTCATAATAGCAATAATAGCACAATCATATAGTGTTCCATGTTGATTGATTGGAAGGCAACATATCATTAAGTACTTAATTTATCCAAACTGATTTCCAGATTCAAGGCAATCCCAATCAAATCTTAGCAGTCTGAATTTTTTTGCAGTAATCAAAAAGTCAATAATCAAATTTATTTGGAAGTGTGATGGACTACCAAACAGCCCAAACTGTTTGGTCAACCACCACACCAGGGAGCCAAGAGTGCCTACAACTGAAAGCAGGAAGATTGCATCCAGCATCCATGTGGAATCTAAGCCGCTCTTGATACAGATGTGGAGTGGACACAACCATTCCAAGGTCCACAGGATGGAGGAATAGAGTAAGGTTTAGAGTGGACATATTGATATTCTAGTCATGAACTATTGAGAATAGTAATTGAAGAAAATGTGGCATTAGAGTGGAGAGAGTGGCCATGGTGGCTGCTGGGAGTAGGGATAGGGAGAAAGAGATGAGATGTGGAGGCATTTTCAGGACTTGGAGTTGTCCTGGGTGGTGCTGCAGGGACAGTTACAGGACATTGTATGTCCTCCCATGGCCCACTGGGTGTACTGTGGGAGAGTGTGGGCTATGATGTGGACCATTGACCATGAGGTGCAGCGTTGCTCAGAGATGTATTCACCAAATGCAATGAATGTCTCATGATGATGGAGGAGATTGTTGTTATGGGGGGAGGAGTAGGGTGAGTGGGGTGTGGGGTATATGGGGACCACATGTTTTTTGAATGTAATATTAAAAAATAAATAAAGACCAAAAAAAGAATGAAATTGAAGGACTCTCATTTTCTGTCTTAAACACATATTACTTAATGAGGACTTCCAGGAACATGAAACAAACTAGGTAGGAAGAGATCAACTCTCTCACAAAAAACAACAGAGAGAGGTCAAAATGCTACTTGAGGAAGCTGCTTTGGGGATCTGAAGAACAGGAAAGTCCTATAAATCATCCAGGAGAGAGTTGGACAGAGACACAAAGAGGCCAAAGGAAAATTGTGTGTTGTCCCTGTGGCTGGAAATGGCTCATGTACCCCTCCAAGGCACATAATCTTTGTAAAATCCCTGGAAAAAAGACCACTGCCAGCTCTGAAGTGAACCCTGGGAG
This sequence comes from Dasypus novemcinctus, assembly GCF_030445035.2. Classification (NCBI taxonomy): domain Eukaryota; kingdom Metazoa; phylum Chordata; class Mammalia; order Cingulata; family Dasypodidae; genus Dasypus; species Dasypus novemcinctus. The sequence continues at coordinate 104,129,262 of NC_080704.1, read as the reverse complement.
AGGGAGGGGTTTTCTCATCAGGCAGACTGTCACACCCTGGAAGAGACATGAATTATGTCGGTGAGGGGGTGGAAACAAGCACCTAACCAGCCTGGTCCCAGCAAACTCTTACAAGCCTAACAGGGGTGGTAAGAGCCAGATAAGCTTTCATAAGTCTGCTTAATCTTTGTTGTAGCTCAATGTAGGAATCCCTGCCTTACATATACAAGGCTCTGGTTCAATTCCTGGTACCCCCTAAGACATAGGATACAGAGAGTGATCCACTGGATCATCAGGCTTCCAACCAGCACATTAAGACAGGGAAAATATAGACTGAGATTTTTGCTTGTTATTTTTAAAATGTTGTATCATATTTTTTAATTCTTTATTTTATTTGGTAAAACTGGGTAACTCACCTGTGGAAGGCAAGTTGCAAGCTAATTGCTGAGTGCTGGCAGCCTGAGAAGGTCCTTAGGGGCCTAAGAGAGAAACCTATTTTTTCCTGGGTTGTTTTGTTGGTGTTTTGTTTCTTGCTTGTTGTCTTTTCTTTATCTTTATTTCTTTTTTCCTTTACTTATTTTTCTACCTACTTTATTTCTTTTCTTTCTTTCATTTTTGCATGTTCTTTCTTCCATTGCTTTTCTTTTATTCCAAACTTCTTGTTTGGTTTGCCTTTTTGCTTTTTATTTCCCTTTTCTTTTTTTCTTTTCTTCTCATCTCTCATCCTTTTATTTCATTATATTGTTTTTTCTGTTTTGTTTCATCTTACATTTTTTCTATTTCACCATTTTATTCTTATTCCTTTTAACTTTTTAAAATTTTCACTCATATTACATATTTATATTCCTGTTTCTTCTATGATTATCTTCTACCTTTTTGAAATATTATTACTATTATTAATTTTCTCTTATTCTCTCTTTCTTTCTCTCTGATACTAATATTTTTTCAATGGAACACAGACAATTGCAGGGATACAGAATAAGAGTAACCAAGTATCAAAAGTAATTATACCACACACAAAAAATCTAAAATTAAAACCAAATGTAGAAAGAGAATTGAATCAACCAAATATGTCCATGAAGAAAAACAGATGCCTAGACAACAACAAAAATTTAAAAGTCATACTATGAAACAGGAGGATATTTGTCAGTCTAAAGAACAAACTAAAAATCAGGAGTATATGCATAAAATGGAACAACTAATATCATAAATCAACTAACTACAGTGGAGAAAGAAATATAGGATATTAGGAAGACATTGGGGGAATATAGTGAAGAAATTGTAACATGCATAAAATATAACAGATATAGTTCAAGGCATCAAAAATAAGCTGGAAGCACATAATAGCATTTGAACAGGCAGAGGAAAGAATAAGTGATGTCAAAGACAGTGCATCTGAAATCAGACAGATAGGGGAACAGATAGATTAAGAAAGAGAAATCCAGTTGAGACTCAGGGATATGAATGATAGCATAAAATACACAAACATATCCATTATAAAATTCCAAGAGGGAGAAGAGAAGGGAAAGGGGAAAGAAGGGCTGATGAAGGAAATAATGGCTGAAAATTACCCAACTATTATGAGGGACATGGATGTACATATCCAGGAAGGACAGCACACACCAAACATTGTAAATCCTAAAAGCCTACCCCAAGACATATTTTTATCAAATTTTCCAATGCTCAAGAAAAAGAGATACATCACATACAAGGGAGGCTCAATAAGATTAATTGCCGCTTTCTCATCTGAAACCATGGAAGCAAGAATGCAGAGGTTTGCCATAGTTCAGATGCTAATTGAAAGAAATATTCAGCCAAGAATTCTGTATCCAGCAAAGATGGCATTTAAAAAATGAGGGGAAAAAATGAGGGAGGGTTCAATATAGATTACAGATAAACTGAAATTAAAAGAGTTTGTTAACAAGAAAACTGCCTTCAAGAAATATTAAAGGGAATTCTGCAGGTTTAAATGAAAATACTGGAGATAGAGGGTTGGAGGAGAGTGTAGGAAGAAGATTATTGGTAATAATAACTAAAAAACTAAAGGAGAAATAAAAGCAAAATATGACATGCATAAATCTAAAAGTATGGCTAATGAACATAATTCTTGAGAGTAATAACATTGAATGTTAATTGAATAAACTCTCCAAATAATAGACACAGATTGGCAGAATGTATTAGGAAATATATTCTATCTACAGGCTGTCTACAAGAAATAAATACACCTTAGACCCAGGGATGTAAGGAGGCTGCAAGTGAATGATTGGACAATGATTTTAGTATGCAAACAATAAAATAAATGCTTGGGATCACTATAATAATGTTTGAGAAATTGACTTTACATGGAAAACTATTGAAAGAGACAAAGAAGGACAACATGAATTGATTAAAAGTGAAACATATCAAGGAGAAATAACAATCATAAACATTTATGCACTTAAACAGGGCACCTCAAAATACATGATGCAAACATTCAAAAAGATAATTGGAGCAATAGATGCTTCTAAAATAATAGTGGGGAATTTTAATACACCATTATCACCACTGAAGCATATTAATGGTGTTCATATGATGGTAAAACAGCATGGTAGACAGACTGAACAATGGAACATAATTGAGAACAAAGAAATAGACCTTAATCAATTTACTTTTTATTTTCCTCTTTATTTTCTTAATTTTCTTTTAAATGTTACATTCAAAAAGTATCAGATCCCCATATACCCCCAACCCAACCCACCCAAACCCTCCCACATCAACAACCCCTTCCATCATCACAGCACATTCACTGCACCTGGCAAATACATTATGGAGAACTGCTGCACCACATGGACAGTGGTCCACATTGCAGTCCACACTCTCCCCCAGTCCAACCAATGGGACATGGCAGGACACAAAATGTCACACATCAATCCCTGAAGCACCACCTAGGACAAATCCAAGTCCTGAAAATTCCCCCTCACTGCATCCCTTCTTCAATCTCCCTACCACCAGCAGACACCGTGGCCACCCTCTCCACATCACTACTACAATTTCTTCCATTACTAATCACAATAGATCCCTAGCAGAAAACCAGTAAGTCCACTCTAATCCATACTCTATTCCCCATCCTGTGAACCCAGGGATAGATTTGTCCAGTCCACTTCTACATCAAGAGGGGGTTTAGATTCCACATGGATGAAGGGAGCACTTCTACTGTTGGCAGCTGTAAGTACTCTTGGCTCCCTGGTGTGGTGGTTGACCTTCTTCACCACCTTGTCAGCTGGCCAGGGTAAGTCCAACAAACCAGAGGGTAGGAGTTGCAAGTCTGATGAGGCTCAGGGCCTGGGAATCACATGGACAGTCCAGAGATTCAGATCTCCTGAGTATACACCAACCCAAACTCCAACTACATGTCTGGTAAAAGTAACAGAAGAAGCATGTGTAGAAAGGTCATATCTGAGTCCAACTCCATCACTCAGAAATACAAACTACAAAGTAGGGCCAACTGATATGGCCCTGAACTCCCGAGTCATCTGCCATGAGCTTAGAACCTGTGGGTCTCTGCAGCCCTCAGGAGTACCAGCATCTGAGTTTCCATCTACCTTGACTGTCTACGGTACCCACCTGAGGCATTATCTTTTTGGGCATCACCCCTCTGATGACCTCCCGCCTCTTTTTTGGAGACTCATAGCTATATTAACTCAGTTGTCCTCTCCATTTATCCCTTTTATCCAATGTCAAAAAGTAGTTTTTAACACCTGATATAACATGTAGACTGAAATATTCTGCTGTTCTGAGTTGACCCCATTATTTGAGGTATTTTTCTAGTTACATCATCAGCTGGTGCTTTGTAGTAATCCTTCAGTGCCAGGGAAGCTCATCCCCAGGAGTCATATCCCATGCTGGGGGGAAGGCAATGCATCTACATGCTGAGTTTGGCTTAGAGAGTGGCCACATTTGAGCAACGTGGAGGCTCTCAGGAGGTAACTCTTAGGCACACTGCAGCTCTAGGCCTAGTTCATATTTCAGGCACACAGGCATATAATCAGAGCCATTAGTTTCAAGGACTCTTCGTTGGACCATCCATCTTTATTGGTCTTTGTCATTATACTTGGGGGATTGTTGCTCTTCCACGGAGAAATGTGACAGAGCTCCCCTGGCTAGGAACTCAGCACTCTCTTAGCTGCAGTTTCCAACTGAAACCACTGTGAAAATATCCAAAATTTTCTATGTACTCTGTATATATGCCCTGGAGAACTCCCTATGAAACATGTGCCTCCCCCCACCCAATAACACCCAAAATAAGTGCTCCTCCCCCTCCATAGTTGAACATACTCTGTAGTCCAAAACTTCTTCAAAAAGAAAGCCCAATATATTGCCAGGTTCTGTTGAGTGTAAAATGGAATATAGTGATAGGTTTAAAGGTTAGATATCGAATACATAGTAATTTAGAAAAAATAAATAAAAGGTAAATAAGTTGGGGTATCAAAAAATGAAAAAATGAAAAAGCTTTTTTTAAAAATTTTGCCTTTCAACACTGCTATAGGTTTTGCCCTGTATGTACAGTGGCAAGGCAATTTCTTTCATTTCTTCCTCAGTGTCTACATTCTCTTTTATAAATCTAATTATTGTCTTCACTTAAGTTTTAGATCACAGTAATTGACATATACAATATAGGGTACTCCCACATATTCAACATAAAACACTTTGTCCCTTCCCCAGCAATGATCATTTTACATGTTCATATTATATTTGCTGCAGGTGGTGTACAGATATTGAAACAATAGCTTTCAATTATAGTTCCGAGTTTACATTATGCTTTATATTTTTGACCACACAATTTTATAAATTTTTAGTTATCTTATGCTTTACATTATGGTTTGGATTTTAGCCTATGCACTTTTATACATTTTTGGTGTAGTTTAACATGTCCTATATCCATTATTTTATGATCTTGTGCAACAGTTTTATTGCCCCAAAGTTACACTGACTCCATCTATTCAACACCTCTTCCCCCTCTCCTCAGGGCCCAACATGACAATCAATCCTCATTACTTGAAGGACCATATTCAGAGATACATACAACAATGTTGAGCGCTTGACACACTTCACTGCCCTAACACATTGGGAGCCACCAGTACTCCCAAGAGATACAGTTCCCTCTGTCTGAAAACATCAGTCCTCCCCAGGATGTGAGCATACCTTCACTTTCATTTTATGGGTCTCCACACAGTGATATAACCTACTATGAAAAAATGAGAACTCATACACTCCCTGGAAGACTGCCCTGTGTCAGATGCCCCCCCTCCTTAAGCATCTTAAGCAGGTAAACTTTCCTATTATATTTTCTAAAGAATTTTTTCTACATTATAATTTGAACCACACATCTGACAATATCTTATGTTCAAATGTTCCCCTCCCCCTCCCCCAAATTTCTTGGGCCATCCAACCCATCTTCCCATCCCTAGCCCCCTCAAACCCACAAAGCCCCACCCAAAGTTATCCCCATGCACCCATTTTATCCCTTCCCTGTACAAGTACTTACCTCCAACTTATCATAGATTTCACCCACAAAGTCTCAGTTTGCAACATTCCTCTACTGCCCATTTCCTTTAAGTTTATCATGCAGTCTCTAGCTCTCTGAGACAGCTTGGTTTACTTATTTTATATCAGAGAGATCATGTAGTATTTGTCTTTAAATACCTGGGTTGCTTCATGCAACATAAGGTTCTCAAGATTCATCCTTGTTATCAAATATGTTCTTAGTGTATTTGATCTTATAGTTCTGTAGTATTCCCTTGCATCTATATACCACATTTTATTTTTCTATTCACCTGTTGATGGACATTTGTGTTGATTCCAACATTTGGCAATAGTGAATAGTGCCGTTATGAACACTGGTGTGCATATATCTGTTTGTGTCCTTATTTTCAGTTCTATTGGGTGTATACATAGCAGTGGAATTGCTGGGTCATATGGCAAATCTATAGCCAGTTTTTGAGAATCTGCCAAACTGTCCTCCAGAATGGCTGCATCCTTCTGCATTCCCACCAGAAGTGAATGAGTGTTCCCATTCTTGCACATCCTCTCCAACACTGATAGTCTTCTGATTTTTTGATAGCTGCCTGTCTTATGGGAGTGAGATGGTAAATCATTGTTGTTTTGATTCACATTTCCCTAATAGTCAATGATTTTGAACATTTTTTTCATGTGTTTTTTAGCCATTTGTATATTTTCTTTGGAGAAGTGTCTGTTCAAATCTATTTCCCATTTCTTAATGGGCTGTTTGTCTTTTTATTTTCGAGATATAGGAATTCTTTTTATATGCAAGATATGTCTCCTATCAGATAAATGACTACCAAATATTTTCTCTCATTGCATAGGTTCTATTTTCACTTTCTTTTTTTAAAATTATTTATTATTATTTTTTAAATTACATTATGAAAAATATGAGGTCCCATTCAACCCCACCGCCCCCGCCCCCCACTCCCCCCACAGCAGCACTCTCTCCCATCATCATGACACATCCATTGCACCTGGTAAGTTCATCTCTGAGCATCACTGCACCCCACAGTCAATGGTCCAAAGGGCCCAGACTCTCTCACGTTCCATCCAGTGGGCCCTGGGGGGATCTATAATGTCCCATAATTGTCCGTGAAGCACTATCCAGGACAACTCCACGTCCCGAAAATGCCTCCACATCTCATCTCTTCCTCCCGTTCCCCACACCCAGCAGCCACCATGGCTACCGTTCCCACACCCATTCCACATTTTCTCTGTGGACATTGGATTGGTTGTGTCCATTGCACATCTATGTCAATTGAGGGCTTAGATCCCATATGGGTACTGGATGCACTCCTCCCGCTTCCAGTTGTAGACACTCTAGGCTCCATGTTGTGGTGGTTGACCTTCTTCAACTCCATGTTAGCTGAGTGGAGTAAGTCCAATAAATCAAAGTGTAGGAGCTGAAGTCTGTTGAGGCTCTGGGCCTGGGTGTCATATTATCAGTCCAGAGATTCAAATCCCCTACATATATCTTAAACCCAGCACCAACTACAATTCCAATAAAGTAGCATGCAAGTCTTGTGAAAAGAGATCCCCTCTGAGTCCAATTCCATCACGCAGAAACACCAGCTCCAAAGAAGGGCTATCTGTCATGGCAGTGAACCCCTTCTGCCATGACCATAGAACCTGTGGGTCTCTTTATCCCTCAAAAGAACCAATACCTGGGGTTGTATCTACCTTATCTGTCTCTTAGACTCTGTTCAGTTGTACATAGGGGTATTCCTTCTGACAACCTCCAGACTCTGTTTTAGAGACTCACAGCCTTATAATCTCATTTCTCCTTTCCATTTCCCCCTTACATTAGGTCAAACAGCTTCCCGAAGTCATGTTATTATATGTAGACAGGTATATTCTGCTGTTCCGCATTGAATCTTTAATTCAAGGTCATTTTCTAGTTGCTTCTTCAGCTGGTATGTGGTAGTGATCCCTCGGTGCCAGGGAGGCTCATCCCCGGTTGTCATGTCCCACGCTGGGGGGAATGCATCGCATCTACACGCTGAGTTTGGCTGTGAGAGTTGCCACATTTGAGTAACATGCAGGCTGTCAGGAGGAAACCCCCAGGCACAATGCTACTCTAGGCCTTGTTCTTATTGCAGGTGTATAGGCTCAAAAGTATTTTCACTTTCTTGACAAACTCCTTTGAGGTGCAGAAGGCTTTACTTTTGAGGAAGACACATTTATTTAGTAATTTGCTGCTCATGCTTTTGTTATGAAGTTCATGAAACTGTTTCCTATTACAAGGTCATGTAGATGCTTCCCTGTGTTGCTTTCCAAGGCCTTTATGGTCTTGGCTCTTACACTTAGGTCTTCGATCCATGTTGAGTTGATTTTTCTATAAGGTGTGAGTTGGCAATCCTCTTTTATTTTTTTATATGTAGATATCCAGTTCCCAAGGTACCATGTGTTGAAGAGGACATTTTCTCTGAGTTGAGAGGTTTTGGTTGCCTTATCAGATACAATATGACTGTATATATGAGGATCTATATCAGAACTCTCAATTCGGTTCCCCTGGTCAGTATGTCTATCCTTGTGCCAATACCATGCCATTTTCACTACTGTAGCTTTGTGGTATGTTTTGAAGACAGGTAGTGATTCCTCCAATTTCATTTTTCTTTTTCAATATGTCTTTGCCTATTCGGGGCCTCTTTCCTTTCCAAATATATTTCATAGTTACTTTCTCTAGTTCATTAATGAATGCTGTGTTGATTTTTATTGGGATTGCATTGAATCTGTAGATCAGTTTTGGTAGGATAGACATCTTTTTTTTTCTTTATTTTTTTAATGTTACATTAAAAAAATATGAGGTCCCCATATACCTCCCATCCCCCTCACCCCACTCTTCCCCCCATAACAACAACCTCCTCAATCATCATGAGACATTCATTGCATTTGGTGAATACATCTCTGAGCACTGCTGCACCTCATGGTCAATGGTCCACATCATAGCTCACACTCTCCCACAATGAACAGGGAATATTCTTGCATTTATTTAGGTCTTCTTTGATTTCCTTGAAAAGAGTTGTGTAGTTTTCTGTGTAGAAGTCTTTTAAATCTTTAATTCAATTTATTCCTAGGTGTTTGATTTTGTTATTTACTATTGTGAATGGTATTTGATTCCTGATTTCCTACTTGGATTGCTATTTTTGGAGTACAGAAGTGCTACCGATTTTTGTGCATTGATCTTGTAATCTGTGAATTTACTGAATGCATTTGTAAGTTCTAGAAGCTTTGTTGTAGACTTCTCAGGGTTTTCTATATATAGGATCATATTATCTGCAAACAGTGAAATTTTGAATTCTTTCTTTCCAATTTGGATGCCTTTTATTTCTGGTTCTTGCCTCAGTGCTCGTGCAAGTATTACTAAGACTATGTTAAATAGGTGGGTAGATAGTGGGCATGTTTGTCTTCTTCCTGATCTTAGAGGGACAGATTTTAGGATTTCACCATTGTAAATGATGTTATCTGTGGCTTTTTCATATATACTCTTTATCATATTCAGTAAGTTTCCTTCTCTTCTCATGTTTTGTAATATTTTTATCAAGAAATTTTGCTGTATTTTGTCAAATCCTTTTTCTGCATCTATAGATATGATCACGTTTTTTTTTTCCTTCAATCTATTTATATGGTGTATTACACTATTTGATTTTCTTATGTTGAACTCTTCTTGTATACCAGGAATGAATCCCACTCGGTCATGGTGCATAATCTGTTTAACGTATTGTTGAATATGATTAGCAAGTATTTTGTTGAGGATTTTCACGTCTTGGTTCATTAGAGAGATTGGTCTGTAATTTTCCTTTCTTGTGGTGTATTTGTTTAGCTTTGGTTCCAGGGTAATGTTGGCATCATAGAATGAGTTAGGCAATATTCCTTCTGTTTCTGTTTTTTTGGAAGATTTTAACTAAGTTTGGTGTTAGTTCTTTCCAGCATGATTGGTAGAATTCACCTGTGAACCCATCTGGCCCAGTGCTCTTCTTATTTGGGAGAGTTTTATTGTCTGATTCAATATTTTGACTTTTGATTGGTTTTGAGTTCATCAATTTCCTCTTTTTTCCATGTAGGCTGCTTATGTGTTTTTAACAATTTTTCCATTTCCTCTAAATTGTCATTTTTTTTTTGGAATATAGTTTTTCAAACAATCCTCTTATGATATTCTTTATTCCTGTGGGGTCAGTGTTGATACCTCCTTTCTCATTTCTTATTTTGTGTATTCGCATTTCTCCCTTTTTTTTTTCTTTGATAGTCTAGCTAAGGGTTTGTCAATTTTATTGATCTTCTCAAAAAACCGCCTCTTGGTTCTGTTTAGTTTTTCAAGTGCTTTCTTATTTTCTATTTCACTGAATTCTGCTCTTATCTTTGTTATTTCTTTCTTTCTTGTGTCTTTTGGGTTAGTTTGTTGTTTTTTTTACTAATTCCTCCAAGTTTGCAGTTAGCTGCTCAAATTTAGCTCATTCCTCTTTTTTGATGTATGAATTTATGGCTATAAATTTCTGTCTCAGTATTGCTTTTGCTGCATCCCATAAGTTTGCATATTTTGGATTAACATTTTCATTAGTTTCAAGATTGTTATTAATTTCTTTTTAGATTTCATTCTTGACCCACTGTTTTTCTAAGAATGTGTTGTTAACTTCCACATATAGGTGCCAAATCTAGGTCTCTGGCCCTTTCAGATTTCCAGCGTCATTCCACTGACATCAGAGAAATTATTTTGTATGATATTGATCTTTCTGAATTCATTGAGACTTTTTCTGATGCCTAGCATGTTGTCTATCTTTTAGAATGATCCATGAGCACTTGAGAAGAATGTATATCCTGCTGTTTTGGGATGTAATGTTCTGTATATGTCTATTAGGCCAGGTACTCTAATATATTGTTCAAAGTCTTTGTTTCTTTATTGATTCTCTTTTGAGATGTTCTGTGCAATGTTGATAGAGGTGTATTAGAGTCTGCCAATATCATTGTAGAGGCATCTATTTCTTCACTTAGTTTTTCCAGTGTTTGCGTCTCATATTTTGAGGCACCCTTGTTAGGAGCATAAATGTTTATGATTTTTCTTTCTTTTTGAAAGATTATCCCTTTCATTTATATGTAGTGTACATCATCATTTCTCACAATTATTTTGCATTTAAAGACTATTTTGTCTGATATTAATATAGCTACTCCTGCCCTTTTTTGGTTATTGTTTGCCTTTAAGATTATTTTATAGCCATTCACTTTCAACCTCCTTGAATCCCTGTGTCTGAGATGTGTTTCTTGTAGACAGCATATAGATGGGTCATATTTCCTTACGGAATCTTCCAGTCTGAGTCTCTTGACAGGCGAGTTTATTCCATTGACATTCAGTGTTTTTACTTTCTAGGCGTTACTTATATTAGTCATATTTTCTTTGGATTTATGTTTGTCATATTTTGCTTCATTTTCTTTTTCTGTTTTTGTATTTTTAGTTGCTCTTACACTCTCCTACATCTCTGTGTCTCTTGTTTTTTTTCTTTTTCTTGCAGAACTCCCTTTAGTATTTCCTGAAGTTCAGGATTCTTGTTGGCATACACTTTTAGTTTTTGTTTATCTGTGAATATGCTGAATTCTCCATCAGTTTTGAATGCTAACTTTGCTGCATAGAGTATTATTGGTTTGAATTTTTTTCTTTTAATACCTTGACTATGTCATACCACTTCCTTCTTGCCTCCATGGTTTCAGAAAAGAAATCATCACTCAATCTTATGGACCCTCCTTTGTATGTGATGGTTCTCTTTTCTCTTGCTGCTTTTAGTATTTTTTCTTTGTCTTGAGCTTTGGATAATTTGACAAGTATATGTCTTGGGGTAGGTCTGTTGGAATTTATGCTGTTTGGGGTACATTGTGCTTCCTGGACATGTACATCGACCTCCCTCAATAGGCTTGTGAATTTTTTAGCTACTATTTCCTCCAACACCCCTTTTGTACTCTTTCCCTTCTCTTCTCCTTCTGGGATGCCTATTATGTGTGTGTTTGCATGTTTTCCATTATCCTACAGGTCCTTAATCCCTGCTGGAGTTTTTCTATCTTTTTATTGATCAGTTTTACTCTCTGTTTGATTTCAGATGTACTGTTTTCCACATCATTAATTCTTTCCTCTGCCTTTTTGAGTCTGCTATTATTTGCTGAGACTCTCTTTTTGATTTCTGGAGTTGTGCTGTTCATCAGCATCATATCCGTTATCTTTTTGGGCATGATTGCAATTTCTTCAGTATTCACTCCAAGTGTTTTCTTCATATTTTTAAACTCTTCACTCACTTCATCAAATTAATCCCTAAAATATGTTTTGAGAGCTTTAATTATTTGTTCAATGTTCTGCTACTCTTCCCCATTTTCCGTTTGTTCATTGGGTTGGGCCATGTTTTCCTGATTATTGGTTTTGTTTGTAGTTTTTTGTTGCTGTCTGGTCATCATTTCATCTTTACCCATTTAATCATTTGCTTAGCCTTTTTGGGGTTTAATTAGTTATTTTTGCATGTGTGATAAGTCTTCTCTTTGTGATTTTGTTCTTCTTATTCTATTTCTTTATTTTTTAGCTAAGTTCACTTGAAGAAAAATATTAGGATCAGAGAAAGGAAAAGGAGTAAGAAAAAATGAATAATAGTAGTATTGATAGTAAATATTAACAGAGGAATCAAGGGAGATCAAGGAGAATGGATATTAGACTCAAGTAAGTTATGTAGAGTTATAACAGTAAGAAAAGTAAAGTATGTATAATTTGACAATAAACTTAGTATGGGAAGGAATATAGTGTGAATTAAAAGGCCAGTGTGTTCAGGAGAGAGGGGTAGAGAAAGGAAAATACAATAACATAAAGAGTGAATATAAGACAGAAAACCAAACAAAGGTATTAGTAATAAAAAGTCAGAAATATAGGGGGCAAACAAAGGGAGGTGCATAATAAAAGAAATAATAGATGATGGAGGACTGAAAGGTGCAGAGTAAAGGGGATAGTGTTGTTGGCAAAAATCAATACACAGAGAAATGATGAAATGGAGGATGAGGGGCTGCGGACTTGGCCCAGTGTTTAGGGCGTCCGTCTACCACATGGGAGGTCTGTGTTTCAAACCCTGGACCTCCTTGACCCGTGTGCAGCCAGCCATGTGCAGTGCTAATGCGCACAAGTAGTGCCGTGCCATGCAGGGGTGTCCCCCGCATAGGGGAGACCCAATGCACTAGGAGTGAGCCCCATAAGGAGAGCGACCCAGCATGAAAGAAAGTGCAGCCTGCCCAGGAATGGAGCCACACAAACGGAGAGCTGATACAACAAGATGATGCAACAAAAATAAACACAGATTCCCATTCCACTGACAACAACAGAAAGTGGACAAAGAGGACACAGCAAATAGACACAGAGAACAGACAACCGAGGTGGGGGGAGGAAGGGGAGAGAAATAAATAAATAAATCTTTAAAAAAATAAATAAATGATGTGGAAATACAGCAAATGTGAAGTGCTCCCTGCAGCACTGAATGTAAAAACAATAAACAAGAAGTGAAAGAAAGAAAGAAAAAAATGGTCTAAATGGAAGGGGGATGCAAGCAAGAAAAAGAAAAAGAAAAAAAAGAGAAAAGAAAGAAAAAGAAAGAAAAAAGGGCCTTGAGGGTATAAAGAGGAAAGAAAATCAAGAACACAAACCAACAAAATACCAGACAAAGTTTCAAGCAAGGAATCCTTTCTGCAGTTAAATAAAACACTTACAAATCCAACATTCCCTCTTTCTCCCTTCCTCATTTCCCTCTCTCCCAGGCAGCAGAAAAGCTGCCTGAGAGTTCCAGTAGGAGATTTAAGTAGGTCCTTTGGGAACCAGCTCTGCACAGAAAAAAGGTCTCTTAATTTCCAGAGAAAAAGCACACACACCTCACCAGGAACCCCAAATATGCTATTGGAAGCTTGAAAGCACCTCTTACAGTCCCTTTCCTTTAGGTGTGTTATGAGAGGGCTAGTTGATTTTCTGACTCTACCTTCTTCGAGACCAAGTTTCGTATCCCAGGACACTTAGGAGAATTGGGTTTTCTCAGCAGATTCACCACTCCTTTCTTCCCAGGCTCTCCCCAAGCCAGCTAGTATGCTCCTCCAAGTGCCAAAAAAAAAAAAACATGGAGATCAGAAAATTGAACCCACACTTGCCCAGCCCCTCTGGTGTACCCCCCACTGAATCCCTCCCACTCACAGAGTCAGTCCAAAACCAAAGGGCTAGGGCAATTCCAGATCTCTGGGAGCACTGGGCTAAGGAATGGGAAGTCCAGGACCCTGCAGATTCAGGGTATGTACCTCTTTGGAACACGTATGGGGACTTAGGGAACACAGACCTGGGGACCACACATCTGGGGATCGGGGCCTCAAGAATGCTGCCACACAACCAACAGTTCTCAATGAACACCATGGCAGGCTCCCCTAACAGGAAGGGTCCCACCTCCTCACAGCCTCTGATCTCTGTACTTGCAACCTGCAATTCTACCTTTAGTAGGCCCTACCTCTGTCACTGTCTCTCCAAATTTGACTTCCATGCACCTCCTGCCTTGCAAGTCCTCAAAAAAGCCCACCTGACAAGACTCCAACCACACTTAGCCACCTATTTGCAGGGCAGATTAAGAGGTGCACTCACTCAGATGCCATCATATCCTGCCTCCAATCCATTTACTTTTAATGCTTCTACCAATAAAGCGGGACTTTCTTCTTCCATTTTGCTTTTTATTCTTAGTATATCTTATTCCATTTTTGTCCCTCAATGCATCTGTTCATCTCTACTATTATATTTATTTGATTTTTTGTTTTGTGATATTTTGAGCACCTTCTCCTTCTCTTTGGATATTTCTTTCATCTAGTTTCCTTGTTGTAACCATATATTTAAAATTTAATATTCTAAATATATAACAATCATGTTTGTTTCATACCAACTTAACTTCAGTAGTGTGCACATATACTTTTCTTATACACATCTGTCTCTCCTTTTTTGTACTGGTTACCACTTAAATCTTTGTGCATTATGTGTTAAAATCAACAGATTTCTCAAAGATTTTGTGAATTTTCATTTTAGCACAGGTAAGAAGTAAGAAGTGGAGTTACATACAAAACCTTGCAGTACAATGATATTGGCATTTATACTTACTCACATGGTTAATTTTGGTGCAGCTATTTATTTTTTTATGTTGTTCGAACCACTGTCTAGTGTGCTATCACTTCAGTTTGAAGAACACCCTTTAGCATTATTTTAGAGTCAGTCCTTAATTTTAAAAAAATCTGGGTACGTATTAATCTCTCCTTCATTTTTGAAAAAAAATCTTGCCTTATATAAATTTTTGGTTTTCAGTTGCTTTATTTCAACACTTAAACTATTCCAAAACACTTCCTTCTTGCTTCCAGGTTTTCCAAAAAGAAATCTTCACTCAATCTATTTGGAGTTCCCTTGTACATAACATTGATTTTTTTCTTGCAGCTTTCAAAATTCACTTTCCTTTGATTTTGATATTGTGATCAATATATGATGGGTTTTCCTTTTTTCATGTTACATGTTTGGTGTTCTTTGGGGTCTTGAATATGCATATTCATGTTTTGCTAACTTTTAGGAGTTTTCTGTCTTTATTTCTTTGAATAGTATTTCTGTCCCTTTCTCTTTTTTTATTCTCTTTTTTTAGGATCTCAATAATTTGTATATTGGTATGCATGATGGTGTCTCTGATGTATCTTATGCCTTTTTTGCCTTTTATAATTCTTTTCTCTTTCTGTTCCTCAGGCTAACTCATTTCAAGTGTCTTGACTTCAAGGTTCTTGTCTTTCTTTCTCCTGCCATCTTCCATCTGCTACAGAAAACCTCCTGGGAATCTTTAATTTCCTTTATTGTGATCTTAAACTATAGCAACTATGTTTAGTTCTTTTTTAAAAAAATTCTATCTCTTTTCCAAGATTCTCCTATTAATAAGTTATCATTTCCCTGGTAACCTTTAGTTCTTTCTCTGTGCTTTCCTTCATATCCTTGAGAATGTTTATGACAATTTTTAAAGGCATTGATCAGTGTGACCACATTCTGATCTTCTTTAGTGTTTTCCTTTCTTTGGATGGGCCATCTTTTTCTGTTTTCTTTTTTTTTTCTTTTACTCCTTTGTTGCACACTGAACATTTTACCATTTTCAAATGTTAACTCTGGAGTTTACTCCCTGAGATATCTGCTTTTTATTTTTGCAAACTGCTGGTGACAGTATAGACATTTTCTTGAGTGTCAGCCCTCCTATCAGGAAGGTCTGCTCAAGTTGAAGGCAGTGTGGTGGAGTGTATTCCTTGTTTTTCTGAGCCTATGTCTTGTTCTGGGCTTTTGCTTGTTTCTTTCTTTCTTTTTTTTTTGTGTGGAGATATACTGTTTACAGGAGTTTTGTTGTCTCCTCTGTTTCCTAGGACATAGACCTCTCAATCTTGCATGTATGATTCCAGCAGACCTTTGTCCCACTGTTCTCCTCTATAGATTTTTATATTCTTTTCTCTTTCTCTAGTTTCTTTTCCCTCAAGGGTAAATTTTTGGAGAGACACATGGAGAGGACATTTCCAATTCAGTCCTTCCAGCAGAAATGGGGCCAGAGACCTACAAAAGCATACAGTCCTGTTCCAAAGTCTGTTGAGGAGATTGTCAGGAAGGGCATCAAAAGCTTCTTTCATGATTCCCCAAAGTTGAGCTTTCTTAGCTTGTCCCTCAAGTGAGGCCTTTCAGATAACTGTCTCGAGCAGCCCTGAGGAAGCACAGAACCTTTAAGTCTCCTCCATTATGATCTTTGTACATGAAAGGCTGAAACAATGGTTCTTCTCAGAGCCAGGCACCTAGCAATCAAAAGTCACTGATAAAGCGCCATGATCAGGGATTGACTGTGCTTAGCCCTGGTCTTGGAAAAGAGGATTTTTATGTCTCTTTGAGTAAGCAGTGACCTAGCCAGAAGCTGAACCCTATGACAGCTTGTCAAGTAACGATTGTGGAGGATGGACTCCAATAGCTGCCATTCAGATAGTGTAATTTATTGGTCTTTACCATAATTTATTAGTGTCTTCCTTCTGCTCTTCCCATGATGCTATAGAGTATTCTTGTGGCCTCTTGGGTTTCAAAATAGTTGTTTAAGATAGTTCCTGCCTCTTTAATAGTTTTTCTGGAGAAAGGACTGCGTCCTGAATCTCCCTATTCTGTCATATTCCCATTATTCTTTATATATTTTTTACAATAGTTTCTTCTATAAAATATATTCTTTTTAAAATAACATTGATGTTATATTTAGTTAATACATTTGAAGAAATAATTAAATCAAAACTAAATAAATACAGAAATATATTCATAATTAGGTGGATTTCATTCTAAACTTTTAAAAGCCCATTTAAACAGATCACAACTATTTTCAAAGAACATGTAGTAATTTCACAACAGGAATTTTTTAGCTTTATAGGCCATAGAAAAATCCAGGCAGATGTATTGAGAGGGGGATTCTTATTCCACACAATTTTCACAGCTACTTTACACATTATTGCTTAATTTATCTAGGGTATAATTTGGACAATGCTTAGGACAGATAAGATATCTTTATTTTTAACTTTTTCCTGTTAGAAATCTATTTTCTTGCTTACCTTTTAGAATAAAATTTAAAAATTCATTGCTTGTTTCTTGTACGTTGGTGAAATTTTCCTGTCCTTCGGGAAAGGCATTCTGATATTTGCAATTCTGAACACCTCTGATCTAGTTAGCTTTAACTTTCTCTACTGTCTAATTTTCTGTAATGCTACCTTTAAAATCTTACCCTTATTTGAGGTTGAGAGTTTTCATCTTAAGTACATAATTTGATGATCATAGTGGAATATTAAGATATATTTGTTATTAATTATTGTTTCAGTCATTTGCTTGAGGCTTATCCCTCCTACTGTGGCTGGAAAGCCTATGCCATATTGTATCTTATTTGGAATTGCAGAACTGAGATTCTATTGAAATTACAAGACACCTGAAACCTATTCTACTTCATCCTCCAACTGCAATTATTATACAGAATAGTAATTGCAGCATTCTTATGGAGATTTTATATGTTCATTTTAAGTGACTGGAAGCAGTATATATTTTCACAAGGTTTAAAAATAGTTGAATTTATTAGCATATGACCATTGTATACCAGCTTAGGGCATTGATTCTATTCCTAAATAAGAATAAATTTATGGGAAGGGAAACAAAAACCTGAAATTTTCGTATAGTGCCTGTAGTAGAGAGTTTACCTGGTTTACTCTGATTTTTATTACAGAGTACTGGATACGTCCTTAAAGACTTGTAGCATTTGGAACTAATTTTATGATGCCTAATAATCTGAAGAATATTTAACAATTACAGAGGACTTTGCAACCCAAAAGTCTTTACAAATGACACATGCAGGAATTACTTGCCTCAATTCTGAAAGACACCTTGCTCTGGGGAAAAAAACTAGTGAGTCTTTCATGACCATAACTAGCCAGGCCTTTGAGCTTATGCTCATTCTAAAGACAAATAAAAAACATTCTTTAATAGTGCAAAGGCATGTTGAACAAAACAGTCAGGTGCAAAAAAAAGAAGAACATACTGCATAATTCTATTGCTGAGGAGTTCTAGAATCTGCAAAACTAACTCATGGTGATAAAAGTCAAAATAGGGGTTACTTAGAGGTGGGGATGATGGGAATGCACTGAAAATTGGCACTGGACATTTTCTGGGGGATTGGAAATGAGCTGTACAGGGGTCTAGGTAGTGGTTACCAAGGTATAAACACATTTAAAAATTCATGGAGGTGAATGTTTAAGATTTGTGCATTTTACATGCTTATGGCATATAAGTTATACCTCAATTTTTTAAAATGTAAGAAACAATAGACTGATTTTGTCATCTTTTATAGCAAATGTCAAAATATTCAGTCCCACATTGAAATAACTAGTTAAAATTCAAACCTCAAACATGTTACTCATCTTCATAATAATTCATCTTAGCTGTAGAAGTATTTAAAAAAATAAACTAATACCTTTTATGAAAAATATTTTTAGTTTGAAATTTGATAATTCATTCATTTTCATTTCTTTTCGTCCTGTTAAATTAATGTATAATTAAATTGAAATATTTTCTTTTAAAAATATTGCAAAGATTTGACTCTATAGTATGCAGAAAGGAAAAAAAAATCATAATTTCCACCTCTGAATGGCAGCAGCTATAAGGTATTTTAGGGGTTGTACGCTGGCTTTCTCTTTCTGTAGGAGTGTTTTGAAAACTTTAGGATAGATATGGACATGATATAAGTAGGTATCACGGAAACAGTTTCTTCCCTAGACCATATTTCAATATAGGTTTTTCCTTCCAACTCCAGTTCTATTTCTGGGAGTCACTTGAAGACTTAGTGGCCACAAATCATGCTAAAGCTTTACTACAAAATATCTTTTAAATCTTGGCCTTCACTTCCACCTCACTCCTTTGCATTTCAATTCAGTTCTTAGAAGTAGGAGAGATATTAGCACTGATGATAGTTATACTTTTTTTAGTATTTACTAATTTAGTATTAGTTAAGGTAGTACTAGCTGCTATAATAAAATAAAATTCATAATCTCAGTGGCTTCACACATTAGAACTTATCACTCTTGCAATATTCATTAAGTGAAGGAGGTTACTCTTCAGCAATTAAAAAAACCCAGGCTGGAGTGTTCCTACAACTGCAAGCAGGAGAATTGCTCCATCATCCATGTGGAATCTAAGACCCTTCTTGATGTAGAGGGAGAATAGACTTAACCACCCCAGGGTCCAGAGGATGGAGGATAAAGTTTAGATTAGCGTGGATTTACTAATGTTCTGCTGGGGAACTATTGTGATTAATAAGGGAAGAAATTGTAATATTGATGTGGAGAAAGTGGCCGCGGTAGCTGTTGATGGTAGGGAGAGGGAAGAAGAGATATGATGTGGGTGCATTTACAAGATTTGAATTTGTCCTGGGTGGTGCTGCAGGGACAGATGCTGGACATTGTGTGTCCTGCCATGGCCCACTGGGGGAATGGGGGAGAGTGTAGACTACAATGTAGACCACTGTCCATGTGGTGCAGCAGTGTTCCAAAATGAATTCACCAGGTGCAGTGAATGTGCCATGGCGATGGAAAAGTTTGTTGATGTGGGAGGAGTGGGGTGGGGGGGTGGGGGGTATATGGGGACCTCATATTTTTAATGTAAATTTTAAAAGAAAATTAAGAAAACAAAACAAAACAAAACAAAAAACCCAGGCTGGAGTTGAACCAGCAGGATGGCAGTGGAGTAAGGAGATCCTAGAGTAAACTCCTGTTACAGAGCAGTTAGGAAACACACAGGGCTCTCTGGAGCTAGCTGAAGCACCTGTTTTGGGACTCCAGGAGTCCAGAAAAGCACCCTACAATGTCCTTGAAGGAGTGGAAGGAGGAAATTGACCATCTGCTGTGAAGACTCTTAAGTAGAATGCCCCACACCACGGAGGCTGGTGCCCGTCCTCCCCTGGAGGCACAAATGGCCTCGGAAGCTGTTTCATGGCTGGAATTGAAAGCTCCACTTCACCAAAGTAGGGTAGGAAGAGACAGTTGGGCACCAATTTCAGCTACTCATGAGGAAATTCAGTGGGCTAAAGTATAATCCTGAGAAGAGCAAATATTTGAGCCTGTCCAAGTCAGAAAGAGTCTGGGAGATGCCATCTTAACTCTTTACCTGGTACAAGGGAAAGCTGGGTAGACTGAATATCACAGTGCTGGTGGGGACTGGCTTCTTTCCATCTAGATCATATTGCAGCCCAACCTAGATCCTAGTGCCGCCTCCATCAAGGAAGAAGCTGTGAGGACCTGCGCCAGTCTCTCTGGGAAATTACGGGCCAAGCTGTGGAGGCTGGTGGTTTTTCCTACTATGGTGGCACGAGACATCCCAGGAGCTGTTCTGTGATGGCAACTGGAACCTCTATTTCCCAGAAACAGGGGAGGAGGAGAAGGTTGGTTGCCGATTTCAACTACTGATTGCTAGACTTGGCTGGCTAAGAGATAACTCTGGGAACAGCTGGGATGTGAATCAGCCCAAGCCAGAAAGAGGCCAGTTCACACCTTTTTGACACCGCCTCCAGCCTGAAGGGAGGCCAGGCTGACTGAAACTCTCAGTGTCAGCAGGAACCCGTTGCTTTCACGCAGATCAGCCTGCCACCCTAGCCTAGGCTTCAGCCCCACCTCTGGCAGAGAAGAGGCTGAGGAGCCCTGCACCAGCCTATTCAAGTGACTGCAGGTAACTTTGGCTGGCATAGATTGAAAATCAGAAGACTACCAGGGCAAATGTGGTCATATTGGACCCTCACTGCATAGATTGCTGCTCACACCTGCAGCTCCATACCTGCCCCAGGCAGGGGAGAAAGGGATGTGAAGAAACATTAGTCTCTCTGGGCAACTACAGTCTAGACCTGCATGTGGATTTACCCCTTTGCCAGGGGTTGGAAGTACTTCATTGGTCCCTGCTGCAATAAGGGCAGCTTGAGCCTCCACAGCTTACACCACCAACTACATGCTTGGCTCCTACTGCACAATCAGCAAGGGAGAAATGATAGGAAGCCCTAAACTAAAGAGAAAAAATGCAACCAGAATAAATACTCCTGTAAGCCAGATGCGAAGACACCAACAAAAAATTACAATCCACATCAAGAAACGGGAAGCTATGGCCCAGTTAAAGGAACAAGATAAGCCTCCAGATGACAAAAAGAAGTTGAGACAACTAATCAGAGATGTTCAAACAAATCACCTTAATACATTCAAAGGGATAGCTAAAGAGATTAAGGATATTAAGAAGACATTGGATGAGCACAAAGAAGAATTTGAAATCATACATATAAAAATAGCGGATCTTATGGGAATGAAAGGTGCAATCAATGAAATTTAAAAGACATTGGAATCATATAATAGCAGATTCGAGGAGGCAGAAGAAAATATTGGTGAGCTTGAAGAAATGGTCTCTGAAAGTGAACATACAAAAGAAGAGATGAAAAAAAGAATGGAAAAAAAATTGAACAAGGTCTCAGGGAACTAAATGACAGCAAACGGCATGCAAACATACATGTCATGGGTGTCCCAGAAGGAGAAGAGAAAGGAAAAGGGGCAGAAGGAATATTTAAAGAAATAATGGTAGAAAATTCACCAACCCTATTAAAGGATGTAGATATCCCTGTCCAAGAAGCACAACATACTCCCATCTGAAAAAATCCAAATAGACCAACTCCAAGACACATACTCATCAGAATGTCAAAGGCCAAACACAAAGAGAGATAAGAAAAGAAAAAAAACATAAAACTTCTAGAAGAAATTATTGGATAATATCTTCAAGACCTGGTAGTAGGTGGTGGATTCTTAAAAGAGATAATAGAAGGACTGAATGGACTACTGATGTTTAATGTATGTAGAAGTAATTTTTTTAAAGATTATTTATTTCTCTTCCCTTCCTCCCCCAACCCGATTGTCTGTTCTCTGTGTCTGTTCACAGCCATTATACAGTTATTGTTTATGTATGAGTGATATATTTCAACAATTTTTTAAAAAACCCAGTCTGTTGGAGGCTCTGCAAACTTCAACAAGTGCCACTAACTTCCACGTAACAGATGCATGAAGAAGCGTAGAGGATTTTGCAGAAGGATTTTGTAGGCCCACGCTGGAATTGGTATACCTCACATCCATTTACCTTCCTATGGCCAAACTCCATAAAACAATCATGCTTAACTGTAATTGAGGTTGGGAAATGTTGACCAGTTATGAGAACAGAGAAAAAGGTTTGGTAAAAAAGAGATATCCCATTTTTACTATACCTAATATGTACAAGGCATGTGCTAAGTGATTTTACTTATATTTTGCTGTTTCATTCCCACAAACACTCTGCAGTATCCACTTTACTATGCCTATTTAATAGAAGAGAAAATGTGGCCAAGATGGGTGATGCAAGAGATACAAAGTAATTTAGCCTGTTAGTGTCAGAACTGGAATTGGTACACATCTTTATCCCAAAGACCATATAAAACAGCAGGTACAAATTACCTACAGTCAAAAACAAGTGTCTGAAGTTATTATCTTCTTTAAAACTTCAGGAAGAGTATACCAAAAGTAAGATATGAACTGTTGTTAGCAGTGGTGTTTTGACAATGCTCTTTCATAGTTCATATCAAATATTTCACAACAATGCAGGGTGTTGGTGATGGGCAGATATATGGGAGCCTGTGTGGTGATATGCATGTTTGTTTTATAAATTCACAACATTTTACTATACATTTATTGTTTATATATGTTCACGTATGAAAGATATGTATCCATAAAATTTTATTTTAAAAAAAGAAACAAACTACCAAAATAATTCCCACAAAAACCCACCCCAGGATGGAAACTTTATAACTTCCTTTGATTGTTCATGCCAGTGTCATATTATTTCATGACTGAAAGTTCTACTTTAAGACTTATATAAGCATTTTAGAATTACCTATTATAGAATATTTGGGAAAATTCAATGAAGAACACATAAATCTCTCAATACTATCACTGAGAAACAGCTACTTTTAACTTAGAGTCTTTTAATTGCGTGTTGTTTTTTAAAACCACTTCATACCACATTAGTCAGCCAAAGGGGTGCTGATACAAAGAACCAGAATCCTATTGGCTTTTATAAAGTGTATTTATTTGGGGTGAAAGCTTACAGTTACAAAGCCCTAGACTCCAGGTACCATAAGAGATATTTTCTTACCAAAGTCTGTTGCCACATTTTGAAGGAAGATGGTTACCAATCTCTTCCTCTTAAGGCTCTTCTTCCTCTTAAGGCTCCATGAACAAAACTTCTTTCAATTTTAGCTGTAGTCTGGAGGGTTTATTTTTTCCAGGTCTTCTGCGATGCTCAAGGCTCTGGTCTTTTCAGCTGCATACTATTACATGAATGGCTCAGCTCTCCCCAGGACTTTAGTTGTCTGAGCCTTCTCCTTTCTGTCACATGGCAAGACTGAAATGCCCAAGTAATCTCCTCCTTCATGTCTACGGAACTTAAACAGAGTCACACCCTACTGTTGGTCAAACCAAAACCCTAAAATTAATGTAAATTAATCAAACTATCTCAGCTAAATCTAAGACAATCAAAGGGTATCACACCCAGAGGAAGAGACCAATTTAAAAACATAATGCATATCTCTCTTTGGAAATCATCAATAATATCATACTTCTACACTGCACATACTGTGCTTCAACTTGTTACTTTTGTAAACTAAAGTACCCCCCATGAATAAGTGCTCATATCATGTGTCTAAGTTATCACATTTCACTGCAAATCATTCCATTCTAAATCTTAATCAATAAACAATTTCTCAACATTCAGTTTGTGTCTAATGTTTGAAACAATTTGAAGAGATGTTGTTACAAACATTAAATGATGCAAAGTGTATTTTGCTTCATTTTGAAGATGAAGATAGCATCTGGTCTTTTTTTTGTGTGTCTTATATAACTTCTCTAAGATCAACACATTATTTATATAAGATTACAGGCATGGCAAGACCTGATTGTCTTGATAAAAATTTTTTATAAACTTCTAGCAGAGATCGTTGCGAGAATTCCTACAGAAAAACAAAATCAAAGATGCCTTTTTAAACCAATTTAATTTCATATGGCTTGATTAAGTGGCTTGAAATCACTAACTTGCCATGGGTAGAAGAATTTAATTAATTTTCCTTGCACCTGCTGCCTACTGGCTGCCTTGACATTGTGTGTATTTGCTTAGCATTAGCAAACTCAAGAAAAATTATCTTAGTTTCACATTGCTTTATTACTCCTAATATCTTATTTCTACAAGCAGTTCAGCCCTGTAGAAGAGACTGAATGACTAATGTCTGTTGGTACAGACTATGGCAGAATTCTGTTCTCATCATTAGGATGTGCAGTACCTGAGTTGTCCACAGACTGCATGATGCCAGAGTGTGCTTATCATCATGGGTTTACACTATTTGTTTTATATATCCAGGGTACATAAAAATGTTTGGATATTTTTATAGTGGTTACAATTAAAAACAACAGCTGAGGGAGTGCTGAGTTCCTAGCCAGGGGAGCTCTATCACATTCCCTAAAGTAGCAGCAACAATCCCCCAAGTGCAATGGCAAAGACCAAAAAAGAAGGAAGGTCCAACAATGAGCCCTTGATACTAATGACTATGCTTGTGAGCCTGTTTGCCTGAAATAAGAACAAGGCCTAGAGCTGCAGGGTGCCTGTGAGTTACCTCCTAAGAGCCTCCATGTTGTTCAAATGTGGCCAGTTTCAAAGCCAAACTCATCACATAAATGGATTGACTTCCCCCCAGTGTGGGACATGACTCCTGAGGATGAGCCTCCCTGGTGCCGAGAAATTACTACCAAGTACCAGCTGATGATGTAACTAGAAAATGACCTTGAATAAAAGGGTCAACTCAGACCAGCAGAAAATCTCAGCCTACATGTAATATCAGGAGTTAAAAATGCTTTTTGACATTGAATAAAAGGGGGAAATGGAAAGGACAAATGAGTTTATATGGCTAAGAGTCTCCAAAAAGAGCCGGGAGGTTATCAGAGGGGTTTCCCTTATGCACACTTCAGCAGAGTCCCAGAGACAGATAAAGTAAATACAATTCCAGGTATTGGTTCTTCTGAGGGCTACAGAGACCCACAGGTTGTTTGGTCACAGCAGATGGAGTTAAGTGTCATGTCAGTTGGCCCTACCTTGGATTTGTGTTTTAGTGTGATGGAGCTGGACTCAGATGTGATCTTTGTTCATGAGCCTCTCCTGTTACCTTTACCAGAACTGCAGTTGGTGCTGGGGTTTAATGTATACCCAGGGGACCTGAATCACTGGACTGACCATATGATAGCCAGGCCCTGAGCCTCAACAGACTTCAGCTCCTACACTCTGGTTTATTGACTTACCCCACTCAGCTAACATGGAGGTGAAGAAGGTCAACCACCACACCAGGGAGCCAAGAGTGCCTACAACTGAAAGCAGGAAGATTGCATCCAGCATCCATGTGGAATCTAAGCCCCCTCTTGATATAGATGTGGAATGGACACAACCATTCCAGGGTCCACAGGATGGAGAAATAGAGTATGGATTAGAGTGGACTTACTGATATTCTATTCATGAAATATTGTGATTAGTAACCGAAGAAAATGTGGCATTGGTGTAGAGAAAGTGGCCATGGTGGCTGCTGAGGGAAGGGAGCGGGAGGAAGAGATGTGATGTGGGGGCATTTTTGGGACTTGGAGTTGTCCTGGGTGGTGCTGCAGAGTCAGTTACCAGACATTGTATGTCCTCCAATGGCCCAATGGGTGGACTGTGGGAGTGTGTGGGCAATGGTGTGGACCATTGGCCATGAGGTGCAGCAGTGCCCAGAGATGTATTCACCAAGTGCAATGACTGTCTCATGATGATGGAGGAGGTTGTTGTTATGGGGGGAGGAGGGATTGGGGTTAATGGGGACCTCATATTTTTTTAATGTAATATTAAAAAAATAAATAAAGACAAAAAAATAAATAAAAGAGGAAAACTGCAAAAAAATAAAGACAAATAACAAATAAAATATAAAGACAGCCCATTCTCTCAATATATTTAAAATAAGGCCTAAACTGGATAGTATATAAATATGGAGATGAACTAGAGCACACATATTTACAATGATTAATGCATATACAGAGACAACCTTCTTACCAGTATATTCTCTCAGATTAAAAGGGAATTTTACCTATTCCAGTAAAATAAAAGTGTCAGGACATTCTTATATATGTTGCTAAAAAAGATAGTAAGTTGTTACAAATTCTTTGGAAGTCAATCGTGATTGGGTTATTAAAATTTAAAATATACAACTCAATGATGCAGCAGTCTGACCTAAGAGATTCTAATCACAATGCAATATTAAAACATATGAGAAAAAAAGTTTATGTACAAGAGTAGCTATTGAAATACTGCTTGTAATGGAAAGCAAAAGCAAACAAAAAACAAAAATACAGAAAATGGTAAAAGTTTTAATATCTTTTAATAGGGGAATGAAGAAACTATCCAGTGGAATACTACAAAGGGTTGGCAGAGGGGTGATGTATGAGACCCCTGTGTGATGTTATATATGTTTATTTGGTAAGTTCACAATCTTTACTGTACACTTATTGTTTATTTGTGTTCATATATGAATGATATACTTTAATAAAAAATAAAAATAAATAAAAGAAATATTATTCATATTTTTGTTAATTCTTTTTGTACCTTGCTTTTTGTTTATTTTTAGAGAAGTTTTAAGTTACCAAAAACTTACATCAGAAGTATAGGGGATTCCCATATAAGCCACTCTTTCTCCTCCCCAACTTTTCCCCTATTAATAACATCTTACATTAGTGTGGTGCATTTCTTACAATTGAAGAACCAATATTGTAGCATTACTACAACCCTCCTCCAACTCCATGCATTGTTGTGAAACATTTGTTACAAACTATGCAACAGCATTGCCAAAATATTACTACCAGTTATAGTTCTTATCTTACATTCGGTGTATTTCCCCCCAAAACCTGTACTATTTTTAAAATATATTTTTGTTTTACAGATATTGTGAACTTGCAAATCAATCATATAGATATGTAGATTTCACATATCCACACCCTGTGGAATATTTGTTACAGATTATGAGACAATATCTTCAGACTATTACCACCAATCATTGCCCATAGCATACATTTGGCACACTTTTTCCATACACCTCCATTATCAACACAGTACAGCTTTGGCATTCATGCAAGAATATTATAGTATTGCTTTTAAACAGTCTACAGTTCCCAACAATTGTAGTTTTCTTTCTTTTGACATTTGCTTCCTCAGACTACCTTTTTCAGCCACAATCCCATTTATAAACCAGGTGCTACTCACCATAATGTGTTACTATCAACTCAATACATCTCCACACATTTACAGTTCAGTTAATTAAAACTTCTACATACATTAAGCATCCATTGTTCTTTTCAACCCTCCTCTTATCTCTTAATAATCTATGTTTTAGGTTTTAAAACTCTAGGTTTTAAATCAGTATGTTTATTATTTGTATGTAGTTCATATTAATGAGACCATGCAATATTTGTCCTTTTGTGTCTGGCTTACTTAGTATAATGTCTTCAAGATTCATCCATGTTATCACATGTGTCACAATTTCATTTCTTCTTACTGCAGCATAGTATTCCATCATATGCATATATTATATATATATATTATATATATACCATATATTATATATATATATATATATATATATATATATATATATATATATACCACATTTTGTTTATCCATTCATTGGTGGATGGACACTTGGGTTCTTTCCAGCTTTTGGCAATTGTGAACTTTGCTTCTATGAACATTGGTGTGCAGATGTATGTTCATGTCATAGTTTTTAGTTCTTCTTTATATATTCCTAGTAGAGGAATTGCTGGATCATATGGAAGTTCTATATTTAGCTTCCTGAGGAACCACCAAACTGTCTTCCACAGAGGCTGCACCATTTTTCACTCTCACAAACAGTGAAGGAGTTTTCCTATTTCTCCACATTCTCTCTAGCACTTGTTGTTGTCTGTTTTTTTTTATAATGGCAATTCTATGTGATGTTAGATGATATAACTTCGTTGTTTTAGATCATATTCTTTTATAATACAGTTTAGAATTTATTAATGTATGTGGTGATATGGAGTGAAATGGATGTGTAAAATCAGTAGAAATTCTACAAATTCAATTTTATTCAATGACTACCATCTCCTAACCTCCCATATCATTTACCAAAGCTGTAAAAAGTAGTCTATCTGTTTTGTTACTGTTTTATTTTTCTCCTTTTCCTTGCATGTCCTCTGATATGGGTACTAATGATCAAAACAATGGTTAAAGCATATTGAAAGAGAGAGGTTTGCTAATCTCTGTAAGCCGCAAACCAGAGTATCAGTGAGAGTAACCGTTCCTCCTAAGTAAATAAGGATTGATCTTTCATCACAAAAAAGAAATCTGGTAGTTGTACTTTAAAATTAAGAAGGCTTAGTTACAAGATTTGTAAAATACTGAGTACTGGAGATAGACTCTTTGCATCCCTGACTGGTATTAACTTTTGGGCAATAGAGAATATAGAGAACCACAGCATAAACACCATTGTTCCTTATTGTGAATTTATTAATAAAGCTCATCAACATAGCATGAAACATCAAAAATATGACAGTCAGAGAAACTACTTCATATGACTAAGTCCTGCGTGGCCCATTGTACATACTACAAAAGTTTGTTTCAATCATCCTGCTTCGATGACACATTATGGAGATATAATGGCTTAGTTATTATTGCTTTTATAAATAGATATTGTGTAATAGAGACCTAATTTACAGATGAAATATAAGTACACATATAACCACAAGTTGGGTAATTTCAATCTCATTCTCCAATCTTATAAGAGGGAGGGATTTTTCTAGGAATATAAATATCATTTCTCCATTCAATGTAAAAAATTGTTAGATATAGCTGAGGTGATATTAGTAATATTCCCGACAGCTAAATTTAATCGAGGGCATTTATGCGCTGGAAATTCTCTTAGATATTTTATCTGAATTAAAATATTTAATCATCTCAAGACTCTAATTTATATAATGGAGCTTAGAGATATTAGATAACTTTTCAAAGATCACATGGTAAATTAATAGTTGAGTAAGATTACAAACTCATATCTGTTGGGCTCCAAATCCCATGCTTTGAAGTGTTGTGTATCTTAATTTGCCAAAATAATTAGCTACATTATTTCATGAACATTGTGAGTTAAATAGTTTTGGTAAATTAACTGTGATATCTAAGTGCTCTTTACAGCACTGTTTTTCCATATTTCAAAAAAACAACATTAACTATTAATAAGCTAGGAATTGCCTGCTTTAGATTTCTATTGCCATAATTTCTAATATGAAGAGAAATCTCAGAGGATTTATGAAATGTTTCATTGACTTACCTTTCAGTCAGCTACATGTAGAAAGAATTTAAAAGTCTTTAAATGTATCTATGGGTAGTTGACATAACACTGAACTCCAGAAAAAAAGTATTTTGCTTCCACTCACAGTCTTTCCATTTACACACTTGAAAAGCCACTTGACCTATCTGCATCTGAGTTTACATTCTACATGGAGTATAGTTGATCTGGCTGGTGATACAGTTTTACCCTTTGTTGTCACTTTCTAACTCTATCCATGTTTTTCTGGGTAAAATCTTTTTGTTCTTCCAGATCTCCTCTTTATCCATTTTGATGTTTGTGCTTTAAGAACGAAAACTGTATGGATTCAATTAAAGGCTTTGTTTTCTGGCTTCATTTTGGATTAGGACAATAGGAACACTTGTAGGAGATCAGCCAGATGAAGGGAAGAGAGTGAGTTTGGGGTTGTTATTCTCCCTACTCCTTTCTTGCGGTGATATAATCTTGTAAAGATATATAAAGTGATATATAACCACTGGTATCTCAAGGTTGCTGTTGACTTGCTGTCCCTTCAGACCTATACATGGCATGCATCAATCTCTTACTAGACCCAAGGTTTTGGATTATCCTATAGCTCTGAAAATATTATTTCACAAATGTTATCAAATTCTTCAATTTATGTGAACTAACTGGCTTTCTGCCCAAACTCTGATGTATATGTACATCATTTCTTAAACTGTTTGCTTGGTTAAATAAGATGATATTCCCAGAGAAAATTTAACTATTTTTAGGTTGAGTGTATAGTAATACAGATATTTTGGGGTAGTATATCTAAGAATATTTTCAAAGCTCCCAAAATGACTTTACCTGAAGCTTCCCTCCTTCCCTTGCATCAGTTTGAATCCCTGAAATAACGCTAATCTTCCAGAATAATGGAAGAAGCTCATTGCCTATCTGGGGATAATATGAATGAACAAGCTCAATGAAAGATTGCCTTCCATGCTTTTCATGAAGATGTCTTTCATTGTCAAAATTGTTTCATTTGGGAAGCTGATGTGGCCCAAGTGATTGGGTTTCTGTCTACCATATTGGAGGAACAGGTTCAATTCCTGGGGCTTCCTGGTAAAAGCCAGCCAGGCCCAAATGGCTAGCAATGCAGGAAGATGATGACACAACAAAAGAGGTACACAGGGGAGGGTCAAGGTGAGACATGACAGAAACCAGGAACTGAGGTGGCACAAGCAGCTGTGTACCTTTCTCCCACATAGGAGGTCCCCAGATTTGAATCCAAGTGAGGCTTAGAGGAGAATATGAGAAGAGAATACAAAAAATGATACACACACAGAAGATCACAAAGCAAATGAACACATACAGCAAAACAGCAAGGGGGCAGAAGGGGGAGAAAAAGATGACTTAAATAAATGGAGAAATATATTATGCAAAATAAATGCATCATTCATCCACGTGACTAGACAAGTGAGACTGATCTCCTTAGATGCTCTGAACTATCATTTTACACACTTGCACACACTCTAACTGAACGCTTTTCTTTGAAGTGCTTTTATAGTCGATGCTTATGTTTTCTGTCCTTGTTTATATAAGCATCATAGTAGCAAGTAATGCCAGCTTTTACTTATATAGCCTGTCAGAGTCTCATCTCTAAAGTTTGGGAATATAAATCCCTGTACTGCTTAAGTCAAAAGGAGTTTGTGAAGCTTACTTAGTACCACCATATGAATGTACTACACATAATCTATAGTACTACTTTGATATTGTTGATGCTGCAGCAGCTGTTCCTGATGATGAAAAGAAATTTCTCCATTATGTTTCATTTTTAGATTTTAAGTTCATGTAGGTAGATGACAGTCAGCAATAATAGGCTATGTGCTCTGTTGTCATTTTAGACACATCATGATTTTCTTACTTAATGAAAAATAGCACCAGACCACACTCATGTCTCCTTACTAGATGAAAGGTGTTGTAGAACAAGTTATTAACCAATTAGTAATAGAGGTATATTATTATATATGTCCTGATCCAAAGAGAGATTATCTGCTTATATTTAATGAAAGTACTTACTGGGAAAGAAAAGTGTTATTTAGTCCTGATTTTTTAATCTCTTTCCCTAAGAATGAGTATATGTGTTTTAGGGTTGAGATTTGTGTTTTAGAAAAAGTTCAAAGTAAACAGTCATTTGGAGGTTTTGCCTTTAATGATGGGGCATCAAAGAAAGTGAAAGGAAACCTTGACCTTAGTTTACATAACTTTTCAGATGGCAGGATCTTCATGATTGGGAGTAGCCCAGTTGTAACTGTGACAGAGTTTCTCTTCTTGTTAGTTTGCTTTCTTTTATCTAGTATGTCCTTGACCTCGTAGATGCCATGGAAGCAGGCTTGTGGATACATAACTATTCTAAAAAGCGATAGCATATATCACGTTTGTAGATTTAAACAGCAGCACATATAACTAAGCTTAATGTTTATTTCTTATTTTTAAAGGAGTATTAGATTACATATTACATTGTAAATATAGGTAATACCCATATATCACAACCCCTCCCCCTCCCATAATTTCCCCCATTGACAACATCATTCATTAGTGTGATACATTTGTTACAATTGATGGACACATACTGAAGCATTGCTACTAAGCATGGTCTATAGTTTACACTATGTTTTATACTTTGCACCGCACAATTTTATAGGCTTTGACAAATGTAGAATGACTTGTATCTGCCATTGCAATATTATGAAGAATAATTCCAAAGTCCCAAAAATATTCCATGTTACACGGATTCTTCTCTCTTCCTCCCCTCAGTTTAATGTTTTAAATATAATGAATAAGGCAAAAATAGGTCATTCCATGGAAATTAACTATTTTACTTGTTTATCATTGATGTGGAGGCAGAGGCCATGGTAGTTGCTGAGGGCAGGAAGAGGGAAGAAGAGATGAATATGGGGGCATTTTAGGGACTTGGAGCTGTCCTAAATGATATTGCAGGGACAGATGCTGGACATTATATATCCTGCCATAATCCACTGAGTGTACTGGAGGAGAGTGTAAAACTACAATGTAAGCTATAATCCATGCTGTGCAGCAGTGCTCCAAAATGTATTCAACAAATGCACTGAATATGCCACAATAATGAACAATGTTGATGATGTGGGAGGAGTGGGGGAGTTGGGATGTGGGTTAAATGGCAACTTCTTATATTTTTTAATGTAATATTTTTTGTGATTTATGTATCTTTTTAAAAAAAGGCAATTAAATAAAAAATTCAAAAAATTAACGTAAATACTTTCATTATTATTTCAATGGTGGAAAATATGATGTTTGAACCTAAATTATTTTCCACTAAAGATACTACTCAAGAGTTTTAAATATATTGTGCACATGCAGGTATGTTATGTACTAGTCTGTACTTGAGATGGCTGTATCAAGATCATAAATAATTATTGAACCAAGATTGTGACTTTGGTAAACAGAGACAACAGTGGTTATCATAAGTAGGTAGAGATTTAAGGACATTTTGATTTATTCAAATTAAATTGAGCAAGAGATGCTTTCAATCAACTTTCTGTTATTGAAGTACTATTGTGTAGTTGCAAAATTTTGTGCAAGAAATATAAAGTAGTGTAAGAAAGTCACAAGTGCAAGATTACTTTGCCAATATCTACTCATATTGGGAAGGAGAGAAAATGTGTGAAAAACAAGGAAATGTGCTGTGCTAGTGTGCAGGTGCCTGAAACATTCTCAAGGACTTCTGCCAGGGATTCAAGGAAAACAAAATCATGAAATAGTAAGATTGCATTTCCTTCAAATTTACATATTCTGCAGCCCTTAATCCATTGCATATAGCTCACAAGTTCCAATAAAAGTGCCAGCTAACAGGGAGGTGAAGAAGGTCAGCAACCACACCAGGGAGCCCAGAGTGCCTACAACTGCAAGCAGGAGAATTGCTTGCATCATCTATGTGGAATCTAACCCCCTCTTGATATAGAGGGGGAGTGTACATAACCAGTTCATTCCTTTGAAGAAGGCAAGGTGCTCCATTAGGTTTCTGAATTTCTCAGAATCTTATGACAATGAAAGATTAGTTCTGGAACTAAGTATGTTTTATTAATTTTATATAAAAAATAGGTTATTTGCATGTAAGCAACTGCAACTAATATACATGAATTACAAAAGATGTTTCTGATGTTCTTAACCAAACCATTATCTTTAGAGAATTAATTAACTGGGGTGGTTGGGGTTTGTGTAACTTGTCAAATTGTGTTATTTTATTGCTTTACATACCTGCCCATCACACGTAGAGTTTTTGGAGGTCAGGGATAACTCTTACTCACTTCTGTGTTCCCATATTGCCTGGTATATTAAAGGAGCTCACTCAGTACCTGCAGGATGAATAATTGAATGGTTCTGGTGAAATGTTCCTTTTTGCAGACTTGATTTTAGGTCACGCAGAAATTTGCTTTCTATGTTGACCTTGCCACTTCATACTTCCCATTAGATGGGACATTTTTTTGAATATTTGGATGATAATAATCTGAAACCTGCAAATCTGCTTTTGTCTTTTGATCCATAATTTCTCACATCTCATCTCAGCCTTGGCAATGTCACATAATATGTGTCAACTCTATTTAAAAATCTATTTTTTCTTTCTATTGGACATTTCACAAATCCACATAATAAGGAAATGTCGGTGCACCGCTTTATTCCAAAATAAGTTTGCTCTGACGATGCCCTTTAAAAATGCTTCTACATTCTTGGTGACAGTCAGTATGCTAAAGTTCCATGATTTTAGGCAGAAAATAAACTAGCTTTTTGCTTTAGTGATACATAAATTCCAGTTATTTAAAAGCCCTTTTTTCTATGAGTGTTTGTGGTCCCTACTAGTATACATTTTCACAGACACATCATGTTCACCTTTCACTTGCAAACTTCCTGGTTCTTTTCTCTTTCTTCATTCATACTTCTATTTAGATGGGAGTAGCATCCTTTGTCTTTAGATATACTGGATTTAAGGAATCATCAATGAGTTTAGTTGCTTATGATGTTTGTAAAAATATCAACTTTTATATTGTAGAGGCCATGAATAAATACAAGTAAAGTAAATGTCATATAGATCCTGAGGGACGAAACGGGGTCCCTGTTATGGGACGAGCGGGGTCCCTGTTATAGGACGAGTGGGGTCCCGTTGTGGGATGAGCGGGGTCCCTGTTACGGGATGAGTGGGGTCCCATTGTGGGATGAGAGGGGTCCCTGGTGTGGGGAAGAAAGCCTCGTACGGCCGCTGAGGCTTCCCTCGGGGGCTCCGAAGGCGTGGAGGGCGCACGACCCAGGAAGGAGTCGCGGAGACAGGCTGATGGCACAAGTCTGGTTTATTGCGGAAGGGGACACAGCTTTATAGGCTTAGGGACTGTGTGGAGGGATTTGATAGGTGCGGGCGGGTACTGCTTCCTGATAGGTGATTGTAAGTGGTTGCTAGGCAGAGGGCTGGCTGAGAGGTTTGGAATAGGGGAGGGGAAAGGGGGAGTGAGAGCTGGCCGGATGTTGGGCTAGGCGGGAGATAGAAAGGGGGAGGGCGGTGCCGGCCAGCCGCTAGCAGCAAAGGCCTGGTCAGGCATAGTCACCTTATCTAGGCCCAGTGGGCAGAGGCGGTGTCACTTCTTGCTGCACTGTTTGCTACTGTGGCAAGCTGGTCGCCCTTCCTCCCACATTTCCCCCTTTGTTTTTAATATGGCAGGGCTCTCAACGCTGGGGGAGGGCAATGGGATTGGGGTTTTGGGGCCCTTTGTGGCGGGCGTGGTGGCTGTTTGCATCGGCAGGAGTTGGCGGCGCTATGGGCTGATAGCGGGTTAGGGCTCTCGGTGGGGGGGCTTTTTGGGCTTCTGTGGCTGATGAGGTTGTTGGCTGCGCTGACAGGGTTTCGGCTCGGTGGTGTCAGTTGTAGGGAGTTGCTGGTACCGGACCTGCGGAGTTAGGCTGGTGACAGAGTTAACCTGGACTTTTAGGAGCCGGACAATTCGCCTGATGATCCAGGGTCCTAGGGCTAATAGGAGGACAAGGGTGAGGAGCGGGCCTAGAAAGGGGAGAAAGTAAGAAAGGATTCCATTGGGCAGCCCCCAAGAGAAAGACTATCCGGCTTCACATTCCTGCTTTCTCTTGCGGAGGTCCTCCCTAACTTGTGCGAGGTTATCTTGAATGAGGCCAGAGTGGTTAGCATAGAAGCAGCATTCTTCTCCTAACGCTGCGCAGAGCCCCTCTCTTTTAGGAGGAGGAGGTCTAGGCCCCTGTGGTTTTGGAGAACGACCTCGGATAGGGAGTTGAGAGATGTTTCAAGGTGGGCCATGGAAGTCTCAAGGCAGGCGATGTCTGCATTGGCAGCTTGCCTAAGCGTTGAAAAGGAATTATCTTGGAGGCTGAGAGCTGCAGCTCCAGTGGCTGCGCCGGCAAGACTTAGAAGGGTGGCAATTGTGATGGCGGTGAAGACTTCCCATTTCTGCTCATGCTGCGGGGAGCTGAAGTGCTGCCAGGAGTCAAAGAATTGGTTATCAGTATAAAAGAGAACGCGGGGGCAATGCGTATGAGCACACAGGTGTTGCCTGTGGAGTTAAGGGTTTGAACATTGAGACATGGAGTGAGGCCGGAGGAAGAACATAGCCATTTGGTATTATTAGGGGGAATTAGGAACTTGGCGGCTGCATTAGGGGTGTGAGTTAGGTTGCAGAGGGACTGCATGGAGGGGAGAACCTTGCCGCGGATTCTTATTATACAGAGTCCAGTCTGGGAAACTG
Source organism: Dasypus novemcinctus (assembly GCF_030445035.2). Taxonomy (NCBI): domain Eukaryota; kingdom Metazoa; phylum Chordata; class Mammalia; order Cingulata; family Dasypodidae; genus Dasypus; species Dasypus novemcinctus. Next base: position 104,092,973 of record NC_080704.1, on the reverse strand, counting down.
ATCGGAGGGTGAGTCCTCTTTTTGTTTGGTTCCAATTGCAAGAGGTACTAGTGTAGTCTGGGCAGGCGCAATAGGCGCTGTTGGTAGCTATGGCTTCATAGAAGGGAGCCGCGGCGGAGAAGCAGAGCCAGCAACATTGGGTAAGGTTGGGCTGGGATAAGTTTAAGGAGATAAATGATGCGTTGAGGAGGGCTACAAGAGGGTTGGGGGGTGGCAGGGTTTGGCGATGGGGAGGATACCTAGTGATGGAAGGATTTAAGGTGGTAGCGGGAGGTGAAGGAGAAACAGAGGGAGGAGGGGGAGGCCGTGTGTGGGGAGGATTGAGAACTTGATTTGGGCCCACAGCGGCGGATTGTGTGCGGATTGAATTTTTCTTTATAATGAAAAAGGCACCGTAATCATAGCTGCTCATGTAAAGTCAGGCTCCCCAGGTGCGGCCCTGTAGCCAGCCTGCATTTTTAGGGTTTTTGACAGTGAGCGTGATGCTGCCCCAGTGACTTTTATCTTTAAAAGAAAAGGAGAGATAGGGGTCCCTATTGGGAGCTCCCGACCATCCGTGGGCTATGGTTTTGCACCCCCAGGAGGGGCAGTAATAGTGTGCTGGGTCATGGCAGCCTCTGGCCGTGGAAGGACAAATATAGAAGCCTGAGACTTCATGATTATAGGGGCCATTAAGGCCTGTAAGTGAGCTGTACCAACACTGGTGAGTATTGTGTGTAATGTCTTGAAGGGAACCACCACTGGCGAAAGGAAGGTTGGCGAGATTACATATGTGCACTGTGAAGAAGGGAGCACCCGCAGTAATGTTATTAGCGAGGAGCTTTTCCTGCTGCTAAAGAGAGAGTGTCCAGTTAAAGGGCTGATGGCTTATACTAGCCTGGTCCGTAGTGGAGGGGAGCAGAGCTAACATGAAAAGCAGGAGAGAGTGTAGATTTTTAGTTTTTTTTTGTTTGAAGCCAAGGTGCGGACAGCAAGCTGTACTAGCTGTCCAAGGAGGAGGGTGTTATGAGCTGGATCCGTGGCTATATTTAGCCTCTCCATCTGATGGGCGAGTGCTCTCATCATTTGTTGTTGGAACCTGCTGCTGGCCGGTGGCGGGTTTGACGTTTCTCCCGGGGATCCAGAGCGGCTGGGAGGCATTTTCTGGAAAGACACAAGCAAACCCTCTGCCTTGGGTGAGAAGGGGACTGGGTCCCTGCCAATTGTTTGTTTCTGGGTCCTTCCAAAACACCATCGGGGCAACTGTTGGTGCATAGGAGGGGCCCCAATGCTTATGGAGGGGGGAAATACCATTTTTATCAAAGGAGAGGAGGTTTATGTGAATGAGGCAGGCAGTGATAATGTCGCCTGGTTGACTATATGGGCGTAGATCCTTTTCTTATTGAATTTGCACTTTGAGCTGGCGGTGGATGCGTTCTACTATAGCCTGCCCCTGGGGGTTGTATGGAATGCCGAAGTGGTGAGTAATGTTGTAGAGCTGGAGAAATGCAGCGAATGAGGAGCTGCGATACCCAGGCCCATTATTGGTTTTTAAATCCCATGGGACTCCCATGAATAAGATGGCTTGCCGCAATGCTTTAATGCAATGCTTGGCTGTTTCCCCCGGTAAGGGGACAGCGTAGCAAAGGAGAGAAAAGGTGTTGACTGTGATATGGACATACTTGAGGCGCCCAAATGACGGCACATGGGTGACGTCTATTTGCCATCGGGAGTTTGGCTTGAGTCCACGGGGGTTGACCCCTTGTGGCTGCAATGGTCCAAGCGGCAAGAAGGGGGCGCATGTTTTACAGGCGCGCACCAAATGCTTGCAAGTTTCCTTGGGGAGGCCCGGCAAAAGACATTGAAGTGAGGCCGCTGAAAAGTGGAACTTAGAATGGAGAAGTTTGGCTTGATTGACCAAGTCTCCGACAGTGGCTATTGTATGGGTGGAGACGGCTTGGTCGGCAGCAGAGTTATCCGCGGCTAGAGGCCCGGGCAGCCTTGAATGGCTGCGAATATGAGAAATGTACCATGGCTGTGTGCGCAGCTCGAGCTCTCGCTGCAAGGCACGGAGTGCTTGATCAATGGGCGTGTCACGTGGAAAGAAAACAGCATGGGCAATAACTGAACAAACTTGCAGGGCGTACTGACTATCAGTGAAGATGTTGACGGGCTCATTGCCGTGGTGTTGGAAAGCAGTGAGGATGGCTAGTAGCTCGCCCACCTGAACCGATCCGGGATGGGTTAGGCAGCAAACGGTTGGCAAGTCACGGCTGGGAGAGTAGGCAATATAAGCAAACTTGGTTTTAGAGGCGTCCGTGAAGACAGTAGTGGAGTTGGAGAGAGGCTTGGAGCCAGGGAAAGGGTGGTATAGTGGGGAGAGGGGGAGCCTTGTGAGGCCCTGGAGCAACTTGTGTGTGTGTGGGGGGTAATGGCAGTCAAAGGTCCCGTGGAAGATTTCTAGAAGAATTTGAGCACGGGAGTTTTCGGAGAAAAGGGCAGTGGTGTGCTTTTCAGTAAGGCATACATATTCAGAATCAGAGACAATATTCAAGGGCTTTTAAAACATTTGTAAAACTTTAATGATGGCTCAAAGCTCTGTGCATTGAGCAGATGAATAAGGAGTTCACTAAACCTGTTCTTTTTGAGAAGTAATGTATGCTGCTTTTTCATTACTATTACTATTAGTAAATACTGTACAAGATGGTTGGGCTATGCACATAGCTTTGAAAAGCACTTTAAAAGTTTATTGTTGGGTTCTTACAGATAAAGGAATGCAGCTGGCTTGATTTGTTCAAGAAGACATTAAAGAAAGTTTTAGGAAGTTTTAAAATAAAGTGATAGCCATACAGCTGGACTTTAACTTTTTGCAACAAACTAGCAGTATTTGGGATTGCTGCATACTAGTGTTGTTACTTTAATCTATGATAAGAGGTTCTTTTTGTGACATATACTCTTTTATAATAATTAAAACCATAATTAACTACATTGTACTTTTCTTTAATATTATGCTGAAATATTGGTAACTTTATATACTTTTAAGCATTCATAGAAACATTTTATCCATACGACTTTAATTAATAGAGGGTTTAAGGGAAGAAAAAGTTGTTAATTTTATAACACTGTAAAACACTTTTATTTAGCTTATAACATATTAAATGAACTTAATTATTACTTTAATTTTTTTAAGGTAAAAGAACAAATCTCTTATAATTAGTTTGGAACAAAAGGCGACTGTTCAGGATTAGGTCTTGAGAAAGCAGTTTTGAACGTTATGTTCCTTTAAGAGATAAAGCTTTTTTTTTTGAACACTGAGGAAACGATAAGCACAAGAAACATAAGACAGACTTTCTTTGTATACTGACTGAGGATAAGAACTTTTATTAAAACAGATTAATGGTGAGAGGCCTTGAGAAAGAACAAAAATTTTTAACTTTGCATCAGCATACTACCCGACACTAAAGCCTGTAAAATTTTATAGATAGACTCATTAAATTTTATTTAACTTTAACTGTAAAAATTATTTTTCCACCAACCTTTTGCACTTTCAGTATTTAGTCAGGTTTTGTTCCACACTCTACTCTTTCCAACAATCAATTATTTTATTTTAGGACAAAATCATTTTTTGTTTCTTTAATAATAAAAACACATTCCATATAGCCTACATTAAAGTTATCAAGCAAACCTCTTATAACAATACTGTGAACATTAAACAAGCTTGTTAAAATAATGAACTTTTTTAAAAATACTTAGTAGCATGCAATATTAGAAACAGTTTTCTAGAAGTAAGTTGGCAGGGGAGGCTGGTTGCAGCCAATTTTTCCTGTTATAAAATTACTTTTTTTGTGCAATGGACACAACCAATCCAGTGTCCACATAGAAGAGGTGGCATTGGATTGGGAAAAGTGGACATAATGGACAAAGGGTATGGGGAAAGGCAGGAAGAGATGAGAGGTGGAGGCGTCTTCGGGACATGGAGCTGCCCTGGATGGTGCTTCAGAGGTAATCACCGGACATTGTAAATCCTCACAGGGCCTACATGATGGAATAGAGGAGAGTATGGGCCATGATGTGAACCAATGTATATGAGGTGCAGAGGTGCCCAAAGATGTACTTACCAAATCCAATGGATGTGTCATGATGATGGGAACGAGTGTTGTTGGGGGGGGGAGAGGGGGGGTGGGGGGGTGGGGTTGAATGGGACCTCACATATATATTTTTAATGTAATATTATTACAAAGTCAATAAAAAATAAAAAAATTTTAAAAAAAAATTTACTTATTATTATTATTATTATTAATTCAGTTTTATATATATTTAAGAATGACCTTTTGGAATTAGCCATTTAATACTTTAATGTAAACAATGCTTTATTAAACCTTTTATTTATAACCATATAGACTATTGAAGACAAATTTTATGTTTATAGAACACATTCCCTTACTTAAAGTTATCACAATACCTTTTACAGCTTGCCATTTGCAAATTAAGTTTCAAGAGTTCATGAAAAATTAGCCATCCTACTTTAGGACAAAATACGCCTTTTTGCAAAACTTATTACATTTCAGTTAGCATTTTCACAAACTTTTAACCTTTTTTAATATTCATTTAAGCTTTCCATTCTTTATATTATCTTGTGAAGAAAAGTAAGTTATTTATTTTAATCTGGGCAAGAACAACCTTTTATGAAGACGTACAGTTAATCTTGTTAATCAAGACTTACGATTTTTATTATTGTAGATATCTTATTAACATTTAAGCTCATGTATTGATATAATAAACTTAAGTATTAATATATGCACTTATTTAATTTTTGGCCATTTGTATAGAGCTCTTTTATAAATTTTTATTAATTTATATTTACCATCCGGAGGTATTAAAATATACACTGACATTGAACGAACAGACAAACACAGAACAATCACAACACAGTAACAGAAACATGCAGTTTACAATTAACTCATAATTTTTAGTTTCTTAGTATAGCTGCTTTTAAATCCTCTGTTATATAGCACATTTTAGATTGTACCTTTTACGATTTTCTCTGGAATCCATGCTGCCTGCAACACGAAAGCCTGTGCTCAGAAACATTCCTATCAGTAATCAGCAATTAGCTAAAATAACCCGAGCAGCAGTTAGGCAGACCATTAGCACACATTTTTGGATAATTACTGTAAGACTATACTGAGACTTGAAGTTCAGGAGTAAACTATTGATTTAAAACTGAAAATTTCTTTTTAAACCTTGATAAAATTTTTGTACTAATTTTAATATCTTGGTTAAAGAAGTCCAATTAGAATTAGCATGGAATTAAAACAGAACATAAATGTTGCCACATTTTTCTCTATAGCTACATTGTCATGTAGATAGTAGGGAGCCTGAGGAGTTGTGAAAAGGGTGGGCGGGCATTTGTGGGAACAGAGTTGATTGCCTTATAAGCTTGTGTGGATTTTTGGGCTTGTGGCTGGCCTTGTTGATAGGCGGGGCCAATTTCAGATAGGTATCAGGGTCCGAGAGATTGGCAGTGAAAGCCAGGGGTTGAAGGGGACTAGTAGATCCTAGTAAGCCTGGAGTTGCCTGCCTGAAACTTTACATTGGTGGCAGGCTAGTAGGCCAGCAAGTGCCCGAACTTGCGGGGCCTGCTGGCTGGAGAAGGAGACTCCCATTTAGAAGAGTAGAAAGGGGAGGGGGAGAGCGAATAGGAACACGAGGAAAAGGACAAAAGTGAATAGAGGGCGGGAACGACCGAAGAGGAGAGCCAGGAACAATGCGCAGAGGGGTGAGAGAAGGAGACAGGGGAAAAGCTGGCTGGGGTTCATGGGTGTCCGGTCTACCAGAAGAGGGTGAGGGCCGGCGGGGGTAGGAAGAGCAGTGGGCCGCCAAGTTATGGAGTGAGGCGGTGAAAAGAGGGGATTTTAGGGAAGCTCGTAGCGGCAGCCGGGGTTGAGAGGCTGGAGTTACCGTGCACCAGAGTCCTCCGGAGACGGAAGGACGAAGGGGCCTGCGTGGAGTGCCAGGCAGAAGAGACTTCGCTTGATTGGGGTGGGTTGAGGGTGTCCGCCAAGGGCAGACAGTGGGGTCTCCTCTAACGGCAGTTATGCGGTCGAGACGGGGGCCCTTACCTTCGGAGCGTCTCTGTGGTGGGGTTGCTCGGCCCCACGTTGGGCGCCAGTTGAGGGACGAAACGGGGTCCCTGTTATGGGATGAGCGGGGTCCCTGTTATAGGACGAGTGGGGTCCCGTTGTGGGATGAGCAGGGTCCCTGTTGCGGGACGAGTGGGGTCCCATTGTGGGATGAGAGGGGTCCCTGGCATGAGGAAGAAAGCCTCGTACGGCTGCTGAGGCTTCCCTCGGGGGCTCCGAAGGCGTGGAGGGCACACGACCCAGGAAGGAGTCACGGAGACAGGCTGATGGCACAAGTCTGGTTTATTGCGGAAGGGGACACAGCTTTATAGGGTTAGGGACTGCGTGGAGGGATTTTATAGGTGTGGGCGGGTACTGCTTCCTGATAGGTGATTGTAAGTGGTTGCTAGGCAGAGGGCTGGCTGAGAGGTTTGGAATAGGGGAGGGGAAAGGGGGAGTGAGAGCTGGCCGGATGTTGGGCTAGGTGGGAGATAAAAAGGGGGAGGTTGGTGCCGGCCAGCCGCTAGCAGCAAAGGCCTGGTCAGGCGTAGTCACCTTATCTAGGCCCAGTGGGCAGAGGCGGTGTCACTTCTTGCCACACTGTTTGCTACTGTGGCAAGCCGGGCGCCCTTCCTCCCACAAGATCCCATGATATACTTGGGTAATATACAATTCAGCATTTTAAGAAATAAAAAGTGATATTTCCCTCCCCCAAATTGTTATTTTTGTTGGCAAACAGAAAAAATCTGCCCTATACTTACCTTCATTGCCTTTTGTTTCCTGTTTTATGCTTCTTGGCGAGATACTTGCAGGTCTAGGATGGAGAAAAAAATCTCAGATCTAGAAATCTGATTTTTCTCTGCTATATTACAGTGATCGCATTTCCTAAAACTACTTCTTATGAATCTAAGTGAATGCATATTAATGTATATATTATGATTAATTTTATTATATTTAGAAAATACAGCTGAATTTTTCTGAAAACTATACCATGATTTATCTTTCTTTTTTCATTTTTATAAAGAATTCAGAAAAATAGCAGAGATAGCAACAAATTAGCTTGGCATTCAGGTTTACCTTGGCCCTCTTAACTGATCCTGGATGCAAATGCCAAACTGAAATATATTGGTGGTTTGCTTTTTAGTGGCTCTGCGCACAGTGAGAACAAGTTTGGGAGGGTGAGGTACAGTGAAGCCAGATCCAAGCCTTTGGGTGTTTTCTCTCTCATTAGTCCTATTTGAAAGTTTGACAGTTCATCTATGCTCATTAAATCCATTAAGGGTTAACAGGTGGTGAGTGGGTGGTACAATTTCAACCTACTTAGCTTAATTGTAGTGTTTAGAGCAACTCCTATGAACTCGTATGATATTTTTTATATGGGAATTAACAAAGTCAGTCACTTTGCCGTTCATGTCATTCATTAGTAAAAGCAATATTTATCTTGGATGTCCTTGCTCGTCTCAAGAGATGTGTCTTTTATAATCCAAGTATGTTATTAACAAATAATGTCATTAAAAAATAGACACTTTCTTACCTTTCAAATCTAGTAAGGAAGAGCATATTGCAGTAACATTTCATGCCACTAGACACTGCAAACCTAATATTTCCTAAATACTGAATTAGTGTTCTGTCTGTGTGTGCTACATTACCTACCTAAATTCTAATTTCCCATGTATGCATGTCTATAAGTAAATTACTTTGGTTGTTCCCTATGGATAGTATTTGTATTTCTCTGAATATTTAGCATTACAATAGACTTGTATATAAGTAGAGAGAATATCTCCCTATGTTAAAAATGGAAAGATGATTGTGTGATTCAGTCTTGTCAGTAATGGATTTTAAAGCTCTAAATAACATATAAATAAGACCAACTTCTTTAGATACAGGCATATGAAGACTGGTAGATTATTACTGGTGTTGCACTAGTAAGAAATGAAAAATTGGAAACAAGTGAAGGGAGCTTTGGAACATGCATTCACTTGAGATGTTATCTATTTGTTTATTTTCCTAGGTATGTTTAGTCATAAAATCTCATTGGTCTATATGTCAGTACAAGAGGAATGTTCTTTGATTAATAGGCAGTTCTAGAAAAACACCACAGAAAGTCGTATGTACAAAGTGGAGTATCTTAAAGTATTTAATTATACCTGTGAGATCATGGGATAAACAACACTTTTAATACAAAGGTCACTGTGAAAAAGATCTAGGGCTACCGGGATGGGTGAAGTGATAATTTGTTACTTTGTTTTTGGCTTTTCATTATCCAGCTCTTCATTGTGTAATGTGTTGTTTTCTCACACTACCTCACCCCAACTTTGATTCAGTAAGAAAGACTGGAGAAACCTTCCTTTGCCCAATGGTAGCTAGGTTTGCATATATAACCTGGGATCAACCAATTAGATGAACCCAACACCAACTGAATTTAAATTTTTTAACACAAGGATGAAATAATGGTTAGAATTTTCTTAATGTAGCTGTTGTTTAATTCAACAGTATCAGTGGTGATATTTAGAGAAGGTGGAGGCCTACAAACATTGGTGTCTCTTTCCTGGCCAGATTATTCCTGCTAAAAAAATAATTGTTTTGTTACTTGCTTCTTATCCCTCCAAAACTCTTTTGGTTTCTACCAGTCTTAAAAGTTTGTTTTTTTCCCAGCCAATATAATAGTATTATAATCTTCCAATGAATCCCTTTATATTTCTTTTGGATAACTAGAGTTGGTCACTATTACTAGTAGATAGGAATAATTATTGATACAATATAATACAGACAAATGTCCCTGAACTAATGATATATAACAACTGCAGACCACTCCTTCTGGAGTGTGCAGGTACTCAATTTAGCTAATCTAACAATCTAACACCTAAAAGAAGATTGGTATACTTAGCATAACAAAAGGGATGTGTAAAAAATACCAAATACAGTATTGTTTACTTTTTGTTGAATGATTCATTCTGTTTTGCACAAGAGAAAGATTGTAGGTAATAATAATAAGTGTAACTTGATGCAGAGGGCATGAGCATTAGAACATGTAATCCTAGGTGTTAAAATTGGCTTTGTTATTTTCCATCTTTGTTCCCCAGGTAAGTTACTTAAGTTTCCTCATCTGTAAAAAGAAGATCATAAGAATTGTTGAGATAAATATGTTACATAACATTAAATGTTGCATTTTAATTAGTACAGATGCTTGCACTTAATTTTATTTGATAACAATTACTGTTGTAGCTAAACACTTATTGAGTGCTTAGCATGATCCAGATACTGTGCGGAATGTTTAATATATATATTAAAATACAAATATTCTTCATAAATTTGAGAGGTAAGTCCTATTTTATCCCCATTTAACAGATAAGGAATGAGGAAAATGAAGCACAGAGGGGTTATAAAACTTGCCCAAGGTAACATGGCAGTAACTACATTCCTTCCCTTTTACTTTTTAAATTTGTGTACATTTCCACTTCCATACTATTTTCATTTGTAATTCTTGTTTAAATTCTATTTTTGTATTTTCATTTGTGAATTACAGGGCTGTTGGCCAATCCCTCACAAAAAAATTCCAAGGTAATTTGAGAGTAGAGCTAGGGACAAGTTACCCCACCTCTCCTTGTTTTTCTCAATGATATAAGCACAGATGCTATAGCATTCCATCATTAGGGAAATCATATTATGGATCCTCAGTATAATTTTCATTTTTGAAATGTTCAAATTTGATAGATAGTTGGCAATGCACTTTCAAAATATATTACCCTCAGGTTAAGAGAATGAAAATATGGACTCCGGAAAAGCTGTAATATGATGAAATCAATGACACAAGTTTGATGTGCCCCAACCCATTTCTTGAGTGAGCAACTGATTTCATGAGACAGAAATTCTTACCTTCTCTAGTCTCATGTCAGACTCAGTGAGGGTGAAGTATCCACAGGCTATTTCTCCAGGTTTGGATTTAAATATGAGTCCATGGTAACTGCTTATACACTTGGACAGAAAACCCTGTGGCAGAAGTGTGCCAATGGGGTTGCCAGTCATTGTAATCCTGTTCACTTCCATTTAATAAGATGATAAAAAAATTAAAAGCTTTTCTAAAGGAAGAGAGATTTGAAGCTGGCTTTGTACCAGGCCCTGCATTTGCGCTCATGAATCAGTGTTGCTACTTTTCTTGGGTGCTAGCTCATTCCGGATTCAACACCACCTGTTGCTGTTACTGTTTTCTATTTAAGCCTCTCTTTTTATAAAGGATTTGAGAAGCTACGACTGACAAGTTTTTTTTTTATTCTATGTTTTTAGTTTAAAAAATGCTATCAGATGAGGATCAAATGCAGCTCCTCTTTTCCAGTGACAAACTGGGATGTCATTAGGTCACAAAGTCTGATAGGATTGATTATAACCCTACACCTAAGTCCAGGCCAGGCAAGGGAATCATCTACAAATGGCACTTACTCCAATATCATTTGGGTAACTTTTCAGACCTCTTTATAAATGTTTCCAAGTGGTTTTTTTACAAATGCAAAATAATTGACTAACAAAATTGTACACTTTATTGTATTATTTATTTTTAATTTATGTACAAATTCCATATTTCCACCAGCTATGGTATTTCATTATTTGTACATGGCATTCTTTCTAAGATTTTGTTCTAAATAATATTTAGGACCAGTCATGTAAATAAGAGAAAATAAGATTTTGGTTATACATTCCATATGCACAAATCAGTTCTTCTAATTTCAAATTAAATTGGTCACCTTATGAAAAATGTTGAATATGTAGACTGTGCCTAATTAAAGTAAACAAACTAGTGTGGAAAGATTTCAATATTAATGCTTGTACATATAAAACTTATTCATGCAAGAGCGCAAGACTAATAACAGCTAAAGCATAAGAGTTAACTCATGAAAATCTCTTTGTTACTTAAATGTGCCCTCTTTTAAAGCAAAACTTAACAAATTAATTCAATACCTTCCCCTGGACTTGGGGTATGACTCCCAAGAATGAGCCTTTTTGGCACCATGGGATTACTGCCAATCACTAATCAGTGATACATTTAGGTAAAACCTCAACCAAAAGGAGGAAACATTAAATATAAACATGTTTTCATGGTTAAGAGAATTATAAGTGAGTCAGGATTTCATTTCAGAGGTTATGCTTATACACATCTCAGACTAACTTCCACAATAAAGAAAACCTCAAACAAAGATTCTTCTGAAGGCTCTAGAGATATATGGACACCATTGGCAAGGCACACAGCCTCGTGAAACCAACACCCCATTGGTGGACCTTATCTTGCAATATATGATAACCTGTTTCCCCAAGATAACAAAGTTAGACTCATTTATAAAACATCTACTCATGATTCTTCTACCCCTTTTATTTGAGCATATAACTAGCACTATACCTATTAATATAAGTCCCAGAGACTTAAACCTTCAGTCTGTTCATAAGCCAGTTGAGCCCTGAATGTCAGCAGAGTTTGGTCTACATGTACTCTCCAGTTCACCAGACTCACCCAGGAATAACAAAATGTTGATGATGGGCATTATCATCCTAAAACAAAAAAAGAGTATTTACAACTACACACAAAACAGTTGTTTGCATCTTCTCATAAGATCTAAACCCCCTCCTAATCTGAAGGAGAGTGGGTAACATCATTCTAAAAGCCTCAAAATTGGGGAATGAATTTCCTTCTCTACAAGGAAAATGTATTAATTTTTAAAGAAACTTTTGCTAAGATGTGAGGGTATTTAGACATATTTTAACTGAAATATCTAACCTACTAAAGTACCATTTTCTAAAATTTCACTATCTGCCCAAGTGATTCAAATTAAATTCAATCAATTTATTTAAACCTATTTAGTTATTTCTACTTACCAAGAAACTTTAGGGTGAGTTTATGATGGTGGTAAATCAATAAGTCAATACTTTCTTTTATTCACCATTTTAAAATTTTTCCAAGATACATAGATCACACAAAATGTAATATAAAAAAATATGAGTTTCCCATATACCTCACTCCCCACACCCCCAATCCTCTGACATCAATAACTTCTTTCATTAGTGTGGTACATTAACTGCACTTGATGAATACATTTTGGACCACTGCTACACAGCACGGATTCTAGTTTACATATGCATTCAGTGGGTTATGGCAGGATACATAATGGCCTGCACCTGTCCCTGCAATAACATTCAGGACAACTCCAAGTCCCAAAAATGCCCCCATATCACATCTCTTCTTCCCTTTCCCTGCCTTCAGCAACATCCATGGCCACTGTGTCCACCTAAATGATATAATTTCTTCCATTGCTAAAGTCACAATAATTCTATAATAGAATACTAATAAGTCAACTCTCATCCATATTTTATTCCTTCATCCTGAAGACCCTGTGATTGTGATGCCCACTTCACCTCTAAATTGAGAGGGGTTTAGATCCCCCATGGCTGATGGATGGTATTCTCTTACTTGCAGTTGTAGACACTATCGGTTCCTTTGTGTGGTGTTTGACCACCTTCACCTGCTTTTTACCTGATCTGGGTAAGTCCAACTAACTGGAGTATTAGTGTTGAAATTCTGCTGAGAGTCAGGGTAGAGCTGGCACATGGACAGTTCAGAGATTCAAGCCTACTGAGCATACAACAAAGCCAGCACCAACCACAGGTTCAGTAAAAGTGACAGAAGAAGCATGTGTAGAGAAGTCACATCTGAGTACAACGTCATCACACTCAGGAGCACAAATTCCAAAGTATGGCCCACTGGTAAGGCACTGAACTCCAGAGCCATCTGCCATGATGGCAGGGCATGGATGTCTCTGTAGTCCTCAAGAGCACTACTACCTGGGGTTGTATCGACTTTGACTATCTCTGAGATCCTACTGAGACATGAATAAGCATGACACCTCTGATGATCTCCTGATTCTTTTTGAAGACTCTTAGCTATGTTAATGCATGTATCTTTGCCATTTCCTCTTTTTATTCAAGGTCTATTTCTAGTTGCATTACAAGCTGGAGCTTGGGAGTAATCACTTGACTCCAGGGAATTTTATCACCAGCAGCCACGTCCCACACTGGGATGAAGGTAAGGCATTTATATGCTGAGTTTGGCTTAGAGTGGCCACGTTTGAGTAACATGGAGGCCCTCAGTATGTAACTCTTAGGCACACTGCAGCACTAGACCAAGTTGAAATTTCAAGCACATAGGCTCATAAGCATAGGCATAAGTAACAAGGGACCATCATAGGACCAACATTCTTCATGGGTTTTTGCCCTTGCACTTTGGGGATTGTTGTTGTTTCATTGGGACATGCAACAGAGCTCCCAAGGGTGAGGAATTCAGTCCTCCATAAGTTGTCGTGTGAAACTCTACCCACAATGTAATTATCCATAGAACATTTCAACATTTCTATGTTCACTATAGGCATACCCTGGTGAACACTCTCTCATTCATACATCCCCCATCAATGACATCCAACAACAATGCTCCTCCCTTGCAATAGTTAAACACCTCTGTGATCCAAAACTTCTAAAAAGGAAGCCTAATATACTGCCAAATTCTATTAATATGAAAATGAACTGTTAATGATAGGTTAAAGATTAGAAATATAATTCATAATAATTTTAAAAAACTAAAATAAATTAAAAAAGAAATTGTGGTATTAGAAAAATGAAAAGTACATGTTTTGCCTTTCATCACTGTAATAAGTGTTCTCCTGTATGCACAGTGGCAAAGCAATCTCTTCCATTTCTTTCTCAGTGTCTTACATAATTTTTAAAATTGTCTTCAAAACCGTTTTAGGCCACAAAAAAAGTCACGTATAAAATAGAGGGGACTCCCATATACCCAACCACCTTCCCCTTTTTTACATGTGAATGTTACATTTGCTACAATTGATGTACAAATGTTGAAATATAGCTACTAACCATGGGTTACAATATGGTTTACATTATGGTTTATATTTTAAACTGTACACTTTTATAACTTTTTTGTGAAATTTAACATGGCATGTATCCATCATTGCACGATCATACAGACCATTTCCATTGCCCCACATTTATCCCTCTTCCATCTTGTCTATTCCATTCTCTGCCTCCTCTGAGGACGCACAGTTACACATGAGCTTCACAGCTTAAAGGAAAAGATTCATAGATACTTGCAACAGTGCTGAGGGCTTGACACATTAGTCTGTTCTTCCACATTGGGAGACACCCATGCTCTCAAGAGACACCCTCCCCTGTTTGAGAACATAGGGCCACACAAGGGTGGGTGTACAACTCTATCCTGCTCATTGTATGTATCTCTTCCCAATGTTACAACACCCTGTGACAAGATCAGGACTCACACTCTCCTTAGAAGCCTGCCCAAGGTGTTTTCTGTGCCAGATGCACCCCATTAAACACCTTAAACCAGTAAATCATCCTTAATATATTTTCTAAAGGGTTTTCTCAATGTTATAGTTTCAAATATATACCTGACAATTTCCCATGTTCACCTGCTCACCCCAACCCTCTTCCCAATTCCATGGACAATATGACCCATCCTCCCAAATCTAGCTGCCCTCAAGCCTAAAATCCCAATCCAATAGTATCCCTATGCCCCCTTCTTATCCCTTCACTGCACAACTACTTATCTCCAATTCATCATAGATTTCTCCCATGCGGGCATTGGCTCACAACTTTCCTCTTCCCCCTATTTCCTGTACGTCTATCATCCAGTCTCTAGCTCTCTGAGAAAATTTGATTTGCTTACTTCATATCAGAGAGGTCATGTCCCATTTGTCCTTGCTTCACTCAACATAAATTCCTCAAGATTCATCCATATTATCCAATGTGTTATTCCTGAGTTGCTTCTTAGAGCTGAGTAGTATGCCATTGTAGGTATATGCCATAATATGTTTATCCATTTATTTCTTGATGGACATTTTGGTTCATTCAAACTTTTTTTTTTTTTTTTTTTTATCTTTTTTTTTATTTTTTATTTTTTATTTTTTTTTTAATTTTTTTATTTTTTATTGACTTTGTAATAGTATTACATTAAAAATATATATGTGAGGTCCCATTCAACCCCACCCCCCCACCCCCCCTCTCCCCCCCCCCCCAACAACACTCGTTCCCATCATCATGACACATCCATTGGATTTGGTAAGTACATCTTTGGGCACCTCTGCACCTCATATACATTGGTTCACATCACGGCCCATACTCTCCTCTATTCCATCATGTAGGCCCTGTGAGGATTTACAATGTCCGGTGATTACCTCTGAAGCACCATCCAGGGCAGCTCCATGTCCCGAAGACGCCTCCACCTCTCATCTCTTCCTGCCTTTCCCCATACCCTTTGTCCATTATGTCCACTTTTCCCAATCCAATGCCACCTCTTCTATGTGGACACTGGATTGGTTGTGTCCATTGCACCTTTATGTCAAGAGGAGGCTCAGATTCCACCTGGATGCTGGATACAATCCTCCCATTTTCAGTTGTAATCACTCTAGGCTCCATGGTGTGGTGGTTGTCCTTCTTCACCTCCATCTTAGCTGAGTGTGGTAAGTCCAATAAATCAGATTGTAGGTGCTGGAGTCTGTTGAGGCTCAGGATCTAGCTATCACATTGTCAGTCCAGAGATTCAAATCCCCTAAATATATCTTAAACCCCAACATTAACTGCACCTCCAGCTTTTGGCAATAGTGAATAATGCCACTGATATGTTGTGTACATATATTGATTTGTGTACTTGCTTTCGATTTTTTTTTTGGTATATACCAAGCAGTCGAATTACTGGATCATATGGCAAGTTTATAGCTTGTTTTTTTGAGGAACTGCTAAACTGTCCTCCACAATGACAGGATCCTTCTACATTTCCAGCAGCAATGGATGAGGATTTCTATTCCTCCACATTCTCTCCAACACTTGCAGCTCTCTGTATTTAATAACTTCCATTCTAGTGGTTATAAGGTGGTAGCACATTGCAGTTTTGATTTGCATTTCCCTAATAGCTGGTGATGTTGAACAGGTTTTCATGTGCTTTTCAGCCATTTGTATTTATTGCTTGGAGAAGTATCTGTTTACATTTTTTGCTCAGTTTTTTAAAATGGATTGTTTTTATTTTATTTTTGAGATATAGGTTTTCTTTATATATGCTGGATATTAGGTTCCAATTATATATATTGTTACCAAATATTTTGTCCAATTATGTAGGTTGTCTTTTCACTTTCTTGATGAACTCCTTTGAAGTGCAAAAGGTTTTAATTTTGCTGAGATCCCATTGACATAGATCTGTATTATATCTATATCTATATCTATCTGTCTGTCTCTCTCTCTCTCTCTCTCTCTCTCTCTCTCTCTCTATATATATATATATATATATATATATATATATATATATATATATTGCTGCTTGTGCTTTGTGTGTGAAGTACATGAAACCATGACCTATTACAAGGTGCTGTAAATGCTTACCTACATTGTCTTCCAAACTCTTTGTGGTCTTGGCTCTTATATTTAGATCTTTGATCCATTTGAGTTGATTTTTGTATAAGGTGTGAGATGGTATCCTTCTCTCATTCTTTTGCATATGGATATCCATTTTCCCAAGCACCACTTATTGAAGAGGCCATTCTTTCCCAGTTAACTGGGCTTGGTAGCACTGTTAAATACCAGATGACTGTATATGTGAGGATCTATAACAGAACTCACAATTTGGTTCCGTTGGTCAGTATGTATATCCTTGTGCCAATACCATGCTGCTTTGACCATTATAGCTTTGTAGTATGTTTTAAAGACAGGTAGTTTGATTCCTCTGATTTCATTTTTGTTTTGTAATATATCTTTGGTTTTTAATTGCCTTTTGCCCATCCAAATAAATTTCATAGTTAGTTTTTCCACTTCGTTAAAAGTTGCTTTGTTGATTTTTATTTGGATTGTGTTAAATCTGTAGATCAGCTTGGGTAGGATAGACACCTTAATGATATTTACTCTTTCTATCTATGAACAAGGTATATTCTTCCATTAATCTAACTCTTCTTTGATTTCCTTTAAAAGTGTTATGCAGTTTTCAGTGTATAACTTTGTCATCTTTAGTTCAATTTATTCCTAGATATTGAATATTTTTATTTATTATTGTAAATGGTATTTTTTAAAATTTCCTTTTCAAATTGCTCATTAGTGGAGTACAGAAATGATACTGATTTTTGCACATTGATATCATAACCTGTGACTTTATTGAACCCATTTATAATGTCAGAAGCTTTGTTGTAGATTTTCCATGGCATTCTATATATAGGATCATGTCGTCTGCAAATAGGGAAATTTTTACTTCTTCCTTTCAAATGTGAAAGCCTTTTATGTTTGTTTCTTAACTCAATACTCGAGCAAGTACTTGTAACACAATGTAAAATAGGAGGGGTGATAAGGGGCATTCTTGTCTTGTTTCTGATCTTAGAGGGAATGATTTTAGTATTTCAAAATTGTATATGATGTTACCTGTGGGTTTTTCATATATACCCTTTATCATGTTCAGAAAGTTTCCTTGTATTCTTATCTTTTGCAATGTTATTAAGAGAAAAGGAGTCAGTGTTTTGTTGAATGGTTTTCCCGTGTCTATAGATATGATCATAGGATTTTTTTTCTTTCAATCTGTTTATGTGGTGTATTATTTTGATTGATTTTTTATTTTATGTTGAAACATTCTTGAATAACAGGGATGAAACCAACTTGGTCATGATGTATAATTAATTTGATGTGTATTTGAATATGATTAGGAATTATTTTGTTGAGAATTTTAGCATTGAGGTTCATTAGAGAGATTGGCCTGTAATTTTTATTTCTTGTGGTGTCTTTGTTCAGCTCTTGTATTAGGGTAATGTTGGCATCATAGAACGAGTTAGGCAATGTTCCTTCAATTTCAATTTTTTGTAAGAATTTAAGTAAGATTGATGTTAGTTATTTCTGGAACGTTTGGTAGTATTCACTGGTGAATCCATATGACCCTGGGCCCTTCTTAGTTGTTTTTTTTAAATAACTGATTCTATCTCTTACTCGAGATTGCTTTATTGAGATCATCAATTTCTTCTTTCGTCAATGTATGCTGCTTATGTGCTGCTAGGAATTCGTCCATTTCGTCTAAATTGTACTTTTTGGCATATAGTTTTTCAAAGTATCCTCTTATGATAGTCTTTATTTCTGTTGGGTCAGTCGGGATATCACCTTTCTCATTTCTTATTTTGTGCATTTGAATCATCTCTCCTTTTCTCTTTGATAGTCTAGCTAAAGGTTGGTTAATTTTATTGATCTTCTGAAGGAATCAACTTTTTGTTTTGTTTGTTTTTTCTAGTGCTTCCTTATTTTCTATTTCATTTAGTTCTGCTCTGATCTTTGTAATTTCTTTATTTCTTCTTCCTTTGTTATTAGTTTGTTGAATTTTTACTAATTCCTCCAAGTATGCATTTAGGTCTTCAATTTTAGCTGCCTTACTTCTTTTGCATTTTTTCTTTAATTTATTGAAGAATGTCCCTCATATAAAATCATACATAAACAATAATTGTATAATAAATGTGAGCTTACAAAACAGACATAAATAACATCATACAGGATTCTCTTAACTCAATCTACCACTAATAATTTGCATTGTTGTTAAACATTTTTAACTAAAAATTAAAGAGCATTGTCAAAATATTACAACTAACCAAAGTATTTTCCCACACTACGCCCTATTATTATATGATCTTTATGTCATTTATGTTTAAACATACATAAACAATAAGTGTATAGTTAAAGTTGTGAACTTACAAAGCAAATATGCATAACATCATACAGGGGTACCATACATCAACCCTCCACCAACATCTTACATTGTTGTGAAAAATTTGTTATGAATTAGGAAAGAATATTTCAAAATTTTAATACTAATAATAGTTTTTAGCTTATATTTGATGTATTATCCCCCAACACACCTTATTATTATTTATTTGCTGCAATCAGCTCACAGTAGGTTGGCTTGAAAGGAAGGCAACAAAGAACTTTAAGAAATGAAAAGCTAGAGAGAGACACAAAAAAAGAGATAAAGATGGGACCAGGGGACTCACAGCTTCTGAAACTGAGAGCCTTGACCCTAGTTTCCACCTTGTATTTATTGGAAACTACTAAGCAGCTATTTGCTTTTAGAACTGCAACATCATTTACAATAAGAGGGAACAACTGCAACATCTACAGAACAGGTGTAACATTTACAGTAAGGAAAAGGTAAGCCAGTTTCCCACAACATGAATTAAATATATTTTTTTGAATAGAAGTTGCAAAATTATTAAACAATCGGGCACATGTGCAGAATACCCAAACAATGCCACTCTATCAACACACCAAACTGTGGTAGAACATTTGTTACAGATAAGACAACATCATCTGATAGTTACCATGTCCATAGTGTACATTTGGCACTCATTTCCCTACTGCCCCATTATCAACACAGTACATCTTTGGTATAGATGCAAGAATATTAAATCATTATGTTATTACTGCTAACCACAGTCCTTAAGTCACACCAGTTGTATTTTTCGCATATTTCTCCACATTCCCCCCACCCTGTTGTGGTGATGTACATGTTCTCTAACTCAAAAAGGACATTCTTACACCTGTACCATCAACCAATATTCTCACCCACCTCTTTGCTTATCATTGTATTGATTTCCTAGATTATCATCTAGCACTCTGTCAATTGGCATTTATATCCCTTGACTCCCATTTTCAGGCACATCCACATACATAAACTACCTGTTACTTACTATTAGTTACCATCCACTCTATATATTTCCACAATTTTACCATAAGACTAGTTAAAATTTGTACATAATTAAACATCAGTAGTCCATCTCAGTCCTCTTCTTATCTCCTTTAAGAATTCACCACCTACTTCCAGATCTTGAAGATATTTTCCTTCAATTTTTTCTAGAAGCTTTAGGGTGCTTGTTTTATTTTATGTTTTTGAGGCATTTTGAGTTATTTTTTGGATAAGGTGTGAGATAGGGCTCCTCTTTCTTTCTTTTGGCTATGGATACCCAGTTCTTTCAGCACCATTTGTTGAATAGACTGTTCTGCCATAGTTTTGTGGGTTTGACAGGCTAGTCAAAAATTACTGCACAATACATGTTAAGGTCTCTTTCTGAACCATCAGTTTGGTAACATTGGCCTATGTATCAGTCTTTATGCCAATACAATGCTGTTTTTACCAGTATAGCTAGGTAATGTGATTTAAAGTATGTAGATGAAGGTTTGCTTTTTCCTTTTTAAGATTTCCTGGCTATTTTGGAACATGTACCTTTCCAAATAAATTTGATAATCATATTTTTAAGTATTAAAAAAATGCTCGTGGAATCTTTTCTGGATTGCAGTAAACCTGTGTATCAATTTGAGTAGAATTGACATCTTCATGATATTTAGTCTTTCAATCTGTGAGCATAGAATATTCTTCCAGTGACTTAGGCATTTTTTATTTCTTTTAACAGTGAGTTACAGTTTTCTGAATACAAGTGCTTTATGTCATACTTTAAATTAATTCCTGACTATTTGAGTTTTATCTGTCATATTTTATTTTTACCACTCTTTTGACATTTTTCATTAAAATTTTGATATAATCTTCATTTCTAGAAACTCTTTCAGGCCCCTCTCTCCTGGCTTTTCTTTTCAGGCTTTAGCAAATGCTTTAGTATTTCTTGAAATCCTGGTCTCTTGGTTAGAAATTCCCTCTGTTTCTGTTTATCTTTGAATATTCTAAACTCGTCCTCATTTTTGAAAGTCATTATTGCCAGATATATGATTTTTAGCTAGAAGTTTTTCTCTTATAGTATCTTAAATATTTCACACCACTGTCTTCTTGCTTCCATGGTTTTCTGGTGAGAAATCATCACTTAATCTTATTGGATATCCCTTATATGTTAGGCATTGCTTTTCTCTTGATGTTCTCAGAATTCTCTCTTTGTCTTTGGTGTTTGATATCCTGATTAGTATGTGTCTCAGAGTAGTTGTATTCAGATTTTTTTCATAAGGAAGTGCACTGTGCTTCTTGGAAATGGCTATCTATGTCCTTCTGTAGTGTCCAGAAATTTTCTCCCATTAATTCCTCATATATTCCTTCTGCCCATTTTCCCATTTCTTTTGGGACACCTAAGACACATATGTTTGCACATCTTTTGCTGTCATTTAATTCCTTAAGACCTTGTTCACTTTTTTTCCATTTTTCCTTCATCTGTTTTTTTTTTAATTTTTTTTATTTTTTATTGACTTTGTAATAATATTACATTAAAAATATATATGTGAGGTCCCATTCAACCCCACCCCCCCACCCCCCCTCTCCCCCCCCCCAACAACACTCGTTCCCATCATCATGACACATCCATTGGATTTGGTAAGTACATCTTTGGGCACCTCTGCACCTCATATACATTGGTTCACATCATGGCCCATACTCTCCTCTATTCCATCAAGTGGGCCCTGTGAGGATTTACAATGTCCGGTGATTACCTCTGAAGCACCATCCAGGGCAGCTCCATGTCCCGAAGACGCCTCCACCTCTCATCTCTTCCTGCCTTTCCCCATACCATTTGTCCATTATGTCCACTTTTCCCAATCCTTCACTTTCAGAGGCCGTGTTGTCAAAATCACCAATCCTTTTTCTGCATCATCAAATCTGTTGTTATAGGATTCCAGAGTTTTATGTACACTTTCAAATTCTTCTTAGGGCTCATCTGATGTCTTCTTAATACCCTTATTCTTTTTAGTCATTTCACTGAATTTAGTGAGGAGATTTATTTGAACATCTGTGATTAGTTGTCTCAATTCCTGTATGTCATATGGAGGTTTATCTTTTTCCTTTTACTGGGCCATATCTTACTGTTCCTTGATGTAGCCTGTAATTTTTGTTTGTGTGTTGGCATCTGACTTACTAGAGAGTTGATTCTGTGTGCAGCTTTTCTCATTAGTCTAGAACTTCCTGCCTTTTCTCCCTCTCTTGTGGTGCAGTACAAGCCAAGGATGGTAGTTGCTGTTATAAGCTGTGGAGTCTCAAGGTGCCCTCATTGCCTCTGGGACTAAGGAAGCTTCTCCCAACTTTCTCCTTTGCCAGGTGTAGGGACAGAGTCACTGCTGTGTGGAATAATCAAGTCAGACCAGCCTAGACTGTAATTACCCAGAGAGACTGAAGAAGTTTCATGTCCCTTTCTCCTCTGCCAGGGGAGGTGATGGAGCCTCAGGTGTGGACAGCAGTCTCTGCAGTACATATCCAAGATGACTGCACTTGCCCCTGTAGACACCTGATTATCCAGTATGTGTCAGCCAAAGGTATCTGCAGTTACCTACATAGGCTGGTGTAGGACCCACCAGTATCCTCACTAACAGAGGTGGGGTGAAAGGCCACTTAGAGCTTCTGGCTGATATGGGTGAAAGAAACTGGTTCCTATCATCACTGTGATTTTAGGTCAGCTGGACTTCCCTCATGCTGGGGGCAGAGTGAAAATGGTGGCCACCAGCCTCTTTCTGACTAGGACAGATACATACCCCAGCTGTTCATAGGGTTGTACCTCAGGTAACCAAGTCTACTAATCAGTATCTGAAATCAGCAGCCAACCATTTCCTTCCCCATTTTTGGGAAACGGACCTTCCAATTCCAGCCACAGAATTGTTCCTGGAGTGGCTGGCACTGCCAAAGTAGGATAATCACCAGCCTCCACAGATTGTATTGTAATTTCCTGAAGAGGCTGGTGCAGGTCCCCCAGCTTCCTCCCTTCCAGATGTGGGGCTGGGGCTAAGGCTAGATCTGCAATCTGATCTGGGTGGAAAGAAGCAAGTCCCTATCAATACTGTGATTTTCAGTCCTGCCCATTTACCCTTGTGCCAGGTGCTGAGTTAAGATGGCAGCTATCAGCCTCTGTATGACTTGGATGGCTCAAACTTTATCTTTTCTTGGATTATGCTTTAGCCAGCTGAATTTACTTATCAGTAGCTGAATTTTGTCCATAACCCTATCTTCCTCCCCTGTTTTTTGGAAATGGAGCTTTCAATTTCAGCTGCAGAACAGCTCCCAAGGAGGCTTGTGCCTCCAGTGGAGGATGGGCACCATCCTCCATAGCATGGAGTGCTCTACTTATGAATCTTCCATGCAAATGGGCAATTTCTTCCTCCTATTCCTTAAAGGATGTTGCAGGATGCACTTCTGGTCTCCTGGATTCCCCAAACAGGTGCTTCAGCTAGCTCCAGATAGTTCTGGGTTGTTACTAAATGTCCTGTATAAGGAGATGACTCTAGGAGCTCCTTACTCTGCTGCCATCTTACTGATTGTAACCACTTCTTTTTGATATATGAATTTATGACTATGAATTTCCCTTTCAGTTCAGCTTTTGCTGCATCTCATAAGTTCTGATATGTTGTCTTGTCATTTTCATTAATTTCAATGTAGTTTTTTGTTTCTTTTGAGATATCCCCCTTGACCCATTGTTTGTCTATGAATGTGTTGCTTATCTTCCATATCTTTGTGCCTAATCTGATTCTCTGTCCCTTACAATTTTTCAGCTCAATTCCATTATGGTGAGAGAAATTATTTTTTATGATATCAATTGTTTTTAACTCATTGATTCTTTCTCTGTAGCCTATCATTTGGTTTAACTTGGAGAATGGTCCATGTGCACTTGAGAATACTGTGTATCTTGCTGTATTTGGTTGTTGTGTTCTGCAAATGTCTATTAGGTTCAGGTCTATAATATATTATTCAAGGACTTTGTTACTTTAATAATTCTCTTTCTAGATTTTCTCTCTAATGGTTATAATGGTGTATTAAAGTCCCACACCATATTTGTAGAGGCATTTATTTTTACACTTATTTTTCCCAGTGATTGACTCATGGAATTTGAGGCACCCTGGTTAGGTACATAAATGTTTATGATTGTTCTTCTTGAAAGATTATCCCTTTTCTTAGTATATAGTGATCATCTTTGTCTCTCACAGAAGTTTTGCATTTTAAATTGATTTTGTCCAATATAAGTGTAGCTATTTCTGCCCATTTTTGGTTAATTTTGCTTGTAAAATTGTTTTCCAGGCATTCACTTTCAACTGTCTTGAATCCCTGGGTTTAAGGTGGGTTTTGTGTGGACAGCATATTAATGGCTCTTATTTCCTGATCTATTCTGCCAATCTGTGTTTCTTGACTGGTGAGTTTAATCCATTAGCATTCAGTGCTATTACTCTCAAGGAATTGCCTATATTAGCCATATTTATTTCAGTTTTATGTATGTCATATATTGTTTTCTTTCCTTTTTTTATCTTTATATTGTTCTTACACTGTCCTCCAACTCTGTCTTTCCTCTTTTTTTCTTTCCACCTGCAGAAATCTTTTAGTAATTCTTGAAGGGCAGGTTGCTTATTGGCAAAGACACTTAGTTTCTGTTTATCTGTGAATATTTTGAACTCTCCATCATTTTTGAATTCCAGGTTTGCTGTATAGGGTATTCATGGCTGGAAATATTTTCTTTTAGTACCTTGTCAATGTCCTACCACTGACTTCTTGTCTCCATGTTTTCAGATGAAAAATCTGCACTAAAACATATTGAGCTTCCCTTGTATATGATGGTACTTTTTCTCTTCCTACCTTCAGTATTTTCTCTTTCTCTTGAGCATTGGATAATTTTACAAGTATATGATTGGGGTAGGCCTGTTGGGATCTATACTGCATGGGGTTCACTGTACTTCCTGAACATGTTCATCCATGTGTTGTCACTCAAATCCCTAAGTCCCTGCTGGATTTTTTTTTATCCTTTTATCTATCAATTCTGCTGTGTGTTTGAATTCAGATGTACTCTCTTCCACATCACTAATTCTTCCTTCTGCCTGTTCAAATCTGCTATTATTTGCTGAGAATGTAGTTTTGATTTCTTGGATTGTGCCATTCATCAACATCATTATCTGTTACCTTTTTGCATATGCTTACAGTTTCTTCTGTATGCTCTCCAAGTGTTTTCTCAATGTCTTAAATATCTTCCTTCACTTCATTAAGTTTGTCCATGATATTTCTTTGGAAAATTTTGATTAGTTGTCCAATATTCTGCTCCTATTTTTGGTTTTTATTTTGTTCATTGACCTGGACAATGTGTTCCTGTTTAATGGTATGGTTTGCAATTTTTTTGTTGCTGTCTGGGCATCATTTTGTCTTCATGGGTTTGTCCTGGTGATTAGATCCTCCCTCAAGTTTGGGTTTTATTTTGTTCCTGTTTTTGTGAGTGTGTTTAGTTTTTGCTTCGACACTCGGCTCTTTCTTATTCTATTTCCTTGTTGTTGTCTAAGTTCCCCTGAAAGAAAAAGATTAGGGCCATGGAAAGCAAAAGATGTAAGAAAAGAAAAAGTATAATATTAATATTGATAGTAAAAGTCAGCAGTAGCACCATATAAGATCTAAGAATGAATATATTACTCATGTAAGCAGCATAGAGTTTGGGGGATAAAAAAGTGGAGTACCTACAATGAAATGGGCAAACAAGAAACAAGCCAAAAGCACCTAATTAAACAAGAGGGGGGATATAGAGGAGGACATAAATTATTACTTTCATTGAAATGTGCTCCTTTTTTAAAGATGTTTAAATCATTCCTGATCTGTATCCACCTCTAACCTCTGCAGCTAGATTCTACCAAATATTATTAAGCTGTTAACTATAATCTAATCCTTTTAGAGGAATTTTTGTCATGTGTTTTGTGTTTTAAGGACATGAGATAGAAAAAACATCTGAATATGTAAAACTGTTCCATTCCCTTTCACTTGTAGTACTGGAAACCTTCTAAAATCTTCTCCATTTTGAAGATCTTTACTCCCATCACATACATGACAGAAAAAGGGAAGAGAGAATATTGAGTTATTGGATATCACAAATTCACTAATAAAACCAACTTAGTGTGACATTGTAAATTCACAATCATGGTGAATGGAACACTAAAAGCTCAATAATGAAAATTTACATTATTAATACAAATATCTTTCACCCTAAGATCTTTTTTTTAATTAAAATGTGTGTTTAATACTTTTTTCCTTTCTGCTATCACATTAAGTGCATGTAGAACAACATGTAATGACAAGAAAAGAAAGCCTTGTAAGGTCAGTGACCCAAATTTATTCCCTGGCCCAGGTCAGAGTCTCTCAGATGACAACAAACTCTGACTAAAGAGCTTCAAAGTGTCTTCCTAGTCAGTTGCTTGCCAAATCAAGAAAGCAGTAATGCCAAGAGGTCTCTCTTCCTAGCACAGCTCCTACTATCTGTCACCCTAACATCTTTTAATGTGACTTTTAGTGTTGAAGTCAACAACATATTAGTAATAGTTCTGAATTCTAGTACCAGCAAGCAAAAAATGAAGATGTAGCAAGAACATTACAGAAGCAATGGAAAAGTAAGTCTTCAACCTACTAAACATCTTTTCCTTAAATTACAATTGGTGCTTCTAAGAATCCACATAGAGGAGTTCTTCCTGCCATTTTTTTTTAGTCAGCTAACATCCAAGACACTATGTAATTGTAGAATCTGTTTCATTTATTGCTAGTCATTTTCCTCTGAGATCATTTGGACCCTTGGTCCCTGTCTCCTCACTGAAAACCCTGAAATAGAAAACCACTTCAAAACCTTTGAGTTAATCCTATGAAGAAGAGCCACCAGGTTTTAAGAGTAAACATTTTTGGGCCTCAGTTTGCCCATGTGAGAGATGAGAAGATTGGTTGTCTTTATATGTAGCTTCTCTCTCTATTATTCTGTGATCTTATGAAAGCCAGCATGACTGTCATGTTTTGCAACCTTTCCTATTTATAGGAAATGATAACATTTAAATTTGAGTTAATTTTTTGTTCTCCAGTTCTTAAAAATGTATTTTAATTGCAAGACCACCTGGGGGTCACTTTGAACTGTAGTCTGTCTTAATATTATTTATTTTGAAATGATACTATAGATCTCATCACACCTAGATAGCTCACTCGTGCTTCTACTTCTTTCTAGCTTTTTACTTTGTATCTTACATTGCCAAAGTACCATCCTACAGAAGCATCTCATCATAGTGACCATGAGGCTGCTGCTGAAAACTTGTATGCAATAATGCTTCCACAGTTGTTTCCCTCTCCCCATTCCATACAACTTCCATGGAAGATATCTGAAGGGAAAGTTATTGAAACAGTGGTTTTTGGAAAGGGAAAGAGAAGTAAGAAGCTTTATTCCATGAGATTGGAAGAAATAATTTTAATGAGAGATTCAACTCAATTTTAGTGCTTGATAAATGTGTGTATGTGGGTGGAGGTGTATTTTTTTTTGAGGAGGTGGCCATTCAGAGTCATTAGTAGGAGACTATAGACTACATCATGTTATCTCCAACCACCATTAATCCTTAATATCATAATATAGCATACAATGTGTAATTTGGTCTGACCCTTGTTTTCATCTCTAATCTCATCTGGCACCACCATTCTTTCTTTACTCTAGAATGCCACTTCTTACAGTTGAGAATGCTGCTATCTGAACTTTTTTCCCCTTCCTCCCATTGCATTAGGATCTGTCTTGCCTCCAGACCATTGCATAGTGAAAGGGTTCTTTTCGTCAACTTTTACATTTAACTGATTCCTTTAACTCTTTTTGCTCTCAGGAGAGATATTAAACTTTTCCTTGGTTTTCCCAAACTTGTTCTTATACCTCATGACCACTGAGGTGGATGTCACTTATTTGTTTTCCCATGTCATCTGGCATATCTACTATAGCACTTGTTCTCTTCTCTATCTATTAGGTTAAAACATATGAATATCTAGTCTCATGACTTTAAATATTATCCTCATACCAAAGACTCCCAAATGCATACTCCTCCCATGACACTTCCATTATATTCCAGACTAATATATTTAACTGCCTATTCAATGTCTCCTTCTGGGGATGTTACCAGCTAGCTCAAAAGCAACTTTTCCAAAAAAAACCTTCTGATTTTTTATTACCCACAAACCTGATTTCCTCTCTCTTCCCAGTCTCAGTAAATGACAAGCCCATCTCTTCCAGTTACTCAGAATAAAAACCTTGTAATCATCCTTGACATTTCTCTTTCTCTTATACCTACAACCAATTTACCAGCAGATCCTTTTGGATCTAATATCACTATATATACAGGAACTCTCACAATTTCCTTCCTTACTACCTGGTTCAACTCATCATATTCTCTCACTAGGACTATTACAAGAACCTTCTAACACATCTCCCTGCTTCTATCTTTTACCCACTTCCAAAATTCCTCATTTCAGTGACTAAGGTGATGCCTTCAGTGATGCCAACAAGGCACTATGTTATCTGTCCACTTTTTGGTTTCATGTTCTACTACAATTCTTTTCCTTCATTGTTGCTCTGGAATTCCTGGCTGAAATGCTGGCACTTTCTTCCTTCAGGGCCTTTACACTTGCTATTTCATCTATCCTGAAATGGTCTTTCTCCAATAGCTGCATGGCTCTTTTATAAGCCTCTCTCAAGTCTCTGCTTAAATGACCCATCTGTGAAAGAAGGAAATGTTTCTGTTTTTTGATGGTTATTTCCCCATGTATAAAAACTCTACCTGGGGCATAACAGTAACTATTCATGTTGAATGATTGAATTAACAGGCTTAAACAGGGTCTGTTTCAGAAAGTTATGGCTATTATTGGTGGCATATAGGTAGGTGAATATCTAGTTTACCCTGTAGTTGAAGTAGGCAAAATCCAAACAGACCTGGTTACAATCTTGAAAGATTCATTTCTACTGAAACATTCCCAAATGTTTTGCTTAATACTAAGAGAACCATTAGTATAGTATTCAAATTCAGGTAAAAAAGGAAATAAATAGGTTTGTATTTTATTTTAAGCTCACCTGTAAAAGTGAAGTGTTCACCATGTTTAACATGATTTCAAGTGAGAGGTCATTCTTGAAATTCAAAAAGTAATATTTTGAAATACAACCAATTCATAAAGTGATGAAAGATTTTGTCTAAAGGGGAAAAGTGGAATTTCAGTCAATAGCATTATCCAAAATCTAATCTGAGGGAGGATGGATATGATTTTCTCCAGAAAACATAGCACATATATTTTGGATAGTGCATCTCTTTCATCTAGCTATTCTTTAATATGTCTTATGTTTCTAAAATACTGTTTGTAAAGCAAAAGTTTTCTAAGTGAATGACAATTTTCATTAGGGACCATATATCCCATAGAAAAAGGAGAGAGGAAATTATATATTCAGTGGAAAGTCAAAAGTTCTAAAATTACATTCAAAATAGGCAATAATATGGTGATGACTTGAAGATGGATGGTACCCCAGAAAAGTATGTTCTTTAAGTTAATCTGTTCCTCTGTGTGTGGACCCAATGTAAGTAGGATATTTTGGTGAGTAGGATCTACTCACCTCAATCAGGGTGGGTCTTAATCCTCTTACATTTCCATACCTTCACTGTCCTTTATAAGAGAATGAAATTCAGGAAAAGAGAGAGAAAACCACAGAAGCAAGAATCTGAAAGCAGTGAAACATAGAAGAGAAGGGAGAGACCAAAAGATGCTGCTGTATGCCTTACAAAATGACAGAGGAGCACAGGCTCTCTGGCAACTGATCTACAAAAGGAAAGCACTGCTTTGATGGTGACTTCATTTGAACTATTTTCTTAGCTTTAAAACTGTAAGCTTGTGAGCTAATAAATTCCCATTGTTAAAGTCAACCCATTTTATGGTATCTGCTTTGAGCAGCTTTAGCAAACTAAAATAGATACAAAGGAAAATAGACAAGGATTTTGAAAAATACTTTTATGTTTGAAAACAATTTTAGGTATGTATATATATACATATATATATATACACACACACACACACACATTAGGTATATATATGTGTGTGTATGTATATGTATGTATACAAATATATATACCTAAAATTTACATCTTTAGAGAATTCATTAGATTGAAATCACTCAGCTTTAATCAATTTACTGTTTGAATTTCCTAGGTGGCAAAATGTAACTCTTTGAGGTGTTTAAGCTATGTTTCCAAGGGCTTTGTGGGATCTTCTGCCTTTTAATAGTGAATAGGTTGATCTAGATTGTAGGGAAGGGGAGATAGAGAAACAGCAAAGGCAGAAGCCTATTTCAGGGTGCTGCTTCAGAAGTCAGCAGGCTATTAATAAAATGGGAATGTATTTCCTCTATACAAATAGAAGAGGAATGGTAGAGTACATTTCTGGAGTCTGTAGAATGACCTGTTTGAGGACTTTGCTTTTTCTCTTCCCTTATATAATTTTTAAAAAGCACAAAATTAATCTTGCATATGTTTTTCTTAGAAAATTTATAGAGGCATAGAAAGCTGTATTTGGAATAAAATATGAAAGATATCATTTACTTTTCTTTTTGTCAGTCATACTCCCACTGATGATTTGAAGTGAGTTTCCTATTTGTACATTTTTCTATATTTTTGCACAAAGATATATGCTCCTATGGATCTGCACACATGAAAATTATATATATACACACACAAACACACATATTAATGCATTTTTAAATTTCTTCCAGTCTTTTTGAAAATATGCCTAAACAAATTATTATTATGAATTTTATTAATGTAAGAGAAATATTTAACATATAAAATAAGTAATCATAGAAAATTCAAATGTATTGAAATCATATTTGAATCCTGCAATCAGCAAGTATTAAATATTCACTACCATGCTAGGTTTATGTGTGGAAAGATTAATGTGTATTGAAATATAAAGTTTTGTGAAAGTAAAGTGTGACTTTGACCTTGAAGAATTGTCAACTTTAAGAAAGTGGAGTGTTGAACTCATGAAATTTTGGTGGAAGGCTGTAGCATGAAGAAAATACAGGGACAAGCAGGATAATTATGAAGAAAATACATAGATAAGCAGAAATGAAGAAATAATGTTGGACAGATAAGTTGTAGATACACTGAGGAGGGCATTGACACTAAAACAAAGCTGTCAGGTGTACATGCAGAAATCAGTGTGAGACATATTCATGTTTACAGGTGCATTAGGAAATTCATCCCCATAGCACTAGATAAAAAGGACTGGAGGTGGGAATGGCCTGCACCTTAGGACACAGTGAAGTAGTAGTGGAAATAATACAGATGTGGGTTTTTTATTTATTCTAGTCTTGCATAGTTGTAATGGAGAGGAAGAAATGAATTTGAGATATTTCAGAGAAATAAATGACAAATTCGATAGAGAGATGACGGAGAAAGATGACTCAAAGAACATCCCAGGATTTTCCATTTGAAATGGTACTTAATTTAGAAATCAAAAAACAGAAAGGGAGTCTAGCAAAGTCAAATACGAGGGGAGGGGGGTGCGTGGAAAGGAAATTTGTTATACTCACAATAAAGAATGATTGAAAAAATTAGCTTAAGCATGAAATGCAGAGTTTACTTTGTTATTTTGAATAAAGAATTATCTTCATCATCTGCCATTTACATACAAGACAGGATTTTGAGTTACAAAGTACTGAATTATGTGAGGGTTTCAAAATCCTTCTATGGTTCCATGGTTGCTCATCTACTCCTGTGACTTATTAAACTCTTTGATGTTCTAGAGGGCTGTGATAAGCCTTCTATTTCTCATGTCTTTATATAGGCCAAAGGAAATTTATTGTGACTAAAGGTGATATCATGTAACGGAAGTGATAAGAGGTGAGTCCACAATCAAAAGGCATGCTGGTGAAATGCAGCAAGATAGCTTCAGTTTAAGTGGGCCATCACCATCTTTCTCACAAAAAAATAAAACCATATGAGTGGGAGCAAGCTACTTTCTGAGTGAGCTGTTTTTGGAACTCACAGAGAAGGAGGCTTCAGGGCATCTACCTGGAGGGAGCTGAACAAAGAGATGAATTGCTGAAGGTAAAACTATGAGTTTCTTGCCCTTGGGGCTGGAAACTGTGGACAGATCATCCATGCCCTCAAGTAAAAAAGCCAGTATGAGCCTCAACTCGTGCCAGCCACCCAGTGGGAAGAAGCATACTCCAAGAATTGATGCGTTCTGGTGAAGGATGGAGAGGGGTTTCTCTCCTGTGGGTTGAGTTGCCTGGTCTTTTTGAGCTTTGGAAAATATACCAGCTGGCTTGAGGGGTCACCAGGAAGTGGGGAGAGGTGAACATGCTGAGGAAGCCTCATTTACCTGACTACCCTGGGATAAAGAAAATTTGTGTGGAAGAGCGTCAGGAAATTGACTAGTCTCAAGCTGAAAGGGAGGTAGGCAGTAGGAAATGATAACCTTCCAAAAGACTATTTAGGGTGTCCTGGAAGGAGGTGGTGGACTGGAAGCGGGTTGAGAGTGAATTCTCTGCAGTGAGTTCAGTAGCTAAATTCATATTTGAATTACGAAAGGGAACTCAACTTGGCAGGCAGAGGTGAGGGGGGATACCATCACACAGAGTAAAGCATCCTGCTGCCCTGGGAGAGAAAGCAGTAAGAATAGAAATGGAGTAGGGACAGACTCCTCATCAGCAAGAATCTACCCAAATGCAAAGAGTCAAAACCGTCTGATGGAAAGTAACTGGATAACGTTCTGAAATGCTCACTGACCCAAAGAGAAAGTTAAGCTCAGTGGAGGAATTTCCATCCTAAATATATGGAATCCCTAGTTTGATTCTGAGATCCTATTCCAGGAATGATTCACTGGGGTATCAAACATCCATGTGATAATTTAGGAAAGGGGAAATATAGATATTACTTTTAATTAGCTTCTCTTAGGTCTCTTACTTTTCCAATAAAAAAAGTTCACTTTAAAAAATTAACTTAGATTACTCACTAAAACGCAGTTCAAAGCCTAAAGTGGACAGGCTGCAGGGTAATTGATTGATGAACAAAAACACCCTGAGAAGCTCTACAGGGGCATAAGAAGAATGGCTGTTTTTTCTTAGTTTTTGTTTGACTACTTGCTTGTGTGTTTGTTGGATTTTTATTTTCTTGTTTTTCTATCCTCTTCCTCCAACCCCGTCTTTTATTTTAATTAGGTGCTGCAGGCTTGTTTCTAGTTTGCTGTGTTTCTGCTTCCTTGATTACAACTTTTCTCTGTATACTGATAATATCTAACATCAATCTATCATTTCCTTCCTCCATCATTCTACCTTCCACTTTCTGTTGTCATTCTTACATTCCACCTCTACTGTTTAGTCCTAAATTTTTATGGAATTTATTTTTTTAACTTTTGAATTTTTAATTAAAAAAACAAATTATTTTTCCCAAACATTGTATTAATAGTATACCATCAGTGTTTGCGTGTGTAGGTGTATATCATTTTATTTTTGCATAATGGTTTTATTTTTTTATTTTTTAAATGTTAGTTTAAAAAGTATGAGGACCGCATATACCCCAGAAACCCTCAACCCCTCCTCCCATATCAACAACCTCTTTCATCATCATGGGACTTTTGTTGCATTTGGTGAATATATTTTGGGGCACTGCAGCAACACATGGATAATCGTTTACATTGTAGTTTACATCTATCTCATCTATAGTGCTTTCTTTTTTTTATTAACTTTTTTCTTTTGTCCATGCTTTTCTCTTTTCCATTCTTCTCATCATTCTGGCCTTTTAATTTGTTCTCTCTATATATTTTCTATTTAGTTTCCAATTACATTGTAGTTACTCCACTTTTTATTTTTTTATTTTCAGGCAATTTCTTAATTATCTTTTTTGTTAAAAGATACATAGAACCCCCCAAAAAATGTTACATTAAAAATATAAGAGGTGGGACAAGATGGCATCTGAGTGAGTGCACCTCACAGTCCCTCCTGCAAAGAGGTGGCTGAGTGGGGTTGCAGTCTTGCTGGAGCAGGCTGTTTTGGGGGTTTGCAAGGCAGGAGGTGTGTGGACATCAATTTGGAGAGAGTGACAGAGGAAGTGCTTGCTAAATATAGAATTGTGGGTTGCAAGTATGGATGTAGGAGGCTGTGGGGAGGTGGGACCCTTCCCCTTAGGGCTGGCTGCTGCAGTGATCCCTGAGAACTGTTGGTTATACAGTGGCATTCCTGGGCCTCTTGATCCCAGATGCATGGTC
Source organism: Dasypus novemcinctus (assembly GCF_030445035.2). Classification (NCBI taxonomy): domain Eukaryota; kingdom Metazoa; phylum Chordata; class Mammalia; order Cingulata; family Dasypodidae; genus Dasypus; species Dasypus novemcinctus. The sequence continues at coordinate 104,058,830 of NC_080704.1, read as the reverse complement.
CCCAGTTCCAAGTCCCCTAAGCTGCCATAGACCGCAGTCCACAGGCATACATAACCTGAATCTGCAGAGTCTTGGACTTCCATTTCCTGAATCCAGTGCTCCTGAAGATTGAGGTTTGCCCTAGCCCTCCAGTTTTGTATTAACTCTGTGAGGGGGAGGGATTTGGTGGGGGGTGTACCAGATGGGTTTGGTGAGTGTGTGTTCAATTTTCTGGTCCCCTTCACTTTTTTGTGTTTTTGGAATAGCATATCAGGTGGCTTGGAGAAAGCTGGGGAAAGAAGAGTGGCGAATCTGCTAAACAAACCCAATTCACCTAAATACCTGAGATAGGAAACACGGTCTGGAAGAAAGTGGAGTCAGAAAATTAACTAGCCCTCTCATAGAGCACCTAAGGGAGAGGGCCTGTAGGAGGTGCTTTTCAAGCTTCCAATAGAATACTTGGCGTTTCTGGTAAGGTGTGGGTGCTCTCTCTCTGGAAATTAAGAGTCATTGTTTTCTTTGTGGAGCTGTTTCAACAAGGACCCACTTGAATCTCCTACCAGAACTCTTATGCAGCTTTCTTGATGCCTGGGAGAGAGAGAAGGGAGGAAGGGAAAAAGGGGAGATATCAGATCCCTAAGCAGTTTATTTAACTGCAAAGAGAAGTCTTTGCTTGAAACTGCACCTCAAAGGATATTTTCAAGAAAGTGAAAAGAGAGCATGCACAATGGGAGAAAATATTGGGTAAACTTATATCTGATAGGAGACTTATATCTTGCATATATAAAGAACACCTAAATAATGAAAATAGAAAGACAAAGACCTGATTTAGAAAATGGTAAAAATATTTGAACAGACACTTCTCCAAAGAAGATATACAAATGGCTAAAAAACATGAAAAAATGTTCAAAATCACTAGCTATTAGGGAAATGCAGGTCAAAACAACAATGAGATGCCATCTTTCTCCCATAAGTCTGTCAGCTTTCCAAAAATTGGAAGACTACAATTGTTGGAGAAAACTTGGAGGAATGGGAACACTCTTCCACAGCTTGCGGGAATGCATAAGATTCCAGCTATTCTGGAGGACAGTTTGATGGTTTCTCAAAAATGAGCTATATATTTGCAATATAATGGAATTATTGGGTGTATACCCAGTAGAACTGAAAACAAGGACACAAGCCAATATATCCACACCAATGTTCATAGCAGCATTTCTCACTGTTGCCAAAAGTTGGAATCAGCCCAAATTCCCATCAACAGAAGAGTGGATAAATAAAATGTGGCATATATTTACAATGGAATACTACTCAGCTATCAGAACAAATAGAGCAAAAACACATGTGATAACATGAATCAATCTTGAGAATCTTATGTTGATTGAAGCAACCCAGACATTGAAGGTCAAATACTACATGACTTCTTTTATATGGAATAAGTAAAACAAGCTGTCTCAGAGAGCTAGTGACTAGATGATAAACTTAACGGAAGTTGGGTGGTAGAGAAAGGTTCCGAGCTGACACCTATATGGGTGAAATCTATGATAAGCTGTAGGTAAGGATTTGTACAGGGAAGGGATAAAATGAGGGTATAAGGAATCCTTTGTGTGGAGCTGGGTGGGCTTCAGGGGGGCTAGGGATGGGAGGATAGGTGAGATGGCCCAAGAAATTGGGGGAAGTTTGGGAGGAACATTTGAACATAAGGGATTGTTAGGTATGCGGTTGAAATTATAATGTAGAGAAAACTCTTTAGAAAATATACTTTGGAAGGTTACCTGTTTAAGATGCTTAAGGGGGAGCATGTGACAGAGGGCAAGCTTCTAGGGAGTGTGTGAAGCTCATTCTGCACAGTGGGTTATATCATTGTGTGGAGACCCATACAATGAGAGTGAAGGTATACCCCCATCCTGGGGAGGACTAATGTTCTCAAACAGAGGGCATTTTATCTCTCAAGAGAATTGGTGGCTCCCAAAGGGTTAGGGAAGTCAAGTATGTCAAATCCTCAACTTTGTTGCAATTATCTCTGATTATGGTCCTTCAAGTCATGAATGTTAATTGTCTTTGTGGGCCCTGAGGGAAGGGGGGAAGAGGTGTTGAATACATGGAAACATTGTAACTGTGGGGCAATGGAAGTGTTCAAAAAGATCATGAAATGATGGATATAGGACATGTTAAATTACACTAAAAATGTATAAAAGTATATAGACTAAAATGTAAACCGTAATGTAAAACATACAATAACTAAATTTTAGAAAATTGTATAGTCTAAAATATAACCCATAATGTAAACCCAAATAGAACCATGTTTGAAAGCTATTGTTTCAATATCTATACATCAGCTGCAGCAAATACAATATGAACATGTAAAAAGATCATTGCTGGTGAAGGACAAAGTGTTTGATGTTGGATATGTGGGAATACCATATATTGTATATTTGAATTACTGTGATTTAAAACTTATGTGAATACAATCTCAATAATAAAAAAAGAAAGAATGCAGACACTAAGGAATAAATGGAACACATTGCCTTGCCACTGTAGATACAGAGCAAGCCCTATATCAGTGATGAATGGCAAAATGTCAGAGACAAAGTTTTGTCATTTTCCCATTTTGATACCCAAATTTATTTTTCTGTTATTTAATTTTTCTAAATTACTATATAATCTATATCTAACCTTTAAACCCATCACTATATTCCATTTTACTATTAATGGTACCAGGAAATATATTGTGCTTCCTTTTTAAAGAAGTTTTGTACTATAGAAAATTTCAACTTTGGTGGGGGAGGAGTACTTGTGTGGGGTATTATTGGTGGGGGGCACATGGTTGGAAGGGAGTTCTCCAGGGCATATATACAGGGTACATAGAAAGGTTTGGATATTTTCGTAGTGGTTTCAGCTGGAGATGACAACTGAGAGAATGCTGAGTTCCTGGCCAGGGGAGCTCTATTACATTCCCCAGTGGAACAGCAACAATCCCCCAAATGCAATGGCAAAGACCAATAAAGATGGATGGTCCCATGGTGAGCCCTTGATACTGATGGTTCTGATTATGAGCCTATGTGCCTGAAATATGAACTAGGCCTAGAGATATGGGGTGCCTAAGAGTTACCTCCTGAGAGCCTCCATGTTACTCTAATGTGGCCACTCTCTAGGCCAAACTCATCATGTAGTTGCATTGCCTTCCCCCTCCCCAGTGCAAGACATGATTCCAAGGGATGAGCCTCCCTGGCACTGAGGGAATACTACCAAGCACCAACTGATGATGTAACCAGAAAAAGACCTTGAATAAAAGGTCAACCCAGACCAGCAGAATATCTCAGCCTACATGTAATATCAGGTGATAAAAACTACTTTTTGACTTTTGATAAAAGGGGAAAATGGAAAGGACAAGTGAGTTTATCTGGCTATGAGTCTCCAAAAAAGAGTCGGGAAGTCATCACAGGGGAGATGTTTATACACTCCTCAGCATGGTACCAGAGACATCTAATGTAGATGGAAACCCAGGGGCTGGTTCTCCTGATGCCTACAGAGACCCACAGGTACTATGGTCATTGCAGATTGCTCTGGAGTTCAGAGCCCTGTCAGTTGGCCCTACTTTTGAATTTGCATTCCTGGGTGTGATGGCATTGCCCTCAGATATGTCCTTTCTACACATGCCTCTTTTGTTACTTTTACTGGACCTGTGTTTGGTGTTTGGGTTGGTGTTTACACAGGAGACTTGAATCTCTGGACCATCCATGTGATGGCCAGAAACTGGGCCTCAGCCAACTTGGGACTCCTACCCTCTGGTTTGTTGGACTTACCCTAGCCAGCTGACAAGGAGGTGAAGACAGTCAACCACCACACCAGGAGGCCATGAGTGCCTACAGCTGCAAGCAGGAGAATTGCATCCATCATCCTTGTGGAATCAAGCCACCTCTTGATGTAGAGGGGGACTGGGCATATAGATCCCAGGGTCCACATGATGGCAAAATAGAGTATGGATTAGAGTGGACTTAACTGGTGTCCTGCTTGGGAACTATTATGATTAGTAAGGGAAGAAACTGTAATATTGATGTGGAGAAAGTGTCCACTGTAGCTGCTGATGGTAGGGAGAGGGAAGAAGAGATATGATGTGGGCACATTTTCAGGATTTGGAGTTGTCCTGGGTGGTGCTGCAGGGATGGGTGCTGGACGTTGTGTGTCCTGCCATGTCCCACTGGGTGGACTGGGGTAGAGTTTGGACTACAATATGGACCTCCTCCCACATCAACAACCTCTTTCCTCATTGTGGCACATTCACTGCATTTGGTGTATATATTTTGGAGCATGCTGCACTGCATGGTTTATAGTTTACATTGTAGCTTACACTCTCCCCCAGGCCATTCAGTGCATTATGGCAGGATGTATAATGTCCTGCATCTGTTCTTGCAATATTTTTCAGGAAACCTCCAAGCCCTCAAAATGCCACCATATCTCACCTCTTCTTCCCTCTGCCTGCCCTCAGCAACTTCTGGGTCCTCTGTCTCCACATCAAGGATACAGTTTTTTTCCATTGCTAGAGACACAATAGTTCTATAGTAGAATACCAGTAACTCTAGTCTTATCCATATTTTATTCATCCATCTTGTGGACCCTTGGATGAAGATGTTCAGTCCACCTATAAATCAATAGGGGGCTTAGATCCTACATTGCTGATGGATGTAATTCTTCTGTTTGCAATTGTAGATGCTCTCATTTTCCTGGTATGTTGATTGACCGCCCTCACCTCCCAGTTTGCTGAGCTTGGCAAGGCAAATGAACTGAAGAGTAGGTTTTGCAACTCTGTTGATGCTCAGGGCCCAGCTGATATATTAACAGTCCAGAGATTCAAATCTCCTGTGCATACACAAACCCCAGTGCCAGTCATACGTTCAGTAAAATTTACTGAAGAATCTTGTGTAGAGAGGTCACATCTCATTCCAGCCCCTTCTCAATCAGGAGAACAAATTCCAATGTTGGGTCCAGTGACAAGGCACTGAACTTCAGAGTCATCTCCCATGACTGTAGTACTTGTGTGTCTTCATATCCCTCAGGAGCACCACTACCTGTAGTTGTACCTACTTGGTCTGACTCTGGGATCCTACTGAGAAGTGTGTAAGTGAGATGCCTCTGATGACCTCCTGACTCATTTTGAAGTCTCTTAGGATATAAACTCAGTTGTATTTATCATTTCCCCCTTTTATTCAAGATCTATTTCTAGTTGTATCACCAGCTGGTGCTTGGTAGTGTTACCAGATTTTATCTAGATTCTTGGCTATGCTGCAGAAATGAATTTCAAAAGCATGCCATTTGAGTTAGGCCAGTAATTTATGCAAGTAGGGAGAGAAGAGAAATGGGATAAAATAACAGACAATAACAAATCAGGGTTCCCAGATAGAGAGAAAGGGGATGGAAAGGGATAAAGAGGACTGATTTACAAGCTACCATTCCCCATTATAGATTATAAGTTCCCAGGTTTACTTGCATAGCCACATGGCAGAGGAAAAATGGTGAAGCAATGCACAGAGGGCAGGACAGGTCTGCAGGCAATAGAGCAGGGTGAAAGCCAGCACTCTGGTTTGTGCCTGGTTTTTAATCTGTTAATTTTTCCACCCCTTTGCTAATGGCAGGAGAGGGGGTCCCAGCTGTTTGTTGTATGGATTCATTAACCCACCCATCAATCCCTTATTGAAGACTCAATGATAAAATTTCTAGGGAACATCCAGAGCTTTTTCATGTTCTCAGGATGGTGTCTATGTTCTGGGTAGCAGAATCCCAGGGGTGACTGTTCCAGCAGCCATCTTGGTGGTTACCGACGTCAACGTGGACTCTCTGTCAGGTTCCAGATCTGTATATTTCCTATCTTACTAGCCTGATTCATTCACCCCTCAGAGAGTCCTACACCTTTAATCTTAAAGGGGTGCTGAAGTAAGATGATCTTTCTTCTGTAGCTACTTCCTGCTTGTTAGGGTCTTGCAGACCCTGCCTGATAAGGTATAGAATTCCCTTACTACTCTATTTTGACTAGAGAAAGATGGATCTGACATCCAGTATGAAGCGGGATGAAGTCCCCATATGGCTGAAAAGATGTTAATCCTGGAAGAAGTAAATTTAATAAGAATTTTGAGAATATATGGTTCCACTAAGAGGAGACTGGACCACAGGAATAGAAAAGGCCAGGAGTTTATAAAGGCTGCATTTCCTTGACATCAGTGTATTTTATTTTGCAGGTTTTGAATACAGTTTAGGACTGCTTTAGAGCATAGAGATGATATTTTTCCTTAAGGAAAGGACATAACCTTCCCTGTGCTATAGTTAGCATGTCAAGTGCTCTTTGATTTTGAACTACCAGAGGAGCAAGAGAGAGTGCTTGCTGTTTCAGAGCTTCTAAGGCATGGCTGGTTTCATTTATACTTTTAGTTATTTCTAGTGAGTGATTGAAATAGATAATGGGGTTTAGTATAGATTGTCAACCACAATTCTTGGTGGTAGTGGTTATGCTTAAAGCAGCTAAGAGGTGGATGAGAAGGGACATTGCCTTTTTCAAAAGAAAAAAGTGTTTTTTAAGGACACGGGTTAGAGATTTAGATGATACTTAGCTTCACTTGAAGAGGTATTTTAGACCATCCAATGATTTGAATTTGTACACCCTGTTAGGTGCTTTTGGTGAGCTGGCACTTTCTTGGGCAGCTGGTTTCATTCAGGATTAGTGCATTAAGTGCATTAAGTCTTTGATATCTGTAGGAGTAATCAGAACTAAAGAGTTAAATTTTTTTAATATACTGGTGATGCTTGTTTTTTTGTTTGTTTGTTTTTTGTTTTTGCCAAGTTGTGATTAGATCCTGATTTTCAGGTCCTGGGTAAGGAAAGATTACCCTTGGACCATCTCAAAGGGGCTAGGCTGAAGTGGGTTCTAGCCAAATCATTTGCTGTTTTTCTTCTGTTGGGAAAACACTTAGATTTGGTAGGATGGCATGTGGGTTTGCCAGTCCTCCCCAGGGTATGATCCCTGCATCTGGACAGGGGGTTTTAAAGGGGGGGGGGTAGTTAAGGCTCCCATTGTTTGAGTTATTAACTGACAGGTGTTGGAATAAGAGGTAGGAGGGAGACCTGGGTTTGTGCTGCTGCTTTAGCAGCTGCATCAGCTTAAGTATTTCCCTTTGCCATAGCAGTGTCTGTTTTCTGATGCTCTGAACAAGGCATAACTGCTATTTCTTGAGGTAACACTATAGCTTCTAGTAAATCTAGGATCTCTTGTCTATGCTTCATAGGTGACCTACTGTTAGTAAGTAAGCCTCGTTCTCGCCACACAGCAGAGTGAGCATGAAGGATAAGGAAAGCATACTTAGAGTCTGTGTAAGTATTAGCCCATTTCCCAGCTGCTAGTTTTACACTTTGGGTAAGGGCAATTAGCTCTGCTTTCTGAGCTGAAGTTCCAGGGGGAAGAACTTTGGCTTTTATGGTTTCAAATGGAGAAACTACTGCATAGCCTGCCCTTTAATTCCTTCCTTAATAAAACTGCTTACATTTGTGAACCATTCAATGTCTGGATTCACAAGAGACTCATGTTTTAAATCTGGCCTGCTCAAGTAGTTTTGGTTAAGAGTTTCGAGGCAGGAGTGGAGAAGGTATCCCTCAGGATATGACTTTGGGCCCTTTACCAGTAGAAAGGTGGCTGGGTTAAGAGTCTGACACACCTCCAATTTGCACTTTAAGGGTTTCTAGCAACTGAGACTGGTATTTAATTAACCAGCTCCCTGTGAGCCACTGGTGGCCCTTTGCTTCAAGCACATCCTTTGCCTGGTGTGGGGTGAAACCTGTGGGAAGTTGCTCCCAAGTTAGTTTGGTGGCTTTTTAATTAAAAGGGCTGTTTTCCCCACTGCTCTCAGGCAAAGTGGCCTTTTCTTTATTTTACATACCCTAACTACTCAGAAAATGAAATTTACCAGGACTTTTAACATGTTCAATATTTTTTGTACTTGATCTAATAGAAAAGATAACATTATAATAATAACATTATAATCATCAGGCATATATCTAGAATAAGACAAGGGCATAGTACTTAATACTAATTAATGTACTACTTAATGCATAAGTTTCTCTTTGAGCTGCAATTAATAGATTCAAGTTTCAGGTTTTCAATACCTTTCATGTTATCTCTCCATGAGAGCAGGCCATAATACCAATTTTCTATTTAAGTTCAACTTACAGTACTCTGGTGACTATGGCTTCACTTATTGTGTCCTTCACACAGTGAGCAAGCTGCAGCATTATTGATCGTAGAGAGAAGCTAAGAAGTTAGTTTCCAATATTCCACTGGCCTGGTGCATAGAGCTCTCAGGCACTATGAAACAGTGTTATTTTGGAGGCAATATCCACTGTACATTTGGCTGTACCAAGCCATCCTTGGCTGCTTCAGGAGTTTTAAACTGTAACATAGTTTCCATTGACTTCAGCAGCACAACCAGAGATGTAGTAGATAGCTTTATTGTTTGAGATGTCAGTGACCAGCCTAGTTAATAACTCATATGGAGAGGCAACCTGCAATGTGTTCAAGGCCTGGTTTGAATGTACAAGAGAATTTGATACTGCATAAGTCTATCCCTTGATTTTTATATAACTTTAAAATTTTTCAGTGCAGTGTGTTTCATATCAGATGACTTTGCTTACTTCTACACTTTTGCCATGAAGATATTAGCAGGTATTTTACATTAGCAGTAGAGGCAAAACTACTTTTCCCATTTAAAAAATGAAAACTGAAGATTCCCAATGGAATTAAGGTAACTTTTCATTATTACCACTTGAATATGTACATTGGGGTGGTTTCCAGACAGACTTCATTGCTATGAAGTTACTTTTGGCCATTAATATCAATCTAGGTTTCCAGTTGGAAGATGCTTTTACAAACTCTTTATAATTGACCATAACCAGAGACTGGCTAATTTACTTTAGATTACAATTAGTAACCAATGGAATTTACTTTATGCAATTAAGAGAAAGCAGCCCTACATTTCTTTAACCTAATTTCATTAGATATGAACTTAGAATTTTCATCATTTGTTAATTTGATATTATTATCCTGATGTATGAAGTTACACACTGAGAAAATAGGCAGACATGAATAGTTTGACACATAAACATAGCTTAGCTACTTAAAACTTTCATTTTTTTACAAAATAATTTTAACTGCAAAACATTTGGAAGATCACCTGAAAGTTTTTTTCTTTCATTTTCGCAATGAACTTGCAGGTTTGCACAAGAATTTTGTTTCTTCACTAATGGCTTATAACCAAAATGTTCCCAATGCTTTAATACAATTTTTCTCTGTTTCAGAACTTTATATTTATTTTGACTTTAGCAGACTTGAATGAACAAGAATAATTTTATGCATATTTTACTGGGGCTATTGAGGCCTCAAGGAAACTGGTTTCTCTCATGAATTGCCACCTTTAGGAACCTTGACAGCCAAGGCAGGAGGCTGACTTCACTTCCCAGTCCTTGGAGATAAAAGACTCCAGTAGCCACTGACCTGGGAAAGTGAAAGTTCAAACCCAAGGGTCAAAAATTACACCAGACAACAATTTAGTCCACACTTGGAGACATGAGAGAAAGCAGGGTCAGTAGTACCAGCAGGACAGGAGACAGGGATGTCTCACATTTGCTTTTCCCTAAACTATAGGGGCAGAAGCCATTATGAAATAACCATAAACAAAGTCAAGGGGTGAAGCTAGGCTTGAAGTGACCATAAACTAAGGTAAAGTCAGTTTAGAATTTACACTTAAAATAATAGATTCAGCCTAAATCCACTCCATTATAATTTCAGTTGTTACCCTTCTGCTGTTTTATAATATAAATGCATCTAAAAATGACCTTAACTCTTACAGTTTTTAGTAAGTTTTCATCTTAAGGTGAATTGAATACCTTCATTAACTAAGTCACAGAACTTTATTAGTAACAATTTTGTGAAGTTTCTTTGCTTTTCAAGCAATTGAATAAATTCCACTAGTGATTTATGCATTAAATCCACTAGTAAGACAGTATTGACCCTCATTCTCAGGTTATTAGCTTTTACCGTTATCGAATTTGTAACAGGTGAAATCCAAATCTGATTTCTTAGGCACAAGCAAACTGACAAAATTAAGTACAGATTTCAATGTTGAACACAAGGTTATGCACAAATTAAAACAGTGAATTTTTATACCTTCAGCATTTCAAGGGACTCTTTGACATTGATTGATAGCACATAAGTTTTTTTTTAAATTTTGATCACGATTCACACATTTTGTAGGCACAATTGAGGTTAAACTTAGAAGTTTGAGATTTATTTCCTCTTTTCTTCAAGGAAACATGGCATGAGGTTTCTGGGTCTCAGATTTATCTGTTCTCTTCTTGCATGGGTTTAACTGGAATTTAGGGTTCTATGCAGAGGCTGCTCTTGGCTATACTGTGACCATGTAGACCAGTAGTAGGCAGAATTTCCTGATTCTTAAGAGACTCCTATGGGGGGTTTGCTGGTAGGCTAGAGATGGCACCCATTACTCTAGGAAGAACAAAGAAGGACCCTCCATTCAACTGTTCTGGTGTCCCAGAGACTAGTCTAACTAAATTCACCACTCTGCACAATTTGGAGCTGAAGCCCTGTCTCAGCATCCTGAGAATATTTATTTTCATAGTGTAACTGGCCCACAAGCATCCTTGTGGGCAGCTCTTGGGGGTATCTGATTCTGGATATCAGATAAATGAGCCAAAGCTGACTGGGAGGCTTGAGCAGTGACCCCAAATCAAAGCACCTGAGACTTTTTTTCAGGAGTTATTTGGCTGCTCTCTGAATGGATGGGCCCTAGGAATGGGGGCCATTCAGTTTCCTGCTCTGATTCCTGGCACCCCAACTTTCCAGGGCCTGAGACCAACCCAAAAAGAATTTCCTGAATTATATCTCATGAAATGTTTGGCTGCTCTTGATTCCTGCCACCCCAGCCCATGCAACTAGGTATTCCTGGGGCAGCCAGTATTTGGGAGACAGGTTGATTAGATTTTCAACCTGAAGTTGCCAAGGTGAATTGTGCTTCTTCCTCCTACCCTTTCAGAATTATTAAATGCAGCCTTAGTTCTGACTTTCCTGTCTGATAGTTTTCCAGTTAAAACATTTATTAAAAGACCATTAAGTGATTAGAGGAAAATTGTACAAAGTTAACAGACTCTGAGGTCTTGAGGCAATAGCTTCCTTGCTAAGCAAAGGCACTTTCTACAAGAACTTTATTTTCACAATTTTTAAACAGACAAAAGCATCTTAACACAAACCTGCAAAGAGAGATTCAGTAAAAAAGTAAAATGTGGGTGAAGGTTAGAAATTGCAAGGGTATTCTGGTCATGTGGCTGCCCTGGCAAAGGGTTAATCCTACAATAATCATCTCCGCCCTGCCCTTTGCTTTCCTACTCATTCCCCCAGGTAACTGGGTGTGGTCAGATAGGAAAGCTGCTGGCAGAGGCCTGGATCTGGTGGGAGGGGTAAGCCCTCAGCTTTCCATTACTGCCCTCTAGAGATGGCAAAAAAAGGCACAGCTGCCAGCCCTGAGAGCAGAGTCTCCTGCTGCTAAAAGAGCTTGAAAGACCAGCAGGGCAGTGAATTTCAATCCTGTGACACAGCCCTCCCAACTGGGGTTAGATCTAACAAGGCGGGGTGCACGGCATGGATGCAGGAATTTTTCAAACCCCAGCCCCTTCCCTCCCAGGATTACATGCTGCGGAGGCTCATATGCATACCTGTTTAAAATAGAGAAACAAAGGAAAGCATTAAGCAGGCTGTAGGACATAGTTTCACTCACCAATAAACTCCTGGGTTGACTCACCAAATATGTTATCAAATTTTATATATGTTCTTGGCTATGCTGCAGGAATGAATTTCAAAAGCATACTGGGTGAGTTAGGCCAGTAATTTATTCCAGTCAAGAGGGAAAAATGAGAGAAAATAAGAGAAAATAAGAGAGCAGATGACCCAGGTAGAGAGGAAGAGGATTAAAAGGGATAAAGAGGACTGATTTACAAGCTACATTTTCCCATTATAGATTACAAATTCCCAGGTTTACTTGCATGGCTACATGGCAGAGGAAAAAATGGTGAAGCAATGCACAGAAGGCAGGACAGCTCTTTAGGAAAAGAACAAGGAGAGAGCCTGTGTTCCAGATGGTGTCTAGCTTTTAATCTGTTAATTATTCCACCCCTTTGCTAATGGCAAAGTGGGGATTCAAGATGTTTGCTGTTTGGATTGATTACCCTACCCATCAACCCCTTAGTGAGGACCCAATGATAAAGTTTTGAGGAAACATCCAGAGCTTTTTCCTGTTCTCAGGAAGGAGACTGTTCTGGGTAGCAAAATCGTGGGGATGGGGGTTCCTGCAACCACCTTGGGGGTTGCTGATATCCATGTGGACTCTCTGTCAGGTTCCCGATCTGTTTATTACCTATATTACTATCGTGATTCAGTAGTAATCCATTAGTGACAGGAAGGGTCATCCCCAAAATTCATGTCCCATGATGGGGGGGAAGGTAATGCATTTACATCCTGAGTTTTGCTTAGAGAGTGGTCACATTTGAGCAACATGGAGGCTCTCAGGAGGTAACTTTTAGGTGCCCTGCAGTTCTAAGTCTAGTTGAAATTTCAGACACACAAAATCCTAAGCACAGTCATCAGTATCAAGGGTCCATCATTGGAACATCCTTCTTCACTGGTCTTTGCCCTTACACTTGGTGGATTGTTTGTGTTTCTTTGGGGGATCTTTCAGAGCTCCCCTGGTTAGGAACTGAGCATTCTCTCAGTTGTGTGTAACTCTATCTACTATGACTGTACCCAGTGACTATCAAAACATTTTTATATACCCTATATACATGGCCTGGGGAACTCCCTTCTAACCATGTGTCCCCCATCAATGACACATTTCACCAGTGATCCTCCACTGCCATAGTTGTACCCCTCTGTGATCTTAATTCCTATTATTTTACACTGTTTATATGAGTTAAATATTCATTTTCCTAGAATTTCTACGTTCATCTTATAAATTATACTAGCATTAATACTATTAACCTTTTTCTTTTCTTATATCTTATATTCCCTGATCCTAATCTTTTTCCTTCAAGGGAAAACAGAAAACAAAAAATAAATAGAATAAAAGGGACAGTGTTAGAGAAAACTTAACACAAACACAAAATCAACAAGTAAATAAAACCATAGAGTAGTGAGAAGCTAATCAACTAAAGAAACATAATAACACAAAAAAGATGAAAAGACAGAAACAAAAAGATGCAAACCAAACCAAGAAACAGAAAGATATAGCCCAGTTCACTGAACAAACTAAAAACCAGGAAGAGATGCAGAACATTGAACAACTAAAAAATCTGTCCAAACAAATATCATGGGCTAATATAATGAAATGAAGTAAGAGAATAAGAATATTAAGAAGACACTGGGAGAATATACTGAAGAAATTGTAATCATACATAAAAAATTAATAGATATGATTGTTATGAATGGCACAATCAGAGAAATCAAAAATACACTTCAAGTAAAAAACAGCAGAATTGTAACACAGAAGAAAATCTGAAATCAAAGAGATAGCAGAACAGATAAATAAAATATAGAAAAACCCAGCAGCATCTTAGCGATTTGAACGACCACACAAATGCAGAAACATATGCAATATAGGCATTCCAGAGGAAGAAGAGATGGTAAAGGGGACAGATGCAGTGCTGGAGGAAATAGTGGCTGAAAACTTCCAAACTCTATTGAGGGAGATGGATGTGCTTGTCCAGAAAGTGCAGCACACCCCAAACATTAAAATACCAACAGGCATATTCCAAGACATATACTTCTCAAATTATCTAATGCTTAAAACAAATAGAAAATACTGAAGACAGCAAGAGAAAAGAGAACCATCACACACAAGGGAATCTCAATGTGATTAAGTGCTCATCTATTATCTGAAACCATGGATGCAAGAAGGTAATGGTAGAACATGGTTAAGTACCTCCAAAAAAAATTCCAGCCAAGAATTTACTATCCAGCAAAGCTGGCATTCAAAAATGTTGGAGAATTCAAAATATTCACTGACCAACAACAACTAAGAGAATATGCCAATAAGAAACCTGCACCTCAAGAAATACTAAAGGGAGTTCTGCCGAATGAAAGGAGAAAAAATAGGTGATTCAAAATTGGAGGAGATTGTAAGAGGAACCAACAAGACAAAAAAAGAAATAAAAGTTACATATGACATCCATAAAACCAAAGAAAATATGGCCAATGTAAGTAATTCCTTGAGAATCATAACTGAATGTTAATGGATTAAACTCACCTGTCAAGAGACAAAGATTGGCAGAATGGATTAGAAAATATGTCCTTCTATATGCTGTCTACAGGAAAACCACTTTAGACCCAGGGATTCAAGGAGGCTGAAAGTGAATGGCTGGAGAACAATCTTATAAGCAAACAGTAACAAAAATGGGAAGGAATAGCTATACTAATATCAGGAAAAAATAGACTTTAAATGTAAAACTATTAAAAGAGAAAAAATGAAAGCCATATATTAGTAAAAGGGGTAGATTTTCAAAAAGAAAGAACAATCATAACCATGTGTGCACCTAACCAGGGCACATCAAAATACATTAGGCAAACACTGGAAACAATAAGTAGGAAATAGAAGCCTCTATAATTATATTGGGGGATTTTAGTGGAGAATTATCACCATTAGACAGAACATCTCAACAGAGGAACAATAATGAAAGAAAGACTTTTAATATTACATTAGTGGATCTTGGAATAATAAACACTATACACAATGCAGCAGGATATATATTTTTCTCAAGAGTACATGGATCATTCTTCAAGATAATCCACATGCTAGGACACAGAAAAAATCTCAATAAATTCAGAAAGTTTGAACTTATACAAAGTAAACTGTCTGACTACAATGAAATGAAATTGAATCTATAAGGGCTAAAGGACAAGATTAAGCATGAAGATATGGAAGTTAGACAACACACACTTAGACAAACAGTGTTTCGAGGAGGAAACTTTTAAGAAATCAATAGCTACATTGAAATGAAAGTTAACGACAACACTACATATACAAACCTATGGAATGCAGCAAAAGCTGTGATGAGAGGGAAATTCATAGCCACAAATGCATATATCATAAAAGAAGAAAGACCTAAAATCAAAGACCTAACTACACACCTAGGGAAAATAGAAAAAACAAACAAACAACTCATTCCAAAGGAAATTAAAAAGAAATAAATGACAAAGTTTGGAGAAGAACTTCATGAAATAGAAAATAAAGCAACTAAATATTTAAGCAGAACAAATGCTAGTTCTTTGAGAAGGTTAATTAAATTTACAATCCTTTCACTAGACTAACAATGATTAAAGAAAGAAGATGCAAATTCCCAAAATAAGAAATGAGGAAGGGCGTATCCTCACTGACCCCATGCAAATAAGAGGTATTATAAGAGGATATTTTGAAAATTTATATGCAAACTAGTAGGACAATTTAGAGGAAATGAAATAATTTCTAGAAACACACAAGCAGCCTACATTGATGAAAGAAGGAATTGATGAATTGTAATGAGCAAGCACAAGTAAAGAGGTAGAATGAGTCACCAGGTACTGATGCTCTTGAGGACTATGAAGACACACAGGTTCTACAGTCATGGAAGTTGGCTCTGGAGTTCATTGCCATACCAGTAGGCCCTACTATGGAATTTTTCTCCTGATGTGATGGGGTTGGACTCACACATGACCTCTCTACACATTCCTTTTCTGTCACTTTTACTGAGGCTGTGACTGGTGCTGGGATTTCTGTATCCTCAGGAGACTTGAATTTCTGGACTGTCCATGTTCTGGCTGGACCCTGAGCTTCAGCAGAGTTGCAACACCTACTCTCCAGTTTGTTGGACTTACCCAGGTCAGCTAATGGGGAGGTGAGAATTGCCAACCACCACACAAGGGAACCAAGCCTGTCTACCATTGCAAGCAGGAGAATTGCATCCATCAACCATGTGGTATCTAGGCCCCCTCTCAGTTTAGAAGTGGAGTGGACATCACCATCCCAGTGTGCACAGGATGGTGGAATATAATATGGATTGGAGTGGACTTGCTGGTATTCTACTATAGAACTTTTGTGACTCTAGCAATTGAATAAATTGTATCATTGATATGGAGACTGTGGCCTCAGGATTTGCTGAGGGCAGGGAGTAGGAGGAAGAAGTGAGATATGGGACATTTTCAGGGCTAGAAGTTGTCCTGAATGATTTTACAGGGACAGATTGAGGACATTATATATCCTGCCATAACCTTCTGAAGGGAATGATGGAGAATGCGAACTACAATGTAAACTATGGTCCATGTGGTGTGGCAGTTCTCCAGGGTGTATTCACCAAATGTAATGAATATGCCTTACTGATGAAAGGGGATATTAATGTGGGTGGAGTGGGGGTAAGGAGTGGGTTATGTGGGAACCACTTATTTTTTTTTAAGTAACATTTTCTGTGATCTAATTATATTTTAAAAAGACAACGCAATTTTTGCTAAAAAAGAAAACAAAAATTAAAAAAACACAATGAGATATCACTATAGACCTATCAGAATTACTAAAATAAAAAATAGTGACAGCACTAAATGCTGAGAAAGCTGTAGAGAAAGTGCATCACACAAACATTGCTGGTGGGAAGGTAAAAGGTAAAAACTCTCCAGAAAATATTTTGGCAATTTCTTATAAAACTAAACATGTAGTTACCATAAAACACAACATGGTGCTATTGGGCATTTATCCTAGGGTTATGAAAGCTTACCTCCAAGCAAAAACCTGTACCCATGTCAATTTCCTGATTCTGACATTGTACTATTGTTATGTAAGCTGTACCATTGGGGACCCCCCTGCAGTGTCTTTGTAACTTCCTGCTTTCAGTGTCCAGATCTAGGTGGCCAAAGTGCCTCATTACTTCTGGGGAAATTTCCTTAGTAATCTTCATTTGTCAAGTAATTTATTGAAGTTTTTACAGATATTTTTATTTTTCAAAATCAATTCCCATCTAAATTTTTCTTGGTTTGCAGAGGTTAAGCCTGAACACTTGACTATGATGTCACTCAGATATGATGGTCTAGGGACACTCCTATGGTGACAAAATGACATAAAATTCACAGTACAGCCAATGGAAGGAAGCTACCCCAGATACTGCTGAGGCTATCACACACACACACATACAACTCCCAACTATGAAGAGCACAGGACCAGATGGCTTCACAGGTGAACTCTACCATACTTTATGGAAAGAAATTACACCAACCCTGCCTAAATCCTTCCATAAAATAGAAGGAATATTGCCTAACTCATTCTATGATGCCATAATTACACTAATACCAAAGTCAAAGTTGCCAAAAGAAAGGAAAATTATGGAGCAATCTCTTGAATGAACCTAGATGCTAATATCATCAACAAAATTCTTGTTAATTGCATTCAACACACATCAAAAAAATTAAACAACATGACCAAGGAAGTTTAATCCCAGGTATGAAAAGATGGTTCAACATAAGAAAATCATTCTAATAAAACACATAAACAGATACACAGAAAAAAAAAAAAACATGATCATCACTAATGATGCAGAAAAATTGTTTGACAAAATACAGCACCCTTTCTTGATAAAAGCACTGCAAAAGATAGGAATAGAAAAAACTTCCTGAACATGATAAAGGGTATGTATTAAAACCCAGTGCTAAGATCACATAAAATGGTGAAAACTTAAAGAATTCCCTCTAAAATTAGGAACAAGACAAAATGCCCAGTACCACTGTTTTAGAAGTACTTTCTCAAACACTGAAATAAGAAAAAGATATAAAATGCATCCAGATTGGTAAAGAAGAAGTAAAAATATTATTTACAGATGATTTGATCCTATATATAGAAGCCATTGAGAAGTCTACAACAAAATTTCTAGAACTTAGACATGAGTTCAGTAAAGTCACAGTTTATAAGATCAATGTGGAAAATTAGTAATATTTCTGTACACAAATAATGAGCAATCTGATAAGAAACTCCAGAAAAAACACCGTTTACAATAGTAAAATAAAAATCAATTACCTAGGAATAAATTTATCTGAAGATATAAGCTATTTATACGTAGAAATCTACAAAACAATTTGAAAGGAAATCAAAGTGGACTTAAGTAAATGGAAAAATATTCCCTGTTCATAGACAGGAAGAATAAGCATCATTAAAATGTCTGTCCTACCCAAAATAAACTACAGATTTAATACAGCTGCAATAAAAATCAACACACATATAATTAGAAAATCTAACTATGAAATTTATTTGGAAGGGCAGCAGTCACCAAATAACCAAGGACATGTTGAAGAAGAAAAATTAATTCAGAGGAATCACACTACCTGAATTTAAAAGATACTACAAAGACACAGATTTCAATATTGCAAGGTATTGACAGAAAGGTAGACATAAAGATCAATGGAACAGAACTGAGAGTTCTGACATAGATCTTTGCATATACAGTCATCAGATATCCAACAAGGCCATCAAGCTCACCCAACTGGGAAGAATGCCCTCTTCTACAAATGGTGCTAGGAGAACTGGATACCCATATCCAGAAGAATGAGAGAGGAAAACCACCTCACTCCTTACACAAAAATCTACTCAAGATGAAACAAAGATCTAAATATAAGAGTCAAGACCATAAATACCTTGGAAGATAATGTAGGGAAGTATCTACAGGAACTGGTAATAGGAAATGGTTTCATGAACTTCACAACAGAGTTGTAACTCCTACTCTCCTGTTAGGGAAATGCAAATTAAAACTACAATGAAATACATCTTACACCCATCAGGCTGGCAGCCATTATAAAAACAGAGCACTAAAAGTTTTGACAAATGTGTGGAGGGATAGAATCCTCATCAACTCCTAGAGTGAATGTAGAATTGTCCAGTCATTGTGGAGGAGAGTTTGGCAGTTCCTCAAAAAACTACCTATAGATCTCTCATATGACCTATAAATTTCACTGATTGCTATATACCCAGAAGAATTGAAAGTAAGGGCGTGAACAGATATATGCAAACCAATGTACACAGAGTCATTGTATTAGTCAGCCAAAGGGGTGCTGATGCAAACTACCAGAAATTGGTTGTTTTTTTTAAAAAGAGTATTTATTTGGGGTAGGAACTTATAGATACCAGGCCATAATGAATACTTTACTTCCTTCACCAAAGTTTATTTTCATGTCTTGAGCAAGACGTCTGCTGACCTCTGCAAGGGTTCAGGCTTCCTGGGTTCTTCTCTTCCAGGGTATTGTTTCTCTCTGGGTTCAGGGTTCCTCTCTTCCAAGGGCTTGCTTCATCCTGGGTCACGGTTCCTCTCTTACTTGTGTCTCTTTCCTCTGTGAGCTTACTTCCTGGGGCTCCCGGTTAAGGTTTCAGCATCAAATTCCAAGACTCCAACTGTCTTTTGCCATGCCTTTTATCTGTGAGTCCCCCCCCCCCAAGGTGCATGGACTCAATGCCCTACTGACACAAGAGAATTACTTAATCCAATATAATCTTAAATGCCCAGAAGACAAGACCAGTTTACAAACATAATCCAATATTTCTTTTTGGAATTCATCAATAATATCAAACTGCTACAGTCATTATTCACTATTGACAAAAGTTGAAATCAACTCAAATGCCCATCAACACATGCATGGATAAATGAAATATGATATATTCAAAACAATGGAATATTACTCAGCTGTAAGAAGGAATAGTGTACTAACACATGAGATAAAATGGATGAATCTTGAGGACCTTAAGTTGAGTGAAGCAAGCCAGACATTGAAAGAAAAATAATACATGACCTGTCTGATATGAATAAAGCAAATCAAGCAGACTCAGAGAGCAAGAGTCTGGAAGACATGTTTACAGGAAATAGAAAGGGAGAAGAAGGTTGTAAGTCAACGCCCATATTGGCAAAGTCTATGATAAGGTGGAAGTGAGAAGTTGTGCAGTGAAAAGATATGACAGGGATGTAGTGACATTATTGGGGTTTTTTGTGCAAGCCTGACCGGGGGAAGGTACATAGAACTGGTGGGAGAGTTTGGAACAAGTGGGAGAGTTCTGAACAAGAAGATGCTTGGATGGAAACGGACCTGGCCCAATGGTTAGGGCGTCCATCTACCACATGGGAGGTCCCCGGTTCAAACCCCGGTCCTCCTTGACCCGTGTGGAGCTGGCCCATGCACAGTGCTGATGCACGCAAGGAGTGCCGCGCCACTCAGGGGTGTCCCCCGCGTAGGGGAGCCCCATGCGCAAGGAGTGCGCCCCATAAGGAGAGCTGCCCAGTGCGAAAGGAAGTGCAGCCTGGCCAGGAATCGCGCCGCTCACACTTCCCATGCCGCTGATGACAACAGAAGCTGACAAAGAAACAAGATGCAGCAAACAGACACAGAGAACAGACAACTGGGGGAGGAGGGGGAATTAAATAGATAAATAAATCTTTAAAAAAAAGAAGATGCTTGGGACTGCATAATCTTGTATTGCTAATTGGATGATACTGTCATAGGTACACACATTGTTTGGAACTCTTTTTAAGAATCCACATAAGTTTTCAACTATATTGTTACAGCTAAAAAATGACAACATATGATATAGCAATCATTTTTCTCTCAAGAAGAGGAGATTATATATGTACTTGGTCCAAAGTATGTCCTTCTTTGGCAATACATCAAGATGTGCAGCCCCATCAGTCTCAATCAATTAGAGATTATTGATAAGGTAAATTACTGAAAAGCTTTGATTTGTTACCAGTTTATTACCATTCTGTTCTATCTTAAAAACTGAAAGGAAAAACTTAACAACATGACAGTGAGAGTGAAATTTATCTTCTATTGAGATTGATGAGAAGCTATTTGTTACAATACATGCTTTTATTTTAAAATTTTTGAATGTTACATTAAAAAAATATGAGATTCCATATACACCCCACCCGCCTCACCCCACTTCTCCCACATCAGCAACATCTTTCTTCATCGTGGGCCATTCATTGCATTTGGTGAATACATCTTTGAGCACTGCTGCACCACATGAATAATGGTTTATATTGTAGTTTACACTCTCCCCCAGTCCACCCAGTGGGCTATGGCAGGACATAGAGTGTTCAGCATCTGTCCCTGCAATACCACCCAGAACAACTCCAAGTCCTGAAAATGTACCCACATCATATTTTTCCAACACTGCAAAGAGAGCCATAAATATTTGATTATGAAGCCTATACAATTTATATAACTTTTATTTGGATTGGTTCCTGATATTTTTAAGATACTCAAATGACCTTTTAAAATAATTCCATTGCCTATATGGATTTAGCTCTTAAAATAATTTAATTGCATCTCTCCATTTTTGTAGCACTTCCTGAAATGAACTGAAGAATGACACTCCCTTTTGTACTATCTGATTGAATGACTGGAGGTGGGACAGTAGCTTTCCTCATCACAGAGCTTTTTGGAAAGTTTTACTTTCACTAGCAGCATTAGCATACAAATGTGACCATTTGGAAACAATATTTGGAGAGGTTTGCAAGAAGTGGAAGCTGAAAATGGAAACTAAAACATCCCTAAATTTAGTGAAATACAACATGCATGGTACTAAGTAAAGCCATCTAGAGTTAAATGCATTTCTTTTTTTTTCTTTTTTGTCTTTATTTTTTTAATGTTACATTCAAAAAATATGAGGTCCCCATATACCCCCCACCCCCCTCACTGCACTCCTCCTATAACAACAACCTCCTCCATCATCATGGAACATTCAGTGTACTTGGTGAATACATCTCTAAGCACTGCTGCACCACATGGCCAATGGTCCACATTATAGTTTACAATCTCCCCCAGTCCACCCTGTGGGCCATGGGAGGACATACAATGTCCAGTAACTATCCTTGCAGTACCACCCAGGAAAACTTCAAGCCCTGAAAATGCCCCCACATCACATCTCTTCTTCCCACTGCCTACCCTCAGCAGCTACCATGGCCATTTTCTCCACATCAATGCTACATTTTCTTCAATTACTAATCACAATAGTTCATGAATAGAATATCAGTAAGTCCACTCTAATTCATACTCTATTCCTCCATGTTGTGAACCTTGGAATGGTTATGTCTACTCCACATCTATATCAAGAGGGGGCTTAGATTCCACATGGATGATGGATGCAATTCTACTACTTTCAGTTGTAGGCACTCTTGGCTCCCTGGTGTGGTGGTTGACCTTCTTCACCTATATGTTATTTGAGTGGGGTAAGTTCAATAAACCAGAGTGTAGGAGTTGCAAGTCTGTTGAGGTTCAGGGCCTGGTTATCACATGGACAATCCAGAGATTCAAGTGCCCTGAGTATACACTAAACCCCAGCGCCAACCACAACTCCAGTAAAAGTAGCAGGAGAGGCTTGTGAAAAATGATCACACCTGAGTCCAACTCTATCACACTCAGGAACACAAACTCCAAAGTAGGGTCAACTGACATGGCACTGAACTCCATCTGCCATGACCATAGAACCTCTGGGTCTCTTTAGCCCTCAAAAGAACCAATACATGGGGTTGTATCTACTTTAGCTGTCTCTGGGACTCCGCTGATGTGTGCATAAGGATGACCCCTCTGATAACCTCCAGGCCCTTTTTTTGGAGCCTCAGAGCCATATAAACTCATTTGTCCTTTCCACTTACCCCTTTTATTCAACGTCAAAAACCATTTTTAACTCTTGGTATTACATGTAGCCTGAGATATTCTGTTGTTCTGAGTTGACCCTTTTATTCAAGGTCATTCCCTAGTTGTTATATCATCAGCTGGTATTTGGTAGTAATCCCTTCAAGCCAGGGAAGCTCATCTCCTGGAGCCATATCCCATGTTGGGGGGGGGGGGGAGGCAGTGCATTTACCTGCTGTGTTTGGCTTTGAAACTGGCCACATTTGAGCAACACAGAGGCTCTCAAGAGGTAACTCTTAGGCACTAGTTCTTATTTCAGGTGCACAAGCTCACAAGTGTACTCATTAGTATCAAGGGCTCATTGTTGGACCATCCTTCTTTTTGGTCTTTGTCATTGCCCTTGGGGGATTGTTGCTGTTCCATTAAGGAATGTGATAGAACTCCCCTGGCTAGGAATTCGCACTCAGTTGTTGTTTTTAACTGTAACCACTATGAAAATATCCAAACATTTTTATATACCCTGGATATGTGCCCTGGAGAACTCCCTGCCAACCACGTGTCCCCTGTCAATAACGTCCTGCACCAGGATTCCTCTCCTGCCATTGTTGAACCTCTTTGTGAACCAAAACTTCTTCAAAAATGAAGCCTAATATATTGCCAGGTTCCATTAATAGTAAAATGGAATACAGTGATGAGTTTAAAGGTTAGCTAGAGAATACATAGTAATTTAGAAAAATTAAGGTAAAAATAAATTGGGGTATCCAAAAATTTAAAAATGAAAAAGCTTTGTTTTTGATGTTTTACCCTCCATCACTGCAATAAATTGTTGCTCTGTATGCAAATTGGCAAGGCATCGTCTTCCATCTCCTTCTCAGTGTCTACATCCTTTTTCTTTTTCTTTTTTCCTAATTATTAAGCTTGTCTTCACAAAAGTTTTACATCACAGTTATTCATTTATTCAAAATACGGTACTCCAACATATCCAACATAAAGCACTTTGTCCCTTCCCCAGCAATAATCTTTTTACTCGTTCATACTATATTTACTGCAACTGATGTACAGATATTGAGACAATAGCTTTCAAACAAGGTTACATTTGGGTTTACATTGTCGTTTATATTTTAGACTATACAGTTTTCTAAATTTTTATTTATCTTTTGTTTTACAGTATGATTTACATTTTAGCTTATAGGCCTCTATACATTTTTTGGTGTAATTTAACATGCCCTGTATCCATCCATGCATAATATTGTGGAACACTTCTATTGCCCCACAGTTAAATTGATTCCATCTATTCAATACCTCTTCCTCCTCCCCTCAAATGCAATTCTTAAGCATAAAAAGGTTTATAAAGAACACATTAGTATAAATGTGAATACGATTTTGGTACTTAAACATTCACTAGTAAGAATTATTTTTTAAATTATGGGATATGTATTCTATATTTAAAATCTAACAGCTGTCACAGTAGCCAAAGTTATTTGGCTGCATTTGCAATTGATTCTAAAACTGTTAACATCAACATGTATGTGTTCTCAAAAACTGCTGTGCAAATGCAGCGATAAATAAATAAATAAGCAAGCTTAGCTGGTTATTTTTAGCACATTACCCTCTTATACAAATCCCTCTGAGCCAGAGTCTTTGCTTGCTTCAAGGTGAAAACCTGGGGAATGGAGAGCATCCTATGAAATTTTGTGGGGCACAAATTAACTACCCAGCTCCTGTAGAAATTTCTTGTTTCCAGGATTTCATTTATTTTACTGAGCACTGCATTGGAAAATCCCAATAGGAATTTAAATTTGTAATTTTCCATAATTATTCCTGATATCTATATATAGGTTAATAGTTTCTACTATTCACAGTCTAATAAACTCTACTATTTACACTATATACTTGCCTTCTACTGTGGAATTCAATGATTTAACATTTATTGGTAGAATTTTTAGCAAAAGATTTTTGTGTGTATTAGTCTTGTGTTTACCTTGACTGCTCTATTATTCTTAAATGAGTTTAAAGTTCCAAATTTTGATGAGATATATCTCTACAGTGTTATTTCTTCCAGTATACAAGTGATATCTATGAAGTTGGTGGTACACATAAAGATATCAGCAATATGATAGAGTTTAAAGTCTGTACTAACTTTCAAAAGGAAAAAAGTAGATTTCATGTGTCTTATTCATTTCCACTGCCAAATTCTAAAATTAATTTTTGAAATGAAAGCAGGGATTACTAGAACCAATATGGATTTTTGTAGGAAATGCCATACCAAAATTATAGCAATATCTTATAATAGATTTACTAGACTGATATCCACTCTTGATTTTAGTAATACATTGAACAAAATTATTTATAACATGGCAGAAATCATTGAAAATATGTCAGAATTTATTTGAGGTCCCTTACCATGCCTAGGAAACTAGAAGATTCCATTTGAACCTGCTGTATATTTCAGTTTGCTTTAAGGATGTCATTGTGACTAAAGTCCACTGCAGAGCATAGCACACATCTTAGAAGTTGTGCACCCAACTGTGTTTTTTGGATTAACAGAACATTTCAATTAGAATTTAACATGTTTGAAAATTTGATCCTATAAAATAGGTCAGGTTTGAAATTCCCTTTGAAGAATGAGCTAAGGGTTTAATAGAAAGATCATTGCTTGATTATAATTTATGTAAAATAGGGTTTATTCACTACAACTCATGAATTTAACTACATAGTTCATGCAACCTAACTATATTATATCGTTCTCTCTTTAAAATTGATCTACTTAAATTGAGATACACCACAATATGGTCTTTTTTTTTCTATCACAGTATTTTAATTTATTTTTTTGTGAGGTTGGATTGTTTTTTCAAATTCTACTCAATTTATTCATTTAAAAAATATTACATTCAAAAAATATGAGGTCCCCATTCACCCCCACTACCCCCACCCCACCACTCCCCCCACAATAACACTCTCCCCCATCATCAATATGGTCTTTTAGTAAATAATCTAGCCAAGTTTTAATGTGGGAAAGTTATAAAATAAATTGCATTCATTGTTGAAAAAGAGCAATTATACTTCTTAAAATATTAACCTAAAAGGGAGAGGCAAGGTGACATTGGATTAAGTGCACCCACATCATCTCTTCTGAAAAAAACAGCTAAGTTGGTAGAAAATCCTGCCTGGGTTTTCTGTTTTGGGAACCCACAAGCAGGAACCATCAGGATATCAATCTGGAGGGAGCATGACAAAAAAAGTGATTGCTCAATTTCAAACCATGAGTTTCTGGCATATGAGTTTGGAGTTGTGGAATATCTAATACTCTCCCTCAAGTCAGGAGGCCATGGCTTCCCAAAACCTTGCTAGTCACACAGCTGAAGGAGAAAAATTCTGAAAGTTGGAGGGCTCTGGTAGAGTGTGAAGAGGGGTCCCAGTAGTGCAGGTTCATCTGCCTGAACCCCCTTTTTTGAACTTTAAGGAACATAACAGTTGGCTTAAGAAGAAACCAGGAAGAGAGGGGAGGCGAATCTGCTGAGGCAGGTTGCTTTATATAACCTCCCTGGGATGGGGAAAAGTGGTCTCAGAGAAAGAGGTAGTCAGACAATTAACTAGTCCTGTGCAACATGTCTAAGGGAGGGAGATGGCTGGAAGTGTGTAATAAGATTCCAAGACCATATTTAGGGTTCACAGCAAAGAGAGTAGCCTCTCTCTCAAAGAGTTAGTGATTATTTTATGTGAAAGCATCCCATTTAAATTTCAAAAGGTAACTCTCACACAGGCTTCCTATTGCCCTGGGAGAGAAAGCAGTTAGAAAATAAAAGGGGGGGGTGTGGTATGCCAGATTCTAAATCAGCTCTATATCCAGTTGCAAAGAGTTATCCTGACCCAGGAAAAAGGACTTTTTTAAAATAGTAAATCAATCAAGAAAGAAAGTTTAGCACAGTAGGGGAATTTCAGCATTGAACGTGCAAGTTATCTAGTTCAAATTCTGCCTCCTGTGAGATTAGAGACCCAGTGGAATATTAAACATCTAGCTGATAATTTAGGACAGGGAAAACACAAACCTTATCCTTGTATTAGCTTCCATTGCGTCTTTTATTTTTCCTAAAAAAAGGATTATTTTTGTTACATAATTTAACTTAGTTGACTCACTAAAACCAACTTCAAAATCTGCAGCAAGAAAGCTGCCAGGTAATTGATTGACAAAATCCAGCAGCCTGACAAGCTCCACAGGAATTTAAGAGGGAAGTATGATTTTTCTTAATGTATGGTTGACTTCTTGCTTCTGGGTTTACCTGTGTTTTGTTTTCTTGTCTTTCCTTCTTCTTTATCCATGCCCTATTTTTATTTCTTTAAATTAGGTGCTGCTAGCTTGTTTCCTGTTTCATGTGTTTCCTCTTCCTTGAGTTCCTCTTTTCTGTGTACAGTGATTTTGCCTACCAACACTATCTCTTTTCCTTCCTACTTCTTTCAATCTTTCACCTTCTGTTTTTGCTCTTACATTCTACCTCTCTTTGTTTAGCCCCCAATTTTTCTGGCTTTTTATTTCTACAACTTCTATTCTGTATTCCATTATTTATTAACATTTTCTGTTTTTGTAATTTCTTTTCTCTTTCCCTCTCTCTCCATCACACTGGCATTTTAATTGATTCTTCTCCTTATTCTGTTGCCTATTTCAATGTAGGTACTACACTTTTTATTTCCTATAACTCTACACAGCTTATGTGAGTTTAATATATATTCACCTAGGTGTTATATGGTCCTTTTGTCAGTATTTACTACCACTACTACTATTACACATTTTCTTTTCTTAATTCTTTTGCTTTCCCTGCTCCTAATCTTTTTCCTTCAAGGGAACTTAGACAACAATAAAGAAATAGAATAAAACAAAGTGTCAAAGAGAAAACTTAACATGTACCAAAAAACTCAGCAACTAATTACAATCCTAGACTAGAGGGAAAAGCTAATCAATGGAACAAACCCATCAAGTTAAAATAATGACCAGACAGCAAGAAAAAATTACAAATCATACAAATAATTAGGAATACTTGGCCCAGTCCAATGAGCCAACTAATATCTAGGAAATGAAGCAGAGTATCAAACAACTAATAAAAGCTCTCCAAACTAATATCACGGACCAACTTAAAAAAGTCAATGAAAAGATTAAGGATATTAGGGAAACCGTTGGAGAGCATACAGAAGAAATTGTAAACAGCCCCAAATATATAATACATTTGATGATGATGAATGGCACACTCCAAGTCATCCAAAATACACTCTCAGCAACTAGAAACAGATTTGAACAGGCAGATGAAGGAATAAATGATGTGGAAGACAGTATATCTGAAATCAAACAGATGATAGAATTGATAGATAAAAAGATAGAAAAAATCTAGGAAAGACATAGGGAATTAAATGACAACACAAAACACAAAAGCATATATATTACACACATCCAGGAAGAAGAAGAGAAGGTAAAGGGGACAGAAGAGGTATTGGAAGAAATAATGACTGAAAATTTTCTGAACCTATTGAGGGAGATGGATGTACATGTCCAGGAAGTGCAGCACACACAAAACAGTATAAATCCCAACAGGCCTACTCCAAGACATATAATTGTTAAATTATCTATCACTCAAAAAGAACAAAAAATACTGAAGGCAGCAAGAGAAAATATAACTATCACATACAAGGTAATCTCAATAAGATTAAGGGTTGAGAGTTGCAACTCCTACTCTACAGTTTGCTTGATTTACCCAGGTTAACCAACAAGGTGTTGATGATAGTCAACCACCACACCAAGAAACTGAAAGTGTCTGAAACTACAAGCAGGAAAATCCCATCCTTAAGCCATGTGGGATCTAAGTCCCACTCAATTAATAGGTGGAGTGGGCATTGCCATCCCAGGGACTTCACGATGGAGGAATAAAATATTGATTAGTGTGTATTTACTGGAACTTTACTATAGAATTAGTGTGACTCTAGCAATGGAAGAAATTATATCATTGATGAGGAAAAAAGTGATGTGATATGGGGGCATTTTGGGGACTTGGAGCTCTCTTAAATGATATTGCAAGGACAGGTGGAGGACATATATCCTGACATAACCTCTTGAATGGACTGGAGGAGAGTGTAAACTACAATGTAAACTCTAATCTGTACTGTGTAGCAGTGCTCCAAAATATACTCATCAAATGCAATGAATGTACCACACTCATGAAAGAAGTTGTCAATGTGGGAGCAGTGTGGGATAGTGTGGAATGCAGTATATGAGAACCTCATATTTTTAATGTAACATTTTGAGTGATCTTTGTATCTTTTAAAAAGATGGTAATAAACATGAAAAAGAAAAATATTAAGTGTAGATTTCTAATCTGAAATCATGGAGGCAAGAAGGCAGTGTTATGACATAGTCAAGGTACTAAAAGAAAAAATATTCCAGCTAAGAATGCTCTATTGAGCAATGCTAGCATTCAAAAATGAAGAGAAGTTCAAAATATTCACAGACAAACAGAAACTAGGAGAGTTTGCCAATAAGAAACCTGCCCTTCAAGAAATACTAAAGGGAGTTCTGCAGGTGGAAAGAAAATGAACAAAACAAGAGAGACAGAGTTGGAGGACAGTGTAAGAACAATGAAAATAACAAAAATAGAAATAAAAACAATATATGACATACACAAATCCAAAGAAAATATGGCTACTAGAAGTAATTCCTTGAGAGTGAAAACATTGAAAGTTAATGGATTAAAGTCACCTGTCAAGAGACACAGATTGGCAGAATGGATAAGGAAATATTTCCTATCTATATGCTGTCTACAGGAAAGCCACTTTAGACCCAGGAATTCAAGGAGGTTGAAAATTAATGGTTGGGAAACTATCTTACAAGCCAACAATAACAAAAACAGGGCAGGAGTAGTTATAATAATATTGGACAAAATAGACTTTAAATGCAAAACTATTGTGAGAGACAAAGGTGGACATTACGTATTATTAAAAGGGGATAGTCTTTCAAGAAAGAAAGAACAATCATAAACGTTTATGCACCTAAGCAGGCTGTCTTAAAATATGTGACGCAAACACTGGGAAAACTAAGTGGAGGAAAAGATGACTACAATTATAGTGAGGACTTTAATACACCATTTTCACGATTAGACAGAATATCTCAACAGAGATCAATAAAGAAACAACGACTTTGCATAATGTATTAGAATAGACATATACATAACACTACCCCAAATAGAGCAGGATATACATTGTTCTCAAATGCACATGGGTCGTTCTCCAAGATAGGCCACATGCTAGGCCACAGAGAAAATCTCAATGAAATCAGAAAGCCTGAAATCATACAAAGTAATTTTTCTGACCACAGTGGAATGAAACTGGAAATTTTCAAGGGCCAGAAAACCATATTAGGCACAAAGATATGAAATTTAAGAAACGCACATTTAGACAAACAGTGGGTCAAGTAGGAAATCACAAAAGACATTAATAACTACCTTGAAACTAAAGAAAATGACACCATAACATACCAAAATTTATGGGAGGCATCAAAAGATACACTAAGAGGGAAATACATAGCCATAAATGCATATATCAAAAAAGAAGAAAGAGTTAAAATTGAAGACCTAACTGTACACTTGGAGGAATTAATGAAAAACAACAACAACAAACTAACCCCAAATGAAGAAGAAAGAAATAAATTACAAATATCAGAGCTGAACTAAATGAAATAGAAAATAAGGAAGCTCCAGAAAAAGCAGACAAAACAAAGAGGTGATTCTTTGTGAAGATCAATAAAATTAAAAAACCCTTAGCTTGACTAACAAATAATAAACAAAGAGGATGCAAACACTCAAAATAAGAAATGAGAAATGGGATATCACCACTGACCACATAGAAATAAAGAGAATCATAAGAGGATACTTTGAAAAATGATATAACAACAATAAATACAATTTAGAAGAAATAGGCAAATTGCTGGAAAAACATAAGCAGCCTACATTTATGAAAGAAGAAATTGATGTTCTCAACAAACCAATCACAAGTAAAGAAAGAAACCCAATCATTAAAAACTTCTCAAATAACCAGAGCTCTGGGCCAGATGGTTTCACAGGTGAATTCTAGGAAACATTCCAGAAAGAACTAACACCAATCTTGTTTAAAGTCTTCAAAAAAAATCAAAATAGAAGGAACATTGCCAAACACATTTTATGATGCTGAAATTACCCTAATATCAAAGCCTAACTTAGACACCACAAGAAAGGAAAATTACAGCCCAATTTCTCTTATAAACTTAGATTCAAAATCCTCGACAAAATACTTACTAATTGTGTTCATTAACATATCAAATTAATTATACACCATGACAAAGTGTGTTTCATTCATGGTATGCAAGGATGTTTCAACATAAGAAAATCTATCTATGTAATTCACCAAATAAACAGAAATAAATTAAAACTCAAACGATCCTCTATATAGAAGAAGAGAAAGCATTTGACAAAAAACAGCACAGTTTCCTGATAAAAAAGACTGCAAAAAATAGGAATAGAAGAAAACTTTCTGAACATGATAAGACATATAAATGAAAAACCCATAGCTAACTTGATTTACAATGGTGAAATCCTAAAATCTTTCCCTCTAAGATCAGGAAAAACACAAGGATGTACACTATCGCCCCTCTTATTTAACATTGTGTTACAAGTTTTTGCTCCAGCACTGACACAAGAACAAGCTATAAAAGGCATCATAATTGGGAAGGAAGAATTCAAAATTTCACTGTTTTCAGACCGCATGATCCCATACATAGAGAGCCCTCAGAAATCTATAACAAAGCTTTTAGAACTTGTAAATGAGTACTGTAGAATTGCAGTTATAAGATCAGTATACAAAAATTCGTAGCATTTCTGTACACCAATAATGAGGAATCTGAGGAGGAAATCAAGAAAAATGTACCATTTGCAATAAAAAATTTTAAAAATTCAAATACCTAAGAAAAATTTTAAATAAATATGTAAAAGACTTATAAACAGAAAACTACACAACACTGTTAAAGGAAATCAAAGAAGACTTAAATAAATGGAAGAATATTCCCTGTTCAGTGATAGGAAGAATAAATATCATTAAGATGTCTATCCTAAAACAACTGAGTTAAAGATTTAATGTAATTCCCAAAAAAATCAACATGTCAATTTTAAAAGAACTGGAAAAAATAACTATGACATTTATTTGGAATGGAAAATGGTTCTGAATATGCAAAGACTTTTTGAAAAAGAAAAATGAAATCAGAAGAATCACACTACCTGACTTTAAAATATACTACATCCATTATTTCTTCCAACACCCCTTCTCATTTGGCAATATATTAGGCTTCATTTCTGAAGAAGTTTTGGACCACAGAGAGGTTCAACTATGGCAGGGGAGGAACACTGGTGTTGATTGTTATTGATGGGGGGCAGAAGGTTGGGAAGGAGTTCTACATGGCATGTATACAGGGTACATAAAATGGATATTTTCATAGTAGAGTTAAAAATGACAACTGAAGGAATGCTGAATTCCTAGCCAGAGGAACTCTATCACATTCCCCAATGGAACAGCAACAATCCCCCAAATGCACTGGTAAAGACTAATAAAGAAGGATGATCCAACAATTAGCCATTGATATTGATGACTATCATTATGAGCCTGCACTTATGAAATATGAAATAGGCCTAGAGCTGCAGGGTGCCTGTGAGTTATCTCCTGAGAGCCTAGATATTGCTCACATGTGGCCATTCTCTAAGCCAAAGTCAGCATGTAAATGCATTACCTTCCCACCAGCATGGGACATGACTCCTGGGGATGAGCCTCCTTGGTGCCAAGGGATTACTACCAAGCACCAGCTGATGATGTAACTAGAAAAAGACCTTGAATAAAAGGGTCAACTCAGATCACCAGAATATATCAGCCTCCATGTAATATCAAGTGTTAAAAACTCTTTTTTTGACCTTGAATAAAAGGGGAAACTGGAAAGGACAAATGATTTTATATGGCTATGAGTCTCCAAAGAAGAGTCTGGAGGTCGTCCAAGGGGTCATGCTTATGCATGACTCAGCAGGGCCCCAGAGTCAGCCAAAGTAGATACAACACCAGATACTGGATCTCCTGATGCCTGTAGAGACCCACAGGTTCTATGGTCGTGGTAGATGGCTCTGCAGTTTAGTGCCATTTCAGTTGGCCCTACTTTGGAATTTGTGTTCCTGAGTGTGATGGAGCTGAACTCAGATGTGACCTTTCTACACATGCCTTTTTTGTTACTTTTACTGGACCTATGGTTGGCACTGGGGTTGGTGTATTCTCAGGAGACCTGAATCTCTGGACTGCCCATATGACAACCAGGCCCTTGGCCTCAGGAGACTTGCAACTCCTACCCTTTGGATTATTGGCTTATGCCAGCCACCTAACAGGGAGGTGAAGATGGTCAACCACCACACCAGGGAGCCAAGAGTGCCTATAACTGCAAGCAGGAGAATTGCTTCCATCATCCATGTGGAATCTAAGGTCCCTCTCAATATAGAGATGGAGTGGACATAACCATCCCAGGGTCCACAGGATGGAGGAAGAAAGTATGGATTAAAGCAGACTTACTTATATTCTACCATGGAACTACTGTGATTATTAATGTAAGAATTTGTGGCAGTGATGTGGAGAAAGTGGCCTTGGTAGCTGCTGTGTTTAGGGAGAGGCAAGAAGAGATATGATGTGGGGGCATTTTCAGTACTTGGAGTTGTCGTGGGTGGTACTTCAGGGACAGATGCTAGACATTGTATGTTCTGCCTGGTCCACTGTGTGGACTGGGGGAGAGTGTAAACTACAATGTAAACCATTATCCATGTGTTGCAGCAGTGCTTCAAAATGTATTTACCAAATGCAATGTAAGTGCCACGATGATGAAAGAGGTTGTTGATGTGGGAGAAGTGGGGTGAAGGTGGTGGTGGCGGATAAGGGGACCTCTTATATTTTTTGAATGTAACTTTTTTTAGAAAAGAATTTATGAATGAGAAAAAAATAGATAATTTGGACTTCCTCAAAATTAAAGCCTTTTGCACCTCAAAGGAGTTTATTAAGAAAGTGAAAAGACAGCCTACCCAATATGGTAAAATATTTCAAATCTATATATATGATAGGAAACTAACATACAGCATACATAAATTCTGCATCTCAACGATAAAAAGACAAACAACCTGTGTAAAAAGTGGGCAAGATATTTGAAGAGATGCTTCTCCAAAGAAGATGTAGAAATGATTAAAAGGCCCATGAAAAGGTGCTCAACATCACTAGCTATTAGGGAAATGCAAATCAAAACTTCAATGAGATACCATCTTACACCCATAAGACTTATGGTTATTGATAAAACAGAGACCTACAAGTGTTGTAGAGGATGTGGATGAAAGGACACCCTCATCCACTGCTGGTGGGAATGTGGAAGGATCCAGCCATTGTGGAGGAAATATTGGTGGTCCCTCAAAAACTAGCTATAGATTTACTGTATAACCTAGCAATTCCACTGCTGGGCATAAACCCAGAAGAACTAAATATAAGAACATGAACTGATATATACACATCAATATTCATAGTGGCATTATTCACTATTGCTAAAAGCTGGGATCATCCCAAGTATCCATCAACTGATGAATGGATAAACAAAATATGGTATATAGATAAAATGGAATACTACTCAGGTTTTTTATTTTTTATTTTTTATTTTATTTTTTTAATTGAATTTGTAAAATATTACATTAAAAAAATATGAGGCCCCATTCGACCCCACCACCCCCACCGCACCCCTCCCCCCCCAGCAACACTCACTCCCATCATCATGACACATCCATTGCATTTGGTAAGTACATCTCTGGGTATCTCTGCACCTCATGGTCATTGGTCCACATCATGGCCCACACTCTCCCCCATTCCATCCAGTGAGCCCTGGGAGGATTTACAATGTCCGGTGATTGCCCCTGAAGCACCATCCAGGGCAACTCCAAGTCCCAAAGGCGCCTCCACATCTCATCTCTTCCTGCCATTCCCCATACCCATCAGCCACCATGTCCACTTTTCCCACTCCATTGCCACCTTTTCTCTGAGGTCCTTGGATTGATTGTGTCCGTTGCACCTCTATGTCAAGAGGAGGCCCAGATTCCACATGGTTACTGGATGCAAACCTCCTGCTTTCAGTTGTAGGCACTCTAGGCTCCATGGTGTGGTGGTTGTCCTTCTTCAACTCCATCTTAGCTGAGTGAGGTGAGTCCACTAATTCAGATTGTAGGAGCTGGAGTCTGTTGAGGCTCAGGGCCTGGCTATCATATTGTCAGTAAAAAGATTCAATCCCCTAAATATATCTTAAACCCCAATACCAACTACAATTCCAGTAAAGTAGCATGATAGTCTTATGAAAAGAGATCCCCTCTGGGTCCAGTTTCACGCAGTTTCATGCAGAAACACCAGCTCCAAAGAAGGGCCATCTGACATGGCAGTGAACCCTATCTGCCATGACCATAGAACCCGTGGGTCCCTTTAGCCCTCAAAGGAACCAATACCTGGGGATTGTATCTTCTTTATCTGTCTCTTAGACTCTGCTCAGTTGTGCATAAGGGAAATCCTTCTGACAGCCTCCAGACTCTTTTTTTTTTTTAGAGATTCATAGCCATATAAACTCATTTCTCCTTTCTATTTCCCCCTTACATTAGATCAAACAGCATTTTAAAGTCATATTATTCTACGTAGACAGGGATATTCTACTGATCCGCATCGAACCTTCAATTCAAGGTCATTTTCCAGTTGCATTATCAGTTGTTAGTTGATAGTGATCCCTCGGTGCCAGGGAGGCTCATCCCTGGGTGTCATGTCCCATGCTGGGGGGAAGGCATTGCATTTACATGCTGAGTTAGGCTTCAAGACTGGCCACATTTGAGTAACATGAAGGCTGTCAGGAGGAAATTCCCAGGCACAGTGCTGCTCTAGGCCTTGTTCTTATTTCAGGCATATAGGCTCACAAGCATAGTCATTAGTATCAGGGGCTCACTGTTGGACCCTCATTCCTTCTCGGTCCTTGCCGCTGCACTTGGGGGACTGCCACTGCTCCCCTAGGGACCACGGCACAGCACCCCCAACCAGGGACCCAGTACCCCCCCAGCTTTTGTTTTTAATTGTTGCCACTATGAGTATATCCAAACATTACCATGCACCCTGGACATATGCCCTGTATAGCTCCCTGTCAGCCATATATCCCCTGTCAATAGTATCCTATACCAGTATTCCTCCACTGCCATTGTTGGACCACTCTGGGATCCAGAACTTCCTGAATATTGAAGCCCCAATATCATGTCAGGATCTCTTACTAGCAAAATGGAATATAGCGATGGGTTTAAAGGTTAGATATAGAATACGTGTTGACTTGGGAAAATTCTACATCCTATCTTTTTCTTTTCCTTTTTTTTTCCCCCTAATTATTGAACTTCTCTTCACAAGAGCCCTAGACCACAGCAATTCATGTATGCAATATACAGTACTCCCACACATCCACCACAAAACCTTTTCCCTTCCACAGCGATACTCTTACAATCTATTCACAACATATTTATTTAAAGTGATGTACAGAGTCTGAGACAATAGCTTTCAAACCAGGTGACATCTGTGCTTACATTGTGGTGCATACTTTAGGACATGCAGTTTTCTAACATTTATAGTTATCCTCTGTTTTACATTATGGTTTACATTATCATTCTGTCATCCCCTATATGTTTATGATGTGATATTACATATTTTATATCCATCCTTGTGTACTCTCACGAAACTCCTCTCTTACCCCACATTTACCTTGGTTTCACACATTTAACATCCATTTTCCCATCCCCTTGGCCTACTCAGGTTTAAGAAGAAATACAGTACTCACATATGTGATGACATGGATGAATATTGAGGACCTTAGGTTGACTGATGCAAGCCAGGTTTTGAAGGACAAAGACCTATTAAATCTCTGATATGAATTAAGCAAATCAAGCTGACTCCAGGAGCTAGAGACTGGGAGATAGACACATAGGAAATAGGGTGGAGAGGAAAGTTGTTACAAATGCCAACATGGGCAAAAGCTATGATAAAGTGGAGGTAATTAGTTGTGTGGTAAAGAGATAAGTTGGGGGAATAGGGATACTATTGGTTTGGACTTTGCAGACTTGAGGGTGTTTGGGTTGGGAGGATGGGCCAGATGGTCCATGGAATTGGGGGGTGGTTTGCAGGGGCAAGTTATCACGGGAGATTGTCAGGTACATGGTTGAAACTATAATGTTGAGAAAACACTTTAGAAAATATAATAAAAAAGGGTTTCATGTTCGAGGTTTTTGATGAGGGGCCCCTGGCACAGGGTGCACCTGGGACACACTTCCAGGTAGTGTGAGTGCTTATCTTGTCAGAGTGTGCTATAGCAGTGAGTGGAGACCCATACAATGAGCATGAATGTTTTGTATTCCCATCCTGGGGAGTCCTGATATTCTCAAACAGAAGGGAGGGTATCTCCCGAGAGCATGGATGTCTCCAAATGGGGAGGACAGACAAGTGTGTCAAGCCCTGGGCATTGTTGCAAGTATCTATGAATCTTGTCGTTCAAGCAGTGAAAAGTGGTTGTCACTGTGGGCCCTGAGGAGAGTGGGAGAGAGGAATAGAATATTTGGAAGACAGGGTAATTGGTGGGCAATACAACTCTTCTGCAATATCATGCAATGATGGATAAGGGCCATGTTCAATTTCACCAAAAATTTATGAAAGTGTAGAGTTATGCATATTTGTTTTGTAAGCTTACAACTTCTGCCATACACTTATTGTTTATGTAACTTCATTAAGAGTGATATACACCAATAATTTTTTTAAATAATAAAATAAAAGAAATAAAATGTAAACTATAATGTAATCCATAATGGAACCATTGTTAACAGATATGTTTAAATATCTGTACATCTGATGTAACAAATGTTACATCCATATGTAAAAGAACATTGCTGCAGAAGGGGGAAAAGGGTTTGATGTTGGGTATATGGGAGTCCTTTATATTCTATATGTGACTTTACTGTAACCTAACCTCCTAACCTTTTTTGAAGAAATAAAAAAAAAGTTGTAGACATGGACAAAGAAATGGAATAGTTTTCCTTCCCACTGTCCGTACAGGGCAATACCTATTACAGTGATGAAAGGGAAAGCATCAAAACAATTTTTATGATATTTTTCATTTTTAATACCCTCACTTTTTACTTTATTTTAGTTTCTCTATGTTATTATGTATTCTATTTCTAATCTTTAAACTTAGAGTTACTATTCATTTTTACATAAATTCAACTTGGCAATTATTAGACTTATTTTTTTTAAGAAATTTGGGTCACAGAGGGTTCAGTTATGACAGGTGAGGAGCACTGATGTGGGTTGTCATTGATGGGAGATGCATGGGTTTGAGGGAGTTCCACAGGGCATGCATATAAGGTATGTTTGGATATTCATTGGTTATTGACATAATGGTTTGAGTATCGCACAACAAATGAGGGAATGCTGACCTCTATTTTGGGAAACTCTGCTGAACTCCCCAATGGAGCAGCAACAACGCCCAAGTGTAAGGGAAAAGACCAGTGAAGAAGGATGGTGCAATGATGGACCCTTATTAATGATGACTGTGCTTATGAGCCTGAGTGCCTGAAATTTCAACTAGGCATAGAGCTCCAGGGTGCCTAAGAGTTACCTCCTGATATCCAACATGTTACTCAAATGTGGCCATTCTCTAAGCCAAACTCAGCATGCAAATGTATTACCTTACCCCCAGTATGGGACATAACTCCCAGGGATGAGTCTGGGATTACTACCAAGCACCAGCTCATGAGGCAAATAGAAAAAGACCTTGAATAATAGGGGGAAATGGTAAAGACAAATGAGTTTGTATAACTAAGAGAGTTTAACATGAGTCAGGAAGTCATCTGAGGGGTCGTGCTTATGCACATCTCAACAGGATCTCAGAGACAGCAAAAGTATATACAATCCCATGTTGGTGCTCCTGAGGCCTACAGAGACACCCAGGTCCTACAGTCATGGCAGATGGCTGTGGAGTTTAGTACCTTGCCATTGGGCCTTCTTTGTAATTTGTGCTCCTGAGTGTGATGGAGTTGGACTCAGGTATCTCTTCTTTAAAAGTGCCTCTGCTGTCACTTTCACTGAACCTGTGTTTGGTGCTGGTGTTGGTGAATTTTCAGAAGACTTTAATATCTGGACTGTCCATGTGCCAGCTAGAACCCAATCCTCAACAGAGTTGCAACACCTACTCTCTGGTTCTTTGGACCTTTCCAGGTCAAATCATGGGGAGTTGAGGATGGTCAACCACCACACCAAGGAACTGAAAGTGTCTACAACTGCAAGCAGTAGAATCCCATCCTTCAGTCATGTGGGATCTAAGCCCCCTCTTGAGTTGAGGTGGAGTGGACATCACCATCCCATGATTCTCATAGATAAAATATGGGTTAGATTGGACTTATTGGTGCTCTACTTCATAATTTTTGTGACTCTATCAGCGGAATAATTTGTATTATTGATGTGGAGATAGTGGCCACTGGATTTACTGAGGGCAGGGAGAGGGAAGAAGTGTGATATGGGGGTATTTTTGGGACTTGGAGCTGTCCTGAATTGCATTGCAGGGAAAGACGCAGGACATTCATTCTATGACCCACTAAATGGACTGGGAGAGAGTGTAAACTACAATGTAAAGTATAATCCATGCTGTGTAGCAGTGCTCCAAAATGTATTCACCAAATGCAACCAATGTTGTTGATGTTGAAGTAGAGGGGTTGTGGAGTGAGCTATATGGGTACCTCAATTTTTTTAAAGTAACATTTTGAGTGACTTATGTATCTTTAAAATGAAAGAAAATTTTTAAAAAAGGAAAAAAAATAAAATGGAGCATTTAAATAAATATTAACCTCTATAAAGCTTACAAAAGAATACTAGAAAGAATTCATGATGTTGAAATCTCATTGCAATTGTAAAATAAATTTAGAATCATCACTGCAATTAAAAAAGAATGTTCTATGGAATTAAACTATTCTACATCCTTTGGATCATCCTTTAATTTTCATTCAATCATCATCAAAGAAGACAAAACATTGGTATGAATGACATTAACCATGCATTCACTTTATCAGAAAACAGAATATCTTCATTGACAGACAATATCTGCTTGCCAATTAAAAACAAATCAGGAACTTCCTAAATTATTGAAGGATTGGTAGCAATATTCTGATTTTTTGCAGGTAAATATTTAGTGTCTGCAACTGAAAGCAATAAATCTCCATGTATCTGCCCCATGATATAAAAATTTCCTCTCAAAGAGAAGGGGCTGGGCAGCATTGGAGTTTCTTGGGGACCAGGCTGCTTTGGGATTTTTGCAGGGCAGGAGGTGACTGGACATCAATTTGGTGGGAAGGCGCTGCAGGGAAAGCCTCACATTTGCTGGGTTTCCTCATCCTCCGCTGCCTCATTTCTGTGTGAATTGATTTTGGCTACCTACACTATCCCTTTTCCCCTAAATATTGATATCCACCATCATCTACTGTCTCTCCTATATCCCACCTCCCTTTCTTTGAACCCCAAAGTGTCTAACTCTTAATTTCTAATACCTTTGCTTTGTTTTCTGTCTTTTATCCACTCTTGAAACTATTGCCTTTCTTTTCTCTTTCCCTCTCTCACAAAAACAATAGCTTTTTAATTCATACCATATTCCTCCCATATTCAGTTGACCACCTCATTATAGGTACTCTACCTACTGCTATAACGCTACACAACTTAGTGAATCTAATATCCATCCTCCCAGATCTCATATTGTTGCTCTGTTAAGATTTATCACCAATATTACTTTACACTTTTTCCTTGCTTACACAATTGCATTTCCCTGGCCCTAATACATTCCTTTAAAGTGAACTCAACCAGCAATAAGAAATTAGAATAAGAAGAACAAAGTGAGAAAAAGAAGATATAACACTTATGCAAAAACAACAGCTAATTAATCCCCAAGACTAGACAAAGAAGCTAAGGAACTGAATAAACCCGTCAACATAAAATGATGACCACACAGCAACAAAAATCTACAAATCAAACCAGTAATCAGGAAAACATGACTGAATCCAATGAACAAACTAAAAACCAGGAAGGGGAGCAGAACTTCGCACAAGTAATTAAAGATTTCAGAACATTTGTCACCAACAAATTTAATTAAGTAAAGGAAGAGGTTAACAACATGAAGACAACACTTGGAGGGGAAATTGCAGACATACGGAAAAAGATAACAGATATGATGGGAATGAACACCACAGTTCAAGTAATCAAAAATACACTTGCAGCAAATATCAACAGACTAGATGATGCAGAGCAGAGAATTAGTGATGTGTAAGACAGTACATTGGAAATCAAACAGATAGTAGAATTGATAGACAAAAAGATAGAAAAAATCCAGATAGGACTTAGGGGCCTGAATGACAAGGCAAAACACTCAAACATACGTACTATAGGCATCCCAGAAGGAGAAGAGAAGGAAAAGGGGTCAGAAGGAGTGTTGCAGGAAATAATGGCTGAAAACTTCCCAAATCTACTGAAAGAGACAGATGTACATATCCAAGAAGCACAGTGCAGTGCAATTGTCATAAACGGGAACAGGCCCACCACAAGACATATACTTTTCAAGTTATCCAACGCTCAAAACAAAGAGAAAATTCTAAAAGCAGCAAGAGAAAAGAAAACCATCACATACAAGGGAAGCTCAATAAGATTAAGTGCTGATTTCTCATCTGAAACCATGGATGCAAGAAGGCAGTGGTATGATATAGTCAAGGTACTAAAAGAAAAAAAATTTCCAACCAAGAATACTCTATCAAGCTAAACTAGCATTCAAAAATGATGGAGAGTTCAAAATATTCACAGATAAACAGAAACTGAAAGAGTATGCCAACAAGAAACCTCCCCTTCAAGAAATTCTAAAGGGAGTTCTGCAGGAAGACAGGAAAAAACAGGACAGGGAGAAGTGGAGGAGAGTGTAAGAGCAAGAAAAAGACCAAAAGAGAAGGGGAAAAAAAAAAACCCAACAAAATATGACAAACAAAAGTACAATCAAAATATGGCTAACACTGGATGGTGCTTCAGAGGTAATCACCGGACATTGTAAATCCTCACAGGGCCTACATGATGGAATAGAGGAGAGTATGGGCCATGATGTGAACCAATGTATATGAGGTGCAGAGGTGCCCAAAGATGTACTTACCAAATCCAATGGATGTGTCATGATGATGGGAACGAGTGTTGTTGGGGGGGGGAGAGGGGGGGTGGGGGGGGTGGGGTTGAATGGGACCTCACATATATATTTTTAATGTAATATTATTACAAAGTCAATAAAAAATAAAAAAATTAAAAAAAAATATGGCTAACACAAATAATTCCTTGAAAGTAATAACACTGAATGTCAATGGATTAAACTCACCTATCAAAACATTCAGACTGGGACACTGGATAAGGAAATATGACCCATCTATATGCTGTCTACAAGAGACACATCTTAGACCCAGAGACTCATGGAGGCTGAAAGTGAATGGTTGGAAAACAATCATACAAGCAAACAATAGCCAAAAAAGGCAGGAGTAGCTATATTAATATCAGACAAAATAGACTATAAATGTGAAACAATTGTGAGAGACAAAGAAGGATACTACATATTAGTGAAAGGGACACTCTGTCAAGAAGATCGAACAATCATAAATATTTATGCTCCTAATAAGGGCGCATCTAAATACGTGAGGCAAACGCTGGAAAAACTAAGTGAAAGAATAGATGCATCTACAATTATAGTGGGGGATTTTAATACACCACTATCAACTCTGGACAGAACATCTCAAAAGAGAATCACTAAAGAAACGAAATATTTGAACAGTATATTAGAGGAACTGGATCTAATAGACATATACAGATCATTACACCCAAACACAGCAGGATATACATTTTTCTAAGTGCACATGGATCATTCTCCAAGACAGACCATATGGTAGGCCATGAAGAAAGGCTTAATGAATTCAGAAAGATCGAAATCATAGAAAATAATATCTGTGACCACAGTGGAGTGAAGCTGGAAATTTGCAAGGGTCAGAGGCCCAGATTTCACACCAAGATTTGGAAATTAAACAGCATACTCTTAGAAAAACAGTGGGTGAATGAGGAAATCTCAAAAGAAATCAATGACTACTTTGGAACAAATGATAATGATAACACAACATACCAAAATTTATGGGATGCAGCAAAAGCAGTACTGAGAGGGAAATTTATAGCTATAAATCCATAGATCAAAAAAGAAGAAAGAGCAAAAATTGAAGAACTAACTGCATATTTGGAGGAATTAGAAAAAAAACAACAAAGTAATCCCACAGAAAGAAGAAAGAAGGAAATAACAAAGATAAGAGCAGAACTAAATAAAATAGAAAATAAGAAAGCACTTGAAAAGATAAACAAAACCAAGAGCTGGTTTTTTTGAGAAGATCAACAAAATTGACAAACTTTTAGTGAGAATAACAAAGAAAAAAAGAGAAATGCAAATACACAAAATAAGAAATGAGAAAGGAGATATCAACACTGCCCCTCAGAAATAAAGACTATCATATGAGGATACTTTGAAAAACTATATTCCAACAAAAATGACAATTCAGAGGAAATGGACAAATTCCTAGAAACACATAAGTAGCCTATATTGTTGAAAGAAGAAATTGATGATCTCAACAAACCAATCACAAGCAAATAGATAGAATCAGTTATTAAAAACCTCCCAACTAAGAAGAGCCCAGGGCGAGAAGCTTCACAGGTGAATTTTACAAAACATTCTGGAAAGAACTAACACCAATCCTGCTGAAACCATTCCAAAAATCAAAAAAGAAGGAACATTGCCTAACTCCTTCTATGATGCCAACATTGCCCTAGTACCAAAGCCAAACAAAGACACCACAAGAAAGGAAAATTACAGACCCATTTATCTAATGAACTTAGACGCAAAAATACTTAACAAAATACTTGCTAATCGTATTCAACAACACATTAAATGAATTATACATCACGACCAAGTGGGATTCATTCCAGGTATGCAAGGATGGTTCAACATGAGAAAATCAATCAATGTAATACACCATATAAACAGATTGAAGGAAAAAAATCACATGATTATATCTATAGATGCAGAAAAAGCATTTGACAAAATACAGCACCCTTTCTTGATAAAATCACTCCAAATGACCGGAATACAAGGAAATTTTTTGAACATGATAAAGAGTATATATGAAAAAACTACAGCCAACATTGGTTAAAATGGAGAAATCCTGAAATCCTTCCCTCTAAAATCAGGAACAAGACAAGGATGCCCACTGTCTCCCCTTCTATTTAACATTGTCTTAGAAGTACTTGCTTGAGCACTGAGGCAAGAACCAGATATAAAAGGCATTGAAATTGGAAAGGAAGAAGTCAAAATTTCATTATTTGCAGATGACATGATCCTATACATAGAAAATCCTGAGAGATCTACAACAAGTCTTCTAGAACTCATAAATGTGTTTAGTAAAGTCGCAGGTAATAAGATCAATGCGCAAAAATCAGTAGCATTTCTGT
Source organism: Dasypus novemcinctus (assembly GCF_030445035.2). Taxonomy (NCBI): domain Eukaryota; kingdom Metazoa; phylum Chordata; class Mammalia; order Cingulata; family Dasypodidae; genus Dasypus; species Dasypus novemcinctus. The sequence goes on along the minus strand of NC_080704.1, from coordinate 104,014,456 downwards.
ACACCAATAATGAGCAAGATCCGGAGGAAATCAAGAAACAAATACCATTCAAAATAGTAAATAAAAAATCAAATATTTAGGAATAAAATTAACTATAGATATAAAAAACTTATACACTGAGAACTATACAAGACTGTTCAAGGAAATCAAAGAAGACCTAAATAAATGGAAGAATATTCCTTGTTCTATATCTAAACATTACCATGCACCCTGGACATATGCCCTGTTTAACTCCCTGTCAACCATATATAGCCTGTATATTGACATTCTTTATGACCTTGTCCACGCCTAAACCAACTATAGTTATGTTTTGGAAGGAAGTCTCTATTATGGATAGAGAGACAGGCACAGAGAGCCAAAGGGAAAAATGATTTACACAAGCATATATCTACAGACAAGCACACACATAGGAACTTTTTTTTAGCCCTCTCTTACATGGGAGAGAGAGAGAGGAATAACTATCCCCCTCCTTTCTACCTCTTATCTTATATCTCATATGTAAATTAATAAATGAGACTGAATTTTAAAAGAGGTACATGAAATGAATTCATAGGTTTTATTACTATCTTTATAAATTGGACACGATGAACTATATGGAAAATTTGAAGGCCTTCTGTTCTTTTGTCTATGCCCCCAGAAATGCTCACCTCAATTAAGATTTCCTTCTTTCTTATGATACTTCATAATCATTTTCTTTTCCTCTTAAAATTGATCTACTTGTATTCATGATTAATTGATATCTCAAGGAATTTATCCCAAAGTCCTTTACTCTTTGCATGAAGCAGATCTGCTTTTGTTTACTTTTAGACTGTTAATTTTAGATGCAATCCCTGGAAAGTGAATACCCTTGAATCTCTATACAGTTATCTCCAAGTTAATTTTATAAATATTTCCATGATTTTAGACTATCCATTAGGAGTTCCTGAGGCTTGCTCTTTTCTGTGGAAAACAAATTTATTGGTTCAAACTCACTGTATATCTACTAAAAATTTATTAGTATTGGATTATGTCTATTTCCTTTTAAACATTCATTTGAATCCAAGCTTGATATGTTAATATCAAGGACCTCCAATTTTCTGGTATTGAAATGTTTATTTATTTACTTATTTACTTACATTACAGAAAACAAAGGAAACATGGAAGGAATTCCTAGTTAAGAGCTGGCACAACACAGACAGTTGCTGGGGATACTTGAAGGGATTCCTAGGTCTATTGTTGGGTACTTCTCAAAGCAAGCACTGCTGACATCAAGATTCCTTACCATTATTCTTCATTAGAGAATTCATTAAGTTATGCATTAGAAACATGACCAGTGCCCTTGTTGTTGCTTTTGTGATAGCAGTATAATTCAGAAATCTGCTGTCTGAAAAAATGGGCAGGTGGCAGATCCCCCAAAGAGTCTGAAAATTTCATTCAGTCTAATAGCCTGATGAAATGAAGTGGGAGAGTTAACACTGGTTGAAAGGAATTTTGCATTCATTTAGTACTTTATTTTTTATATTTATAAAGATGCTTTAGATTATATAAATATTCCACAAAAGTTATAGGGGATTAACATATTTCCTCCCACACTTTCTTACAGTAACAACATCTTTCATTAGTGTGATACATTTATTGCAATTGATGAACACATATTGAAGCATTGTTACTAACCATGGGCTATAGTTTATATTTTAGTTTACAATCTGCCTTGTACGATTTTATAAGTTATGAAAAATGTATAATCACCTCTAAATAGTTTTGGGAAGAGTAATAAAGGCATGTTTATTCCATGATTTTTGAGAACATGTTCTGATTTAGCTAGTCTCCAAAAGAAAAATATTAGATCCTAAACCAGAAAAAAATATATCCAGGTACTTATAATTCTAGAATTCTATATTTTTAAAGAAGAATAATTGTAATACTTTTCTTACAGAGTATGACCAGGTCCTAAAAATACAATAACACAAAAACAGAAGTAAAAAAAATAATCAACTATTTGTTTATTAACCAAGTAATTAATTCATACTTTTAAAATATTTATTGAATACTATGTATCTGTCAAATTAAAATGAATGGAAGACCCCTACATATACCAAATTGAGAAAATGTTTGTAATATTTTTGTTGGTGAAAAAAGCAATTTCTGCAATGCAACATAAGGAGTCGATGTGTATGTGCATTTGTATTCCTTTATGTGTGTGTAAGTATCAATAAAATACTTCAAAGATGCTTGCGTACTGGATAGTTAACAATGGCCACCTCTTTGGAGTGGGGTTGGAGTTAAGAGAGAGATTCATTTGTGTACGCATATTTCCAAATAATAACCCTGAAAACTAAATGGGTGAGCTTACAGTTGATCTTTACTCTGCTGCTTTCTGTATTTTGCACATTTTCTACCATATAAATGTGATATATTGGTAATTAGTAAAATAATAAGGTAAACTAAACCAAGCACCAACTACCAGTGCAACTGGAAAAAGACCTTGCATAAGGGGAAAAGGTAAAGACAAATGAGTTTGTATTGCTGGGAGACTTCAAAGAGAGTCAGCAGGTCATCCCAGAGTTAACATTTATGCACATCTCTGCATTATCTCATAGAATGGCAAAGTAAATACTATGCCAAATAGTGGGGCTCTTGAGAGCTCTGGAAACACCCAGGTCCTATGGCCGTGGCAGATAGCTCTGGAGTTTGGTGCCTGGCCAGTGGGCCCTATTTTGGAGTTTGTGCCCCCGAGTGTGGCAGAGTTGGACTCAGATGTGGCTTCTCTACATGGGACTCTTCTGTCCTTTCTATTTGAACCTACAGTTGATGCTGGATTTGGTAGGTATACATCCCAAAAACTTGATCTTTGGGCTGTCAATTTGCCACCTGGGACCTGAACCTCAGTAGAATTTCAAAACTTACTCTCCAGGTGATGGGACTCACCCAGGAAACTAAGAAGGGGGGGGGCGGTGAACAACCAACAAACCAAGGAAATGAGAGAGAGAGAGAGTTTATAACTGAAAGTAAGAGAGTCCCAACCATCAGACATATGGCATTGAGGCCTCTTCTCAATTATAGGTGGAGTGGGCCCCGCCATCCCAGAATGTCCAAGATTGAGGAAGAAAATAGAACTAGGATGGACATACTGGCATTCTATACATTTATTGTGATTAAAGCAATGGATGAAATTATATCATTGATGTGGAGACAGTGGCCACTGGAGGTGCTGAAGTCAGGGAGAGGGAAAAAGACATGTAATATGGTGGCATTTTAAGGGCATAGAATAGTCCTGAATGATATTGCAAGGACATGTACAGGCCATTATATATCCTGTCATAACCTACAGAATTATGTGGGAGAGAGCATATGCTATAATGTAAATCATAATCCATTCTTAGTGGCAATGCTCCAAATGTGTTCATCAAATGCAATGAATGTTCCACGTTAATGAAGGATGTTGCCAATGTGGGAAAGGGTGGGAGGTGTGGGGAGTGGAGCATATGGGAATCCCTTATTTTTTGTGTGCAATATAAGTATCTTTAAAAAAATTTAAAAAACCTACCTATATTTTAAAATAAGAAACCCTATTTTTACCTTAGGCACTGACTTTGAGGTGTGAGGGAAGAAGCAAATTAATAAATGAGTAGGTGAATCACTGTCATTTAGAAATTTACTGTAGTTAAACATTGTAAGGGTGGGGGGAGTGTTACTCCCAGCCTCCAAAGTAGGAATTGGGAACTAGGATCCTCGATATTTGTATGGACTTGGGGAAATTTCAAAGATAAAGCCATTTTTTTGGAGGGGGGGGGAAGAATACAAACTTTTTATACAATCAGATCTTATATAAATAAGATGGGAATGTTCAAGACATTGATATTAAATTATATATGTGTGGAGGTTTTATATAGAGGAGTAGAATACTTAAACATTAAATATGTGATATTCTAATGATCTGCTTTAGAAATCTAAATGTGTGGTCCTTTGAGACTCGATACTAGAAGTTTTAAAACTAATGATCTCAGATAGACCTCATGGGTCAAGGAGACTGAAACAGAATGCAAAATACTGTTTTCAATTGTGACAAGGTAACCAGCTCTCACCATATTCTCAGAGATCTTTGGCATTTTATAGGTTGTTGTTGTAAAGCAGTATTTGCCACTGTGCAACTACTGTCCACCTTCAACTAAATATGTTGAAACATAGATTTTTGTCCAATGGAAGTAGAATATTTGGAGATAAAACTTGAGAATATGCATTACCCCCAAGCTTAAAGATAACTGACTAAGTGGAACTCAGGACTATGATTTCTTAAGGCACTCTTTTGCTCAGTTGTTTTATTTTATTTTATATTTTTCTCTCTTTGTATTTTTTAATGTTACATAAAAAAAATAAGAGATTTCTATATACACCCTGACCCCCCTTACCCCATCCTCCCACAGCAACAAACTCTTTCATCATCGTGGCACATTCATTGCATTTGGTGAATACACTTTGAGCACTGCTGCACCTCAAGGATAATGGTTTACATTGTAGTTTACACTTTCCCCCAGTCCACCCAGTTGGCCATGGCAGGACATGGAATGTCCAGCATCTGTCCCTGCAGTACCACCCAGCAAAACTCCAAGTCCTGAAAATGCCCCCACATCATATCTCTTCTTCCCTCTGCATACTCTCAGCAGTTACCAAGGCCGCTTTCTCCACATCAATGCTCAGTTGTCTTAGCAAGGTATAGAATCAAAGTTCCAAAGAGAAACAATTGAAAAATTAGAGCCCTAGTGAACACTATTTTAACATGAGTCAAATGTTTACCCAGATGCTTTGAATACAAGTTCTAATCCTGTTACAACTGATCACAGCAGATTGATAGAATGAGTGGAATGCTACCTCCGCTTAGGAATGTAACTAGAGAAACACTCCTGAGAAATGAATATACTAGCTATGTTGTGCAAACATTATAGGAATTCTACTTGAATAATATAATGTGTGACTAATCTCACACTTTGCAAGAGTTTAAGGACAAAATACAGGAACATGCTCCTATTTTCCATCCATCTTTGATGTTATTCTTTTGTTATTCATTTTAGAGAAATTTTAGATTTTTAAAAATATACAGAAAGTGTAGATCTCATATGACATCCCCACCCACACACATATTTTCTCCAATCATTAACATCTTATATCAGTGCAGGACTAAACAATTGATGAACCAAAATTGAAGCTTTGCTACTAAACAAAATGCGTAGTTTACATTATGGTTTTCACTTTGTGCTGTACAGTTTTATAGACTTTGAAAAATGTATACTGTCCTGTGTGTATTATTACAGTATTAAGCAAAATAGGTTCACTGGGCAAAAAATGTACTGTGTTCTACCTATTCATTCCTCCCCCTCCACTCTGAAACCCTGGCAACAACTATGTTTATAGCAAAGTCACAAATTACTTAATTAATACAAGATAATAATTACAATAACAATGAATCTGATTTAGTTACACTCTCCCTTTATGTTAGTTCATTTCCTCAATCTTGAAGCATTTGGGATGATGTCTGTTCTGAATGCTACACACTGAGGGTTAACTTAAATTTTATGGAGTGGATGGAAAGAATCGTGTGTTTTTAAACTTATTTTTAATACAGAATGCTTTATTTTAAATAGGTTTTACATTATAGAAAAGTTACATTGACAGTAAAAGGGATTCCTATGTATCCCCATCCCCTCCCCACATCTTTCATATTAATATCTTACAATTGTGTGGTACATTTTTTGCAATTGATGAATAAATATTGAAGCATTGTTACTAATTCTATAGTTTTCATTGTGTTTACACTTAATTCCAATAACCTAATAATGCACTATGTTTCAACTATTATCCCCTCCCCCTCCATCAAACCCTCTGTTAATAACTCTCTTTATAACAAAGTTATATATTCTTCCATTACTAAAATATTAATAATGCTACTTTGGCCATGGTTGCATTCCCCCTTATGTTTGTTGTGAAGCCCACTCTGCCTCAGATTGAGAAGGGATTTAGATCTTATGAGGCAGATAGAAGAACCTGTTTGGCTTGTAGTTTTAGATACTCTGTGTTCTTTGGGGGTTGGGGATAGTTGATCATTGTCATTTTGTTAATTGTCCTGGGTGATTCCAATTAACTGGAGAGTAGGTGTCAGCTGCAATCCTTCTGATATTCAGGGCTAAACAGCATATGAAAACACTGAAGATTTAAGTCTCTAAGATATATAATTAATGGAGATAGAGCTAATTTTAGGTTCAAATAAAAGGAGTAGAAGAATCACTTGTAGGGAAATTATAAATGAGTCTAACTGGAGAAATACATTGTCATTCATTTCAACTTAATGCCCACCAACAGCTGATTTCAAGGGATTGTGTGCCTTGCCTATAGTGTCTGCATGGCCCTAGACTCCTCAGAAACACCCTTATTTGAGAATAGTTCAGAATGGCAGAAAGATCTCCTGAGACCTGCATAAGTGTAACATCTGGAAAGACATTCTGAGTCATTTTGAAATGTAACCATACAAACTCTTTTTATTTAATGTTTGCCTCTTTGGTCAAGGTCTTTTTCCAAATGCATTACTGGTTGGTCCTTGCTATTAATCCCTTGGGGCCAGGTAGTCTCATATCAGAAAGTCATGTCCCACACTGGAAAGAAGGTAGTGTGTTTATATCCTGAGTTTGGCTTAGGAAAAGGCCACATTTAAGTAACAAGGAAATTTTCAAGAGGTAATTTTTAGGCAATAGCTATTAGGCTAATTTTAAATTTTACAAGACTAAGGCTCATAGTTACATCCATTAATATTGAGGGCTTAACATTTTGGTCTGTTTTCTTTATTAGGGATTGCCTATGTACTCAAAGTTCTTGCCCCTCTATTTGAGAATGTAGCAGTACTCCCCAGGATGGTAGATTAATATTATTTTGTTTATTATGTGGGTCTCCACTCATTAAGATAATACCCTTTAGATGAACACATTCATATTCCATAGTACCATGTCCAAGGAGCACTCTTTCTCACACATCCTCCCCACCACCAACAACCTGCACCAGTAACCCTCCCTTGCCAAATTTGCCAAAAGAGCATCCCCACAACTGTATTTTCAACTACAGACTTACAACTCCCTAGAATCCACTTTTTCCTTCTGGCAGCCCTCCCCCAAATTTTCATGCATAGAACACTCCTCCATCCCAACACTGCTCACAGTGACACTCAAGCACTCTTTTTTTAAATTTTTTAAATTTATTTTTTCATTTTTTAAAAAATATTACATTAAAAAAATATGAGGTCCCCATTCACCCCCACAGCCCCCACCCCACAAATCCCCCCACAGCAAACTCTCCCCCATCATCATGACATCCATTGCATTTGGTGAGTACATCTCTGGGCATCCCTGCATCTCATGGTCAATGGTCCACATCATAGCCCACACTCTCCCACATTCCATCCAGTGGGCCATGGGAGGATCTACAATGTCCGGTAATTGTCTCTACAGCACCACCCAGGACAACTCCAAGTCCTGAAAATGCCTCCACATCTCATCTCTTCCTCCCATTCCCTGCACCCAGCAGCCACCATGGCCACTTTTTCCATACCAACGCCACATTTTCTCGATTACTAACCACAATAGGTCATGAATAGAATATCAGTAGGTCCACTCTAATCCTTACTGTATTCCTCCTTCCTGTGGGCCTTGGATTGGTTGTGTCCATTCCACATCTATGTCAAGAGGGGGCTTAGATTCCACATGAATACTGGATGCAATCCTCCTGCTTTCAGTAGTAGGCAATCTTGGCTCCATGGTGTGGTGGTTGACATTCTTCAACTCCATGTTAGCTGAGTGGGGTAAGTCCAATAACCCAGAGTGTAGGAGCTGAAGTCTGTTGAGGCTCAGGGTCTTGCTATCATATTGTCAGTCCAGGGATTCAGATCCCCTAGATATATCTTAAACCCCAGCACCAACTACAATTCCAGTAAAGTAAAAGGGAAGGCTTTTGAAAAGAGATCACATCTGAGTCCAGCTCCATCATGCAGAGACACCTTCTCCAAAGAAGGGCCAACTGACACGGCAGTGAACTCCATCTGCCATGACTATAAAACCTGTGGGTATCTTTAGCCCTCAGAAGAACCAATACATGGGATTCTATCTACTTTATCTGTCTCTGAGACTCTGCTCAGGTGTGCATAAGGGCAATCCTTCTGACAACCTCCAGACTCTTTTTTAGAGACTCATAGCCATATGAACTCATTTGTCCTTTCAATTTCCCCCTTACTTTAGGTCAAACAGCATTTTTAACCCCTGTTGTTATATGTAGACGGGGATATCCTGCTGGTCCGCATTGAACTTTTAATTCAAGGTCGTTTTCTAGTTACGTCATCAGCTGGTACTTGGTAGTGATCCCTCGGCACCAGGGAGGCTCATCCCCGGGTATCATGTCCCATGCTGGGGGGAAGGTAGTGCATTTACATGCTGAGTTTGGCTTTGAGATTGGCCACATTACACTCAAGCACTCTTGATGCCATTCACACCCCTGCAAACCATCACCTCCATCCACTGCCAAACTACCCTTTACTACCCTATCAAAGTTTCTGTCCAGATTGAGGTTTGGCTCATCTTTCTCTATGACCTTTCTGTCTCGTGGTAAACTATCATTCAGATACTATCTCTGTGGAGCTACTCAATATGCTCAGATCATATCATTTAGGTCAAGTAATATTAGTCCTTTAGTTATTGGCTTACTTCACCCAACATAATATCTTTGATATTCAACTAAGTCGTAGCATGTGTAAAAACTTCATTCCTTCTTACAGCTGAGTATTACTCCATTGTATGTTAATATCACATTTTGCTAATGATGGACACTTGGATTGCTTCCAACTTTTGGCAATAGTAAATATAACTAATAGTGTAATTCCTAGATCATGTGACAATTCTACAATTAGTTACCTGAGGAACCACCAAACATACCATCCTCCACTATGGCTGTATTATTCTATATTCCCATCAGCAGAGGATGAATGTTAACCAACCTCCACATCTTCTACAATGTTTGTAATTTTCTGATTTATTATTAATAGCAAACAGTCTATTAGCAGTAAAATGATATCTTACTGTAATTAGATTTGCATTTCCTTAACAGTTAGTGATGGTATCTTTTCATTGTGCTTTTTAGCCACTTATATTTCCTCTTTGGAAAAGTGTCTCTTCAAACATGTTGACCATTTGTAATGGGTTGTTTGTCTTTTGATTTTCAAGACTTTCAATTCGTTTATATATGTTGAATATTAGATGCTTGTTGGATAAAAGACTCCCAAATGTTTTCTTTCATTAAGTAGACTGTCTTTTAATTTTCTTGACAAACTCCTTTAAATCACAACAGTTTTTTTTTTAATTTGGGGAAGATCCTATTTATCTATTTTTTCTTTCATTGCTCATGTATTGGGTGTAAATTTGATGAGTCCATTTTGTAGTAGATGCTCCTTATCTTCTAGGAGTGTTGTGATTTTTGCACTTATATTTAGGTCTCTGATTCATCTTGAGTTAATTCTCAAGATCGTGATCCTCTCTCATTCTTTTGAATAAGGATATCCAGTTTTCCCACCACCACTGTTGTGAAGAGTCTATACTGTCTCAGCTGAGTGGGTTTGGTGGCCTTCTTGAATATTACTTGGCTGTATGTGTGTCAATCTATATCAGAATTCTCAGTTCAGTTGCATTGGTCAGCATGTCTATCCATGTGCCAATATCATGCAGCTTAGACAACTGTAGCATTGTAGTATGCTTTAAATTCAGGTAGCATGATTCCTCCGAATTTTTCATTTTCCAATGTTTTTTATTATTCAGTGCCTCTTGCCACTCTAAATAAATTTCATAATTCACTTTTTCACTTCAGTAAAAAATGCAATAATTTTTATTGTAGTTGCACTTAATTTGTAAATCAATATGGTTAAGATTGATATCTTAATGACATTTAGTCTTCCAATCCATGAACATGTAATATTCTTCAATTTATTTAGGTACTACTTTATTTCCTTTGACAATGTTGAAGTTTCTGTGTAAAAGTCCTTTACACCCTTAGTTAAGTTTATTCTTTGATTATTTGATTCTTTTAGCTGTTATTATAAGTCAACTTTTTTTCTTAATTCCATCCTCAGTTTGCCAATTATTAGCATACAAAATGCTACCGATTTTTGCATGTTGATCTTATATCTTCCCAGTTTACTGAACTTGTTCATCAGCTCCAGAAGCTTTGTTATATATTTTTCTTGACTATCTGCAAATAGCAAAATTGTTACTTCTTGCTTTCCAATTTGGATGCATTTTATATCTTTTTCTTGCCTAAGTGTTCAAGCACTTCTAATACAATCTTAAATAAGAACCAATAGAGTTGGCATCCTTTTCTTCTTCCAGGTCTTAGAGGGAAAGATTTTAGCATTTCACCGTTGAGTTTGCTCTTAGCAGTGGGATTTTCATATATATCCTTTATCATGTTCAGGGAGTTTCCTTCTAGTCATACCTTTTGAAGTGTTTTTAATCAAGAAAAGATGCTGTATCTTGTCAAATGATTTTTTGCATCCATAAGGATGGTCATGCAATTATTTTCTTTCGAGCTATTAATGTGATATATTAGATTGAATCATTTTCTTATGGCGAACCAACTTTTCATACCTGGTAAAAAGTCCACCTGATGATGTTGTATAAGTCATTTTATAGTGTTTTTTAATACTATTAGCAAGATTCATTGAGTATTTTTGCATCTCAGTTCCTTAAAGAGATTTGTCTGTTGTTTTCATTACTTGTGAGGAGGTCCTTATGTGGCTTTGGTATTAAGGTGATGTCATCATTGAATGAGTTAGGCAACATTCCCAGCACTTCTAATTTTTAGAGGAATTTAAGAAAGATTGCTGTTAGTTTTTCCAAAATGACTGGTAGAATTCACCCTTGAAACCCTCTGGTCATATGCTTTTCATTTTTGGAGATATTTAATGACTAATTCAATCTCACTACTTGTTATTGTTCTGCTGAGTTCTTCTATTTCTTCTTTTTTTAGATTTCTTTACTTTAAATTTTATTTCTCTCCCCTTCCCCCCCCCACCCAATTGTCTGCTTTCTGTATCCTTCTACAGTGTATTCTTCTGTGACTGCTTCTATCCTTATCAGTTGCACCGGGAATCTGTGTTTCTTTTTGTTGCGTCATCTTGTGCCAGCACTCCATGTGTGAAGCATCATTCTTGGGCAGGTTGCACTTTCTTTCAAGTTGGGCGGCTCTCCTTATGGGGCATACGCCTTGCATGTGGGGCTCCCCTATGCAGGGGACACCCCTGTGTGGCATGGCACTCCTTGCATGCATCAGCACTGTACATGGACCAGTTCCACACAGGTCAATGAGGCCCAGGGTTTGAACCACAGACCTCCCATGTGGTAGGGGGACACCATACCCATTGGGCCAAGTCTGCTTCCCTTTTTCTTCTTTTGTCAATGTAGGTTGCTTGTGTGTTCCTAGAAACTTTCCCATTTCATCCAAGTTATCCCTCTTGCTGTTATACAACTTTAAAAATATCCTCATATTATTTATTTAAGTGGAATAAATGTGATATCCGCTCTATTTTATTTATTTGCATTTTTCTCATTTTTGTTAATCTAGCTGAGGATTGTCAATTCTATTAATTCTCTCAAAAAACAACGTTTGATTTTTTAAAAATTTTCTAGTGTTTTTATTCTCAGTTTCTTTTAGTTCTGCTCTAAACTTTATTTTTTCTTTCTGCTTGCATTGGGATTCATTCATTGTTGTTCTAGTTCCCCCAAATATGGACTAATGTCTTTAATTTTAGCTTTTACTTCTTTTTAAAGGAAAATATTTAAGGTTATACATGCTCCTCTCAGCATTGTTTTATCTGCATCCCATTAGTTTTGATATGTTGTAATCTCATTTTCATTCATTTCAAGGAAGTTACTGTTTTTTTTTCAATTTCTTCCTTGACCCACTGATTGTTCAAAATATATTGTTTCCATAATGTAAACCATTGACACTGGTTAGTAGCAACGCTTCAACATGTATACATTAATTGTACCTAAGAGGGACAGTGTTGGATATATGGGAATCATCTGGACTCTCTATGTGACTTTTCTTTATCCCAAAGCTTTTCTGAATATAAAATGAAAAAACTCAGACATTGGGGGAATATATGGAAGAAAATGTCACTGCACATAAAAGATAGCAGATCATACAGTGCTGAAAGACACAAAGACTCAAAAAGTTTTTATTTCATATTTTTCTTTTGGAATTGTTTATTTTTTAAATTATCATGTCATTTCCTTATAAATATTATTTGGTTATTTTGTTGGCTTCATTTTTGGAGAGATTTTGGATTACAGATGGTTCACAGCAGTAGTGGGTGAGGACAAATGGTGCAGGGTATTAGTGATGGGGGAAATCATAGAAAGAAATTCACCTAGAGCATGTCTATAATGCATATGATTATGTACAAGATTTCATGGGTCATTGCTTCAGTGGGTGGAGATATATACAATAACCAAGAGAATATTGAATTTCCATTTGGGAGGTTGTACTACATTCTCTAATAGGACAGCAAGAATCCCCCCAGTGCAAGGGCAGTGCCTAGTGAAGAAGACTGACCCTTATCCCAGGCCTCTAACATTTATAGTTATGTTCATGTATATTTTCCTGTAAAATTGAAACTAGCCTAGTATTATATTCTGCGCAATAGTTTCCACCTGAAAGACTCCTAGTTGCTCAAACGTGGCCTCTCTCTAAGCCAAAGTCAGCATATAAATGCACTACCTTCAATCCAATATGGGGCATGACTTCTGGGATGAGCCTCTGTGACATTAAGGGATTGTTACCAAACACCACCTAGCAATGCAACTGGAAAAATACCTTGACCAAAAGGAGAAAATGGTAAATACAAATGAGTTTTTATGTCTAAGAGATTTCAGAATGAGTCACATTGTTATTCCAGAGGTTACATTATGTAACTCTCAGCAGGATCTCTTTGACTGCTCAAATAATGGGCCTCTTTGGGCTCAATTCAAATGTGGCCAATCTCGAAGCCAAACTCAGCATGTAAATGCCATGCCTTCCCCCCATTGTGGGACATGACACCCGGGGATGAGCCTCCCTGGCACCGAGGGATCACTACCAAGTACCAGCTGATGATGTAACTAGAAAACGACCTTGAATTAAAAGTTCAATGCGGACCAGCAGGATATCCCCGTCTACATATAACAACAGGGGTTAAAAATGCTGTTTGACCTAAAGTAAGGGGGAAATGGAAAGGACAAATAAGTTCATATGGATATGAGTCTCTAAAAAAGTGTCTGGAGGTTGTCAGAAGGATTGCCCTTATGCACACCTGAGCAGAGTCTCAGAGACAGATAAAGTATATACAAGCCCAGGTATTGGTCCTTCTGAGGGCTAAAAGGATCCACAGGTAATATGGTCATGGCAGATGGGGCTCACTGCCATGTCAATTGGCCCTTCTTTGGAGCTGGTGTTTCTGCGTGATGGAGCTGGACTCAGATGGGATCTCTTTTCACAAGCCTTTCATGCTACTTTACTGGAATTGTAGTTGGTGCTGGGGTTTAAGATATATCTAGGGGATCTGAATCCCTGGACTGACAATATGATAGCAAGGCCCTGAGCCTCAACAGATTTCAGCTCCTACACTCTGATTTATTGGACTTACCCCACTCAGCTAACATGGATCTGAAGAATGTCAACCACCACACCATGGAGCCTAGAGTGCCTACAAGTGAAAGCAGGAGGATTGCATCAGTATCCATGTGGAATCTACGCCCCCTCTTGACATAGATGTGGAATGGACACAAGCAAACCAAGGTCCACAGGAAGGAGGAATACAGTAAGGATCAGAGTGGACTTAATGATATTCTTTTCATGAACTATTGTGGTTAATAATCGAGAAAATGTGGCATTGATGTGGAAAAAATAGGCATGGTGGCTGCTGGGTGCGGGGAATGGGAGGAAGAGATGAGATGTGGAGGCATTTTCGGACTTAGAGTTGTCCTGGGCGGTGCTGCAGGGACAATTGCCGGACATTGTATGTCCTCCCATGGCCCACTGGATGGAACGTGGGAGAGTGTGGGCTATGGTGTGGACCACTGGCCATGGGGTTCAGCGATGCCCAGAGATGTACTCACCAGATGCAATGGATGTGTCATGATGATGGGGGAGAGTGTTACTGTGGGGGGATTTGTGGGGTGGGAGTGGTGGGGGTGAATGGGGACCTCATATTTTTTGAATGTAATATTTTTTTAAAAAATGAATAAATTGTGTAGAATTTGGAAAAAAAGAAAAGAAACTATAAGAAGGAAAGACAGCTCGATAATTAGGCACCCTGTCAATGGGCCTTCCTTTGAAATTTATTCTCCCCGGTGTAAAAGAGTTAGATTCATTAAATATTATCTACATATATCTCTTCTGCCCCTTTAATTTGAATCTATAATTAGCACAAAATTTGATAAATGTATATCCCAGTGATCTCAATCTTTCATCAGCTCATGTGCCAATTGAGGTATGAATTTCAGCAGAGTTGCCACACCTACTTTCCTTTTCATTGGACTTACTCAGGAAAACTAAGAAAGAGATGATGATGGACAATGTACATCTCAAGGAACAGAGAGTGCCTGAAGACCCAAGCAAGAGTAATCCAAACTCTGCCTCATGGAATATAAGCATGTTCTTAATGAGGAGCAGAGTGGGCATCACCATCTCCAAATCCTCAAGATTGGGAAATGAACAATTGACTAAAGTAGACTCATTATTCTACAATAGACTTATAATTCGAGCAATGGAAGAACTCCTATCATTAATGTAAATGCAGTGGCTACCGTTTGAGGGATTGGAGAGTGAAGAATAGGTGTCATATGGGGACATTTTTGGGTCTTTGTATATGTTCGGCATGACATTGCAGTGATAGATACACACCAGTGTACATTTTGTCATAAACTACAAAATTGTGTGGGACATTGTGAAATATAATGTAAACTGTAGTTTTTGGTTAGTAGCATTGCTTTACTATAGGTTTATCAATTATAACAAATATACCACACTAATGAAGGATGTTATTAATGTGAGAAATTGTTGGAGAGGGAGGGAGTGCAGCACATGGGAATCCCTTATATTTTTCCATGTAATATTTATGTAATCTAAAACTTCTTTAAAAATAAAAAAAAAATTTAAAAAGAGATCATATTGTTTAACTTCCATGTAATTTTTGCTTTTTCTGGGGCTTTGCTGCTAATTCACTTCCAGTTTCATACCATTGTGGTCAGATAAATTACTTTATATAATTTCAATCTTTCCAAATTGATTGTATTTTTTCTTTGACCTAGAATGTGGTTTATCCTGGAGAATGATCCATATGCACTTGAGAAGAATGTATATCCAGCTTTATTTTTGTGTAATATTCTGTATATGTATATTAGGTCTAGTTCCTCCAATCTATTATTCAATGTCCCTGTTTATTAATCACCTGTGGATATATTCTATCTAATGGTGTAAATGGTGTATTCAAATCTCCTTCTATGATTGTAGAAGCATCTATTTCTCCCCTTTGTTTTGCCTTTGTTGGTCTCATGTATTTTGAAGCACCCTGGTTAGGATCATAAATATTTATGATTGATCTTTTTTCTTGATAGCATTCTCCTTTTATTAATATATAGTGTCCTTCTTTGTGACTTACAATAGTTTTGCATTTAAAGCTCATTTTGTCCAATCTTAATATAGCTACTCCCACCTTTTATTTGGTTATTATTTGTGTGTAAAATTGTTTTCCAAATTTTCACTTGCAACCTCCTTGTGCCACTGGGTCTAAGGTAAGTCTCTTGTAGATAGAGCTTACCCACTCTGTAAATCTGCATCTTCTGATTGGGGAATTTTATTTATTAATATTCAATGTTATTACTGTGATGGTCATACATACATTAGCAAATTTTCCTCAATTTTATATATATCATATTTTTATTTTATTTCAATTTATAACCTTTTTGTTCAACTCTTATTGATAATATTCCTTTGTACACTCTCCTCAAACCCTCCCTCTCTCCTGGATTTTTCCTTGCAATCTGCAGATTTCTCTTAATAGTTCTTGAAGGGTATCACTCTTATTGATATTATCCCTCAATTTCCATTTATATGTGAATATTTTTAACTCTCCCTCAAGTTGAATGCCAGCTTTGCTAGATATAAAATTATTGGTTGGAATGTTTTTTTTAGCACCTTAGCTATGTATTACTCCTGTCTTATCCCCTTGATGGTTTCTAATGAGAAATCAGCACTTAATCGTATTACGTTTCACTTTTATGCGATGGAACTCTTCTCTCTTGATAGTTTCAGAATTCTCCATTTGTCTTAAGCATTTGACAATATGTTAAGAATATGTCTCAAGGCAAGCCTATTCATATTTATACTGTTTGGCATGTACTGTGATTCCTGGTCATGTATATCCATGTTCCTCATAAGAGTTGGGAAATTTTAAGCCAATATTTCCTCCAAAAGTCTTCCTGCCCCCTTTCCCTTTCTTCTCCCTTTTTGATGTCTATTATATGTAATTTTGAGGATTTCATGTTTCCATTCAATTCCCTGAGGACCTCCTGAATTTTCTTCTATTATTTTCTGTCTGTTTTGTTATCAGTGCAATTTCAGATATTCTATTTTCAACATCATGAATTCATTCCTCTGCCTGTTCAAATCTGTTGTTATGGGCTCCACCTTATTTTTACTTTCTTACATTACACCTTTCATCAACATCGGATCTGTTATCTTTTTATGTAGGATTACAATTTGTTTTATATGTTCCCCCAGTGTTTTCTTAATATCCTTTATCT
This sequence comes from Dasypus novemcinctus, assembly GCF_030445035.2. Taxonomy (NCBI): domain Eukaryota; kingdom Metazoa; phylum Chordata; class Mammalia; order Cingulata; family Dasypodidae; genus Dasypus; species Dasypus novemcinctus. The sequence continues at coordinate 103,997,615 of NC_080704.1, read as the reverse complement.
CTTCCTTCAATTCATTAAACTGATTCATATTTGTTTGGATATCCTTGATTCATTGTTCCATGTTCTTCATCTCCTCCTGTTTTTTACTTTTTTCATTATAATGGGCCACATTTTCCCATTTCTTATATGGTTTAAAATTTTCCTGGTGTCTAGGCATCTGTTTAACTTGATGCACTTATTTAGTTGGTTAACTTATTTTTCTACTCTCAGGTTTATTTCATTTTATTTTGAGTTAAATGTCCTCTTTGATAAGGAGCTTCACTTATTCTATTAATCCAAATTCCTCCAAAAAATACTAAATCCATTAAAAATGGAAAGAAAGAAGAGGAAATTAGATTTTTAAAAATGGCCATGTAACAACTGGGCCTGCATTCTCAGTAAAGTTGCAAAACCTACTCTCCAATTCACTGGACTTACCCAGGTCAGCTAACAGGATGGTGAAGATAGTCAACCAAAACACTAGGGAACCGAGAGTTTCTACAACTGCAAGCAGGAGAATTGCATCCTTGAACCATGTATCTAAGCCCTTCTCAATTTAGAGGTGGAGTGGACATCACCATCCCAGGGTCCACAAGATGGAGGAATAAAATATGGATTAGAGTCGACTTACTGGTGTTCTACTATAGAATTGTTGTGACTCTAGCAATGGTTGAAATTATATCATTGACTTGGAGTTACTTCATACCAGTAACATGCATAGCTTTTAATGATTTGTTTTGAATGCCATATAGATAAAATAGTGTGATCCAAATCAATGGGGTAATTTCAGAATTTTAGAGTCTAAATCCTTTTCTAAAGTAATAATTGCACTTTCACTAAATGACATATCTAATTTTGACTTGCAATCACTTAGGGAATATCTGAACTTTCAGTTTTTAACCCAGCAATGACCAAGTTATTATTAGTTATATGTTTAACTCTTGGTAATGTTGGGTCTCCCATTTATTATTATTTTTTGGTATACCTAAATGTTTAGTGCAGTGGCACTGTGTTGAGGTGTGGTAAGTGATATGCTGGTCATAATAGAACCTTGAGTATCTCCAAGAAACATTGTTTCCTCATTGTTCTATAGTTGGCCATGTGTTGTGTATAATGATCAAATTTGTTAAACCATTGATGACCCTTTTGACAGATATTTCATTTTGACGTTTTATTAAATACTTTTAAAAAAATTATTTGTTGACAAAATAGGAATTGTAGCTCTTTAGATCTTGATATTTCTTACTCTCCTTCCTTCATCTTTGATCAATATATTCATTTTCCAAAAACAAAATACGTTACCAAGGGTTGGGAAATGGAAAAATGTATATTTTCCTGGGGAGGTTATGAAGAAGAGGAGTCTATTATCAATGCTTAAGTGTTTTTAGTCAAGGCTTTTAAGTCTGTTTCAATGAAAGGTTTCCTTTCTCTTTGGAGGTTTCAGCTTCTGTGTCAAACTTAAAAGCCATTCTACATTTTTCTTTTTTGCATTTTCATAAATTTGTATATTAGCACACATTCTACTAAATTTTCTCCCATCCTCTTTTGGTTGATATTCTAAGATATTTCAATATAAAAGTGGGGAAAATTAATGCACTAAATATCACTCAAAGTCAAATAATGTGTCAAGATTTAGGGAGACAAATTTGCAGCAGAAGTCATCTGGTATAAAATATAGGTAAATTAGCATTCTTGTACATCCTTAGTGTTTCCTTCCATACTCCTTCCAGTGGATAATGAGCGCCTCCTAGTATTGTCAGAAATCTCAAATAGGATGCATTTCTTATATAAAGAAATAATATAAAAAGAAACAAAAATTTCTGAACTCAGTAATGTTGACAAACACCTGCCAGTTACTAGATTTAAACAGGTTTGTGAAGCAATGTGATTATAATATATTAAAGTGACATTATTTTAGATATAACCTGAAAATCATTTTTTCTGCAGGTATGCTGCATCTCTCTACCTACAGAACAGTCACAAGAGTCCAAATACATAACATACATATTACTGCACAATACCAATATTTCCTTGTAAAAGATTGATTTCCAGCTTTGGGGATTTTGTTCATAATGCTAAACAGTCTATATGTTTTGAAAGATGCTAATGCTAAGTATACATGTTAATTCAGCAAAATTAAGCAAAACTATGAATTTACGTTGAGATGGGTAGATTTTCCAGGCCAATCCTATTTAAAGAACAACACTGAAGTGCGTAATGGGGTTTAGCCAATGTATGACACACATCCAGAGGAAGATATGTATGAAAGGGAAATTTAATTAGAGGGTTGGAAGAGAAAGTAAACTGTTATTGAGTTTTGTTATTTCAATGTTCTTTCACTTTCTTTATTTTCTTATTTTATTTTGTAGATTAGCAACTCAGAGCTTTTAAAAGTTTGACTAAAACAATATTTATAGCTGAACTTTATTTTTTTATTTTTTATGTTTTTACATTTTTATTCTATTTTTTCCTTATTTTTAAAAATATTACATTAAAAAAATGAGGTCTCCATATACACCCCACACCACTCACTCCACTCCTCCCACATCAACAACATCTTTCATCATTGTGGGACATTCATTGCATTTGGTGAATATATTTTGGAGCACTGCTGCACCACATGGATAGTGGTTTACTTTGTGGTTTACACTCTCGCCCAGTCCACCCAGTGGGCCAAGGCAGGACATAAAATGTCCAGCATCTGTCCCTGAAGTACCACCCATGAAAACTCCAAGTCTTGAAAATGCCCCCACATCAAAACTCTTGTTCCCTCTGCCTATCCTCAGCAGCTACCATGGCCATTTCTCCACATCAATGCTACAATTTCTTCCATTACTAATCACAATAATTCCATAGTAGAATATCAGTAAGTCCACTCTAATCCATACTCTTCTTCCATCCTGTGGACCCTGGGATTGTTATGACCACTCCCCCTCTACATTGACAGTAGGCTTAGATTCCACTTGGATAATGGATGCAATTCTCCTGCTTGCAGTTGTAAGCACTCTTGGCTCCCTGGTATGGTGGTTGATCTTCTTCACCTCCCTGTTGCTGGCCAGGGTAAGACCAATAAACCAGACAGTAGGAGTTGTAAGTCTGCTGAGGCTCAGGGCCTGACTGTCACATGGAGAGCCCAGAGATTCAGGTCTCCTGAGTATACACCAAACCCAGCACTGGTACAAGTAACAGAAGAGGCAGGTGTAGAAAGGTCATATCTGAGTCTGGTAAAAGTTACAGAAGAGGCATGTGTACAAAGGTCATATCTGAGTCCAACTCCATCACATTCAGGAACACAAACTCCAAAGTATGGCCAACTGACATGGCACTGAACTCCAGAGGCATCTGCCATGACTGTAAAACCTGTGAGTCTCTGTAGGCTTCAAGGGAACCAGTACCTGAGCTTCTATATATTTTGGCTGTCTCTGGGACCCTTAAAGTTTGAATTTCTTCTTAAAGCAAAGCAAAATTTTAAAAAGTACACAGGGGAACTTCTGGGAAAAATGTTGGAGTCAAGGGCTTCAATACTACACTAAAACATGGATGGCTCTCATAGGGTTCAGTCTCTGACTAACAGCTGGTTTCAGAAAGGGACATAAAAATCCACAGCCCCAAGAACAGAGATGGGAAAGGATGATCATTGATCACGGTTTTTGATTAGGAAATTCAGACCGCTGGATTCTGGCTCTGAGGGCAGAGATTGTTTCAAAAGGTAAGGCACTGTCAAAAGGACATACATATAGAACAATGGAATTGAATTAAATGTTCAAAAATAAAACTTCACATGTATGGCTAGCTGACATTTGACAAGGTGGCAAAGACTATTCAACTGCCTTTCAACTATTCATTTTCTTCAGAAAATGGTATTGGAATAACTTCATATTGATTTGAAAGAAAAAAGAGGACCCCTACCTCACACCATATCCAAAAATAAACTCAAAATGGATCAAAGACCTAAATATAAGAGCTATAACATAGGAAAGCATCTTCAGCAACATGTGTTTGGCAATGGTTTCTTAGATTTTATACCTAGAACACAAGAAACAATAGAAAAAATAGATATATTGGACCTCATCAAAATAAATATAAAACACATATTTTTCCTCAAAAGACTTTATAGTGAAAGTAAAAAGAACACCTAAACAATGTGCAATGAATATATTTGGAAATCACATATCTGATAATGTTTTACTATCCTGTATACATAAAGAAATCTGTCAACCTAACAACAAAAGACAACAACCCAAGTAATAGGCCAAACATACAGATATTTGTCCAAAGAAATATATAAATTGCCAGAAAGCGAGAGGAGGCAGGGCAAGATGGCATCTAAGTGAGTTCACCTTATGGTCTCTCCAGCAAAGAGGTGACAGAGTGGGTTTGGAGTCTTGCTAGAGCGGGCTGTCTTGGGATCTTGCAGGGCAGAGAGTGTATGGACATCAAGTATGGACATCAATTTGGAGAGAAAGTCACAGAGGTGGTGCTTCCTAAGGGTAGAAATGTGGGTTACAAGTACAGAGGTTGGAAGCAGTGGGCTGGCGGGACCCTACCCCTGGGGCTGGCAACCATGGTGTTCCCTGAGAACTGTTGATTGTGTGGCAGTGTTCCTGGGATGCATCATCCCCATGCATGGTCCCAAGGTCCATGTCCCCTGAGTCAGCACAGGCCGTGTTCCATGGATCTACATACCCTGGGTCTGCAGTGTCCCGGACTTCCCTTCCCCAAGTCCAGCACTGCCGAAGGTCTAGGATTGCCCTAGCCCTCTTGTTTTGGACTGATTCCAAAGGTGGGAGGGAATTTGGGGGGATGCGGCAGGGGGGGGCTGGTTAATACAGTTTCTATTTACCTGTGTTTACCCCCTATTTTTCTTTCTTTCTTTTTTTTCTGCTTGGAGGACCATTCCAGAAGGCTTGTGTAGAGGCTGGGAAGAAAGGACTGGCAAATCTGCTGAGACAGGCATATTCACCTAAATAACCTGTGATCAGAAACTTGGTCTGGGAGAAGGTGGAGTCAGAAATTCAACTAGCCCTCTCCTAGTATACCTAAAGGAGAGGGAGGGTAGGAGGTGCTTTCCAAGCTTCCAATAGCATACTTGGGGTTCCTGGTGAGGCGTGGGTACTCTATCTGGATTAAGAGTCATTGTTTTCTGTGCAGAGCTGGTTCAACAAGTACCCAGTTGAATCTCCTACCGGACCTCTCAGGCAGCTATCCTGGTGCTCTGGGGGAGACAAAAGTGAGAAAGGGAGAAAGAGGGAATGTCATATCCCTAAAAGTTTGGTTAACTGTAAAGAGGATTCTTTGCTTGAAACTTTGTCTAGTATTTGTTAGTTTGTGTTCTTGTTTTTCCTTCCTCCTTATTCCCCCAAGGCACTTTTTTCTGTCTTTTTTCTTTTCTCTCTTTTTCTTGTTTGCTTTCCCCCTCCTGTTTGTTGCCCTTTTCCCCTTTTCTTTCTTTCTCTTCTTTTTTTATTGTATTATATTACTTGCTGCAGGGAGTGCTTCAAATTGCTGTATGCCTGCATCCTCCATTTCCTCTATTCTGTGTGTATTGATTTTGGCCTGCAACACTATCTCCCCTTTCTTCTAAATCTGTCTATCCTCCATCATTGATTGTTTCTCTTACATTACACCTCACTAGGTATGTCTCCCTATTTTTCTGACATTTTATTTCTAATACCTTTGTTCTGTTTTCTGTCTTATATTCACTCTTTATGTTATTGTCTTTCTTTTTCTTTTCCTTCTCTCCTGAACACGCTGGCCTTTTAATGTAGACTATATTCCTGCCCATATTCAGTTTGCTGTCTCATTATATGTACTTTAATATTCTTACTCTTATAACTGTACAGAGCTACATGAGTCAAATATCCATTCTCCTAGATCTCATTTGATTCCTCTGTTAATATTTACTATTAATACTACTACTACTCATTTTTTTTCTTACTCCTTTTGCTTTCTCTGGCCCAAATATTTTCCTTCAATTGAACTTAGGCAACTAGGAAATAGGAAAAAAAGAACAACGTGACAAAGAAAAGACTTATCATGCATGCAACAATGACAACTAATTAAACCCCAAACTAGAAAAAGAAGCTAAGCAACTGATTAAAACTGTCAAAAAAAAAATGACCAGACAACAACAAAAAATTACAAACCACACAAATAATCAGGGAAACATACCCCAATCCTATGAATAAACTAAAAATCAGGAAAAGGAGTAGAGCATCAAACAAGTAACTAAAGCTCTCAAAACATATATTAGGGACAAATTTGATGAAGTGAAGGAAGAGATTAGGAATACGAAGAAAACACTTGAAGAGAATACAGAAGAAATTTCAATCATACACAGAAAGATAAGAGATATGATGGTGATAAAGAGCACAATTCAAGAAATTGAAAATACATTTTCTGCAAATAATAGCAGACTCAAAGAGGTAGAGGAGAGTTTTAGTGAGGTGGAAAACAGTACATCTGAATTAAAACAGATACAGAATTGATTGATAAAACGATAGAAAAAATGCAGCACATATTTAGGGACCTGAATGACAATGCAAAACACACAAACATATTCATTATAGGCATCCCAGAAGGAGAAGAGAAGGGAAAAGGGACAGAAAGGATGTTGGAGGAAATAATGGCTGAAAACTTTCCCAAGCTTATTGAGGGAGATGTATGTCCATGTCCAGGAAGTACAACATACCCCAAACAGCATAAATCCCAAAAGAGCTACCCCAAGACATATACTTGTTAAATTTCCAATGCTCAAGATGAGAAAATTCTAAAAGAAGCAAGAGAAAAGAGAACCATCACATACAAAGGAGGCTCCATAAGATTAAGTGCTGATTTCTCATCTGAAACCATGGAGGAAAGAAGGCAGTGGTCTGACATAGTCAAGGGACTAAAAGAAAAAAAACAATCAAGAATACTCAGTCCCACAAAGTTAGCATTCAAAAATGATGGAGAGTTCAAAATATTCACAGATAAACAGAAACTAAGACAGTATGCCAACATGAATCCTGGCCTTCAAGAAATAATAAAGGGAGTTCTGCAGGAAGAAAGAAAAAAAAACAAGATAGACAGAGTTGGATGAGAGTGTAAGAGCAACTAAAAATACAAAAATAGAAAAAGAAAATCAAATAAAATATGACAAACATGAATCCAAAGAAAATATGGCTAATATAAGTAATTCCTTGAAACTAATAACACTGAATGTCAAGGGACTAAACTCACCTGTCAAGAGACTCAGACTGGAAGATTGTATAAGGAAATATGATGCATCAACATGCTGTCTGCAAGAAATATATCTTAGACCCAGGGATTTAAGGAGGTTGAAAGTGAATGGCTGGAAACCAATCTTACAAGCAAACAATACCAAAAAGGGACAGGAGTAGCTGTAGTAATATCAGAAATAATAGACTTTCATGCAAAACAATTGTGGAAGACAAAGATGGACCCTAAACATTAGTGAATGGGATAATCTTTCAAGAAGAAAGAACAATTAAAAACATTTATGCTCGCAACAATTGTGCCTCCAAATAGGTGATGTAAACACTGGATGTAAAACTAAGTGAAGGAATAGATGCCTCTACAGTTATAGTGGTGGACATTAGTACAACACTATCAAATTTGGACAGAACATCTCAAGAGAGAATTAATAAAAATGCAATGACTTTGAACAATACATTAGAGGAGTTGGACCTAATAAACATAAGAAGAACATTGCATCCATATACAGCAGGATATCCATTCCTCTCAAGTACACATGGATCATTCTCCAACATAGACCACACGTAGGGCACAGAGAAAGTCTCATTGAATTCAGAACGATTGAAATCATACAAAATAATTTCTCTGACCACAGTGGAATGAAGCTTGAAATCTGCAAGGTCCAGAGACCCAGAGTTGGCAACAAGGTTTGGAAGAGAAAAACACACTCATAGAAAACCAGTGGGACAAGGAGGAAATCTTAAAAGAAATTAATAACTACCTTGAAACTAAAATTATTACACAACACATCCAAACTTATGGGATACAGCAAAAACAGTCCTTAGAGGGAAATTTATAGCCATAATTTAATACATCAATAAAAGAAGAAAGAGCTAAAATTGAAGAACTAACTGCACACTTGGAGGAAGAGGGGTGAGGGGGGTGGAGGGTAGATGGGGATCTCATAATTTTTTAATGTAATAATAAAAAAAAAAGGAAAAGACACAAACAAGCCATAAAGGAAGAAGAAAGAAATAAAAAACAAAGATCAGAGCAGAAATCAAAGAAATAGGAAATAAGAAAGCATTTGAAAAAATAAAACCAAAGCTGGTTCTTTGAGAATTCAATAAAATTGACAAACCCTTAACTAGAATAACAAAGAAAAAAAGAGAGGAGTTGCAAATACAAAAATTAAGAAATGAGAAAGGAGATATCAGCACTGACAACATGGAATTAAAGACTATCAGATGAGCATATTTTGAAAAATTATTTTCCAACAAAAATGACAATTTAGAGGAAATGGACAATTTCCTAGAAACACATACATAGCCTACATTGACAAAAGAGGAAATTGATGATCTCAAGAAACCAATCACAAGTAAAGAGATAGAATCAGTCATTAAAAACCTCGCAACTAGGAAGAGCCCTGGGCCAGATGGCTTCACAGGTGAATTTGACAAAACATTCGGAAAGAACTAACAAAAACTTGTTTAAACTATTACAAAAAATCAAAAAAGAAAGAACATTGCTTAATTCATTCTATATTGCCTACATTACTCTAGTATCGAAGCTAAACAAAGACAACACAAGAATGGAAAAATACAGACCAATCTTTCGAATGAACCTAGACGTGAAAATCTTCAACAAAATTCTTGCTAATGGTATTCAACAGCACATCCAATGAATTTCACACCATGACCAAGTGGAATTCATTCCTGTATGCTAGGATGTTTCAACATAAGAACATCAATTAATGTAATAAACCATATAAAGAGATTGAAGGAAAATAATCACATGATCATATCTATAGATGCAGAAAAAGCATTTGATAAAATACAGCACCCTTCCTTTACAAAACACTGCAAACGATCAGAATAGAAGGAAACTTTCCGAATATGATAAAGAGTATATATGAGAAAACCACAGCTAATATCATTTTCAATGGTGAAATCTAAAATCTTTCCCTCTAAGATCAGGAAAAAAGACAAGGATGACCATCACCACCCCTTTTATTTAACATAGATTAAAAGTACCTGCTCGAGCACTGAGACAATAATCAGATATAAAAGTCCTCCAAATTGGAAAAGAAGGAATCAAAATTTCACTATTTGCAGATGATATGATCCTATACATACAAAACCATGAGAAGTCTACAATAAAGTTTCTAGAACTTATAAATGAGTTCAGTAAAGGTGCATGTTACAAGACAAATGCATAAAAATCAGTAGCATTTCTATATACCAATAATGAGCAATCTAAGGAGGAAATCAGGAATCAAATGCCATTTAATATAGTAAATTTAAAAAATCAAATACTTAGGAATAAATTTAACTAAAATGTTACAGACTTCGACACAGAAAACTAGAAAACCATTTTCAAGGAAATCAGAGAAGATCTAAATAAATGGAAGAATATTCCCTGTTCATGGACAGGAAGACTAAATATTATTAAGATGGCTATCCTACCAAAACTGATCTGCAGATTCAATGTAATGTCAATAAATATCAACACAGCATTCTTTAATGAACTAGACAAACTATGAAATTTATTTGGAAAGGAAAGAGGCCCTGAATAGCCAAAGACATATTGAAAGAGAAAAATGAAATTGGAGGAATCACACTACCTGGCTTCAAAACATACTACAAATCTGAAGTAGTGAAAAGAGCATAGTACTGGCACAATGATAGACACACTGACCAATGGAACTGAATTGAGAGATCTGATATAGATCCTCATATGTACAGCCATATGTTATTTGACAAGGCCACCAAATCCTCTCAACTGGGAGAGAATGTCCTCTTCAACAAATGGTGCCTGGAGAACTGGATATCCATATGTAAATGAATGAAAGAGGATTACCAACTCACACCTTATAGAAAAATCAACTCAAGATGGATCAAAGACTTAAATATAAGAGCCAAGACCATAAAGACCTTGGAAAGCAAAGTAGGGAAGCATCTACAGGACTTTTAATAGGAAATAGCTTAATGAACTTCACACCAAAAGCACGATCAGCAAAAGGACAAGTAGATAAATGGGACTTCCTCAAAATTAAAGCCTTCTGCACCTCAAAGAAGTGTGTCAAGGAAATGAAAAGAGAGCCTACACAATGGGAGAAAATATTTGATAACCATATATCTGATAGGAGACTTATAACCTGCATATATAAAGAGCTATATCCTGAAAATAAAAAGACAACCCATTTAAAATATGGGAAAAAGATTTAAACAGACAGTTCTCTAAAGAAGAAATACAAATGGCTAAAAAGCACGTGAAAAAAAAAATGCTCCAATCTCTAGCTATTAGGGAAATGCAAATAAAAACTACAATGAGATACCATCTTACTTCCATAACAGAGGCAACTATAAAAAAAAAAAACAGAAGACTACAAATGCTGAAGAGGATGTGGAGGAAGGGGAATACTCTCCCACTGCTGGTGGGAATGCAGAAGTATCCAGCCATTCTGGAGGACAGTTTGGTGGTTTCTCCAAAAACTAGCTATAGATTTGCCAAATGACCCAGCACTTTCACTGCTGGGTATGTACCCAGTAGAATGGAAAACAAAAGGAAATATGCACACCAATGTTCATAGCAGCACTATTCACTATTGCCAAAATTTGGAATTAACCAAAATGCCCATCAAGAGTTCAAAAGATAAATAAAATGAGGTATATGCATGCAATGGAATGCTACTCAGCTTTAAGAACAAATACATTACAAACACATGTGATAACCTAGATTAATCTTGAGAACTTTATGTTGAGTGAAGAAACCCAGGCATTGAAGGACAAATACTACATGGCCAGTCTTTTACAAAGTAAGTAAAAGAAGCCATCTTTGAGAGCTAGAGACTGGATGATAAACTTAAAATAAGTTGGGGGTAGAGGAATGTTGAGAGCTGACACCTATATGGGTGAAATCTATGATAAGCTGGAGGTACGTATTTGTACATGGAAGGGATAAAGTGGGGTCATGGGGATACCTTTGTGTTAGGCTTTATGGGCTTTATGGGGGCTAAGGATGGAAGATGGGTCAAATGCCCCAAGAAATTGGGGGGAGTGTGGGAGGAACATTGGAACATAGGAAATTTTCAGGAATGTGGTTGAAACTATAATTTTGAGAAAACATTTTAGAAAATATCGTAAGGAAGGTTACCTGCTTAAGATACTTAAGGGGGGGCATCTGACACATGGCAAGCATGAAGGGAGTGTGTGAGTGCTCATTTTGTCACAGTGGGTTATATCATTGAGCGGAGACGCATAAAATGAGAGTGAAGTTATACCCACATTCTGGGGAGGACTGATGAACTCAAACAGAGGGAATTTTAGCTCTCAAGAGAATTGGTGGTTCTGAATGGTTCAGAACAGTCAATTATATCAAGTCCTTAACATTGTTGCAAGTGTCTCTGAATATGATCCTTCAAGTAATGAAGATTAATTGTCATGGTGGGCCCTGAGGGAGGGAAGTGGTGTTGAATAGAAGGAATCATTGTAACTGTGGGACAATAGAATTGTTCCACAATATCACACAATGATGGATACAAGACATATTAAATTACACAAAAAATGTATAAATTCTGTAAGCTAAAATGCAAACCATAATGTAAAACATAAGATTTTAGAAAATTGTATAGTCTAAATTTTTAAAAATTTAGAAAATCTTATAGTCGAAAATATAAACCATAGTGTAACCTCAAATGGAACCATGTTTGAAAGTTATTGTTTCAATATCTGTACATCAGCTGCAGCAAATATAATATGAACATTTAAAAAGATCATTGCTGGGGAAGGGACACAGGGTTTGATGTCGGATATGTGAGAGTACCATATATTGTCTGTGAATTACTGTGTTCTAAAACTTATGTGAATTTAAACTTAATAGTTTGAAAAAAAAAAAAGAAAGGTTGTAGACACTGATGAAGAAATGAAAGAAATTGCCTTGCCATTGTACATGCAGGACAACACCTATTGCAGTGATGAAAGGCAAACTGTCAAAAAAAAAAAAGATTTTCATTTTTTCATTTGTTGATACACCAATTAATTTTTTCCTTTAATTTTTCTAAATTACTATGTAATCTATATCTAAAATTTAAACCCATAACTATATACTATTTTACTATTAATGGAACTTGGCAACATATTAGACTTCCTTTTCAAAGAAGTTTTGTACTACAGAGAGTTTGAACTATGGCAGGAAGGAACACTCTTGTGGGGTGTTATTGATAGAGGACATATGTTTGGAAGGGAGTTCTCCAGTGCATGTATAGAGGGTACATAAAAAATTTTGGATATTTTCATAGTCCTTTCAGTTTAAAACCACAACTGAGAGAGTACTGAGTTCCTAGCCAGGGGGGCTCTCTCACATTCCCCAATAGAACAGCAACAACCCCCAAGTGTAAGGGCAAAGAAAAATAAAGAAAAATTGTCCAACAATGAGCCCTTGATACTGACAGCTCCTATTATGAGCCTGTGTGCCTGAAATGTGAACTAGGCCAAAAGCTGCATTGTGTCTAAGAGTTACCTCCTGAGAGCCTCCATGTTGCTCAAATGTGGCCACTCTCTAAGCCAAACTCAGTATAGAAATGCATTACCTTCCCCCCAGCTTGGGACATGACTTCTGGGAGTGAACCTCCCTGGCACTGAGGGATTACTCCCTAGCACCAGCTGATTATGTAACTTGAAAATGACCTTGAATAAAAGGGTCAACTCAGACCAGCAGAATATGTCAGCCTACATAGAATATCAGGTTTTAAAAACTGCTTTTTGACTGACCTTGAGTAAAAGTGGGAAATGGAAAGGGCAAATGTGTTTATATGGCTATGAGTCTCCAAAAAGATTTAGGCAGTCATCAGAGTGGTTCCGCTTATGCATGCTTCAGCAGGGGACTGGAGACAGCCAAAGTAGATAGAAACACAGGTACTGGTTTTCCAGAGGGCTACAGAGACTCATAGGTTCTATAGTCATGGCAGATGGCTCTGCAGTTCAGGGCCATATCAGTTGACCATAATTTGAAATTTGTGTTCCTGAATGCGATGGAGTTGGACTCAGATATGACCTTTACACACGTGCCTCTTCTGTTACTTTTACCAGACCTGTAGTTGGTATTTGGGTTGGTGCATACTCCGGAGACGTGAATCTCTGGACTGTCTATGTGACACCCAGACCCTGAGCCTCAGTGGACTTGCAACTCCTACCTTCTGGTTTATTGGACTTACCCAGCAACGGGGAGGTGAAGAAGATCAACCACCACACCAGGGAGCCAAGAGTCCTTACAAGTGCCAGCAGGAGAATTGCCTCCATCATCCATGTGGAACCGACTTGAGCATCCCATGCTTCACAGGATGGAGGAGTAGAGTATAAATTAGAGTGGACTTAGTGGTGTTCTGGTGGGAAATTATTGTGATTAGTGAGGGAAGAAATTATAATATTCATGTGGAGAAACTGGTCATGGTAGCTGCTGATGGTAGGGAGAGAGAAGAAGAGATATGATGTAGGCACATTTTCAGGATTTGGAGTTGTCCTGGGTGGTGCTGCAGGGACAGATGCTGTACACTGTGTGTCCTGCCATGACCCAAGGGAAGGAAATTTTGAGAATGTAGACTACAATGTAGACCACCGTCTATTTGGTGCAGTGGTGCTCCACAATGTGCTCACAAGTTGCAATGAATGTGACATGATGATGGAATATGTTGTTGATGTGAGTGGAGTATGGGGAGTGGACAGTATATGGTGACCTCATTTTTTTTAATGTAACATTTCAAAGAAAATAAAGAAGGAAACAAAAATTGCCAGAGAGCACATGAAGATCAATAGGCATCAAAGAAATGCAAATATAAATAACAATGTCATGCCATTTCACTCCCAATAGAATGACTCATATTTAAAAATAAAGAAAGAGCAAATATTGCAGAGGATGCTGAGAAATGGAAACACTCATAAATTGCTGTTGGCAAGGTAAAAATTTGCAGCTGCTATGGAAGAATGACAGTTCCACAGAAAGCTAATTGGAAAACTTCCATATGACTGGCAATCCAACTCCTAGTCATATATCCAAAAGAATTGAAAGCAGGGGATCCAAAAGATATTTGCACACAAATTTTCATGGCAGCATTGTGCACATTTGCCAGAAATGGAATAAAAACATCCATCAATAGAAGAGTGAATAAATGAAATGTATTACATTTATACAATGACATATTATTCAGTTATAAAAAGGAATGAAGTCCTCTTATACGCACCGACATGGATGAACCCTGTAGACATCATGGTGAGTGAAATAAACCAGAAACAAAATTACAATGTTTGAATTCACTGATTTGTAACCATAAAAAAATGCAAACTCTTAGAGTCAGTATGTAGAATAAAGGTTACCAGGGAATGCGATAGATAAAAGGATTAGGAAGTTATGGCATAAAATGTAAAGATTTTCTATTTGGAATGATTGGAATCTTTTGGTAATGGATGGTGGTAATTTTAGCATAACACTGTGAATACAAATAACAGCACTGGAATATATATCTGAATCTGATTAAAAGAGTAAATATTAGACTGTGTATATGTAATAGAATAATTTTTAAAAATCCATGAAACTGCACTACACAGTGAACTCTACATTAAACCATGGATCTTAATTAATAATATGATTATAAAATTGTGCTGTCATCAGTTGTAACAATGTTTCACACCATTGCATAATGTTGTTGGTTGGTTGTATTCTGAGATTCCTGTGTTTTGCACATGATAGTTGTGTAAACCTATAACCTTTCTACTACAGGAACAAAATAACAAGGATTAAGTTATTTTTTAAAGCTTGCAATTTAGTGACTTCTTTAGGTGGTTATGCTAGGGTCAGTGTTCAGTAATATCCAGTAATCTGAATTTCCTAGTTTAAATACACAAATTAGAAGACATATATGGAAAACTGCTCAGTTTTTCCTAAAAAACGAATCATTCTATCTCTCTCTCTTCCTTTCCACTCTTCATTTTTGTATGTATACACACACACACTCCAAAACACACAGAACAATCACTATGAAAGAAATTTTATTTCTGTCCCAGCCCAACATTGTTTATATTGCAGCATCCCCTATTCCACCAGACTATATCCATTTGTCAAATCCAATAAGAAAAATTGACTTTGACTGTCTTCAATGAATTTGATCTCCATCACTCTGATCACAACTAGATATAAGAATGGATCAACTAGAAGGGAGATGCAACAGTTGGAGTAGGACTAGCTGGTTAGTGGACATGAGACCCTCTTCTTTTCTTATAATATTTCCTAAAGCTGGGATCTATCTTGAGTGCCTAAGGAAGGAATAAAAGTTTCATGGTTTTCTTTTTTTCTCTCTCTCTTTTTAAAATGTTACATTAAAAAAATGAGATCCCCATATACACCCACCCCCCTCACTCCACTCCTCCCACTTCCACAACCACTTTTATCTTTGTGGGACATACATTGCATTTGGTGAATACATTTTGGAGCACTGTGTCACTACATGGATAATGGTTTATATTGCAGTTTACACTCTCCCCCAGTCCACCCAGTGGGCCATGACATGACATACAATGTCCAGCATCTGTCCCTGTAATATCACCCAGGACAACTCCAAGTCCTGAAAATGCCCCCACCCACATCATATCTCTTCTTCCCTCTCCCTACCCTCAGCAGCTTCCATGGCCACTTTCTCCACATCAATGCTACAATTTCTTCCATTACTAATCACAATAGTTCCATAGTAAAATATTAGTAAGTCCACTCCAAACCATACTTTACTCCTCCATCCTGTGAACCCTAGTATGGTTATATCCACTCCACTTCTATATTGAGAGGAGGTTTAGATTCCACATGGTTGTTGGATGCAGTTCTCCTGGTTGCAATTGTAGGCACTCTTGGCTCCCTTGTGTGGTGGTTGACATTCTTCACCTCCCTGTTTGCTGGCAGGGGTAAGTCCAATAAACCAAAGGGTAGGAGTAGCAAGTCTGTTGACTATGATGGCCTTACCTATCCTAATGTTCTGGCAATATGCCTTACTTTGCTTTGGGTAGAAAATATTAGAAATAATAGCATAAACTTATACCTCTTACTAAAGGCCAAATAATATTTTTAATCACATAATATACCTTTTCTCATTGAACGATTGCAACACGTCTTTGAAGTAAGTGTCCTTATTATTCTTATTTTATTTTTATTTTTTTTAAAGATTTATTTTATTTATTTAATTCCGCCCCCCCCCCCCCCAGTTGTCTGTTCTCTGTATCTATTTGCTGCATCTTGTTTCTTTGTCCGCTTCTGTTGTCGTCAGCGGCACGGGAAGTGTGGGCGGTGCCATTCCTGGGCAGGCTGCACTTTCTTTTGCGCTGGGTGGCTCTCCTTACGGGTGCACTCCTTGCGCATGGGGTTCCCCTATGCAGGGGATACCCCTGCGTGGGGCGGCACTCCTTGCGCGCATCAGCACTGTGCATGGGCCAGCTCCACACGGGTCAAGGAGGCCCAGGGTTTGAACCACGGACCTCCCATGTGGTAGACCAACACCCTAACCACTGGGCCAAGTCTGTTTCCCAATTATCCCTATTTTAGAGGTAAAGAAATAATTTTAAAGTCAATGAGTCTTAGCCCCACACAGCGATGTATGTCCTTAGTGAGTTTTGATAAATCAATTCACCAAGACTACCGATAGCCAGGAACCTACAGTCAATATAAGCCTGAATCATCTTCTTTTGAATTGTGCAATTAAGTCTACAGTAGACTTTCCTATCTTAACACTTAGTAACACAGAAAGGCAAACTCAAAGCATGGTGGCAGTGAGAAACAGAAACTAAAGAATGGAGTAAAATAGCAAGAGAATAGCCTCAATTTTTAGAACTACCTTCCATGGGCCTCTTCAAGCCTGATCAAGGACACTAGTTTTAGTCATCTCAGCTTTTCAGCTAACTGTAAAAAAGGAAGGGGAGAAATGGAGAGACAGAGGAAAGGTGGGGGAGAAGAGATGAATGGAGGAAAAGGAGGGAGATAGATACAGTGAGACAGAAAGTGACAGAGGCAGGAGCAAGGCGTCCATTAACTACAGGCTTCTTGGGACAGCTTCCAAGGAGGAATATAGCATAGATTACACTGACTTAAACAATCAAGTGGGAGAAATTAGATAAAATAGATAGCAAAGTAGGGAAACAAATAAAGAGAAATGACCTCTCCAGTCCAGTGAACTCAAAACGCTTGTAAAATAAGAAAACTCAGGGCCAAGTAGACTTAGCTGTGTGCATTTAAAGACCATAATCATGGCCCCTAACAATCCTTATGGATATGGTTATTGTCTCTTATCATTTAGAATTCAAAAAACTGGTGTACATCAAATAGATACCAGAGTTCTTAGAAAGATTGAGGTTTAATTCTTATATAATCTTCCTGACATGTGCAAATCAAGTTAATAGCCACTGGAATTCTTGCCTACAGGTATTGTCTGAAAGTCTGACAAAAAAACTGGCTTTCCAAGGCCAGCACTCCAATCTGTAATTAGCTGGCACAGTCATTAATATCACATGCAAGTCATCCGTATGCTAATCACTTGCCTCCCACACACAATTTTTAGATGCACAATTTTCCATTTCATTCCTAAGACCGTTATTGTTCCCTATTGCATTCCAGGTGTGATGATAAGTAGGATTCAGAGATTTCACAACAAACATGGATCTGTTGGGAGTTACTGTGTGAGTTTTTCTCCCCAGCCTAAACTGATCAGAAGGATTGTGTACATTGAAAAATTGCTGATCTTCAAGTCCAAAGTCCTATTGGTAAGCTTCCAAGGCCTCTGAATTTAAGCTTTTGTTATTCTACCTTCAGTTGGCTCAAGCTGATTTTGTTTTCTGGAAGCTAGTTGTTCCAGTCTACACAGAATATCTCTGGGCATTAAGGTAATATTTAAGCAAGACATTATCAAATTCCAAAGGTATCTTCTGGACAAATTCTGCTGTGATCTCATTAGATGGCATCTTTCTTTGTGCATAGCCTCAGAGTGATTTCTTTTTTATTATAAGCTATTCATATTGAAATATTCACAGAAGAAATCCTTTCATGATTTGGAAAAGGAAAAGAGTGTGAAGGATTTTCTGAAGTCCCTTCCTCCAATGACCTGACAAATCTTAGTTTAACAAATGGAGCTTAGTGTAAAAAATCCAGATCTGGTTTGATCTGTGACTGAATTCCCCAAGGGGGAGGATGGATGGGAGACTGTGATAAACAACAATAACAACAATAATTGTAACAATAAAACAGAACTAAAACAAAATGAACAAAATCATTTAATTTATATATAGTATTAATCATTTAAAAATATGAAATTGGAGTAAGTAGTAGATATGTAGGTGGATGCTGAGCAAATCTTTCACAAAAAATGCAGAAAAGAGGCAAAATTCTATGTGACTGAGCTGTTTTGGGAATCCACAGAGCAGGAGGCTTCAAGGCCTCTACCCGGAGAGAGATGGACAAAGAGATAAAGAGCCCAATGGAAATAGTGAGTTACTCACCCCTGTGGTTGGAAACTGGAGGAAGCTAAGTCTCACTCTCAAGCTAAATAGCCTCCATGGACCCCTGTGTGCCACCAGCCAGCTCAGAGGGAGGGACCATTCTCTTGGAGGAAGAGGTGTCTGGCAAGGAGAGTTGAATTGTTTCCTTTCTGTGGGTTTGGTCAACTGAGGCCCCTTTGAATCTTGGGGAGGATACCAGCCAGTACTGAGCGGGTCCCAGAGAGACAGGAAGAGTTAATCTACTGAGGCCCACTGTCACACCCAGAAACACTGGGAGAGAGGACGTTGGTTGGGGGAGCAGAGACAGGCGACTGACCAGGCCACTGAAAACTATTAAAAGTACAACTGGCTTAATGGAAACTGGGGCAGGAGGAGCCCAATTAGCTTTCTTTTCCTTTTTTCTTTTTTTTAAAATTAAATTGTCTTTTTTCCTAAAGATACATAGATCTCAAAAATGTTACATTAAAAATATAAGAGGTTCCCACATGCCCCACACCTGATTCCCTCACTCGTTCCACATCAACATCTTTCATCACTGTGTCACATTCAGTGCATTTCATGAATACATCTTGGAGCACTGCTGCTCTGCATGGATTGCAGTTCACATTGTAGTTTACACTCTTCCCCAGTGGATTCAGTGGGTTATTGCAGGTTATATAATGCCCAGCAACTGTCAGTGCAATATTACTTAGAACAATTCCAAGTCCAAAAAATGCCCCCACATCCCATCCCTTCTTCCCTCTCCCTGGCCTCAGCAAGTACTGTGACCATGTTCTCCACATCAATGCTACAGTTTCTTCCATTACTAGTTACAATAGTTCTATAGTAGAATACCAGTAAGTTCACTCTAATCCATGTTTTATTCCTCCATCCTGTAGACCCTGGGATGGTGATTTCCACTCCATTTGTATATTGAGAGGGGACTTAAATTCCATATGGATTATGGATATAGCACATGTGCAGTTACACCAAAAATGTATAAAAGTTTTTAAGCTAAAATATAAACATAATATGAAATACAAAGTAACTAAAAATTTAGAAAGTTGTATCATCTAAAATATAAACCATAATGTAAACCAAAATTGAACCATGATTGATAACTATGTTTCAATATCTGTATATCAACTTCAGCAATTATAACATGAACATGTAAAAAGATATGGCTGGGGAAGGGAAAAAGGGTTTGATATTGGATATATGGGAGTACCCCTATATTGTATATGTGACTTTACTGTGATCTAAAACATTTTTGAAGTCAAAATTAAAAATTAGGAAAAGAAAGAAAGAAAGAATGTAGACACTGAGGAAGAAATGAAAGAAAATGCCTTGCCACTGTACATACAGGGCAATATCTATTACAGTGATGAAAGGCAAAATGTCAAAAATAATTTTTTATGATATTTTTCATTTTTTTAATATCACAATTTAGTTTTATTTATTTTAGTTCTTCTAAATTAGTATTATTCTCTTTCTAATTTAAATCTATCACTACTATTTCATTCTCCTTTTAATTGAATATGACAATATATTAGGCATCATTTTTGAAGAGGTTTTCTACCACAGAGGGGTCCAACTATGACTGGGGAGGAACACTGGTGTGGAGTGATACCAATAAGCTTTCAAAAAACTAAGTTACCTAGGTCAGATAACAGAAACTTGAAGATGGTCAACCACCACTCCAGGGAACCAAAAAAGTCTACAGCTGAAAGTAGGAAAATCCCATCCATCAGCCATCCATCAACCATGAACTCCTGATTTAGAGTTGGAGTGGACATCACCATTTCAGGATCTTCAGGATGGAGAAATAAAGTATGGATTAGATTGAATTTAATGGTATTCTACTGTAGGACTGTTGTGACTCTAGCAAAGGAAGAAATTATATGATTGCTGTGGAGACAGTTGCCATGGAAATTGCTGAAGGCAGGGAGAGGTAAGAGAGGTGTGAATCATATTGGGGCATTTTTGAGAAATGGAGTTGTCCTCATGATATTGCAGGGACAAATACAAGACATTGTATATCCTACCATAACACACTGAATGGCCTGGGAGAGAGTGTAAACTACAACATAAACTATAATCCATGCTGAGCAGCAATGCTCTAAAATGCAGGCATCAAATGCAATTAATGTGCCACATTAATGAAAGAAGTTGTTGCTGGCGGAAGAGTGGGGGTTGTGAAATTGGGGTATATGGGAACCTCTTAACTTTTTAATGTAACATTTTCTGTGATTTATCTGTCTTTAAAAATATACACAATAAAAAAACTTATTTAGCCTGTAGAGCTGCTGTAGTGCAGTGGGTTGAATTCCTGCCTTGCATATGGAAGGGACTTTTAGGACTTATTATTCCTTGAACCTAATAAAAGAGGGATCCAAGAAGAGATAAAGCATTCAGATACTGAGATAGTATGTTATGATAGGGGACTTACAAACTGAGTTTCTAATGTTTTGTTTTATGTTCTGTTTTTCTTTCTTTTTCCTTTATTTAGTTCACTAAAACTAGATATATTAACTGTGGTGGGCTGTCTGAAGGGTGGTAAATTGATGAGCACCCACAACCTGACAAGTTCTCTAGGGACCTAAGAGGGAAGCCTGTTGTTTCTGGGTTGCTTCTTTGTTGCTATTTTGTTTCTTTGTTTTTTCCCTCTCTTTGTTTCCTTTTTTCCCATTCACTTGTTTTTTCAAACTTCTTTGTTTTCTTTCTTTCATTTTTCTGTCTTCTGAATTCTATTACTTTTTTTGCATGCCACTACCTCTGGTTTGGTCTTCATTTCTTTCTCTATCTCTCTCCTTTTTTCCCCTCTTTCCTTCTATTCTCATCTCTCCAAGATTTTAATTCATTCTAACATTTTCTTTTCCTTTCAATCCCAAGTCTCTTTATTCTTATTCTTTGTATTTTTTATGATTTTTATACATATCACTTAGTTTCCTAGCTCTTGCACAGTTCATTTTTTATTTTTTTTGAATTCTTATTACTATTAATTTTTTAAATTCTTATCTCATTCTTTAGCCCTGGTCCTATTTTTTTTTTAAACACAGACAACTATAAGGATATAGAATAAAAGGAACCAAATATCAAAAAAAAATTTTTTATTTTTTTATTTTTTTTTCTTTGCAATTTTTTTATTATTATTTTTAATTACATTAAAAAAAATATATGAGGTCCCATTCAACCCCACCACCCCCGCCCCCCACTCCCCCCACAGCAACACTCTCTCCCATCATCGTGATACATCCATTGCACCTGGTAAGTTCATCTCTGAGCATCACTGCACCCCATAGTCAAAAATTAACCTTACCACATAGAAAGAAACAGCAAAATAGGACGTGTGAGTAGAAAGAAAATCTAACCAACCAAATAAGGCCATAAGATAAACAGATGCTCAAACACCACCAACAGCAAAAATAACCCATACTAAGAAACAGGAAGACTGGCCCAGTCTAATTAACAAACTAAAAAGCAGGAGGTGATACATAATGTGGAACAACTAATGGAGGATGTACAAACAGATATCATGTATCAACCTAATAAAGTGAGGTAAGAGATAAAGGATATTAAGGAGACACTGGAGACATATATTGAAGACATTTAAGCATACATAAAAAGATAACAGACCTGATGGTGATGAATGGCACAATATAGATATACACTGGAAGCATACAACAGCAGATTTGAACAAACAGAGGAAAGAATCAGCAATGCAGAATGCAGTACATAAGAAATACAGATAGTTGAACGGATAGATAAAAAGATGGAAAAAATCCAGCAGGGACTTATGGATTAAAATGACAACATGAAACACACACAAAAAACACATATGCATTATAATCATCCCAGAGGGAAAAAAGAAGGGAAAGAGGGCAGAAGGAATATTAGAGAAAATAATGGCTGAAAATTTCCCCAATCAATTGAGTGACATGGATATGTACATCCAGGAAACACAATGCATCCCAAACAGTATAAATTTTAACAATCCTACACCAAGACATATTTGTATCAGGTCGTCCAATGCTGAAGGCAAACAGAATACTGAAAGCAGCAAGAGAAAAGAGATCCATCATATACAAGGGAAGTTCAATATAACTAAGGGCTGATTTCTCATCTGAAACCACACAGGTGATAATAGAGTGGTATAACATATAAATGTGCTAAAAGAAAAACTTTCAGCCAAGAATTCTCTATACAGAAAAGGTGGTATTCATAGCTTCTGTATGAAAGCACATAGACCTGTCTAGTTTATATTAACAAGATATTTCACTTCCTCATTGTAAAGAAAAATGTATGATGTAAACAAGTAATGCTTCCCTTGATTTATTATCTTTATCACCATGATAATTAGAAATCAGTAATATTATGTATCTTGATGTTAACAATAGAAGAACGAAAAATTCCCCAGCCCATTGCCAGAGATCTCAAAACAAAATGAAGGAAAGCTCAAAATCTTTACAAAAATCAGGAATTAGGAGAGTTTGGCAACAAGAAATCTACACATCAAGAAATACTAAAGGAAGTTCTGCAGGTTGAGAGGAATAAAAACAGGAGAGAGAGTTGGAGGAGCATGTGAGAATGCCAAACATAGAAAAAGAGAAATAAAACAACATGTGACAAACACAAATGTAAATAAAATATGGCTAATATAAGTAATTCCTTGGAAGTAATAACACTGAATGCTAATAACATAAAGTCTCCAATCAAGAAACACAGATTTTTAAAATGGATGGGAAGCGAACTTGGCCCAGTGGTTAGGGCATCGTCTACTACATGGGAGGTCCGAGGTTCAAACCCCGGGCTTCCTTGACCCATGTGGAGCTGGTCCATGTGCAGTGCAAGGAGTGCCCTGCCACACAGGGCTGTCCCCCGCATAGTGGAGCCCTATGCGCAAGGAGTGAGCTCCGTAAGGAGAGCCGCCCAGCATGAAAGAAAGTGAAGCCTGCCCAGGAATGGTGCCACACACATGGTCAGCTGACACAATAAGATGATGCAACAACAACAATAAAGAAACAAAGATTCCTGTGCCGCTGACAACAACAGAAGTGAACAAAGAAGAACACACAGCACCATTAGACAGAACATCTCAATAGAGAGTTAATAAAGAAACAGAAACCTTGAAAAATACATTAGAGGATCTGGACCTAATAGACCTTAACAGAACATTACACCTTAATACAGTAGGATATACTTTCTTCTTGAGTACACATGGATCATTTTCCAGTATAAACCACATGGTAAGCCACAGAACAACTCTCAATAAATTCAGAAAAATTGAAATTATAAATTACATTATAATAGAAAAGATGAAACCCAAATGCAATATTTTTAACTAGCAAAGTTATTATTTGAGTATGAAAGGGGTTTAAAGAGAAAGTCTAAGGTTTCTATATTATGAAAATGAAAGCTAAACATGTAAAATTGAACTGTATAGTATAGTAAAACCACATGAAATATGAATATGGGTAAAATAGCATATGTAAAACTGTTTATCTTTGAAATTATACAAATGTATGTTAACATTACAAGATGTTAATATCAGACAAAAATTTATGCTAACTAAAAGCAATCAGACACAAAGTGCTACATATTGTGTGATTCCACTTATGTAAAATGTAAATAGAAATCAATTCATAAAGATGAAGTTAGATTCGTAGTTATGTAAGACTGTGGAAGGACTACTAAGGGGTGTGGAGTAATAAAATTTTTCTAATATTTTCTTGTAGTGATGAATGCTCAACATTGTGACCATACTACAAACCATTGATTAAGCACTTTGGATATTGAGATATATTCATATATCTCAATAAAACTGATTAATAAATAAGTAATTGTGCAAGAAAAGCCAGTAATAGCAGTTGTGTATATCAGGGGAAGCATAGCGTGATTGAGGGGTAAAGAATTTCCTTTTTTGTTTTTATTATTATTGTCATTATTATTATTGAAATAGTGAAAATGTTCTACTTATTATTGCGGTGATGAATGCAAAACTATGTGATGACACCAAATTTATTGCAAAATTTGGAAGAATTGCGTGCTTTATTAATATATATCAATAAAACTGATTTAATTAAAAATAAGTAATTTCTCTACCACAATGGAATGAAGCTGGAAACAAGTAAAGGGCAAAGAAACAGGTTCAGCACAGAGATATGCGAGTTAAAACATACACTCTTAGGCAATCAGTAGGTCAATGAGGAAACTGAAAAAGAAATCACTAACTAACTTGAAATGAATGAAAATGACCGCACAACATATCAAAATGTTTGGAATGCAGCAAAAGCAGTGCAGAAGGAAATTCACTGTTATAAATTCATACATTAAAAAAGAAGAAAGAGCTAAAATTAAAGAGTCAACTACACATCTGAAGGAATTAGGAAAATAAAAACTACTCCCAAATAAGTAGTAAGTAGGAAATAATGAAAATTAGAGCATAACTAAATAAAATTGAAAATAAGAAATCCTTAGAAAAAATAAACTAAACCAGAATCTGATTCCTTAAGATGATCAATAAGTGAAGCAAACTTGGCCCAATGGATTGGGCATCCACCTACCACATGGGAGTTCCGTGGTTCAAACCCCGGGCATCCTTGACCTGTGTGGAGCTGGCCCATGTGCAGTGCCATGCACACAAGGAGTGCCATGTCCACCCCATAGGGGAGCCCCACATACAAGGAGTGCACCCCATAAAGAGAGCTGCTGAGCATGAAAGAAAGTGCAGCCTGCCCAAGAATGGCATCACACACAGAGAGCTGACACAAGATGATGCAACAAAAAGAAACACAGATTCGTGTTGCTGCTGATAAGGATAGAAGCGGTCACAGAAGAACACACACACAGCGAATGGACACAGAGAGCAGAAAACTGGGGGCGGGGAAGGGGAGAGAAATAAATAAAAAATAAATCTCTTTAAAAAAGAAAAAGGTGATCAATAAAATTGCCATCCCTTAGTTAGACTAACAAAGGAAAAAAAAGAGAGAAGATGCACATACATAAAATAAGAAATGGGGAAAGGGATATCACCATTGACCCCACAAAAATAGAGTATCATAAGAGCATACTTGGAAAAATTGTATGCCAACAAGATGGATAATTTAGAGGAAATGGACAAATTCCTAGAAACACACAGGCAGCATACATTGACAAAAGAAGAAAATGATGGACTCAACAGATCAATTCTAAATAACAAGATAGAATTTGTCATCAAAAACCTCCCATTTAAGAAGAGCCCAAGAACAGATGACTTAACAGGTGAATTCTATCAAACATTACCGAAAGATAAAACACCTGTCTTACTTAAACTATTCCACCAAAAAGAAGTGGAAGGAAAATTACCTAATTCATTTTATGATGCCAACATCACCTTAATACCAAAACCAAACAAGGATGTCAGGAGAAAGGAAAATTATAGGCCAATCTCTCTAATGAACTGAGATGCTAATGTCTCCAAAAAATATATGCCAATCTTATTAAACAATACATTGAATAAATTATACACATTTTAACCAAGTGAGTTTTATCCCTGGTATGCAAGGATTTTTCAAAATAAAAAAAAAATTGATCAATATAATACTCCACATAAGGAAAGTAAAAGAAAAAAATCACATGATCATCCCTATAGAGGCAGATAAATCATTCACCAAAATACAGTATCCTTCCCTGATATAAACACTTCAATAGATAGGAAGAGAAGGCAAATTCCTCAAAATGATTAAGAGTATATATGAAAAAAAAATCAACACAGGTAACATAATATCTAATGGTGAAATCCTAAAAGCTTTACCTGTAAGATCTGGAACAAGATAAGGATGACCACTATCACTGATCTTATTTAACACTTTGTTAAAAGTACTTGTTCAAACACTTAGACAAGAAAATTATATCAAAGGCGTCCAAATTGGAAAGGAAGTATTAAAAATTTCACTATTTGCATATTACATGATTCTAAACACAGCAAGCCCTGAAATATCTACAACAAAGCTTCTAGAGCTGTTAAATGACCCAGTAATATGGCAGGTTATAATATACATATGCAAAAATCAGTAGCATTTCTGTACATCAATAAAGAGCCATCTGAGGAGGAAATCAAGAAAAATATCGCATTTTCAATAACAACTAAAATAATCAAATACCTAGGAATAAATTTAACTAAAGATGTAAACAATTTGTACACAGGAAACTACACAACACTATCGAAGGAAATCAAAGAATACCTAAATAATTGGAAGATATTCCCTATTTATGCATAGGAAGATGCATTAAGATCATTAAGATGCCTATCGTACCTAATCTGATTTACAGATTTATAGGCAATCCCAGTAAAAATTACCACAGTATTTTTTTTACAGAATTGGAAAAGCTAAATATGAAATTTTTTGAAAGGCAAGAGGCCCTGAATAGTCAGACATATTAAAAAAGAAAAAATGAAATTGGAATCATACTAACTGACATTGAAATATAATATAAACCTACAGTGGTAAAAACTGAATGGTATTGCCACAAGTGTAGACAAAGTGACCAATGGAACCGAATTGAGAATTCTGATATAGATCCTCACATATACAGTCATCTGATATTTCACAAACCCACCAAACGCATTCAACTGGGAGAGAATGGCCTCTTCAACAAATGGTGCTTGGGGAACTGGATATCCATACCCAAAAGAATGAGAAAGGAACACCATCTCACAACTTATGCAAAAATTAACTCAAGGTGGATTTAAATATAAGGGCCAAGACCATAAGGATCTTGGAAAATAATGTAGGGAAACATCTACAAGATCGTGTATTAGGAAATGGTTTCATGAACTTTATACTGAATGCACTAGCAAGAAAGAAAAAAATAGTTAAATGGGATCTCCTCAAAATTAAAATTTTTGCACCTCAAAGAAGTTTGTCATGAAAATGAAAATGCAGCCTCCTCAATGGAAGAAAATATTTGGTAACCATATTTCTGATAGGGGCCTAATATCCACCATATATAAATAAATCATACACCTTGAAAATAAAAAGATAAACAGCCCATTTAAAAATGGTCAAGTGATGTGAATAGACACTTCTCCAGAAGAGAAATACAAATGGCTAAAAGCACATGAAAAGATGTTATACATCACTAAATTATTCAGAAATGCAAATCAAAATATGAGATACCATCCTACATCCATTAGACTAGCATCTATTAAAAAATAGAAAGAGGACTACAAATGTTGTAGAGGATGTGGAGGAATGGGAACCCTTTCTTACCACTGCTGGTGGGAATGTAGAATGTGCAGCCATTGTGCAGTAGAGAATGGCAGTTCCTCAGGAAGCTAACTATAGAACTGTCATATGATCCAGCAATGCCAGGGCAGGGTATATACCCAGAACAATTGAAAACAGGGAAAGGAACAGATACACGCACACCAATGTACATAATGGCATTATTCACTGTGGCCAAAATTTGGAAACATCTCAAATGTCCATGTGCACAAGAATGGATAAACAAATTGTAGTACATACATACAATGGATTATTACTCAGTTTTAAGAAGGAATACAGTATTAACACATGGGATAACATAGGTGAATCTAAATGATCTTATGTTGCATGAATTAAGCAAGGCTCTGAATGACAAACATTGCATGACCTCACTGATATGAGTTAAGCAAATGGAGCAGACTTACAAACCTAGAATCTAGAAAATAAGTTTACTGGAGTCAGAAAGGGAGAGCATTTTGGGAGCTAATGCCCATATCAGGAAAATCTCTGATAAGCTGGAAGGGTGTAGTGTGCAGTGGATGGGCATGACAGTGCAGTGATGCTAATGCGTTGGGTGGTGCTGGATTATGAGAAGGGTAGAGTGGAGTGGGTGGATTGGGCTATCCATGTAATTGGGAGGACAGTTGGGAGAGGAAGCAGGTGATCTCTGGAAATTTATGGGTATGTGGTTGAAATTACAACTTTGGGAATGTTGATTAGGCAAACATGACAGGGGAGGGTTACTGGTTTATGGTGATGGATGTACAGGACGCGAGAGAGAGGGCACACATGAAGCAGGCCTCTAAGGAGTGTGTGAGTGTTCATCTTGTTATAGTCAGTTCCATGAGTGGTTGGAGACCCTCATAATGAGCTGGAAGGTGTTGTGCTTCCATGCTGGGGAGTTCTGCTATGTTCTCAAAGAGAAGATCAGGGGTCTCTTGAGAGCATAGACAGTGCTTGATAGGGTAGTACAGGACAGTATATCAAGCCCTCTATATTGTTGCAATGACTATGAATATTTTTCTTCAAGGAGTGAAACTCAATGATGGTCATAGTGTTTGAGAGGAGGGAGAGGGAGGAATAGAACAGATAGAACATGGGGCATTTTGAGGGCAATGGAATTTTATTATGTGATCTTGCAGTGGTGAATACAGGCCAATTTAAATTTCATTATAATGTATATAAGTGAGTGGTTCAAAATGTTAACCATAAGGTAAATCACTGAACATGCTTAGCAATGTTTCAATATTTGTACATCAATTGTAACATATTAGCATCCACATGTAAAATGTTATTAATAAGGAAAAAGGGAAAAGGGAAAAGGGGGAAGATGTTGAGTATATGGGAATCCACTAAGTTTTGTACATCATTTTTCTGTAATCAAAAGCTTCTTTGAAGGCAAAATGAAAAAAAAATAAAACATTGGGAATAATTGGAAGAAAATATCACTGTACATAAAAGACAATAGATCTTACAGTGATGAAAGACATGATGTCAACATTTAAAAAAATATGTTTTGCATTATTTTCTATCATTCCAACATTTTATTTTAAATTTTAGCCTTTTCTTTTCTTATTTTTAATCTATCATTATTATTTCATTTTCTTATTAATTTTATTTGGTTATTTTGTTGGCTTCATTTTAAAGGAAGTTTTTCTTTTTACATTTTTAATTGACTTTTTAAAAGGTACATAGATCACAAAAAAATGGTACATTAAAAAAATATAAGAGGTTCCAATATCCCCCAGAGCCCACCCCACCCTTGTCCTCCAACATCAACAACCTCTATCATCATTGTGGCACATTAATTGCATTTGGTAAAAGAAGTTTTAGTCACAGAAGGGTTTCAGCTGTGACAGGTGAGGACGATTGGCGTAGGGTGTCAATGATGGGGGAAACATGGGAATAGGGTCATTTGGGACATACCTATAAGGCATATAATTGTGTTCAAGTGTTCATGGGGCAATGTCAGAGTGTGTGGGGATTCACACAATAATCAAAATAATATCAGATTCCCATTCTGGGGAGCTCTGCCATATTCTCTAATGTCACATCAACAATCCCACGAGTGCAGGGGCAGTGACTAGTGAGGAACGATGGTCCATTTACATACCCTTGATGTTAATGACTGCACTTATGAAATTTTTCTTTTGAAATTGAAACTTATCTTAGTAATATAGGGTGTTAAGAATTATCTCCTGTGAGTCTCCTTCTTACTCACTCAGCCTATAAACATCCCTCCTCGGTGGGACAAGACTTCCAGGATTGAGTCTCCCCCGTACTGAGGCTTTCCTACCAAGCACCAACTACCAGTGCAATTTTAAAGACTGTGATCAAAATGGGGAAAACATAAAGAAAAATGAATTTATATGGCTTAGGGTCTTCAAAGTGAGTGAGGAGGTTATTCCAGAGGTTACACTTGTTCAAGCCTCAGGAGGATCTCATTGACTGCCAAACTAAATATTGCCTCAAATAATGGGACTCTTGTGCGTTCTGGAGACATCCAAACACTATAGGCATGGCAGAGAGCTCAGGAATTCAGTCCCTATCAATGGGCCTTATTTGGAATTTATGCTCCACAGTGTGACAAAGTTTAACTGTTGTGGTTTCCCTATACATGGTTCTCCTGTCTCTTCTATTGGAACCTATAGTTAGTATTAGAGTTGATAGGTGTATGTCCAAGAGACTTAAATATTTGGGCTATTCATGTGCCAGCTGGGCCCTGAATTTCAATAGATTTGCAAAACTTCATCTCTGGTTCATTGGACTCACCCAGGATAACTAACAAGAATATGATGATGGATAACGACCATCCCAAGGAAATGCAAGCAAGAGAGTCCCATCCATCTGCCCATGGGATTAAGACCCACCACATTTAGAGGTGAAGTTAGCATCACCATTCAAGAATACTCAGGTCTGGGTAATGAACTATGGACTACAGTGCATTTACTGGCATTCTACTTGAGACTTCTTGTGGTTCTTGCAATGGAAGAACTTATATAATTGATATGGAGGCAGCGGCCACTGGAGGTTCTGAGTGGAGGAAGAGGGAAAAACAGGCACAAATTGGGACATTTTGGGGACTTGGGCCTTGTTCCAAATGAAAACCAATGACAGATGCAGGCCATTATATATCTTGTCATAACTTAAAAAATTGTGCAAAAGAGAGTGTAAATATAATGCAAACTATAATCCTTGCTTAGTGACAATGCTCCAAAACATGTTCATATATTGTAGCAAACTTACCACACTAATGAAAGTTGTTGTTTATGTGGAAAAATGTGCAAGGGATAGGAAGCAGGGCATATGAGAATCCCCTATATATTTATGTAACATTTATGTCATCTAATTATCTTTCAAAAAATAAAAAGTATATTTTAAAAAGCAAACTGCTGAATATGGAGGTATGGCAGAAGACATAGGAAACAACATCTATTTTCCATGGACAAAAAATAAATATGGAATTATTGGGCTGTGAAAGTTATGCTGGTGCAAATATAAGGCCTGGTTACCTAATAATTACTCTTCTGCAAAAAAATAATCATGCACACACACCTGTATGCACATACACACATACAATAGCATTTTAAAAGGTACAAGCACATAGATTTGAGATCATTATAACCAGTTTGTGAAGAAGTGGTTCAATGGTTTTAATGCAGATTGCCCACGTATTGCTTTTCCTTTATTCAAAGGTTAAATATCACATAAATCAATTTCAAGACAGTGTGAAAATTTCTATACACCTGCTTATTTAATATGACTGAGAAATTCAGACTGCACTGAAATTTGCCTAATGAATATGGCAGCTTCATGGAAAACTAATTATTCATTTTTGTTTGGTTTTTATTTTTTATCTACCTTTACTAAAGTTAAAGAGATCACATAAAGTGCTACATTATCCTATATTGTATATGTGTTTTACTGTGATCTAAAACTTTTGTGAAGACAAACTTAATAATTAGAGAAAAAAAGAGAAAGGAATTGCCTTGCACTGTACATACAGAGCAACACTTATTGCAGTGACAACACACAAAATGTCAAAAACAAACCATTTTCAATTTTTCATTTTTTGATAACCCAATTTATTTTTTCTTTATTTAATTTTTTGAAATTTGTATGTATTCTATATCTAACCTTTAAACCTATCACTACATTCCATTTTACTAGTAATGGAACCTGGCAATATATTAGGCTTCATTTTTGAAGAAATTTTGGACCACAGAGAAGTTCAAATATGGCAGGGGAGGAATACTGGTGTGGGGTGTTATTGATGGACGGCACATGGTAGGGAGGGAGTTCCCCAGGGCATGTATACAGAGTACATAAAAATGTTTGAATATTTTCATAGTAGTTACAGTTAAAAACGACAACTAATGGAGTGCTGAATTCCTAGTCAGGGGAGTTCTATTTCTATCACATTCCCCAATGGAACAGCAACAATCCACCAAGTGCAATGGCAAAGACCAATAAAGAAGGATGGTCAAACAATGAGCCCTTGCTATGGATGACTATGCTTATGAGCCTGTGTGCCTAAAGTGTGAACTAGGCCTAGAGCTGCAGGGTGCTAAGAATTAACTCCTGAGAGCCTCCATGTTGCTCAAATGTGGCCACTCTCTAAGCCAAATTCAGCATGTAAATGCATTACCCCCAGCATGGGACATGACTCCGGGAGTTGTGTCTCCCTGGCAGCGAGGGATTATGGCCAAGCACCAGCTGATGATGTAACTAGAAAAAGACCTTGAATAAAGGGTTAAATCAAACCAACCGTATATGTCAGCCTACATGTAATATCAGGTGTTAAAAACTGCTTTTTGATCTTGAGTAAAAGGGAGAAATAAAAAGGACAAATGAGTTTATATGGCTATGAGTTTCCAAAAAAGAGTCCCTTGGTCATCAGAGGGGTCAGGCTTATGCATGCCTCAGCAGGGCCCCAGAGACAGCCAAAGTAGATACAAGTCCAGCTACTGATTCTCTTGAGGGCTACAGAGACCCACAGCTTCTATGGTGATGGCAAGTGGCTCTGGAGTTCAGTGCCATGTCAGTTTGCCCTACTTTGGAGTTTGTGTTCCTGAGTGCAATGAAGTTGAACTCAAATGTGACCTTACTACAAATGCCTATTCTGTTACTTTTACTGGACCTGTGTTTGGCACTGGTGTTGGTGTATACTCAGGAGACCTGAATCTCTGGACTATCCATGTGACAGCCATGCCCTGAGCCTCAGCAGTCTTGCAACTGCTACCCTCTAGTTTATGGGACTTACCCTGGTCAGCTATCAGGAAAGTGAAGAAGGTCAACCACCTCACTAGGGATCCAAGAGTGCCTACAACTGCAAGCAGGAAAATTGCATTAATCTTCCATGTGGAATCTAAGCCCCCTCTTTTATTTTTTTAAGATTTATTTATTTATTTAATCCCCCCCTCCCCCGGTTGTCTGTTCTCTGTGTCTATTTGCTGCGTCTTGTTTCTTTGTCTGCTTCTGTTGTCGTCAGTGCCACGGGAAGTGTGGGCGGCGCCATTCCTGGACAGGCTGCACTTTCTTTCATGCTGGGTGCCTCTCCTTATGGGTGCACTCCTTGCACGTGGGGCTCCCCTCCCCGAGCGACACCCCTACGCAGGAGACACCCCTGCGTGGCGCGGCACTCCTTGTGCACATCAGCACTGCGCATGGGCCAGCTCCACACGGGTCAAGAAGGCCCGGGGTTTGAACCGCGGACCTCCCATGTGGTAGACGGATGCCCTACACACTGGGCCAAGCCCGTTTCCCTAAGTCCCCTCTTGATATAAAGGTGGAGTGGACATAACCATCCTAGGGTCCACAGGCTGGAGGAAAATGTATGGATTAGAGTGGACTTACTGATATTCTACTATGGAACTATTTTAATTAGTATTGGAAGAAATTGTAGCATTGATGTGGAGAAAGTGGCCAAGGTAGCTGCTGAGGGTAGGGAGAGGGAATAAGAGATACGATGTGGGGGAATTTTCAGGACTTGGATTTGTCCTGTGTGGTGCTGTAGGGACAGATGCTGGACATTTTATGTACTGCCATGGCCCACTGGGTGGACTGAGGGAGAATGTAAACTACAGTGTAAACCATTTTCCATGTGGTGCAACAGTTCTCTAAATTGTAGTCACCAAATGCAAAGAATGTCCCACGATGATGAGAGAGGTTGTTTGTTTGGGAGGCGTGGGGTGAGCGGGTGGGGGTATATGGGGACCTCTTTCATTTTTTAATGTAACTTTTAAAAAATAAAAAGAGAAAAAACAAGCAATGAAAGTATATATGAGGTTCCCTTATACTCCATTCTTCACATCCCCCACTCCTCCCACATCAATAACTTCTTTCATTAGGGTGGTTCATTCTTTTCATTTAATGAATGTATTTTGGAGCACTGTTACATAGCAAGAATTGTAGTTTATGTTGTCATTTACATTCTCTCCCAGTTCCTTCAGTGGGTTATGGCAGGATATATGATGCCCTGCTTCTGTCCCTGCAATATCATTCAGGATAACTCCAAGTGCCAGACATTCCCCCATATCACATCTTTTTCCATGTCCCTGCCTTCAGCAAATCCTGTGGCCACTGTTTCTCCATCAATAATGTTATTTCTTTCATTAGTAGAATCACCATAATTCTATAGTAGAATACTAGTAAGTCCTTCTAATACATATATTATTCCTCCATCCTGAGGATCCTGGCTTGGTTTTGTCCACTTTACCTCTAAATTGAGAGGGCCCTTAGATCCAACATCACTGATGAATGGCATTCTCCTGCTTGTAGTTGTAGACTCTCTCAGTTGACTGACCATACTCACTTTCCTGCCTGGTGAACTGGGTAAGTCCAATAAAGTGGAGATTAGGTTTTGCAACTTTGCTGAGGCTCAGGGCCTGAATGGCACATGGACTGTCCAGAAATTAAAGTCTCCTAGGCATACACCAACCCCAGCACCAACTACAGGTTCAGTAAAAGTGATAGAAGAGGCATGTGTGGAGAAGTGCCATCTGAGTCCAAGTCCGTCACACTTAGAATCACAAATTCCAAAGTAAGGCTCATTGGCAAGGTACTGAACTCCAGAGTTATCTGCCATGACCATGGGGCCTATGTGTTTCCATAACCTTCAGGAGCACCACTAACTGGGGTTGTATCTACTTTGGTTGTCTCTCAGTTCATTCTGAGACATGCATAAACATGATCCCTCTGATGACCTTAGGACTCATTTCGAAATATTTTAGTCATATAAACTCATTTGTTTTTAACATTTCTGCCTTTTATTCAAGATCTTTTTCAAGTTGCATCACCAACCAATGCTTGTTTTTAATCCCTTAGCACCAGGGAGGCTTATCCTGAGGATTCATGACCCATGGAGCTGGAAGGTAATGCATTTATATACTGAGTTTGGATTGAAAATGTCCACATTTTAACTAATTATTATGATTTCACATCCTGCTTGATCCATAATTCTTTATAACTTACTATTATATCAATATGAATGACAAAGAACTTCAGAGTTAGTATTCTTAATTAAAGAATATTTACCATTTTTTAGGAGGAATTGCTGGTTATGATTAACCAAGAAGAGTGAATGGCATTTCATATAGAAGGCAAGGCTAATGAATACATTTGTAAATATGATTCTGTCGAATAATGGTATCTTTCATAGGAAAATTAACAGCTCACTATCACGGTTGATGGGTAATCAGAAACTCTGCATTTACTCAGTAGTTTCATTTTTTTTGTCCTGTCAAATATTCTTTGTTTGTCCATCTTATGGATGCAGTCCATCTGGGCCCAAACTAGTCGAATGCCAAATATTCATGACTCAGATGTGATAGTCAGTGTCAGTAGCCACCACTAATAAATTGAAATTAAAGTCAATTATGTGCAGATAAAAAGTACCAGCAATCATTTTTGAAGTGTTCATATTGTTTCTCAAAAATATCAGTCATTATTAAGAGAGAAATGGCAGCAGATGGATTCAGAAGTTGAAGCTTAAGAATGGGTGAGAAAAGAACAAAGCTGCATTTTCCATAACCAATTGCAAAATTCCCAATACATGAATACCTGAAATAACCCAAAATATCATATTACTTTCTGGGCTGTGGCTTTCAACCCTGACTGCAAATTAGAATCACCAGACTTCATATCTTAAATAAATCAGAATATCTGGAGGCAGACGCAGGAGTAGTGACAGGCATCAGTGTTTTTTAAGCACTTTAATGTATATTTTAATGGGGAGAGAGTTGAGAAGCCCTATTATAAATCAGTTATTGTAAAAATTTAATATATATATATAGATATGAATCACCTTGGAGTCTTTCCAAGTGCAACTGATGATTCAGTAGGTCTGGGGTTGGCCCAAAATTCCACAGTTTCTAATAAGCTCTCAGGTGATGATGATTGTGTTAGTTTGCAGAACACACTTTGAAGAGCAATTTTTAGAAGATGATATCCATCAAAGCATGGGTATGAGAAACAGCAGTGAGGACAATCAGAGATTTTCTCACATACCTAAGAGACAGAAATGATGTTGGATTAATCCAAGTGCATGCTTTTGAGCTCCTTTTGATATAAATTGGGGACACAGGAAGGCCTTTATGACATCGTTACCTTTGCTTCAGATCAAAATGTTAGTGCATTCAAAAGGTCATATGACACTGGACAATGTATGTCCTGCCATGACCCACTGGATAGACTGGGGCAGAGTGTGAACTACAATGTAAACCATTATCCATGTTGTGCAGCAGTGCTCCAAAATGATTTTGCCAAATTTAATGAACGTCCCATAGGATGAAAGAGGTTGATGATTTGGGAGGAATGGGGTGAGGGGGGTGGGGGGTCCGTGGTGACCTCTTATATTTTTTAATGTAACATTAAAAAAATAGAGAGAGAAAAAAGTCACATGGAATTCTTGAGCAGCTCTTTCAAATTTTGTTTATTAGAAAGTCCTCTTTAGTCAGAGCTCTGCAGGCTTCTTTCCTGAAAGAAAGACTTTGACCTTTTGTTATCAGAAAAGTAGCAATCACCACCAGAACATATGAACAGCTGGTGTTCTTAATACCCCAAAACACCTCTATTTTAAAGTCACTGAAAAATATTTAATAGTTTCATAAACTTGTATTGAAAGTAAAGGAAGAAAGACACGTTCTATAAAAATAAAAGGAAACCAATTTTTAAAAAGATATACAAATTTAACACAAATAATAGCTCTGACAAATGATAATCCATGACTCTCATCCCTCTTGCTCTGCAAATTTAGGTGAATTACTTAAACTTTTCTCTGAAAAAAATAATATATCTCTGGTGTTAGGTCATGGATGTGTAAACTTAATATATTATAGAAATTATTTATAACATTTGTCTGTAAAGGTAGGATTAAAATCCTACACTATTGGCTGGACATGTTCTATCCCTTCTTCACTGTATATAGTTATATCTTGGGAAACATAATTTGGCCCTGAGTCAGTGTCCTTTTGAGCTACATGCCTAATTCACTCAGGAATATAGTCCATCAAACATTGAACCATGATCTTATGTACATTGCATTACTGATATCTATACATATTCTCAGATTGTACTTACTGGTACAGTTAATTTCAGTATGCTTGCAATCATTCTAATCAAAGAATAGGGGAAGAAAATTCTCTGAGAGTAAAATTGATTATTTCACAATTTCACTTGACATTAACCTTTTTTTTTTCAGCAAGTAAGCAGTTGGCAGCTACCATTCTTATCAACTGGGGTGCATTTTTTATATCATTCCACTGAACACCTATCACACATAATTGCAACAATGCTTGTGAATTTTCTACATCAGAAAGTTGCACATAATAAGGAAAGATCAGTCTGTATTCATTCCTCTTAAGTTCAAAACCTAGCATTGATTTTAACTATTAGTATAATTTTTAGAAAATCATTTAGTTTTTTGGCCTAAGTTTTCTTACCTATAAAATAACCATATACCAATTATACCTTTCTTCATTGTTGTAAAAATTAGGTTAAAGAAGTTAATTTTGGCGTATAGTACTTATGTCACAGAAAGAATTTAATAAATTGCAACAAAAATCATCATCATTATTTCAAGTTAAGAAAACTGGAATTTGGAGAATTGCAATCCATTTTAAGTTTATATTGAAAGGTTATGATCACAGTTCATGTGATTTTTCAAATGATTTATGTACAATTAAGTCATTTCATTAAAATATGTACACCTCCTGTACCTTTGAATTAAAGTTCCTGCTGTTATTTACAGTCTGATGCTTTTTGCAGTTCTGCCTCTTTCATTTGTATTCCTCTTGAGACCTTAGCTCTTGGCTACCAGAAAAGAGCAGAATTGGAAAGACCATCTAAGCATGAAACAATTAAACTAGAGTGGTCCTTCTTTAGAGCAATTAATTTTGTACACATATATTGGTATACCCTTAAAACTGTGTTTAGACTACAGTTGACCCATTTCAATTCATTCTAAGGCAGCTGGCTACTATATCTTTCCAACATCCAACATGTTTCTATGTCCAGCCCAATGGAGCTCTGTAACCATGATTATAATTTTGATACTGAAATTATGATAGACCAATTAGGCTCCAAGTTAACGGTAGTGACAATCCTACCTGCCATTTCAATTCGGGAAGGAGGTATAGTGTAGTGGATAAAAAGCTATGCTTTAAAAAATAAGCTAGGTCTTGAAGTCAGACTGCTTGGGTTAAAAATTCTACATCTGCATTTGCTATCTGTGTGAACAAAGGTAAGTAATTTAACCCTAATCTACAGTATTTCCTTAAATATAAAACGGGTATAATAATAGTAACTACCTCATAGTGCTTTATAAGGATTAAATGAGTTATGTATAGATAGTGCTTAATTAAAGGCAAGTATTGGATATATTTCAGTTATGATGATTATGGCAAAGAAAATTATCAAGAAATTGAAGTGATTCAGAGATTTTCTCTGAAGAAAAAGATTTTCCTTAGCACAGTGTACTTTTACAGTTCTATAGAAAGCAACCATAGCTTCTGTGCTTTCCCTCTCTCTCTCTCTCTCTCTCTCTGTATATATATATATGTGTGTGTGTGTGTGTGTATGTGTACATGTATATGTATGTATCTGTGTGTGTGTGTGTGTATGTTTGAGAACTGATGTCTTTATTTTGGGCAATACCCTTTCATTTTGCTTAAAAGACACAGTAGCTTTTTAAATTATGGTCTGTATTTCCTTGACAATCAGAGCATCCTATCCTAATGTAGTTCCCAGATAATAGTATATTGTAACAAGTTTAAATACTTCATTGCCAATGAGAATTACTCTTTAGTTTAATGAGAATATAGACTTTGGTGGCCTTTTCTCCTCTCCTAGCACTCATGGGAATATATAAAATATGAAAGAGACTCTCATCACAGAGTTAACTTTTTAAAAATGCAATTAATATGTTTTTTTTAATCCATTAAACTTTTATTTTTGCATATAGAGTAATATTCTTCTAGCTTCCAAAATGAACTTCTGTCCTCTCAATAATATCAAATGAAAATAAGTCAATAGTTGAAAGACATAACCAACACTGTTATATGAATTACCTCTTTGTATATATAATATTATGCTCTAGGAAAATTCTTAAATTACTTTGTTGTAGATTTTAATCTTAATTTTATTTTAAATTTTCTCTATCTCCAATGCACATCTTGTAGAAAATATAAAGTGCATTTGGATCCATATCTGGGATGTTATGTTTTGGTCCAAGATGGGTTATATTTATATTTAATTGGCTAACAAAAGAGCTGAACAGTGTGTCCATCACGTTTGCAGATATAAATCTAGATTATATCCTAATCAGGCTAATGTTTTCTCTACCATAAAAGGACTCTGTGCTCTCTGTAACAGTCAAGATAGGTTAAAAATTTATATTGTGGAAAAAAACAACCACTACATTTTAGAGACTTCAAAGTTTTTTCCCAACATTGCTAGTCACAGTGGCAGAGAGATGGAGTGAAATTGATAAATTTTACATTGGCTCTTAAACCTTTCATCTGGAAATGATAAAGATCAATTTTCCTCCTATTTCTTTTTTAAAAATATACATATATATATATATAAAATTTTTAAGAGATGCATAGATCACACAAAATGTTACATTAACAAATATGGGGCGGCGGACTTGGCCCAGTGGTTAGGGCATCCGTCTACCACATGGGAGGTCTGCGGTTCAAACCGCAGGCCTCCTTGTCCTGTATGGAGCTGGCCCATGCGCAGTGCTGATGCATGCAAGGAGTGCCATGCCATGCTGGGGTGTCCCTCACATAGGGGAGCCACATGCGCAAGGAGTGCACCCCGTAAGGAGAGCCACCCAGCGTGAAAGAAAGTGCAGCCTGCCCAGAAAAGGTTCCGTACACACAGACAGCTGACACAACAAGATGGCGCAACAAAAAGAAACACAGATTCCCGTGCCACTGACAACAGCAGAAGCGGACAAAGAAGATGCAGCAAATAGATACAGAGAACAGACAACTGGGGTGGGGGGGTGTAAGGGGAGAGAAATAAATAAATAAAGCTTAAAAAAAACAACAAATATAGGAGGTTCCCATATGCCCCTTTCCCCACACTCCCCACTTTTCCAACATCAACAACTTCTTTCATTAGTGTGGTACATCCATAGCACTTGATGAATAAATTTTGGTGTGCTACTACATGGCATGCATTTTAGGTTACATTGTAGTTACACTCTCTCCCAGTCCATACAATGGGTTATGGCAGGATATATTATGTCCTGCATCTGTCCCTGCAACATTATTCAGGTCAATTCCAAGTCCCAAAAAGCCTCCATATCATGCCTCCTTTTCCCTCTCCCTGCCTTCAGCAACTCCAGTGGCCACTGTCTCCACATCAATGATATTTTTTTTTCCATTGCTGGAGTCACCATACGTCTATAGTAGAATACCAATAAATCCACTCTAATCCATATTTTAATCCTCCATCCTGAGGACTCCTGGGGTGGTGATGCTGAATCCATGTTTCAAATGAGAGGGACCTTTGATCCCACATGACTGGTGGATGGGACTCTCATGCCCACACCTGTAGATTCTGTCAGTTCCTTGGTCTGTTGGTTGTCCATCCTCACATCACTGTCAGTTGGCCTGGTTAAGTAAAATGAACTGGAAAGTAGGTGCTGAAACACCACACAGGCTCAGGGTCCAGTTGGCATACGGATAGCCCAGGGATTCAAGTTTCCTGGGCATATACCAACCCCTTTGCCAACCGAGGTTTCAATAAAAGGAACAGAAGTGACATGTGTATAGAAGTCACATCCGAGTCGAACATCATCACACTTACGAGCACACATTGCATAGTAAGGCCCACTGGCAAGGCACACAGCTTTGGAGACATCTGCCATGACTATAAAATCTGGGTGTTTCTGTAGCCCTCAGAAGTACCACAATCTGTTGCTGTATCTATTTTTGCGGTCTCTGAGGTTCTGCTCAGACATGCATAAGCACGACCCCTCTAATGACCTCCGGACTCATTTTGAAATCTCTTAGCCATATAAACTGATTTGTCTTTACCATTTTCCCATTTTATTCAAAGGTATTTTTCTAGTCATATCACCAGACAGTGCTTGGTAGTAATCCCTAGGCACCAGGGAGGCTCATCCCAGGGAGCCATAACCCACACTTGTGGGAAGGTAATGCATTTATATACTTAGTTTGGCTTAGAGAGTGACCAAATTTGAGCAAAATGGAGGCTTTCAGGAGGTAACAGCCACCCTGGAACTCTATGCCCAGTTTAAATTTCAGGAGCAACAGGCTCATAAGCATAGTCATAAGTATCAAGGTCCCATCAATGGACCATCCTTCCTCACTGGTCATTGCTCTTGCACTTAGGGGATTATTTCTGTTCTATTAGGTAATGCAGCAAGGCTCCCCAGGCTGAGAACCCAGCACTTCCTCAGTTCTTAAGTGTACCTCTACCCACTACGTCAGAACTCAATAAACATCTGAATTTATATACCCTATATGCATGCCCATGTGAACTCCCTCCCATGCATCCCCCATCAATGGCACCCCATATCAGTTCTTTTCCCCTGACGTAGTTGAACCCCTCTGTGATCCAAAACTTCTTCAAAAATGAAGCCTAATATATCACCTAATTCAATTAATAGGAAAATGAAATAATAATGATAGGTTTAAACATTAGAAATAAAATGCATAATAATTTAGAAAAACTAAAATCAATTTTTAAAAATTGGGGTTATAAAATGAAAACCACTATAACATTTTTTGATGTTTTACCTTTCATCACTCTAATAGATGTTATTCTGTATGTACACAGTCAAGGCACTCTCTTCTATTTTTTCCTCAGTGTCTTAACTGTTTTTTTTATGTTATATCTTCAAAGAAGTTTTAGGTCACAATAAAGTCACATACAGAATCTAGCAGACTCCCATACAACCAGCACCCTCCCCCTCTTCCTCTTCCTCAACAATAATCTTTTTACTTGTGTATGTTATATTTGCTACAACTAATGTAGAAATATTAAAGCATAGCCACTAACCATGGTCAGTAATTTACATTATCGTTTACATTTTGAACTCCACAACTTTATAAAGTTTTGGTGAAATATAACATGGCCTGTATCTATCATTGCATAATAATGCAGAACATTTCCATTGCCCCACAATTACCCCACTTCCATCTATTCGATTCCTCTCTCCCTCTTCCCTCAAGGCCCACAGTGATAACCAAGCCTCACTGCTTGAAGGACAAGATTCACAGATACTTGCAACAATGGTGGGGGCTTGATACACTATTATGTCCTTCCCCATTAGAAACCACCATGCTCTCATGAGACTCCCTCCCCTCTATTTGAGATTATTGAGCCTCCCCAGCATGGGGTTGCAACACCTTCCCACTCATTTTATGCGTCTGAATCCATTGCTGTAATACACTATGACAAGATGAGAACTCAACAATCCCTAGAAGTCCACAAGCACCCTGTGTCAAATGCTCCCCTTTTAGCACCCTAATTCAGTAACCCTCCTTTACATTGTTTAAAGTGTTTTCTTAACATTATAGTGTCAACCACATACCCATAAATCATCCATGTTCATCTACCTGCTAATCTTCCCCCAATTCAATGGACCATCCAAACCACACTCACAACTCTAGCCACCATCAAACCTTCACAGACCATCCTAATAGTATCCCTAATCCCCCATCACATGATTTCACAAATACTTACATCCAACTTATATATTTTGCACATGTGGGCTTTGACTGACAACCTCCCTCTCCCCCCCCTATTTCCTGTAAGCATGTCTTCCCGACTCTAACTCTCTGAGGTGAATCAATTTGCTTAATTCATATCAGACAGACCTTGTCATATTTGTACTCCAGTGCCTGGCTTGGTTCACTTAACTTAAGGTCCTCAAGATGCATCCATGTTATCC
This sequence comes from Dasypus novemcinctus, assembly GCF_030445035.2. Classification (NCBI taxonomy): domain Eukaryota; kingdom Metazoa; phylum Chordata; class Mammalia; order Cingulata; family Dasypodidae; genus Dasypus; species Dasypus novemcinctus. The sequence goes on along the minus strand of NC_080704.1, from coordinate 103,954,263 downwards.
AGTGTGTTAGTCTTGTATTCCTTCTTACAGTTGAGTAGTATTCCATTGAGTGTACATACCATATTTTGTATATATGTTCATCTGCTGATGGACATTTGGGTTGATTCCAATTTTTCGCAATGATGAATAATGCCACTATGAACACTTGCGTGCATATATCAGATTGTGTCCTTGTTTTCTGTTCTGGGTCTATAACCAGCAGTGGAATTGCTGGGTCATATGGCAAAACTATGGCTAGTAATTTCAGGAACCACCAAACTGTCCTCCACAATGACTGGATCCTTCTACATTCCCACCAAAAGTGGATGAGTGTTCCCATTCCTCCACATCCTCTCAACATTTGTAGTCCTCTTTTTCTCAATAGCTGCAAGTCTAAGTATTCTAAGACAATATCTCATTGCATTTTTGATTTGCATTTCCCTAATAGATAGTGATGTTGAACATCTTTTGTATGCTTTTTAGCCACTTGTATTTCTTCTTTGGAGATGTGTATGTTTAAATCTCATGCCCAATTTTTAATGAGTTGTTTGTATTTTTATTTTTGAGATATAGGATTTCTTTATTTATACTTGATATTAGGCTTCTATCAGATACATGGTGGTCAAATATTTTCTCCCACTGGGTAGAACGTCTTTTCACTTCCTGCAAAAATTCCTCTGAGGAGCAAAAGTTTTTAATTTTGAAAAAGGCCCACTTCTCTATTTTTTTTATTTTGTTGCTTGTGATTTGTGTGTGAAGTTCATGGAGCAATTTCTTATTCCAAGTCCCAATAGATGCTCCCCTACATTGTATACCAATGGTGTTGACTTTTATATATAGATCTTCTATCCATCTTGATTTGATTATGGTATAAGGTGTGAGACGGTGTTCCTCTCTCCTTTTTTGCATAGGGTTATTCATTTCAATGAACACCATTCAATGAAGAGTCATTTTTCTCACAGATGAATGGGCTTGGTGGTGGTGGCTTTGTCAAATGTCATATTGTTGTGACCAAGTAATTTCACTGCTGGGTATATACCCAGTAGATCTGAAAACAAGGACAGAAACAGATATATGCACAAGAATGTTCATAGCAGCACTATTCACTACTGCCAAAAGTTGGAATCAACCCAAATGCCCATCAACAGATGAATGGATAAATAAATTGTGGTATATACATACAATGGAATACTACTCGGCTATAAGAACAAATACAGCACAAAAATATGATAAGAAAGATGAATCTTGGGAACTTTATGTTGAGTGAAGCAACCCAGGCATTGAAGGACAAGCTGTCTAAGAGAGCTAGAAACTGGATGATATGCTTAAAGATACTTGAGGGGGAGAGGAAGGTTGTGAGCATACACCGACATGGGTGAAATCTATGATAAGCTGGTGGTAAGTATTTGTAAAAGGAAGGGATAAATTGGGGGCATAGGAATAATTTGGGTGGGCATTTGTGGGCTTGAGGGGGCTAGGATTGTAAGGATCGATCAGATGGCACAAGAAATTGGGGAGAGGCTGGGGGGAACATTTGAACATAGGAGATTATCAAGTATTTGTTCAAAACTATAATTTTGAGAAAACTCATTAGAAAATATAATAAAGAAGATTACCTGTTTACTCTCCCTTATGTATGCCACTGGAGGGCTCATTGATTTTCTGACTCCACCTTCTCCCAGACCAAGTTTCCTATCCCAGGTGGTTAGGTAAATTGGGCTTTCTCAGCAGATTCACCTCTCCTTTCTTCCCAGGCTCTCCCAAAACCAGCTGGTATGCTCCTCCAAGCTCAAAAAAACGGTGGGGGGGGGGGCAAGAAATTTGAAATTTCATTGGCCCCTGTGCATCTTCCACCAAAACTGTCTGACTTGTGGAGTCAGTCCAAAACTGGATGGCTAGGGTAATCCCATACCTCAGGGAGGTCTGGATCCCAGAAAGGGAAGCCTAGATAATGCAGAATTGGAGAATGTGGGTCTGTGGAATGTGGGCTACGGGGGCTTAAGGTTCACAGACCTGGAGACCATGCTTCTGGGGAACACAGGACTTGGGAATGCCACCACACCATTTCCAGTTCAAGGAACGTTATGTTCACCAGCCATAGAGGGAAGGGGTCCCACCTCCCCACAACTTTGGACCTCAGTTCTTGAAAACAATTCTACCTTTAGCAAGCACTACTTCTCTTGCAGTCTCTCCAAATTGATGTTAAAACACCTCCTGCCTTGCAAGCCCCTGAAACAGCCCACTCCAGCAAGATTCCAACCCTGTTCAGCTGGTCCGTTGTGGAAGCAATTATGAGGTGCACTCACTCAGAAGCTATCTTGCTCTGTGTCCTCCTAACTTTCAATTCATTTGATTTTTTTCTCTATTTTGTTTCATTTTTTCTATTCCAAATTTAAATTCTTATTACTTTGTATATTTTATGAAATTTTATTCATATTATTTATTTTTCTAACCCTTGTCTGTTTCCTCTTCTATATTTTTTATAATTATTAATATTAAACTTTTCATATTCTGATCTCTTTCCTTTTCTCCAGTCCTAATAGTGTTTCTCAAGGGAACATAGACAACTTCAATTATATAGAATAAGAGGAACAAAGTGGCAAACAAAAAAGTTACAACACATGCAAAAAACAAAAAAATAGTACCCTAAAATAGAAAGAGAAGCTAATGAACCTAATCACCTATACAGAAAAACAGATGCCTAGACACTAAAAAAAAATTACAAGACAGTCTATGAAACAGGAAGACATGGAAAAATCTAATGAAAAAATTTAAAAAATAGGAGGAAATGCAGAATATGGAACAGCTAATCAGGGATGTCCAAACAAATAACATGAATCAACTTAATGAAGTGAAAGAGATAAAGGATTTTAAGAAGACAATGAGGGGATATAGTGAAGAAATTGTAAAGATAGATAAAAACATTATGGATCTGGTGATGATGAATAACACAATGCAAAACATCAAAAATGAACTAGGAAGCACAAATTAACATATTGGAACAGACAGAGGAAAGAACCAGTGATGTCAAATACAGTACATCAGAAATCAGACAGATAGTAAAACCGATAGATAAAAGGATAGACAAAATCAAGCAGGGACTTAGGGATTTGAATGAAAAAGTGAAATTCTCAAATATATACCCTATAGGCTTCCCAGAGAGACAAAGGAAGAGAAAGGGTGCAGAAGAAGTTTTGGAAGAAATAATGGCTGAAAATTTCCAAACTCTTTTTTTTTAAATTTTTTTTATTTTTTTATTTTATTTTATTTACTTTGTAATAATATTACATTAAAAATATATATATATGAGGTCCCATTGAACCCTACCTCCCCCACCCCACCTCTCCCCCCCCTCAGCAACACTCCCTCCCATCATCATGACACAGCCATTGCATTTGGCAAGTATATCTTTGGGCACCCTCGCACCCCATGGTCAACGGTTCACACCATGGCCCACACTTTCCCCCATTCCATCCAGTGGGCCCTGTGAGGATTTACAATGTCCGGTGATTGCCCCTGAAGCACCATCCAGGGCAGCTCCATGTCCCAAAGACGCCTCCACCTCTCATCTCTTCCTGCCTTTCCCCATACCCATCAGCCATCGTGTCCACTTTTCTCAATCCAATGTCACCTTTTCTATGTGGACATTGGATTGGTTGTGTCCATTGTACCTCTATGTCAAGAGGAGGCTCAGATTCCACCTGGATGCTGGATGCAATCCTCCCACTTTCAGTTGTAATCACTCTAGGCTCCGTGGTGTGGTGGTTGTCCTTCTTCAACTCCATCTTAGCTGAGTGTGGTGAGCCCAATAAGTCAGATTGTAGGTGCTGGAGTCTGTTGAGGCTCAGGACCTGGCTATCACATTGTCAGTCCAGAGATTCAAATCCCCTAAATATATCTTAAACCCCGACACTAACTGCACCTCCAGCACATTAGCATGAAAGTCTTATGAAGAGAGATCCCATCTGAGTCCAGATTCGTCACACATAAACACCAGTTCCAAAGAGGGGCCATCTTACCTGGTAGTTAACCCCATCGGCCATGACCATAACTCCCATGGGTCTCTTTAGCCCTCGAAGGAACCGATATCTGGGGGTTGTATCTGCTTTATCTGTCTCTCTGACTCTGCTCAGTTGTGCATAAGGGCAATCCTTCTGACAGCCTCCAGACTCTTTTTTAGAGACTCGTAGCCATATAAACTCATTTCTCCTTTCCATTTCCCCCTTACATTAGGTCAGACAGCATTTTAAAGTCATGTTATTTTATGTAGACAGGGATATTCTGCTGATCCGCGTTGAACCTTCCGTATGAGGCCATTTTCCAGTTGCATCATCAGTTGGTAGTTGATAGTGGTCCCTCGGTGCCAGGGAGACTCATCCCCGGGTGTCATGTCCCACGCTGGGGGGAAGGCATTGCATTTACATGCTGAATTTGGCTTCGAGATTGGCCACATTTGAGTAACATGAAGGCTGACAGGAGGAAATTCCCAGGCACAATGCTGCTCTAGGCCTTGTTCTTATTTTAGGCTTATCAGCTCCCAAGCATAGTCATTAGCGTTATGGGCTCACTGTTGAACCCTCACTCCCTCCCGGTCCCCGCCGCTGCACCTGGGAGACTGTCACTGCTCCCCTAGGGACCACGACAGAGCACCACTGGCCAGGAACCCAGTACCCCGCCTGCTGTGGTTTTTAATTGTTGCCACTATGAGTATATCCAAACATTGCCATGCACCCTGGACATATGTTCTGTACAGCTCCCTGTCAGCCATATATCCCCTGTCAATGGTATCCCATACCAGTATTCCTCCATTGCCTTTGTTGAACCACTCTGTGGTCCAGAACTCCCTGAAATTTGAAGCCCAATATAATGTCAGGGTCCCTTACTAGGAAATGGCATATAGCTATGGGTTTAAAGGTTATATAAAGAATACGTGTTGACTTGGAAAAAATTCTACATCCTATCTTTCCGCCCCCTAATTATTGAGCTTCTCTTCACAGGAGCCCTAGACCACAGCAATGCATATATATAGTATACAGCACTCCCATACATCCACCACAAAACCTTTCCCTTCCACAGCGATACTCTTACACCCTATTCACATCATATTTACTTAACATAATGTACAGAGTCTGAGACAATAGCTTTCAAACAAGGTGACATTTGTGCTTACATTGTGGTGCATACTTTAGGATACACAGTTTTTTACATTCTTAGTTATCCTATGTTTTACATTATGGTTTACATTATCAGTCTGTCATCTCCTATATGTTATGCTGTAATATTACATGTTTTATATCCATCCTTGTGTACTCTCACGAAACTCCTCTCTTACCCCCCATTTACCTTGGTTACACACATTTAATGCCCATTTTCCCTTCCACCTTAGTGCCCACAGTGACAGCCAGCCTCTGTTTCCCAAGGAGCCTCTTCCAGATATAGATGGAATAGTGTTCAGGGTCTAACTTGCTCAACTGCCCCAATGCCCTGGGAGCCACCCTTTCTCTGGAGGGATACAGTTCCCTCTATTTGATGGCATTAGTCCTGATCCATGGATCCAAACTCTTTTGACGGACATTGATGTACATGTTCAGGAAACACATTGCACCCACAAAATTCAAATACTAACTACCCCAAGACATATACTTATCAAATTGTCCAAAGCTCAAGATAAAGATAATACTGCAAAAGCAAGAGAAAAGAGATCCATCACATATGAGGGAAGCACAATAGGATTAAGTGCTGATATCTCATCTGAATCCATGGATGCAAGAAAGAAGTGGTATAAATCTTTCAGCCAAGAATTCTGGATCTAGCGAAGCTGGTATTCAGAAATGAAGGGTAGGTCAAAATATTCACAGATAAAGAGAAATTAAGAGAGATTGTCAACATTAAAGATACCCTTCATCAAATTCTAAAGGAAGTTACACAGTTTGAAAAGGAAAAATTGGGAGAAAGAGGGCTGGAGGAGAATGAAAGAAGATAAGAAGCTAAAAATAATTAAAAACATAAAAAGAGACATAAAACCAACATACAATGTATATAAACCTAAAGATGACTCTGGAGTTCAGTGCCATGTCAGTTGGCCCTACTTTGGAGTTTGTGTTCCTGAGTGTGATGGAGTTGGACTCAGATATGACCTTTCTACACATGCCTCTTTTTTTAATTTTACCAGACGTGTAGTTGGTGTTTGGGTTGGCACATACACAAGAGACATGAATCTCTCGACTGTCCATGTGACTGCCAGGGTCTGAGCCTCAGCAGACTTGCAACTCCTACCATCTGGTTTATTGGATTTACCCTGGCCAGGTAACAGGGAGGTAAAGAAGGTCAACCACCACACCAGGGAGCCAAGAGTGCCTACAACTGTGAGCAGGAGCATTGCATCCATCCTTCATGTCAAATCTATGCCCCTTCTTGATGTAGACAGGGACTGGATATAACCATCCCAGGGTCCACAGGATGGAGGAATAGAGTATGGATTAGAGTGGATTTACTGGTGTTCTGCTGTGGAAATATTGTGATCAGTAATGGAAGAAACTGTAGCACTGATGTGGAGAAAGTGGCCACAGTAGCTGCTGATGGTAGGGAGAGGGAAGAAGAGATATGATGTGGGGGCATTTCAGACTTTGGAGTTGTCCTGGGTGGTGCTGCAGGGCCAGATGCTGGGCATTGTTTCTCCTGCCATGGCCCACTGGTTAGACTGGGGAAGAGTGTAGCCTACAATGTAGACCACTGTCCATGTGGTCCAGCAGTGTTCCAAAATGTATTCACCAGGTGCAGTGAATTTGCCACGATGATAGAAGAGGTAGTTGATTTGGGAAGAGTAAGATGAGGGGGTTGAGGGGTATATGGGGACTTCATATATTTTTAATGTAACATTTAAAAGAAAATAAAGAAGAAAAGGTAAATAAATTAACCTAAAGAAAATATGGCTAATGAAGGTAATATCTTGTGAGTAATAGCAATGAATATTAATGGACTAAATTCCCCAAGCAAGGGTCCAAAATAGGGCAAATGATCTAGGAAATGTGACCCGTCTATATGCTTTCTACAAGAAATTCAACTTATACCTAGGAATGCAAGGAGTTTGCTAGTGAATGGTTGGAAAATCATTTTCTATGCAAAAGTCAACCAAAAAGGGCAGGAGTAGCTAAAAAGAATATATATATTCTCATATATATATACACACATATATAGCCATTTATCAGAAAAAAATAGACTCTTAATGAAAAACTATTGTAAGAGACAATGAAGGACACTATATATTAATAAAAATGGCAATCTATGAAGAAGAAAGAACAGTCATGAACATTTATGCAATATATCCAGGTAGCCTCAAATTGCATGAAGTAAACAATGGAAAATCTATGTGGTGAAATTATAATTGCTACAATAATAGTGGGGTGCGGCGGCTTGCTCAGTCGGTAGAGGTGGGGTCTGGCTGCGGACGAGGGGTCGGTCCAGCTCTGGACGAGGGGTCGGTCCCACCTGGGACGAGGGGTCGGTCCCACCTGGGACGAGGGGTCGGTCCCACCTGGGACGAGGGGTCGGTCCGGCAGCAGACGAGGGATCGGTCTCACAAGGGGTTGCGCGGTTCGGCTGACGGGGTCGCCCAGCGAAGCCGGCGACGAAGGGGTCGCCCGGAGAAGCAGGCGATGAAGGGGTCGCCCGGAGAAGCAGGCGACGAACTGGGGACAAGGGAGGCCAGGCCCTTGTCGGGGGCTCTCAGGACTGGAGTGCGCACGGCAGAAGAACTACCGCGGAGACGAGGTAAACACGCAGGTCCACTTTACTGAGGGAGAGGCAACAGTTTTATAGGGGCTGGGGAAGGCTGATTGGTCGAAGCCACGCCCTGTTCTGATTGGTTGCCGGTGAAAGGTCAGTGGGCGGTACTGGACGGGGGAGGGGTGGTGGTTAGGGATTGGCTGTCGCTGTTGCTGGGGGAAGGGGCAGGGTTTAGGGATTGGTGGCTGCTGTTGCTGGGGTGGAGGGCAGACTTGAGTTTCCCGCCCACGCCTGGCTGTTGCTGCTGTCGGGGGGAGGGAAAAGGGCAGACTGGATTTTTGCACCCACGCCTGACTGTTGCTGCTATCGGGGGAGGGGAAAAGGGCAGACTGGAATTTTCCGCCCTGCGCCTGCGCAGGGAGAAGGAAGAAGAAGGGTGCCGCCCCACAAGGCATCGGGTGGCGCCATCTGGGAGGAGGGGCGGCCGCGGAAGCATGGCTGCTGAGAAGGGGAGACCCGAGGGCACTCTGCGCCCATGCCGAGCTTCCTTCAGGGGTGGCGGTGAGTCCGACCAGCCACCCTATTATGGGGGCAGCGGCTTGGCCTGCCGCGGCTGCTCCCCCGCCAGGCCAGCAAACCACACTTCAGCCCGAGGGGTGACCGCAGTGGGGGATTTTCAAACATCATTATTAACTTTAGACAAAACATCTCAACAGAGCATAAATAAAGAAACAAAGACCTCACAAAATATGCTAGAAATCTAGGTCTAATAGACATAAACAGAGCATTACAAACAAATACAGTAGGCTATATAAGCTTCTTTAGTGCACATTGATCATTCTGCAGGATAGACCACATGCTAGATCACAGGGAACTCTCCTCAAATTCAGAAAGTTTGGTAATATATGAAGTAATTTCTTTGATCATGTTGGAATAAGGCTAGAAATCACTAAGGGCCAGATAACTAGATCAGGCAAAAAGATCTGAAAGTTAAACTATATAACTTTAGGCAATCGGTGTGTCAGGAGGAAATTTTTGCAATTTTTGCAAAAGAAATCAATAACTTCTGTGAAAGAAATGAAAATGACCCAAAAATATATCAAAACCTATGGGATGCAAAATAAAAGCAGTGCTGAGAGGAAAATGTATAACCAGAAAACAGCTAAAATCAAAGATCTAACTGTATAACTGGAGGAATTAGGAAAATAACAACAAACTAATTCAAGGCAAATAGAAAGAAGGAAATAACAAAGATTAGACCAGAGTGAAATTATATTGAAAATAAGAAAGAAGTAGGAAAAATTAACAAAACCAAAAGCTGGTTCTTGGAGAATATTAATAAAATTGACCAACCTTTGCTAGACTAGGAAAGAAAAAAAAAAGAGAGAGAGAAGATGCAAGCACCAAATGCAAGCAATTATTGAGATATAACCACTGATCGCACAGAAATAAAGACTATTGTAAGAGGATAATTTGAAATATTGTTTGCCAACAAGGTCGATACCTTAGATGAAATGGGCAAGTTTCTAGAAAACACAAGCAGCCTACACTGAAGAATGAAGAAATTGATTAACAGAACAGGCCAATCTCAACTAATGAGATTGAATCAGTCATCAAAAACCTTCCAAGTAAGAAGAGCCCAGGATCAAATGGCTTCAGTGGTAAATTCCTCCAATCATTCAAGACAAAAAAACAAAAAACAAAAAAACAAAAACACACACACACACACACACAAATCCTGCTTAAATTCTTCCAAAAATTATAAGTGGAGGGAGCATTGCCTAACTCATTCTTTTATGCCAAAATCACCCTAATACAAAAGCCACATAAAGATGCCAAAAGAAATGAAAGGAATAGACCAATCTCTCTAATAAACCTAGATGCAAAATTCCTCAACAAAATACTTGGTAATCATATTCAACAACACATCAAATTACACACCGAGACCAAATGGATTTCATCCCTGTTTTGCAAGGATGGTTCAACGTATGAAAATCAATCAATGTAATACAAAACATTAAGAGTTAGAAAGAAAAAAAGCAAATAATCATCTCTAATGAAGCAAAAAGTCATTTGACAAAATGCAGCACATTTTATTGATAAAAGTGCTCCAATTGTTTGGAATAGAAGGAAATTTCTTCCACATTATAAAGTGTAAATATGAAAACCACAGATAAAATCATATACAATGTGGAAATGCTGAAAGTTTTCCCTCTAAGATCTGGAAAAAGCCAAGAATTCCCAATGGCACCTCTCTTATTTGACATTGTGTTATTAGTACTCTCTCAAGAAAGGTATACAAAAACATCCAGATTGGAAAGGAAGAAGTGAAAAATTTACTATTTGCAGATGACATGAGCCTATACATAAAAGCTCTGAAAAATTTACAAGAAAGATTCCAGAGCTGATAAATGAGTTCCATAAAGGTGCAGGATATGAGATCAGCATGCAAAAATCAGTAACATTTCTGTACACCGATAATGCACAATCTGAAGAGAAAATCAAGAAAAAATTCCAATTGCAGTAGCAACTAAATCAACCAAATGCCTAGGAATAAACTTTCCTAAGGACGTAAAGGACTTGTATGCATTAAACTACCTAATATTTTTAAAAGAAATCAGAGAATATTTTAAAAAATGGAAGAATATTCCCTGCTCATGGATAGGAAGACTAGACATCATTAAAATGTCTATCACACAAAAACTGATTTTCAGATTTAATGCAATTCCAACAAAAATTACCATTGCATTTTTTACTGAATTGGAAAAGCTAACTATGAAATTTATTTGAGAGGGCAAGGAACACTGAATAGTCAAAAATATGCAAAAAGAAAAATGAAATTGGGGGAAGCATACTACCTAACATTAAAACATACTGCAAGGGTACAGTGGGCTAAATCCCATGGTATTGGCACAAGGATAAACATTCTGACCAATGCGACCAAACTGAGATAGATCATTACATATACAGTCTACCGATATTCAACAAGGAAACTGAACCTACTCAACTGGGAGAAAATGGTCTCATCAATAAATGGTGCTTGGCAAACTGGATATTCATATGCAAAAAAAAATTAGTGAGGATGGCCACCCCATGCCCTGAACAAAAATGAACTCAAGATGGATCAAAAATATAAATCTAAGAGTAAAGACCATAACACTCCTGGGAGATAATGTAGGGTAGCATCCACAAGCTCTTGTAGTAGGAAAAGATTTCAAAAACTTTACACCCAAAGCATGAGTAGAAAAAATAGATAAATAGCACCTCTTCAAAACTAAACACTTTTGCACTTCAAAGGAGTTTGTCAAAATGAAAAGGCAGCCTATTCAATGGGAGAAAATATTTTGAGTTATCTACTTGATAGGTGCCTAATATGCAGAATATATTAAAAAATACTACCTCTTGAAATTAAAAAAAAACAAAAACAGGGAAGTGGCTGTGGCTCAAGTAATTATGCTCTCGTCTGGCATATAGGAGGTCCAGGGTTCAATGTGCAGGGCATCCTGGTGAAGGCAAGCTGGCCCGTGTGACAAACTGGCCCATGCAGAGTGCTGGCCTGTACAGGAGTGCTGGTGCATGCAGAGAACTGACACAGCAAGATGACACAACAAAAGGAGACAAAGAGGAGAAACAATAAGAGGCAAAGCAGACCAGGGAGCTGAGGTAGTGCAACAGAAGGATCACCTCTCTCCCACTCTGGAAGGTTCCAGGATTGGTTCCCAGAGCTGCCTAATGAGAAAACAAGCAGACACAGAAGAACACACAGTGAATGGACACAGAGAGCACACAACGGAAGGGGGGGATAAATAAATTTTAAAAAGACAAACAGCCCAGTTAAAAAATATGTAAGTGATAAAAATAGACAATTCTTCAAAGAAGAATCACAAATGGCTGAAAAGCACATGAAAAGATGCTCAAAACCACTAGCTATTAGGGAAATACAAGATAAAACTCAGGTTAAACTGAATGATATTGCAGGGACAGATGTAGGACAATATATATCCTGCCATAATCCACTGAATGGCCTGGGGGAGATTATAAACTGCAATGCAACCTATAATCAATGCGGTGGATATAAAACATATAATATTATACCAAAAACATATAGAGGGTGACAGACTAATAATGTAAATCATAATGTAAAACATAGAATAACTAAAAAAATTAGAAAACTGTATAGCCTAAAATATAAACCACAATGTAAATACAAACGTTACCTTGTTTGAAAGCTATTGTCTCAATATGTGTATATCAGTTTCAGTAAATATGATATGGATAAGTTAAAAGATTATTGCTGTGGAAGGGAAAAGGTTTTATAATGGATATGTGGGAGTACTGTATATTGTATATATGAATTACTGTGATCTAGGGCTCTTGTGAAGAGAAACTCAATAATTGGAAAAAAGAATTTTTCCAAATCAATATGTATTCTATATCTAACCTTTAAACTCATTGCTATATTCCATTTTACTAGTAAGGGAACTTGCCATTATATTGGGCTTCACTGTTCAGGAAGTTTTGGATCACAGAGTGGTTCAACAATGGCAGCAGAGGAATACTGGTGTGGGATGTTATTGGCAGGCGATATATGGTCTACAGGGAGTTATACAGGGCATGTGCCCAGGGTGCCTGGAAATGTTTGGGTATACTCATAGTGGAAACAAAAACAACAGCTGGGGGGGGGTACTGGGTTCCTGGCTGGGGTCGGCTCTGTCGTGGTCCCTAGAGGAGCAATGGCAGTCCACCAGGTGCAACAGTAAGGACCAGGCAGGAATAAGGGTCCAACAGTGAGCCCCTGATACTAATGACTATGCTTGTGAGCCTATACACCTGAAATAAGAACAAGGCCTAGAGCAGCACTGTGCTTAAGAGTTCCCTCCTGACAGCTTCCGTGTTACTCAAATGTGGCCAGTCTCGAAGCCAAACTCAGCATGTAAATGCAATGCCTTCCCCCCAGCGTGGGACATGACACCCGGAGATGAGCCTCCCTGGCACCGAGGGATCACTACCAATTACCAGCTGATGATGTAACTAGAAAATGACCTTAAATTAAAGGTTCAATGTGGACCAGCAGAATATCCCTGTCTACATATAATAACAGGAGTTAAAAATGCTGCTTGACCTAAAGTAAGGGGGAAATGGAAAAGACAAATGAGTTAATATGGCTATGAGTCTCTAAAAAAGAGTCTGGAGGTTGTCAGAAGGATTGCCCTTATGCACACCTGAGCAGAGTCTCAGAGACAGATAAAGTAGATACAACCCCAGATATTGGTCCTTTTGAGGGCTAAAGAGACCCACAGGTTCTATCGTCATGGCAGATGGGGTTGACTGCCATGCCAATTGGCCCTTCTTTGGAGCTGGTGTTTCTGTGTGATGGAGCTGGACTCAGATGGGATCTCTTTTCACAAGCCTTTCATGCTACTTTACTGGAAATGTAGTTGGTGCTGGGGTTTAAGATATATCTAGGGGATTTGAGTCTCTGGACTGACAATATGATAGCCAGGCCCTGACCTCAACAGACTTCAGCTCTACACTCTGATTTATTGGACTTACTCCACTCAGCTAACATGGAGTTGAAGAATGTCAACCACCACACCATGGAGCCTAGAGTGTGTACAACTGAAAGCAGGAGGATTGCATCCAGTATTCATGTGGAATCTAAGCTTCCTCTTGACATAGATGTGCAATGGACACAACCAATCCAAGGTCCACAGAGAAAATGTGGCATTGGTGTGGGAAAAGTGGCCATGGTTGCTGCTGGGTGCGGGGAATGGGAGGAATAGATGAGATGTGGAGGCATTTTCAGTACTTGGAGTTGTCCTGGGTTGTGCTTCAGGGACAATTACCGGACATTGTAGATCCTCCCAGGGCTCACTGGATGGAACATGGGAGAGTATGGGCTATGATGTGAACCATTGACCATGAGGTGCAGCGATGCCCAGAGATGTACTTACCAAATGCAATAGATGTGTCATGATGATGGGAGAGAGTGTTGCTGTGGAGGGAGTGGTGGGGTGGGGGTGGTAGTGTTGAATGGGACCTCATATTTTTTTAATGTAATAATTTTTTAAAATGAATTAAAAAAATTTAAAAAAACTCTTCAGTCATTACACATTAATTCTCTATTCCCTCTCCCCTTGTATCCTGGTACCCTTTAGTATACTTTCCATCTCATCGAATTTGCATATTCTAGCTATTTCATATAAGTGAAATGATACAATATATGTCCATTTGTGTCTCATTCATTCAATATTGTGTCTTCAAGTTTCATCCACATTGTGTCATGTATCATAACTTTTTTTGTTACTATTTACATTAAATTCCTTTTTCCAAACCTCCACATTTTTCATTTCTTTCATTTATTGAATTATAATAATTATACATAAAGATCCATAAAAATAACTATATAGTAAGAGTTGTGAACTTACAAAACAAACATTCATACTATCAAACAGGGCTCTCATATCTCATGTTAGCACCAATGACTTGCTTTGCTACAAAATATTTTTTTATAATTTTTTTAAAAATTGTCTTTTGTAAAAAGATACATAGATCATAAAAATGCTACATTAAATAATATAAGAGAGTCCTATATGCCCCACAACCCACCTCCCCACTCCTCCCACATCAACAACCTCTTTCATCATTGTGGCACATTCATGGCATTTAGTGAATACATTTTGGAGCACAGCTGCACAGCATGGATTATAGTTCACTTTGAAGTTTACCCTCACCCCCAGTACGTTAAGTGGGTTATGGCAGAATACATAATATCCAGCATCTGTCCATGCAATGTCATTAGGACAACTCCAAGTTCTGAAAATGCCCCCAGATATCATCCCTTTTCCCAATCCCTGACCTCAGCAAAAAAAAAAAAAAAAAAAGAGGTCACTTTCTCCATATCATCCTACAGTTTCTTCCTTTACTAGTCACAATAGTTCTATAGTAGAATACCAGTATTTTCATTCTAACCCATATTTTATTCCTCCATCCTGTGGACCCTGGGATTGTGTTGTACACTCCACCTCTCTATGAAGAGAGGGTTTAGATCCCACATAGTTGATGAATGTGATTCTCCTCCTTGGAGTTGTATGCACTCCCAGTTCCCTGGTGTGGTTTTTGACCACCTTCACCTCCCTGTTAGCTAACCTGTGCAAGTCCAACAAAATGAAGAGTAGGAGCCACAACTCTGCTGTGGCTCAGGGCCCAGCTGGCACATGGCCAAACTGGAGATCCATATCTCATAGGTATACACCAACCCCAGTGCCAACCACAGGATTAGTAAATATGACAGAAGAGGCATGTGTAGAAAGGTCACATCTGAGTCCAACTCCATCACACTAAGGAACACCAATTCCAGTGTAGGGCCCACTGACAAGACACTGAACTCCAAAGCCAACTTCCATGACCATAGAACTTGTGTGTCTCCATAGCTCTCAGGAGAACCAGTACCTGGGGTTGTATGTACTTTTCCTATCTCTGGAATCCTGCTGAGGTGTGCATAAGCATGACCCCTCTGATGATATCCTGACTCTTTTTTGAAGACTTTTTATTCATATAAACTCATTTGTCTTTACCATTTCCCCATTTTATTTAATGTATTTTTCTAATTGCATCACTAGTTAGTGATTGGTATTAATCCCTCAGCACTATGGGGGCTCATCCCTTGGAGTCATGTCCCAAAGTGGGGGGACAGTAATGCATTTGCATTTTGAGTTTGGCTTAGAGAATGGCCATGTTTGAGCAACATGGAGGCTCTCAGGAGGTAACTATTAGGCACCCTGCAGCTCTAGGCCTCATTCAAATTTCAAATACACAGGCTTATAAGCATCGTCAGGAGTATCCTTGGCCCAAAATTGGAGCATTCTTTTTCACTAGTTTTTGTCCTTACACTTGGTCTTTTTGTCCTTGCTGTTTCTCCATTGGGGAATGTGACAGAGCTCCCCTGGCTAGGAACTCATCACTCCTTCTATTGTCATTTGTAATTGTAATACTGTGAAAATACCCAATATATATCGGAACATTTTTATGTACCCTATATACATGCCCTGGACAACTCACGATTAACAATGTGTCCCCCATCAATAACACCCCTAACATGTCTTCCTCCCCTGTCATAGTTGAGCCCCTCTGTGGTGCAAAATTTCTTCAAAAATGAAGCCAAATATATGTTTTAACTAATGATTAATGATCACCCTTAAATTATTACTACTAACTAAAATATCTCACATTTGATGTATTTTCTACAAACTACCCTATTGTTATTTTATTATTATATCATGTATACATGAATATACATAAACATTAAGTGTATAGTAAAAGTTGTGAACTTACAAAGTAAACATCCATAATATCATACAGGGTCTTATACATCAACCACCTTGCATTGTTATGAGATATTTGTTACAAATTATGAAAGAATATCAACAAAATCTTACTACTAACTATAGTCCTTCTTACATTTGGTGTATTTCCACCCAACCTATCCTATTATAATTTGTCAAATATATTTTATGGCAGAAGTGGAAAACTTAAAAAACAATCATGCACATTTGCAGAATTCTCATACAACACCCCTCCACCAACACACCACACTGTGGTGGCACTTTTGTTACAGTTTCTGAGATAATATCATCAAATCATTACTAGGTCCTTATGGTACATCTTCACATTTTTTCCATATGCCCACATTATTAATACAGTACATCTGTGGCATAGATGCAATAATATTACATTATTACTCCTACTCACAGTCCATACTTTATTCCAGTTGTATTTTTCCATTTTTCTCCACATCAATACCACCTGGCAGTAGTGATATATGTCTGTTTAGCTCACAAAGGATAAACTTGCATCTGTACCATCAACCACAATTCTCATCCACATCTGTGTTTACTGTCTTATTCAGTCCTTGGATTATTTTGTAGCTTTTTGTTAATTGGCATTTACATCCCTAGACTACACTTTTCAGCCACAATCCCATTTATAAACAAACTGTTATTATAATGTGTTATGAACAACTCTATACATTTCCACACTTTCAAAATAAAGTTAATCAAAACTTCTACATACATTAAACATCAGTATTCCATCTCAGTCCTTCTTTTATCTCCTTTAAGAATCCACTAAATACCACTAGGTCTTGAGGATATTTTCCTACATTTTCTTCTAGAAGCTTTATGGTTTTTGCTTTTATATTTACATTTTTGTTCCCTTATGAGTTAATTTTTGTATAAGGTATGAGATAGTTGTCTTCTTTCCCCCTTTTGACAGTGGATGTCCAGTTCTCCCAGCATCTTTGTTGAATGACTGTTCTGACTGAGTTGAGTGAGTTTGACAGGATTGTCAAAAACCTCTTGACCATAGATCTGTGGGTCTGTTACTGAATGATCAGTTGAGTTCCATTCGTCTATGTGTTGTCTTTCTGCCAATTCCAAGCGTATTTTTTTTTTTACCACTGTAACTAGGTAATATGATTTAAAGTATGGAAGTGAAAGTCCTCCATCTTTGCTTTACCTTTTTACAATGTTTCTGCCAATCTAGTACTCCTTACCCTTCCAAATAAATTTGATAATCATTCTTTCCATTTATTTTTAAAATGCTGGTGGATTTTTTATCAGAATTACACTGAACCTGTATATCAATTTGAGTAGAAATGACATCTTAATGATATTTAGTCTTCCAATCTGTAACCATGGAACTTTCTTCCTATTATTCAGGATTTTTTAAATTTCTTTAAGAATGAGTGGTAGTTTTCTGAATACAAGTGCTTCACATCATTAATCTTATTCCTAAATATTTCAGTTTTCTCTGTCATTTTATTTTCACCACACTTTTAAGCCTTTTAGTTACTTTTGCTGATACAATCTCCATTTCTAGACTTCCTTTCAAGCCTCTCTTCTGTTTTTTCTTTACAGGCAATAGCATACCATTTAGTATTTCATGCAAAGCTGGCCCCTTCATTATAAACACTCTGCTTCTGCCTTTCTATTAATATTCTAAACTCACCCTTATTTTTCAAAGAAAATCTTGTCGGATATAAGATTCTTGGCTGGAATTTTTTCTCTTGCAGTATGTTAAATATATCATACCACTGCCTTCTTTTCTTCATGGTTTCTGATGAGAACTCAGCACTTAAACTTATTGGGTACCCCTTACATATTATGCATTGGTTTTCTCTTGCTGCTCTTAGAATTCTCTCTTTGTCTTTAGAATTTGACATTTGGACTAGTATGTATCTTGTAGTTGGTCTATTTGGATTTATTTGGATGGGGTTGCACTGTGCTTCTTGGACATGGATATGCATATCCATCATCAGGGTTGGGAAATTTTCTACCATTATTTAGTTAAATATTCCCTCTGCCCCTTTTCACTTCTCTTCTCCATTTGGGATGCCCATGACGCATATGTTTTCATATCTCTTGCTATTGTTTAGCTCCACAAGATCTTGTTTATTTATTTTTTCATTCTTTTCTCCATCTGTTCTTTTGTATGTTCACTCTCAGAGGCCATTTCTTCAAGCTCACCAATCTTTTCTTAGGCCTCCTCAAATCTGCTATTATATGATTCCAGTCTATTTTTAATTTCATTTGTTGCACCTGTCATTACCATAGGATCTGCCACTTTTCTATGTATGCTTTCAAATTCTTCTTTATCCTCACCCAATGTCTTCTCAATATCCTTAATCTCTTTAGCCATCTCATTAAATTTGTTAAGGAGATTTGTTTGTCCAAACAATTATTCTATTCTATATGATATAACTATTCTATTATTAGTTGTCTCTACTTCTCTTTGTCATCTGGAGGCTTATCTTCTCCCTTTAACTGGGCCATATCTTCCTGTTTCCTAATGTGGATTGTAATTTTTAGTTGGTGTCTTGGCATCTGGCTTACTAGATGTACTTTTTCTGAGTGAAGTTTCTCCCTTTAGTTTAGGGTTTTCTTGCCCTTTCTCCCTTGCCAGTCATGTAGTAGGAGTCAATGGTGAAGTTGGTGCTGTAATTTGCCGTTCATTTACCAGGGACTGATAAAGCTTCTCCTAACTTTTTCCTTTGCTAGAAATAGGAACAGAGCCACAAATGTGTGTAATAATCAAAGTCATGCAGGCCTAGATTTTATTTTCCCAGAGAAACTGAAGAAGCTTCAAGCCCCTTTCTCCCCTTGCTTTGTCGGGATTGAGCTACAGGGATGAGCAGCATTCTATGCCATGCAGGTACTAAATGACTGCAGTTGCTCCCAGTAGACTTCTGAAAATTCAGTCTACCTGCTGAATATACCGGCAGTTACCTGGAGAGGCTGGTGCAGGACATCTCAGCTTCCTTCCTGGTGGAGGTGGGGCTGAAATCTAGGGGAGGGCTGCAGGCCAATGTGGGTGAAAGAAGCTGATCCCTTCAGGCACTGGGATTTTCAGTCAGCTGGGTTTCCCCTTATTTGAGGTCAGAGTCAAAATATCAACTACTGGCCTCTTTGTGACTTGGACAGGTTCAAACTTTTCGTGTTCTTAAGGCTATACTTTAGCCAGCTAAATTTACTAATCAGAAGCTGAAATCGGTGTCCAACCATCTCTCTCTCCACTGTTTTTGGAAATAGAGCTTCTAATTCCAGCCATGGAATAGATCCTGAGGCAGCTTGTGCTACCAGAGTAGGATGATCACTGGCTTCTGTGGCATTACATGTATTTTCCCAGGAAGGCTGGCATAGATCATCCCCCAGCTTCCTCACTGCTGGAGGGGGGACTGGGGCTTATTCTAAAGCTACAGTATGATCATGATGGAAAGAATCTGGTCCCTACCAGCACTGTGAATTTCTGTTCATCTTCTTCCCCTTCTGCCCAGGAAAGAGTTAAAAAGGCAGCTATTGGCTTCTTTCTGACTTGGAATATTTCAAACTATAGCTATTCTTAGGATTATATTTTAGCCCACCAAATATATTAGTCAGTAACTGAAATGGTCTCTTCTGTATTTGGGAAGTGGAACTTCCAATTCCAGTTGCATAATAGCTCCTGAGATGTCTTGTGCCAACAGCGGAGGATGGACACTGGCCTCTGGGACATAGAGTGCTCTACTTACAGATTTTCCCTGCAGATAGGCAGTTTTGTCCTTCTATTCATTCAAGGATGTTGCAGGATGCTTTTCTGGTGTTCTGGAGCCCCAAACAAGTGTTTAGAAAGCTCTGGGTGATTACTAACTACCTTATAGCACGTTCTGACTCTTGATGCTCCTTACTCTGACTCCATCTTGCTGGTTTCCCTCCCTACAAACCTTTCACTTTTAACTCGGTTGTGTCTTTACACCCGAGGTAGGTCTCTTGTAGAAAACATATAGATGGCTCATATTTTTAAATTCATCCTATTAGTCTATGTCTTTTTTCATTGCTTTACATTTTTTGAATTTTTATTATTATTTTTAAAGATATATAAATCACACAAAATGTTACATGAAAAAATACAAGAGGTTCCCATATACCCCACTCCCCACCTCCCCTACTCCTCCCACATCAACAACCTCTTTCATCAGTGTGGCACATTCAGTTTTTTTGTTTTGATGAATACATTTTGGATTATAATTTACACTGTAGGTCACTCCCAGTACATTTAATGGGTTATGGCAGGATGGATAATGTCCTGCACCTGTCCCTGCAATATAATTGAGGACAACTCCAAGTCCCCAAAATATCACACTATCACAGTGCTTTTTCCCTCTCCCTGCCCCCAAGAATTCCCGTGAACACTATCTCCACATCAATTATATACTTTCTTCCATTGCTAGAGTCAAAATAATTCTGAAGTAGAATACCATTAGGTCCACTCTAATTCATATTTCATTCCTCCATCCTGAGAACCCTGCAATGGCAATATCCACTTTACCTCTAAATAGAGATGGGGTTTTGATCCCAAATGTCTGATGGATGTAATTCTCCTGCTTGCAGTTGTAGACTCTTTTAGTTCCCAGTTGTGGTGGTTGACCATTCTCATCTCCCTGTTAACTGATGTGCATAAATCCAATGAACCAGAGAGTAGGTGTTGCGACTCTATGTCTTTTGATTCAGGCAATCCATCCATTAACATTTAATAGGATTACTGTAAAGGCATTACTTACTTTAACATTTGTCCTTCCCTCTCCCTTGTCATAGTATTCTATTGTCTGTCTTCTTATCTTTTAGTTTACCCTTTGAAATAATCTTCACTTCTAAACTTGTTTGCTAATCCCTCACCATTTTTTTTTCCTTTCAGGCTGCACCATCCCTCTTTAGTACCCCTTGTAAATTTGATCCATTGGTAACATAATCTATCAATTCTGGTTTTGTTCGTGAAGACTTTGAACTCACCGTCGATTTTGTAGGGCAGCTTTGACAGATACAGAATACTTGGCTGATATGTTTTCTCTTTCCTTACTTAAATACACAATACCACTTTCTTCTCATCTCCATGGTTTCTGATGAGAGGTTGGCACTTAATCTTATCCAGTTTCCCTTCTATATGATGATTTGCTTTTCTCTTCCTGCCTTCAGAATTCTCTTTTTTTTCTGTGATATTTGTCATTATAGTAGGTGTCTCTGGGTAATTCCATCCAGATTTATTCTCTTAGGCATGTGTTTTCCTTCTTGGATATTGTTACTTATGTCCTTCATAAGGGTTGGGAAGTTTTTGGTCATTATTTCCTCATACATTCTTTTTGTCCCTTTTTCATTTTCTTCTTCTTCTGGGAGACCAATAATGCAAATGTTTGTGCACTTTGCATTGTTTTTTAATTTCCTGAGACTCTGTTCCATTTTTTTCAATTATCTTCTCTTTTGGTTCTCCTGTCTTTTCAAATTCAGATGTTGAGTCTTCAAAATCACTAATACTGTCTTCAAGAAATTCGAATCTGGTCTTTTTTATTTTATTTTTTACATTTTTTAAATTAAAGTTAATAGATCACAAAGAGCGTTACATTAAAAAATATTTCATTGAGAATGATAATTTATGAGCCTAAGCCTAATACTCTTTGTTTCCTTGAACTATGCAGCCTAGCCTTTAGGACCACAGCACTGTATACTAGTGTTAATTAAGCACATATACTGTATCCAGAATCATTAACACCAAGGATTTTTGCCCCCAATACAAGGACTCAATAGAACCTTTAATAAATCACTCTACTCATATTTTGCCAGCTTCTTTGGATTGAGTGAAAGATAATAGCATTGGATCACATAGTCATACACCTATTGTTTTAACTATTTTTCTTTAAAAATGTGTCCCTTGGTGTATTAGTCAGCTTTGTTAGTCAGAAAAAGGGTTGCTGATGCAAAATTTAAAAACTGATTGCTTTTTTAAAGAAAATTCACTTTTTAAAAAAGATTTATTTATTTATTTATTTCTCTCCCCTTCCCTCCCCGACCCTGGTTGTCTGTTCTCTGTGTCTATTTGCTGCATCTTCTTTGTCTGCTTCTATTGTTGTCAGCGGTGCAGGAATCTGTGTCTCTTTTCTTGTGTCATCTTGCTGTGTCAGCTCTCCGTGTGTGCAGCGCCATTCCTGGGCAGGCTGCACTTTCTTTTGCACTGGGCGGCTCTCCATATGGGGCGTAATCCTTGCATGTGGGGCTCCCCTACACGGAGGACACCCCTGCATGGCACGGCACTCCTTGCGCGCATCTGCACTGCACATGGGCCAGCTCCACACGGGTCAAGGAGGCCCGGGGTTTGAACCAGGGACCCCCCATGTGGTAGATGGATGCCCTAATGACTGGGCCAAGTCCACTGCCTGTTGGTTTTCTTAAAGTGTATTTATTTGGTGTAGGAGCATACAGATATCAGACCATAAAGCAAAAGTTACTTTCCTCAAGAAAGTCTATTTGGAGCAAGAAGACTGCCAATGTCTGTAAGGTTTCAGGCTTTCTGGGTTCATCTGGGCTCATGTCTTCTGTTTTCTCCACAAGATCAGCTATAGACTCTGAGGATCTCTACGTTTTGCCTCTCTCCACAGGGTCAGTGGTAGACTATCAGGTGAACGTTTCTGTCTCTCTCCCCGAGGCTTCAGTTTAAGACCAGAATCAAACTCCAATATCAAAACTCCAACATTAAGAACCTTCAACACTGTCCTTGCCATGCTTTTTATCTCTGAGTCCCTACCCACCAAGGGGTGGGGACTCAACACCTTAATGACATGGCCTAATCAAAGCCCCAAGTACAGACCAGAATACAAACATAATCCAATATAAATTTTTGGAATTTATAACTTTGTCATACTGCTACACTCCAGCCTCTGAATTTCAAAAAGAATTTACAATATTTAAAAAAACAACCTGAAATCAGCAACAATGCAAGTCCTAAATCATGTCACAATCAATTTAAAGAAATACAGTTTGTCTTAGGGAAAATTTCTGTCTGCTATAGACCTCTGAAACTTACAAAACAATTTATCTCTTTCTAGTACACAAATGGACAGACAAAGGATAAATATTTTCAATACAATAAGGAAATACTGGAATAGAAACATAAATCAACCTCCCTCTACAGTTCAGTAAACTTGCAGGGCATCCTCCATTTGATTTCAGTCTGAGATTTGTTCTTTTTTCTTTAATTGAATTTGTAATGTATTTTTTTCTTCTGTATTTACTTTTAAATGTTACCTTGAAAAAATATGAGGGCCCCATATACCCCCACCCCACCACGCCACCCCTCCCACATCAACAAACTCTTCCATCATTGTGGCACATCCACTGTACCAGGTGAATACATACTGGAGAACCACTGCAGCACATGGACAGTGGTCCACACTGTAGTCCACACTCTCCCCCAGTCTACCCAGTGGCCACGACAGGACACAACCTCCAGCATCCATCCATGCAGTACCACTTAAGACAACTCCAAATCCTGAAAATGCCCCCACACCATACTTCTTCTTCCCTCTCCTGACCATCAGCAGCCACCGTGGCCACCCTCTTCACATCACTATTACAATTTCTTCTCTTACTAATCGCAATAATTCCCCAGCCGAACACTAGTAAGTCCACTCTAATCAATAGAGAGTCATTCTTAAGATGATGGTTTCTTCTCCTTGGTGCCGTATGGGAACACAACCTTTCCATAGGCTTGCCCAATGGCCATTTTCTTGGTTCCACCCTCATAAACCATCTGGGTGTTCACCAAGCTCCAGACCTCTCCCTCCAAGAGTGATAGGGTGATTGCCACACCTTACCCAATCTTTGCATTAGAGTCTTAACCCCCTAGCACAGTGATGTGAAGAAAACATTCACCCTAACCTTTGGCATACAGGGTCAAATCACTCAGAGCAGCAAGTTGACCACCTGGCCTTCCCTAACCTTTGGGGGACCAGTCTACCACCCTCAGACCTGTGCAGTTATGACCTTAACAGACCTAATCCTTGGGGAATGTGCTCCACCCTCTCTGTATCCTGGGGTTGCAAAAATTTCCCAGAACATGAGGTGGGAACATCCACCTTCTTTTACTGCTGGGGCAAACTCACCCTTACTGTGCACATGGATTGGGTTCCTCTTTTGGCCCAAGGTGATGACTTAATTCCAGATATCAGATTCCATGGTTTTCCTCTTGAAGTTGTTTCCCTTTCAATCCCTCTTGTCCATGTCACTTTTATTCAAGGCTGGCAGTGGTTTTGTTTATACAGCTCTCTCTATAAACTTGTTGGTTTAGCATGCAAGAAGCAGGGGTCCAAGCCATCAGACAGTAAGACATTACACAAGTCTTTCCGAGATAAATGCATCTTCAATCCTGATTTACAAGTTCCAGGTATAGTTAAGACCTCCAATGGGGTACTTTCATTTGGGAGCTTGATTTCCAGAGGCTTGGGATTTCCAGAATCAGTTTCTGTTTTCTTTTAACCCAACAGTTCAGTCCCCAGCATATCTCATTCATCTAGCATTTTGCAATAAGGTGCCAGCAGGAGCCAAGCTGCATTCTCCAGGTTTACTTTGGAAATTTCTTCAGCTAAATGCCCAGGATCACCATTTTCAAATTCTGCCTTCCACAAAACACCATGAGTTACTCTTGCTAAGTTCACTGCAACTTTTAAACTTGGATCACCTTTCCTCTGGTTTCCAAAAATAGTTTCATCATTTACTTCTAAGGCATCATAAAATGTCTCTTCTGCATCCATATTGTTATCAGGAGTCTCTTCAAAACACTGCAGGGCTTTTCTTCCAAGCATTCCATAATTCCTGCAATAAATAGCCCTTACCTATTTGTAAAACCATTCCAGCATTTTGGTAATTGCAAAAGCACTTCCCAACTCCTCAGTACCAAATTCTGTATTAGTCAGCCACAGGGGTGCTGATGCAAAATTTCAGAAATTGTTTGGTTTTTATAAATGATATTTACTTGGGGTAGGAGCTTCCAGATACCAGACCATAAAGTATAAGTTACTTCACTCACCAAAGTCTATTTGGAATAAGATGGCTGCCAATATCTGTAAGAGTTCAGGCTTCCTGGGTTCCTCTGGCCTCAGTTCTTCTGTTTTCTCCACAAGGTCAGCTGTAGACTCTCAGGTGAATGGCTCTGTCTCTCTCGCTGGGACTCCAGGTTAAGACAATCTCAAACTTTAACCTCAAAACTCCAATATTAAAAGACCTCAACTCTGCCCTTTGCCATGTCTTTTATCTCTGTGTCCCCAACCACCAAGAGGTGGGGACTCAACATCCCAATGACATGACCCAATCAAAGCCCCAGTCATAACGCAAATCATGCCCAGGTACAGATCAGATCACAAACATAATCCAAAATATATATTTGAAATTCTTAACTATGTCAAATTGCTATATCTGCCAATGGGGTGCTGATGCATAATATGAGAAATCTATTCATTTTTAAAAAGGGTATTGTTTGGGGTAGAAGTTTACATTAACCAGGTCATAAAGTGTAAATTAGTTCCCTCAACAAAGTCTGTTGACATGTGTTGGAATCAGATGACTGCTGATATCAGTTTTTATTTTTAACTCATCTATTTTGATTTCTTTCTTTTATCAGCATTGTTTTTTCAGTACTTTCTCTTCTTTTTTTCCCCTCAACTCATCATTCTGACCTTCTAATTAATTCTATATATTTTTTATATTAGGTTTCCAATTTCATTGTAGATAATGCACTTTTAAATTTCCTATTACTCTACACTGTCACATGAGTTAAATATTAACTTTTCTTTGTTTCATATAACTCCTCTTGTAACTTTTACTATTACTATTACCCTTTTACTTTTGTTACCTTTTTCACTTTCTCTGACCCTAATCATTTTCTTTCAATGGAACAGAGAAAAGCAAGGGAATAGAAAAAGAAAAACAAAATGTCAAAGAAGAAACTTAAACAGACACATACACAAAATGCAACTAAATAAAATCCTAGAGTAGAGAGAGAAGCTAATCAAAAGAAGAAATTCATTAACATAAAAAGATGACCAGACAGCAACAAAAAATTAAAAACCATACCAAGAAACAAGACTAAAAACCTGGAAGATATGCAGAACATCAAACATCTAATTAAACCTGACCAAATATCATGGAGCAACTTAATGAATCGAGGGAAGAGATTAAGGATATTAAGAAGACACTGGGAGAATATATTGAGGAAATTGTAAACACACATAAAAGATAATGGATAGGTCGGTGATGAGTGGCATAATCCAAGAAATAAAAAAAAAAAAAACTGGACGCATATAACTTCACATTAAACAGACAGAGAAAAGAACTAGTGATGTGGAAGATAGCACTTCTGAAATCAGATAGTAGAATAGATAGATTAAAAAGATAGAAAAAAATCCAGCATGGACTTAGGGATTTGAACAACAAAAAATGCACAAACATACATATTATAAGCATCACAAAGGGAGAAAGGAAGAGAAAGGAAACAGAAGAAGTGTTTGAGGAAATAATGGCTGAAAACTTATCAAACCTATTGAGGGAGAAGGAGGTACATATCTAGGAAGCACAGTGTAACACAAAAAGTATAAATCCCACATATACTTGTCAAACTCTCAAATATTAAAGACTAAGAGAAAATATTTAAGGTAGCAAGAGAAAAGAGACTCATCACATAGAAGGGGAACTCGATAAGATTAGGTACAGATTTCTCATCTGAAACCATGGAGGCAGGAAGACAGTGGTATGATATAGTTAAGGTACTAAAAGAAGAAAATTCCAGCCAAGAATACTCTATCCAGGAAAGCTGGCTTTCAAAAATGATGGAGAGTTCAAAATATTCACAGATTAAAAAACATGAATGACGAGGCAGGGCAAGATGGCATCTGAGTGAGTGTACCTTATAATCTTTCCTGAGAAGAGGCAGCCAAGTAGGGTTGGAGCCTTGCGGGAGCAGGCTGTCTTGGTGGCTTGGAGGGCAGAGGGTGTGTGGACATCAATTTGGAGAGAGAGTGGCAGAGGTGGTGCTTGCAAAAGGTAAAATTGTGGCTTACAAGTACAGAGGTCAGAAGCTATGGACTGGTGGGACCCTTCCCCCTGGTGCTGGTGGCCAGTGTTTCCTGCGATCTCTTGATAGTGTGGTGGCATTCTTGGGCCCCGTGGTGCCGGGATGCATGCTCCCCAGGTCCGTGTCCTCTGAGCCCCCATAGTCCGTGTTCCATGGACCTATGTGCCCTGGGTCTGCAGAGTCCCGGACTTCCCTTTCCCACGTCCAGTGCTCCCAGAGGTCGGGAATTTTCTTAGGCCTCTGGTTTTGGACTGACTCCCTGGGTGGGAGGAATTTGGTGGGGGGTGCAATAGGGGGGCTTGTCTAGTGTGGGTTTGATTTTCTGGTGTTTCCCTCCTTTTTTTCTTTTCTTTTCTTTTCTTTTCTTTTCTTTTCTTTTCTTTTCTTTTCTTTTCTTTTCTTTTCTTTTTCTTTTTTTGCACTTGGAGGAGCATACCGGCTGGTTTGGGGAGAGTCTGGGAAGTGAGGAGTGGTGAATCTGCGGAGAAAGTCTGACTCACCTAAATACCCTATGATAGGAAGCTTATCCTGAGAGAAGGTGGAGTCAGAAAATCAATTAGACTTCTCATAACATACCTAAAGGAGAGGGAATGTAGGAGGTGCTTTCCAAGCATCAAATAGCATACTTGGGGTTCCTGGTGAGGTGTGGGTGTTCTCTCTTTGGAAATTAAGAGTCATTGTTTTCTGTGTGGAGCTGATTCAACAAGGACCCACTTGAATCTCCTACCTGACCTCTAAGGCAGCTTTCCTGCTGCCCGAAAGACAAGGAAGTGAGGAAGGGAGAAAAGGGGTAAGCATTTTATTTAACTACAAACATGATTCCTTGCTTGAAACTTGCCCTAGAATTTGGTTGGCTTTTCCTTGTTTTTCTTTCCTCTTTATCCCCCCAAGGCCCTTTTTTACTTTCTTTTTTCTTTCTTTCTCTTTTTCTTTTTCCTGCTTACTTCCCCACTCCCTTTTGTCCTCTTTTATCTCTTTCTTTCTTTCTCTGCTTTCTTATTCTTCTTACATTAGGTGCTACAGGGAGAGATTCACATTTGCTGTATTTCCTCATCCTTCATTTACTCTTTTCTGTGTCTATTGATTTTGGCCACCAACACTATTCCCTTTCCTCTACATCTTTCTAACCTCCATCATTGATTGTTTCTCTTACATAAAACCTCTTTTTGTTTGCCCCTTATTTTTTTTTTGGCTTTTTAGAACTAATACCTTCATTCTGTTTCCTGCCTTATATTCTCTCTTTATATTATTGTCCTCTCTTTTCTCTTTCCCACTCCCCTGAACAGAGAGGCCTTTTAATTCACATGGTATTCCTCCCCCATGCCGCTGACAACAACAGAAGTAGACAAAGAAGAACATGCAGTAAATAGACACAGAGAACAAACAACGTAGGGGGAGGGGAGAGAAATAAAAAATAAATAAATAAAAATTAAAATAAAATAAAACATTAAGAAAATATGGAGATTTGAAACTATACACAAATAAAAAGAAACTAAGACTGTATGCCAACAAGTGTCCTTCCCTTCCAGAAATACTAAAGGGAGTTCTGCAGGAAGAAAGGAAAAAACAAGAGAGACAGAGTTGGCAGAGAGTGTAAGAGCAACTAAAAAGACAAAAAAAAAAAAAAAGCAAAATAAAATCAAACCAAATATGACAAACAAATGCAAATAAATTTTGGCTTATATAATTAATACCTTGACAGTAATAACACTGAGTGTTAGTGGATTAAACTCACCTGTTAAAAGACTCAGACTGGAAGATTGGATATGGAAATATGACCCATCTATATGCTGTCAGCAAGAAACACATCTTAGGCCAAGGGATTCAATGAGGTTGAAAGTGAATGGCTGGAAAACAATCTTACAAGCAAATAATAACCAAAAAGGGCAGAAGTAACTATATTAATATTAGGGAAAAAAAAGGCTTAAATGCAAAACAATTGTGAGAGAAAAAGACGGACACTACATATTAGTGAAAGGGATATTCTTTCAAGAAGAAAGAACAATCATAAACATTTATTCTCCTAACAAGGGTGCCTCCAAATACGTGAGGCAAACACTGGAAAAACTAAGTGAAAGAATAGATGCCTCTACAATTATAGTGGGGGACTTTAACACACCACTATCAACTTTGGTCAGAACATCTCAAAAGAGAATCAGTAAAGAAACAAAGTCTTTGAACGATATATTAGAGTACCTGGACCTAATAGATATATACAAAACATTACCCCCTTATACAGAAGGATATACATTCTTCTCCAGTGTACATGGATCATTCTCGAAGATAGACCACATGTTAGGCCACAGAAAAAATCTCAATGAATTGAGAAATATGAAAATCATACAAAATAATTTATCTTACCACACTGTAAGGAAGGTGGAAAGCTGCAAGGGCCAGAGACCCAGATTTGGCACCAAGATTTGGAAGTTAAACAACACACCCTTACATAAACAGTGGGTCAAGGAGGAAATCTCAAAAGAAATTAATAACTACCTTAAAACTAATGAAAATGATAAAACATGCACAAGCTTATAGGATGCAGTAAAAACAATACTGAGAGGGAAAGTTATAACCATAAATTCATACATCAAAAAAGAAGAAAGAGCTAAATTTGAAGAACTAAATGAAAGCTTGGAGGAATTAGTTAAAAATCAAAAAAAAAAATAACCCCAAAGAAGAAAAAAAGAAAGAACAAAGATCAAAGCAGAATTAAATGAAATAGAAAATAATAAAGCACTTGAAAAAATCAACAAAACCAAGAGCTTGTTTTTTGAGAAAATCAATAAAATTGACAAACCCTTAGCTAGATTAACAAAGAAAAAAAGAGAGAAGTTGCAAATACACAAAATAAGAAATGAGAAAGGAGATATCATCACTGTTCCAACAGAAATAAAAATTATCATTAGGGAAGCAGACTTGACCCAGTGGTTAGGGCATCCATCTACCACATGGGAAGTCCACAGTTCAAACCCTGGGCCTCCTTGACCCATGTGGAGCTGGCCCATGCACAGTGCTGATGCACACAAGGAGTGCCATACCACATGAGGATGTCCCCCGCATAGGGGAGCCCTACGTGCAAGGAGTGCACCCCATTAGAAGAGCCACCCAGGGCAAAAGAAAATGCAGCCTGCCTAAGAATGGAGACACCCACAGAGAGAGTTGACACAACAAGATGACAAAACAAAAAGAAACACAGATTCCCATGCCACTGACAACAACAGAAGTGGACAAAGAAGAAGATGCAGCAAATAGACACAGAGAACAGACAACTCGGGTGAGGTGGGGGGAAAGGGGAGAGAAATAAAATAAATAAATAAATAAATAAATGACTATCATTAGAGGATATTTTGAAAAACTATATTCCAACAAAAACAACAATTTAGAGGAAATGGACAAATTCTTAGAAACACATAAGCAGCCTACATTGACAAAAGAAGAAGTTGATGATCTCAACAAACCAAACACAAGTAAAGAGATTGAATCAGTCATTAAAATCCCCCCAGGGCCCACTGGATGGAACGTGAGAGAGTCTGGGCTATGATGTGGACCATTGACTATGGGGTGCAATGATGCTCAGAGATGAACTTACCAGGTGCAATGGATGTGTCATGATGATGGGAGAGAGTGTTGCTGTGGGGGGAGTGGGGGGCGGGGGCGGTGGGGTTGAATGGGACCTCATATTTTTTTTTAATGTAATAATGTAATAAATAATTTAAAAAAAAAAAAACCTCCCAACTAAAAATGGCCCAGGGCCAGATGGCTTCAAAGGTGAATTATACAGACATTCCAGAAAGAACTAACACCAATCTTGGTTAAACTGTTCCAAAAAATGGAAACAGAAGGAACATTGCTTAACTCATTCTCTGATGCCAACATTACTCTAGTACAAAAGCCAAACAAAGACACCACAAGAAATGAAATTTACAGACCAATCACTCCAATGAACATTGACAAGAAAATCCTAAACAAAATACTTGCTAATCTTATTCAACATCACATTAAACATATTAGACAACATGACCAAGTGGGGTTCATTCCTGGCATGCAAGAATATTTCAACATAAGAAAATCAATTAATGTTATGCACCAAATAAACAAATCGAAAGAAAAAAATCACATGATCATGTCTATAGATGCAGAAAAAGCACTTGACAAAATACAACACCGTTCTTGATAAAAACACTCCAAAAAAACAGAATAGATGGAAACATAATGAATATGATGAAGAGTATATATGAAAAACCCACAGCTAACATCATTTACAATGGTGAAATCGTAAAATCATTCCCTCTAAGATCAGGAAAAATACAAGGATGCCCACGATCACCTCTCCTATTTAACATAGTCTTAGAAGTACTTGCTTGAGCATTGAGGCAAGAACCAGACATAAAAGACATCCAAGTTGGAAAGGAACATGTCAAAATTTCACTATTTGCAGATGATATGATCCTATACATAGAAAACCCTGAGACGTCTACAACAAAGTTTCTAGTACTTATAAATGAGTTCATTAAAGTTGCAGGTTAAAATGTAAATGCACAAAAATCAGTAGCATTTCTGTGCATGAATAACAAACAATCTGAGGAGGAAATCAGGAATTAAATACCATTCACAATAGTAAATTTAAAATCAATAATGTACCTAGGAATAAATTTAACTAAAGACGTGAAAGACTTATACACAGAAAACTACATAACACTGTTCAAGGAAATCAAAGAAGACCTAAGTAAATGGAAGAATATTCCCTGTTCATGGGTAGGAAGACTAAATATTATTAAGATGTCTATCCTACCAAAACTGATCTACAGATTCAATGCAATCCCAATAAAAATCAACACAACATTCTTTCATGAACTAGAGAAACTAACTATGAAATTTATTTGGCAAGGAAAGAGCTCTTGAATAGCCAAAGAAATATTGAAAATGAAAAATTAAATTGGAGAAATCACACGACCTGACTTCAAAACATTCTACAAAGCTAGAGTAGTGAAAAGAGCATGATATTGTCACAAGGATAGACACACTGACTGATGGAACCGAATTGAGAGTTCTTATATAGATCTTCATATATACAGCCACATGGTATTTGAAAAGGTCTCCAAACCATCTCAACTGAGAGAGAATGACCTCTTCAACAAATGGTGCCTGGACAACTGGATATACATATGTAAAGGAATGAGAGGATTACCAACTCACATCTTATACAAAAATCAACTCAAGATGGATCAAAGAGCCAAATAGAAGACCGAAGATCATAAAGACCTTGGAAAGCAAAGTAGGAAAGCATGTACAGAACCTTTAATAGGAAATGGCTTCATGATCTTCACACCAAAAGCATGAGCACCAAAAGAACAAATAGATAAATTCATCTTCCTCAAAATTAAAGCATTCTGCACCTCAAAGGAGTTTGTCAGGAAAGTGTACAGAGAGCCTTTACAATGGGAGAAAATATTTGGTAACCATATATCTGATAGGAGACTTATATCTTGCATATATAAAGAACTCCTATATCTTGAAAAGAAAAGGAAAAGCCCATTTTAAAATGGGAAAAAGATTTAAGCAAACAATTCTCCAAAGATGATATACGAATGGCTAAAAAAAATGAAAAACTGCTCAAAATGACTAGCTATTAGGGAAATGCAAATCAAAACAACAATGAGATACCATCTTATTCTCATAAGACTGGCAGCTATCAAAAAATCAGAAGACTACAATTGTTGGAGAGGATTTGTGGAGAGGATTTGGAAAAATGCGAACACTCATCCACTGCTGGTTTGAATGCAGAAGGGTCCAGACATTCTGGAGGACAGTTTGGTGGTTTCTCCAAAAACTAGCTATAGATTTCCCATATAACCCAGGAATTCTACTGCTCGGTATATACCCAGAAGATCTGAAAGTAATGACACAAACTGATATATGCACACCAATGTTCATAGCAACACTATTCACTATTGCCAAAAGTTGGAATCAACCCAAATGCCCATCAACAGATGAATGGATAAATAAAATGTGGTATATACATACAATGGAATACTACTCAGCTATAAAACAAATGCAGTACAAACACAAGTGATAAAACGGATGAATCTTGAGAACTTATGTTGAGTGAAGCAACCCACACATTGAAGGACAAATCCTACGTGATCTCTCTGATATGAAATAAGTAAACCAAGCTGTTTCAGAGAGCAAGAGACTGGATTAAACCTTAAAGTAGTTGAAGGGTAGAGGAAGTCTGTGAGCTGACAGCTACTTGGGTGAAATCTATGATAAGTTGGAGGTAAGTATTTGTATAGGGAAGGGATAAAATGGGGCCATAGGGATAACTTTGGGTTGGGCTGCATGGGCTTTAGGGCCACTAGGGATGGGAGGATGCATCAGATTGCCCAAGAAATTCTGTAGAGGGTGAGGGGAACATTTGATCTTGGAAGATTGAAATTAAGGTGCAAAGAAAACTCTTTAGCGAATTTAATATGTACGGTGCCTTGTTTGGGATGCTCAAGTGGGGGGTGGAATCCTACATCAGGCAAGCTTCTGGGGGGTGTGTGAGTGCTAATTTTTTCATATTGAATTATATCTATGGGTGGAGACCCATACAATGAGAGCCAAGTTATACCCACATCCTGGGGAGGACTGATGTTCTCAAACAAAGGGAATTGCATCTCTTGATATAACCGGTGGCTCCCAATGGGTTAGGGCAGTCAAGTTTGTGAAGGCCTCAACATTTTTGAAAGTATCTCTGAATATGGTCCCTCAAGTAATGAAGATTGGTTGTCATGGTGGGCCCTGTGGGGAGGGGGAAAGAGCTGTTGAATACATGGAATCAGGGTAAATGTGGGGCAATGGAAATGTTCCACAAGATCATGCCATGATGGATATAAGTCATGTGAAATTACACCAAAAATGTAAAAAGTCTATATGCTAAAATGTAAACCATAATGTAAAACATAAGATAAGTAAAAATTTAGAAAATTGTATAGTCTAAAATATGAACCATAATGTAAACCCTAATGGAACCATGTTTAAAACTATCATTTCAATATCTGTACATTAGCTGTAGCAAATATAATATGAACATGTAAAAAGATCACTGTTGGTGATGGGACAAAGAGTTTTATATTCGATATGTGGTCCTACCATATATTGTATATGTGAATTACTGTGACCTAAAACTTATATCAAGAGAAACTTAATAATCAGGAAAAAAAAAAAAGAAAGGTGGTAGACACTAAGGAAGAAATGGAAGAAATTGCCTGTACATACAGGGCAACACCTGTAGCAGTGATGAAAGGTAAAATGTCAAAAACAAAGCTTTTTCATTTTTTCTTTTCTGTGATACCCCAATTTATTTTTCCTTTATTTAATTTTTCTAAATTTCTATGTGTTCTATATCTTACCATTAAACCTTTCACTATATTCCATTTTTCTATTAAGGGCACCTGGGAATACATTGGGCTTCCTTTTTGAAGAAGTTTTGGACTACAGATAGGTTCAACTATTGCGGGGGAGGAGCACTTGTGTAGGGGTGTTATTGGTGGGCTGCACATGATTGGGAGGGAGTTCTCCAGGGAATGTATACAGGGTACAAAGAAAGGTTTGCATATTTTCATAGTGGTTTCCATTGGAAACGACATATGAGAGAGTGCTGATTTCCTGACCAGGGGAGCTCTATCACATTCCCCAGTGGAACAACAGCAATCCCCAAGGTGCAATGGCAAAGATCAATAAAGATGGATAGTCCAATGATGAGCCCTTGTTACTGATGGCTCCATTATGAGCCTGTGTGCCTGAAATATGAACTAGGCTTACAGCTGTGAGGTGTCTAAGAGTTACCTCCTGAGAGCTTCTGTGTTGCTCAAATGTGGCTACTCTCTAAGCCAAACTCAGCATATAGATGCATTGCATTCCCCCCAGCATGGGACATGACTACTGGGGATGAACTTCCCTGGCACTGAGGGATTACTACCAAGCACCAGCTGATGATATAACTACAATAAGTCCATGAACAAAGAGGTCAACTCAGAATGGCAGAATATCTCAGCCTAAATGTAATATCAGGTGTAAAAACTGCTTTTTTACTTTGGATAAAAAGGGGGAAATGGAAAGAACAAGTGAGTTTCTATGACTAAGAGTCTCCAAAAAGAGTCAGGAGGTCATCAGGTTGTGATGCTTATGCATGCCTCAGCAGGGTACCAGAGACAGCCAAGGTAGTTGGAAACCCAGGTGCTGGTTCTGCTGAGAGCTGCAGTGACCCACAGGTTCTATGGCCAAGGCAGATGGCTCTGGAGTTCAGGACCATGTCAGTTGCCCTACTTCGCATTTGTGTTCCTATGTGTGATGGATTTGGTCTCAGATATAACCTTTGTACAAATGCCTCTTCTGTTACATTTACTGAACCTGTGGTTGGCATTTGGGTTGGTGTATACTCAGGAGACCGGAATCTCTGAAATGTTCATGTGGCGGTCAGTCTCTGGGTCTCAGCAGACTTGCAGCTCCTACCCTCTGACTTCTTGGTCTTACTCTGGCCAGCTGACAGGGAGGTGAACAGGGTCAACCACCACACCAGGGAACCAAGAGTGTCTACAGCTGCAAGTAAGAGAATTATATCCATCATTAATGTAGAATTTAAACCCTCTCTTCATGTAGAGGGGGACTGGACATAGCCATCCCAGGTCCACACGTTGGAGGAATAGGTTATGGATTAGAGTTTACTTACTGGTGTTCTGCTGGGAAACTGTTGTGATTAGTAAGGGAAGAAACTGTAGTAGTGATGTGGAGAGGGTGGCCATGGTGGCTGCTGATGGTTGGGACAGGGAAGAAGAGATATGATGTGGGGGCAATTCTAGGATTTGTAATTTTCCTAGGTCGTAGTGCAGGGATGGATGCTGGACATTGTGTATCCTGTCGTGGCGCACTGCCTGGACTGGGGGAGAGTGTGGACTACAATGTGGACCACTGTCCATGTTTTGCAGTGGTTCTGCAGAATGTACTTGTCGGATGTGGTGGATGTGCCAAAATGATGGAAGAGTTTGTTCATGTGGGAGGGGTGGCATGGGTGGGATGGGGAGTATATGGTGACCTCATATTTTTTGAATGTAACATTTAAAAGAAAATAAGGAAGAAAAAAATAAAAATAATAAAAAAGACATGAATGAGTATGCCATTAAGAAGCCTGCTCTCCAAGAAATATTAAAGTGAGCTCTGCAGATTGAAAGGAAACAAAACAAGAGAGAGAAATTTGGAGGAGAATGTAAGAATATCTAAAGAGATAAGGAGAGAAATAAAAACAAAATATGACATACATAAATTGAAAGAAAATATGGCTAAGAAAATATGAGAGTAATAATACTGAATATTAATGGATTAAACTCGGTAGTCAACAGACTCAGATTGGCAGAATGGATAACATAATAAGACCCATCTAGATGTTGTCTAAACGAAACCCAGCTTAGACAAAGGGATTCAAAGAGGATGAAAATGAATGGCTGGAAATCAAACTTAGAAGCAAACAATAAGAAAAAAATGGGTGGAATAGCTATATTAATATAAGACAAAATAGATTATAAATGCAAAACTATTGAAAGAGACAAAAATCAAAACTCTATATTGGATAAAGGGGTAATCTTTCAAGAAGAAACTGCAATCATAAACATTTATGCTCCTAACCAAGGAACCTCAAAATACATGTGACAAATACTGGAAAAATTAAATGGAGAAATGGATGCTTCTAAAATTATAGTGTGGTCTTTAATTCACTATTTTCACCATTAGACAAAACATGTTGACAGAGAATCAATAAAGAAATAGATTAAGAATAAAATATTAGAGGATCTAAACTAAATAGATATACACAGAACACTACACACAAATACAGTAGGATATACATTTTTCTCGAGTGCACATAGATCATTCTTCAAGATAGGTCACATGCTAGGCCACCAAAAATTTCTCAAAGAATTCAGAAAAATTGAAATTATTTGAAGTAATTTCTCTGACCACAATGAAATGAAGCTGGAAAACAATACAGCCCAGAGAACCAGATTACACACAAAGATATGGAAATCACACAACACATTTTTAGACAAACAGTGGGTCAAGGAGGAAATTTCAAAGTAAATCAGTAACTACCTTGAAATGAATGAAAATTACAGCACAATATATCAAAACTGATGGGATACAGTAAGAGAAATCCTGAGAGGCCAATATATAGCTATAAATGCAATTATCAAAAAAGAAGGAATTAAAATCAAAGACCTAACTGCCTACCTGGAGAAAATAGGAAAAGAACAACAAACTATCAACCAAGGAAGTAGAAAGAAGGATATACTAAAAATTAGAGTAGAAATAAATGAAATAGAAAATAAGAAAGCAGTAGAAGAAATAAAACCAAAACATGATTCCTTGAGAAGATCAACAAAATTAACAAATTCTTAGCTACACTAACAAAGAAAAAAGTAGAGAAGCTGCAAATATACAAAACTAGAAGGAAGGAAAAGCTATCACCATTGGCACCACAGAAATCAAAAATTTAAAGAAGATACTGTGAAAAAATTATATAACAACGAGAAGGATAATTTAGAGGAAATAGACAAAATCCTAGAAATGCACAATCAACCTACTTTGAAAAAAGAAGAAATTAATGAAATTAACCAACCAGTCACAAAATTTGGGATAGAAACTGTCATTAAAATATCCCAGGAAGACCAGAAGATGGGGGCAAGGTAAACTCTCCTGGAGCCAGCTCCTGCTACAGGGCAGTTAGTAAACACCAAGAGGTCTCTGGAGCTAGCTGAAGCACCTGTTTGGGGGTTCCAGGATACCAGAAGAAAATCCTGACACATCTTTGAAGGAATGGAAGAAGGAAACTGCCTATCTGCAGAGAAGACTCATAAATAGAGCTCTATATGCCCTGTAGACCAGTGCCAGTCTTCAACTGGAGGTAGAAGCCACCTGGGTAGCTGTTCTGCAGATGGAATTGAAAGTTCCATTTCCCAAAAATGGGAGAGGAAGAAACAGTTGGTCACCAACTTCATCTATTGATGACTAACTTCAGTGGGCTAAAGTGTAATTCTGAAAACGGCTAAAGTTTGCAACTGTCCAAATCAGAAAGTGGCTGAAAGCCCCCATCTTAACTCTGTACCTGCAAGGAGTGGAAGCAGGGTGGACTGAAAATCCCAGTGCTGGTGGGGACCAGCTTCTTTCCATCCAGATTGGACTGCAGCTCTAGCCTAGATCCCAGCCCCACCTCTAGCTGGGAGGAGCTGGGGGACCAGGCCAATCTCTCCAGAAAATTACCTGCCAAGCTTCTGAGGTAGGTGATTGTCCTACATTGGCAGCGTAAGTTACTCCAGGAGCTATTCTGTGGCTGGAATTGGAAGCTCCATTTCCCATAAACAGGTGAGGAGGAGGTGACTGCCCACTGATTTCAGCTACTGATTGGCGGACTCGGCTGGCTAGAGTATAACCATAAGAAAAGCTAAATGTTTGAACTTCTCCAGGTCAGAAAGAGACCAGTAGCAAGCATTTTGACTCCTCCCCCAGCCAGAAGGGAAGCAGTGCTGACTGAAAATCATAGTGAAGATAGGGATGGTATCTTTCACCAAGATCAGCCTGCAGCCCCAGCCTAGATATCAGGCCCACCTCTGTCAGGAAGGAGGCTGGCAGGCCCTGCACAAGCCTATCCATATAAATGCAGGTGCATTTGGCTGGCACAGACTGAAAAATCAGAAGTCTATCAGGGAAATTGTGGTCATCTTGGAACCACACTGCATTGACTGCTGCCAACACTTGCAGCTCCATCCCCACACCAGGAAGGGGAGAAAGGAGCAAGAAGCTTCATTAGAGTTCTGGGCAACTAGAATCTAGGTCTGCATGACTTGGATTAATCCACAAAGCTGTGAATCTTTCTCCACCCCTGGCAGGGGAGAAAGTTGGGAGAAGTTTCCTTGGTCCCTGCGGCAATGAGGGCAGCTTAAGCCTCCACAGGTTATAGCACCAATTACATCCTTGGCTCCTACTGCACAACCAGGAAGGGAGAAATGGCAGCAAGCCCTAAACTAAACAGAAAATCTGCACACAGAATAAATACTCTAGTAAGGCAGGTGCCAAGACACCAACAAAAAATTACAACCCGCACCAAGAAACAAGAATATATGGCCCAGTTATTGGACATTGTATGTCCTCCCATGGCCCACTGGGTGGACTGTGGGAGAGTGTGGGCTATGGTGTGGACCATTGACCATGAGGTACAGTGGTGCTCAGAGATGTATTCACCAAGTGCAATGATGTATCATGATGATGGAGGAGGTTGTTCTTATGGGGGAAGGAGTGGGGTGAGGGGGGTGGGGAGTATATGGGGACCTCATATTTTTTAATGTAACATTAAAAAAACAAATAAAGACAGAAAAAAAAGAATATATGGCACAGTAAAAGGAACAAGATAAGCCTCCAGATACCATAAAGGAGTTGAGACAACTCATCACAGATGTTCAAACAAGTCTTCAAAATAAATTCAGTGAGATGGCTAAAGATATTAAGGATATTAAGAAGACATTGGATGAGCACAATGAAGAATTTGAAAGCATACATAGAAAAGTAGATCTTATGGGAATGAAATGTGCAATAAATGATTTCTTTAAAAAATGGAGTCATATAATTGCAGATTTGATTAGGCAGAAGAAAGGATTGGTGAGCTTGAAGAAATGGCTTCTGACAGTGAACATAGAAAATAACAGGTGAAGAAAAGAATGAAAAAAATTGAACAAGGTTTCAGGGAAATAAATGACAGCAAAAGATGTGCAAACATATGTTTCTTGAGTTTGTAAGAAAGAGAAAAGAAAGGAAAAGGCCCAGAAGGAATATTTGAAGAAATAATGGTAGAAAATTTTCCAGCCCTATGAAGGACATAGATATCCATGTTCAAGAAGCACAATGTATTCCCATCTGAAAAAATTCAAATAGACTAACTCTGAGACACATACTCATCAGAATGTCAAATGCCAAAGACTAAGAGAGAATTCTGAGAACAGCAAGAAAAAAGCAATGCATAACATATGAGGGATATGCAATAAGATTAAGTGCTGATTTCTCACCTAAAACCATGAATGTAAGAAGAGTGTGGTGTGATATATTTAAGACAATACAAGAGAAAAACTTCCAGTCTTACATCCAGCAAGATTGTCTTTCAAAAATGAAGGTGAGTTTAGAATATTCACTGATCAACAGAAACTGAGAGAATTTCTAACCAAGAGAACAGATGCTCAGGAAATTCTAAAAGGTGTGCTAGAGCCTAAAAAGAAAAGAAAGGAGAGAGAGGCCTAGAAGACAGTCCAGAAAGCAAGATAAAAAAACTAACTAAAAGTGTGGTGTAAATAAAACATGTCACATAAAACTCAAATAGTCAGAAATAGACTTTACCAATGATGTAAAGCCCTTGTATTCAGAAAACTGCAACTCAATTTTAAAAGAAATCAAATTGGGCCTAAATAACTGGAAGAGCATTCCATGCACATGGATTGGAAGACTAAATATCATTAAGATGTCAATTATCTCTAATTGATATACAGATTCAATGCAATTCCAA
This sequence comes from Dasypus novemcinctus, assembly GCF_030445035.2. Lineage (NCBI taxonomy): Eukaryota > Metazoa > Chordata > Mammalia > Cingulata > Dasypodidae > Dasypus > Dasypus novemcinctus. Next base: position 103,913,552 of record NC_080704.1, on the reverse strand, counting down.
TAAAAAGCCCACCAGCATTTTTTTAAATTGAAAGCAGTTATGAAATTTATTTGGAAGTGTAAGTGGTCCTGAATAGCCAGAAACATCTTTAAAAGGAAAAGTGAATTCTCCTATCTAGACTTTATATTACCTTGCTATAGTAGTGCAAACAGCATGGCACTCCCACAAAGACAGACACATAGATCAGTGGAACCAAATTGATGGTTCAGAAACAGATGCTAATATGTATGGTCATGTGATTTATGACTAGCCTTTCAAACATACACAGCTCAGGCAGAACAATCCATTAAACAAATGGCAATGAAACAACTGGATATCCAGAGCTGAAAGAAGGAAAGAGGACCCCTATCTCACACCTCTTCCAAAAATTAGCTCAAAGTGTATCAAAAACCTAAAAATAAAAGCAATAACCATATAGCTTCTAGAAGAAATTGTAGGAAAATAGCTGTAAGACATGGTGGTAGGTGGTGGATTCTTAAAGGAGCTAAGTGCAGAACTGAGATCGACTTCTGATGTTTAATGTCTGTAGCAGTTTTAATTAGCTTTATTGTAAAAGTGTGGACATGTATAGAGTGGATGGTAACACATAGTAACAGCTAGTTTATAAATGGAGATGTGGTTGAAAATGTCATTCCAGGTATGTAAATGCCAAGTAAAAGAATACTAGAGAATATTCTAGGAACAGAATAGCACACTAAGCCAAGAGGTGCATGAGAATTGTGGCTGATGGTACAGATGAAAGATTGTCCTTTGTTAGCTAGAGCAAATGTACATTATTATTGCAGAGTGGTGGGAAGATAGAGAGGCATGGGAAAGATACAGTTGGAGTGACCTATGGACTGTGGTTAGCAGTAATAATATAATATTCTTGCATCTATGCCAGAGATATACTCTGTTGATAAGGGGAAATGTGGAAAATGCATGCCAAATGTACACTATGGACATAGTAACAATCAGATGGTATTATATTATTTGTAACCCTTGTTCCACCATGGTGTGGTGTGTTGACAGAGGGGTGTTTTGCAGGAATTCTGCATAAGTGCATGATTGTTTTATAAATGTACAAATTATGTCATAAAATATATTTAATAAATAACAATAGGGTGGGTTGGGGGAAACATACACCAAATATAAGATAAAGAATATAATTAGTACTAAGATTTTGACAATATTCTTTCACAATTTGTAACAAACATCTCACAACAGTGCAAGGTGTTGGTGGAGGGTTGACGAATGGGACCCCTGTATGATGTTATGCATGTTTGCTTTGTAAGTTCATAACTTTAATATACACTTACTGTATATGTATGCTCAAATATAAATGATATAAAGCTAACAATAATAATAGAGTGGGTTGGGGGAAATACTTTGTTTAGTAACAATATTTTGACAATATTCTTTAATCATTAGTTAAAATGGTTTAACAGCAATGCAGGGTATTAGTGGTAAGGCGAGGTGCAAGAGTCCTATATGATGTTATATATGTCTCTTAAGCTCACAACTATTACTGTACATTTATAGTTTATGTATATATATGTATGAGTGATATACTTCAATAAATTTTTTTAAAAATTAAAAAAAAACCTCCCATCTACGAAAAGTCCAGGACTGGAGGCCTTCTCAGGTGAATTAAACCAAACATTTCAGAAAAAACTACTACCAATCCTACTTAATTTCTTCAAAAAACAGAATTAGAAGGAACATTGTCTAACTAATTATATGCCATATTACCAAATTGAAACAAAGATGCCACAGAAAGGAAAGTTACAGACAAAACTCTCAAATGAACCAAGATGCTAAAATCCTTCCCCAAATACTTGTTAATCATATTCAACAATATATCAAATGAATTATAAACCATGACCAAGAGTGTCCCATCCCAGGCATGCAAGGATGATTCAACATAAGAAAATCAAACAAGGTAAAACACCACAGAAACAGACTGAAAGAAAAAATATCACATGATCATCTCTGTAGATGCAGAAAAAGCATTTGACAAAATACAGCACCCTTTCCCATAAAAACACTACAAATGAGAGCAATAGAAAGAAACTATCTGACCATAATAGAGGTTATAATGAAAAACCCATAGCTAACACCTTGTACAAATGTGAAATCCTAAAAATTGTTCACTTTACATTAAAGAAAAAGAAAAGAAGCCCATTATCATCGCTGCTATTTAACATTGTGTTAGACATACTTGCTTGAGCAATGAAGCAAGAAAAATATATAAAACACATCCAAATTGGAAAGGAAGGAGTAAAAATTTCACTATTTACAGATGACATGATCTTATCATTGAAAGCCCTGAGAAATCTACAATAAAGTTTCTAGAACTTATAAACGACATCAGTGAAGTCACAGGTTATAAGGTCATTGTGCAAAAATCAGTAGCATTTCTGTACACTAATAATGAGCAATCTGAGGAGTAAATCAAGAAAAAATTGCTGTTTACAATAGTAACTAAAAAATCAAATATTGAGGAATAAATTTAACTAAAGATTTAAATGACATACACAGAAAACTACTCAGCAATGTTAAAGGTAAATAAAGAGGACTTAAATAAATGGAGAAATATTCCTTGTTCATGGATAGGAAGACAAATTATCATTAAGATGTCTATCCTTTCCAATCTAATCTACAGATTTAATCCAATACCAATAAAAATCAATGCAGCTTTTTAAAAATGGTATTGGAAAAAAATAACTATGAAATTTCTTTGGAATGTCAAGACGCCTTGAATAGCCAAAGACATATTGAAAAAGAAAAATCACAGTACATGACTTGAAAATTTACTACAAAACAACATTGGTCAGAATTTCAAAATATTTCCCAAGGATTAACACACAAACCATTGGAACTGAACTGAGAGTTCTTATAACGATCCTTGCATGTACAGCCATGTGATATTTGACAAGGCAACCAAGCCCACCCAACTGGGAGAGAATGACCTTTTCTACAAACGGTGCTTTGAAAACAGGATATAAATATGCAAAAGAATGAGAGAGTAAAACCATCTTTCACCTTATACAAAAATCAACTCAAGATGGATCAATGATCTATATATAAAAGCCATGACCATAAGGACCTTGGAAGACAATGTGGGGAAGCTTTTACAGGACCCAGAAATAGGAAATGCTTTCATGAACTTCACACCGAAATCATGAGAAGTGAAAGAAAAATAGATAAATGGGACATCCTCAAAATTAAAACCTTTTGCACCTCAAAGAAATTTGTCAAGAAAGTGAATAAAAGACAGCCTACACAAGACATACATCTGATAGGAGCCTAACAAGCAGGAAAAAAAAAAAAAGGAAATCTTATACCTTGGAAATAAAATCAACCCATTTTAAAAATGTGCACATGATTTGAACAGACACTTCCCAAAAAGAAATACAAATGACTAAAAGCACAAGAAAATATGTTTACCAAACTTGCTATTAGGGAAATGCAAATTAATACCACAATGAGACACGATCTTTCATCCATTAGAGTCGCAGCTACTGATATGGAGAAAGTGGCCTTGGTAGCTGCTGAGGGTAGGGAGAGGGAAGAAGAGGTATGATATGGGCACATTTTCAGGATTTGGAGTTCTTCTGTGTGGTGCTGCAGGGTTAGATGCTGGACAATGGGTGTCCTACCATGGTCCACTAGGTGGAATGTGGGAGAGTGTAGACTATAATGTAGACTACTGTCCACGTGTTGCAGCAATGCTCCAAAATGTTTTCCCCAGTTGCAGTGAAGGTGCAGTGAAGATACTGGAAGAGGCTGTTGATGTGGGAGGAGGGGGATGGGGGTTGGGGGATATATGGGGACCTTATATTTTTTAATGTAACTTTTAAAGGAAAATAAAGAAGAAAAAATGATAAAAAACCAAAAAATAACAGAGAGGACTACAGTGCTGATGAAGATACGGAAGAATGGTAACTCTCATCCACTTCTGGTGGGAATATAGAATATTCCAGTCATTTTGGGGGAGAATTTGTCTGTTCCTCAAAAAACAAAATATAGATCTGTCATATGACCCAGCAATTCCACTAAGGGATATATACTCAGAAGAATTTAAAGCAAGGACATGAAAAGATATATGTACACCAAAGTTCATAGTGACATTATTCACTATTGCCAAAACTTGGAATCAAGCCAAATGCCCATCAACAGATGAATATATAAATAAAATTTGGTATAAACATACAATGGGATATTACTCAGCTCTAAGAAGGAATACAGTACTAACACACCAGATAACATCAATGAATCTTGAGGATATTAAGTTGAGTGAAGCCAACTAGGCTTGGAAGGACAAATTACAATGCCTTCTCTGATAGGAAATAAGAAAATCAAACTGACTCAGAGAGCTAGGTTCTGGAAAATAAGTTTACAGGAAATAGAAAAGGAGAAGAATGTTGTGAACCAACACCCACTCAGGTAAAATCTATGATATGTTGGAATTGCGTAGTTGTGCTGATAAGGGATATGACAAGGGTGTATGAATACTATTATTTTGGGTGGTGTTAGCTTTACAGGGAACCAGGGTGGGTAGGATGGTTTAGACTGCCCATCATCCTTGGGCTTGGTTTTGGGGAGGCAGCAGGCCAGCACTAGGGGTTGACAGATATGTAGTTGAAATAACAATGTTGAGAAAACTTTTGGCAATATGACAAGGAAGGGTTACTGGTTTAGCATTTTGAATGGGTGGGCATTTGAGACAGGGGCACCATGGCAGTCTTCTAGAGAATATGTGAGTGATCATTTTGTTGTAGTTTGTTGTATCACTGTGGGGAGACACATAATATGTGGGAAGAATTTGGACACCCTTCCTGGGGAGACCTGATATATTCTCAAACATCAGGAGTGGTTCCTAATATAACATGGGTGGTTCCTAATAGGGGAGGACACATTATTGTGTCAAGTTCTCAACATTGTTGCAGGTATCTTTGAATCTTGTACTCCAAGGAGTAAGGCCTGGTGGATGTCATGGACACGAAGGGGAGGGGGATGCAAGAATAGAATAGATGGAAGAGGGGGTAGTTAGGGAGAAAAGGAAATGGTCTGCATGATCTTGCAATGATGAATACAGGATATGTAAAATTTCATAAAAAATTATAAAAGCAAAAGGTGGGATAGAGTGGACTTACTGTTATTCTATTATAGAATTATTGAGACTCTAGCAATGGAAGAAATTGGATCATTAATGTGGATCAAGTGGCCAAAGGAGTTGCTGACGGCAAGGAGAAGGAAGAAGAGATGTGATATAGGGGCTTTTTTAGGACTTGGAGTTGTCCTAAATGATATTGCAAGGACAGCTGCAGGACCTATATTCTGCCATAACCCACTGAATGAACTGGGAGAGAGTGTAAACTAAAATAGAAACTATTATCCATGCTCTGTAGCAGTGCTCCAAAATGTATTCATCAAATGCAATGAATGTGCCACACTGATGTAAGAATTTGGTGATGTGGGAGGAGTGGAGAGAGGTTGGGGTGTGATGGTATATGGGATCCTCTTATATTTTTAACCGTACCATTTTGTATGATCTATGTATTTTTAAAAAATTAAACATCTTTTTTTAAAGTGTATGGAAAACACTTATGCATAAGTGTCTAACCATAATGAAAACCATTGATGATGGTTAGTAGCTATCTTTCAATATTTGAACATCAAGTGTAACAAATGTACCATCCACATGTAAAAATATTAATAATAGGGAAGGGGAGGAGGTTCGGTATATGGGAGTCCCCTGTATTCTGTATGGGACTTTACTGTGACTTAAAACTTCCTTGATGACAAAATGAAAAAAAAAATAAGGCACTGGGGAAGAAATGGAGGAAAATGCCACTGTACATACAGGACAACAGATATTACAGTGAAGAAAGTTAAAACATGAAAAATTTTAAAATATTTTTCAATTTTTTATACCCCAATTTGTTACTTTATATTAGTTTTCTAAATTATTATATATTTTATTTCTTATGTTTAAATCTAACATTATTATCTCATTTTCCTATTAATTTAATTTGTCTATATTTTTGGCTTCGTTTTTGAAGGTTTGGATCACAGAAAATTCACAACAATGACAGGGGAAGATCATTGGTGTGAAGTGTCAGTAATGGGTGATATATGGGAGGAAATTCACCTGGCATACATATATGATATATAAATATGTTTAAACATTCTTGTGGCATTGCCACAGTGAGTAAAGATTCTCACTTTAGCCAAAAGAATAGTGAATTACTGTCCAGGGGAACTCTGCCACGTTCTCTAATGGAAAGCAACAATTTTCCAAGGGGCAATGACTAGTGAAGAAGGGTAGTCCATTGATGAACGCCTGCTATTGTTGACTATGTTTATGTTGTAGTTGTGAAGTGTATGGGCAATACAATAGTGCAGTGATGCTATAGGTTTGTGTGGTGCTGACTTGTGAATGAGGTAAAGTGGTGATCTCCATTCTCCATGGAACTGGGCAGAGGATTTGGGAAAGGAACAGAAGAACTCTGGTGATTTGCAGGTATGTAGTTGAAACTACAACTTTGGGAATGTTTATTGGTGAATATGGTGAGGGAAACTTACTGGTTAAGGGTGTTGGATGTGGGGTGGGGGGCATGTGGAACAGTGTACACTTGGAGCAGGCTTCCAGAGAGTATGTGAGTGACCATCCTGTCATAATGCATTGTTAAGAGGGTGCAGACCCACACAATGAACAAGGAAGTTGTTGAACTCCAATCTTTGGGAGTCCTGCTATGTTCTCAAAAGTGGGGGGAGGGGACCCAATCAATAGCACAGGCAGGGTTTAATAGGGAAGGAAAGGCTAGTATGTCAAGCCCTCAATGTTATGCAAATAAATGTGTATCTTGTTTTTCAAGGAGCAAAGTTCAGTGGTTGCCATGGGCCCTAAGTGGAGGAGGGAGGAATAGATTAGATGGAACATGGGGCATTTTGGGGGTGTTGGAATTCTTCTACATGATCTTGCAATGATGGACACAGGCCATGTTAAATTTTGACAAAACTTATAAAAGTGTATGGTCCAAAATATAAACCATAGATTAAATTCCTGGCGATTGTTAGTAACAATGATTCAATATTTGTACATCAATTGTAACATATGTACTACCCACATGTAAAATATTATTAATAGGGGAAAGGGGAAAATGGGAAGGATGTTGGGTATCTGGGAAATCCCTCTATTCTAAATATGACTTTTCTGTAACCAAAAGCTTCTTTGAATATATAATTAAAAAAATATAAGACACTGGGGGAATAAATAGGAGAAAATGTCACTGTACTTACAAGACAAGTCTTATATGATGAAAGACATAATGCAATTAAAAAACATTCCTTATTATTCTTTTTCATTATTTCACATTATTTTTACTTTTCTGTATTTTATTTGTGATTCTTGAAACAACCTTAATTGTTTCATTTTCTTATTAATTTTATTTGTTTATTTTTTGTTTCTTTTTTTTTTTGAAATTTTGGATTACAGAAGGCTTACATTGGTGACAGCAGATGATCATTCTTTCAGGGTGTCAATGGTTCACCTGGGCCATACGTATAAGTCATATGAATGAGTTCAAGTGTTTATGGGGCAATCTCACAGTGAGTGAAGACCCACACAATAATTGAAAGAAAATCTAACCCACATGTTGGGGAGTTCTGCCACATTCTTCAATGAGACAGCACAAATCCCCAGAGTACAGGTGCAGTGACTAGTTACGGATAATGGACCATTCATGGACCTTGATACTGATGACTGTACTTATGAATCTTTCCTTTGTAATTGAATCAGCCTAATATTATAGGTTGCCAAAGTGTTACCTCCTGATATCCTCCTTGTTGCTCATAGTGGCCTCTTTCTAATCCAAACTCTCTATATAAGTTCATTACATTCTCACAAGGCTGGAAAATGACTCCAGGGATGAGCCTCCCTGTAACTGAGGGATTTCTGCCAAGCATCAACTAGCAATGCATCTGGAAAAAGACCATGATCAAAAGAGGAAAAAGATAAGACAAATGAGTTTATATGACTAAGAGATTTCAAACTGAGCCAGGAGGTCATTGCAGAGGTTAGACTTATGCACATCTCTGCAGGATCTCTTTGACTGCCACAATAAATATTTCCTCAAATACTGGCACTCCTGAGGACACTTGAGAATTCAGACACTATCAGCAGGGCTGACATATCAGGAGCTTGGCACCTTGTCACTGAGCCATATTTTGGAATTTATGCTCCCCAGTGTGACAGAGTTGGACTCAGTTGTGCTTTTCCTTCACATGGCTCTTCAGCCCCTTCTATTTGAATGTATAGTTAGTAGAAGACTTGATAGGTATATGTTCAAGAGACTTAAATATTTGGGATTTCCATGCACCAGTAAGGCCCTGAACATAAACAGAGTTCATTGGACACACCCAGGATAACTAACATGGAAATGATAATGGATAATGACCATCCCAAGGAACAGTTAGAATCTACATCTGCAAACAAGGTAGTCCTATCCATCTTCCCATGGGATCTAAACCACTTCTCAATTAGAAGTGGAGTGGGCATCACCATCCTAGAATTCTCAGGATTCGGGAATGAACAATGGGCTAGGGTAGACTTACTCTTTTCTGCTATAGAATCATTGTTTTTCCAGCAATGGAAGAACTTTTATTTATTTATTCACCTGAAGATATTACTATTATATGTATTTATTTATATTTTTATTGAACTGTGTTTTTCAAAGATGCATAGAAGAAAGAAAAAATTACCTTAAATAATATAAGAGGTTCCCACATACCACACCACCACTCCCCCACTCCTCCCACATCAAAAACCTCTTTCACCCTTTTGGCACATTCATTGCACTTGGTGAGTAGATTTTGGAGCACTGCTGCACCACGTGGGCTATAGTTTACATTGTAGTTTACACCCTCCCCCAGTACATACAGTGGGTTATGGCAGAATATATAATATTTGAAGAATTTTATAATTGATGTAGAGGCAGTGGTCAAATCAGTGGCCATTCTCTCCCAGTTGAGTGGGCTAGGTGGCTTTGTCAAATATCAGTTGATTCTATATGTGAGGATCTATATCAGAATTCAGTTCCATTGTTCAGTATGTTTATCTTCGTGCCAAAATCATGCAGTTTTTTTCTCTTGACATATTTTTTACTGAAGGGTATCATTCATACAGGAACATACATAAACATGAAGTAAATAGTAAATGTTGTGAAATTACAAAATAAACAGCTGTAAAACCATACAATGGTCACATATCTCTCATCTCCACCAGCACCTTGCATTATTGTGATCCATTTCTTACAAACTAAGCAAGAGCAACTTTGAATATTACTAATAACCATAGTACATGTCTCACATTTAGGGTACATTTCCAGGCAGCCTCCTATGTTTTAAAACAAATCTTTATTGATACATTTTTAAGCAATTTTTATTACCTTTTTAAAAAGAAACATAGGTCACCCAAAATGTTACATTAATAAATATAAGAGGTTCCCATATATACAACTACCCACCTCCCCACTCCTCCCATAACAAGAATCTCTTTCATCAGTGAGGCAATTCATTGCATTTGGTGAATACGTTTTGGAGCATTGCTACACTGCATGGATTATAGTTTACATTGTATTTCAAACTCTCCGACAGATGATTCAGTAGATTATGGCAGGATATATAGTGTCCAGCATCTGTCCCTGCATTATCATCAAGGACAAATCCAAGTCCTGAAAATGTCCCCATATCATACCTCTTCTTTCCTCTCCCTACCCTCAGTAACTCCTGTGGTCACAGGTATCAAAATCAATGTTAAAATTTCTTTCATTGCTAGAGTCATAATAGTTCTACAGTACAATACTATAAAGTACACTCTAATACAAATTTTATTCCTCCATCCTGTAGACCCTGGAATGGTGATGTCCTCGCCACCTTTAAATCAAGAGGGGCTTAGATCCCATGTGACTGATGGACATGATTCTCTTGTTTGTAGTTGTAGACTCACTCAGTTCCCTGGTGTTGTGGTTGACCATTCTTACCTCCCTGTTAGCTGACCTAGGAAAGTACAATGAATCAGTGAGTAGTTTTTGCAGCTCTGCTGAAGCTCAGAACCCACGAGCACAAATTCCCCAGTAGGGCCCACTGGCAAGACACTGAATTCCAGAACCATCTGCCATCTCCATAGAACCTATGTGTCTCCATAGCCCTCAGGAGTACCAGTACCTTGGGTTGTATCTACTTTTTCTGTTTCTGGGATCCTACTGAAGGGTGTGTAAGCCTGAATCCTCTGATGCCCTCCCAACTTATTTTGAAGACTCTTATCCATATAATCTCATTTGTCTTTATCATTTTCCACCTTTATTCAAGGTCTTTTTCTAGTTGGATCACAAGCTGGTGATGGGTACTAATCCCTTTGCACCAGGGAGGCTCATCCCCAGGAGTCATGTCCCATGCTGGGGGAAGGTAATGCATTTACATGCTGAGTTTGTTTTAGAGAGTGGCTATGTTTGAGCAACATGGAGGTTCTCAGGAGGTAACTCTTAGGCACCCTGCAGCTCTAGGCATAGTTGAAATTTCAAGCACATAGACCTACAAGCGTAGTTTTCAGTATCAATGGCCCAATATTGGACCATCCTTCTTCACTGGATTTTGCCCTTGCACTTGGGGGATTTTTGCTGTTTCATTAAGGAATGTGACAGAGATCGCCCAGCTAGGAACTCAGCACTCCTTCAGTTTTTTGTGTAACTCTAACTACTAGAAAAAAAAAAAACAAAGAATATCTGAAAATTTTGATACACCCTATATACATGTCCTGGAGAACTCCCTCCCATGCATGTTGTTCCCCATCAATTGCTCCTCACACCCTGCTCTTCCTCTGCCATAGTTGAACCCCTCCTTGATCCAAAATTTCTTTAAAAATGATGCCTAATATATTGCCAAATTCAGTTAGAAGGAAAATGGAATAGTAATGATAGGATCAAAGATTATAAATAGAATACATAATAATTTAGAAAAACCAAAATAAAGTAAAAAATAAATTGGGGTATGAAAATTGAAAAAAATCACAAATTTTGTTTTTGATGTTTTACCCATCATCAGTGTAAAAGGTGTAGCCCATATGCACAGTAGCAAGACAATCTCTTCCATTCTTTCTTCAGTGTGTACATCTTTTTAAAAAAATATTATTTTGAATATTTCTTCAAATGTATTTAGGTCAAAGTAAAGTCACATATACAATATATGAAACTCCTATATACCTAATATCAAACCCTTTCCCCCTTTCCCCAGCATTGATAATTTTACCTGTGAATGTCATATTTGCTACAGTTGGTGTGCAGATATTGAAATACAGCTACTAACTATGTTTCAATTATGGTTTACATTATGGTTTATATTTTAGCCTATTCAATTTTCTATTTTTTTTTTCTGAAATTTAACATGGTCTATATCCATCATGCATGATCTTGTGGAATGCATCTATTGCCCCCAGTTTCCACTTCTTCCATCAATTCTGTTCCTCTATCTCCCTCCTGTCCTCCTGCGACCAATTAGCTTCACTTACTGAAGGACAAGATTCATAGATACTTGCAACAATGGTGAGGGTTTGACTCACTAGTCTGTCCTCCCCCTTTGTGAGCCACCTATGCTCTCATGAGAGCCACCTCTCCTTCAGAACATCGTACTTCCCCATGATGGGTCATAACACCTTCCTACTCATTGCATGGGTCTCCACACACTGATATAACACACTATGACAAGATGAACACGCATGCATTCCCTAGAAGCCTGCCCTAGGTGATCAATATACCATTTGTCTACCATCAAACACATTAAGCAAGGAGCCCTTCCTTATTAGATTTTCTAAAGAGTTTCTAAACATTGTAGTTCCAATAATGTACCTCACAGGAAATATGTGGGAAGAGGAAGATTGTGAGCTGACACCTACATGGGCAAAATCTATGATAAAGTGGAGGTAAGTAGTGGTGCAGTGAAGGGATTTAGATTGAGGCTTATGGATACTATTCAGTGGGGCTTTGCAGGTTTGAGTGGTTCTAGGTTTGGGATTATGTTTCCATGTAAGTGGTCCATGTAAGTGGGGGGATGGTGTACAGGGAGCAGATGAACATGGTAGATTGTCAGGTACATGATTAAAACCATGCAGTTTTGACCACTGTAGCTTTGAATTATGTTTTTTATGTGTGTTTCCAATTTTTTTAAATTTTTTTTCAAATTCTACTCAATTGATTCATTTTATAAAAATTATTACATTAAAAAAATATGAGGTCCCCATTCACCCCCACCACCCCCATCCCACCACTCCCCCCACAGTAACACTCTCCCCCATCATCATGATACATCCATTGCATCTTTTGAGTACATCTCTGGGCATCACTGCACCACATAGCCTGTGGTCCACACCATAGCCCACACTATCCCACGTTCCATCCAGTGGCCATGGGAGGACATATAATGTCTGGCAATTGTCCCTGCAGCATCATCCCGGACAACTCCAAGTGCCGAAAATGCCTCCACATCTCATCTCTTCCTCCCAATCCCCGCACCCAGCAGCCACAATGGCCACTTTTTCCACACCAATGCCACATTTTCTCGATTATTAACCACAATAGTTCATGAATAGAATATCATTAAGTCCACTCCAATCCTTACTGTATTCCTCCTTCCTGTGGACCTTGACTTGGTTGTGTTCATTCCAATTCTATCCCAAGAGAGGGTTTAGATTCCACATGATTACTGGATGCAATCCTCCTGCTTTCAGTTGTAGGCAATCTAGGCTCCATGGTGTGGTGGTTGACCTTCTTCAACTCCATGTTAGCTGAGTGGGGTAAGTCCAATAAATCAGAGTGTAGGAGCTGAAGTCTGTTGAGGATCAGGGCCTGGCTATCATATTGCCAGTCCAGAGATTCAAATCCCCTAGATATATCTTAAACCCCAGCACCAACTACAATTCCAGTAAAGTAGCATGAAAGGCTTGTGAAAAGAGATCCAATCCGAGTCCAGCTCCATCACGCAGAAACATCTGCTCTAAAGAAGGGCCAACTGACATGGCAGTGAACTCCATCTGCCATGACCATAGTACCTGTGGGTCTCTTTAGCCCTCAAAAGAACTAATACCTGGGGTTGTATCTACTTTATCTGTCTCTGAGAGTCTGCTCAGATGTGCATAAGGGAAATTCTTCTGACAACTTCCAGACTCATTTTTGGAGACTCATGGATATATAAACTCATTTATCCTTTCCATTTTCCCCTTATTTTCGGTTAAACAGCATTTTTAACTCGTTTTATTATATGTAGACAGGAATATTGTGCTGGTCCGAATTAAACCTTTAATTCAAGTTCATTTTCTAGTTATGTCATCAGCTGGTACTTGGTAGTGATCCCTCGGTGCCAGGGAGGATCATCCCCAGGTGTCATGACCCATGCTGGTGGGAAGGCATTGCATTTACATGCTGAGTTTGGCTTCAAGACTGGCCACATTTGAGTAACATGGAGACTGTCAGGAGGGAACTCTTAGGCACAGTGCTGCTCTAGGCCTTGTTCTTATTTCAGGTGTATAGGCTCACAAGCATAGTCATTAGTATCAGAGGCTCCCTGTTGGACTCTCATTCCTTCCTGGTCCTTGCCATTGCACCTGGGGGACTGCCTCTGCTACCCTAGGGACCATGACAGAGCCTCTATGGCCAGGAACCCTGTACCCCCCCAGCTGTTGTTTTTAATTGTTTCCACTATGAGTATACCCAAACATTTCCATGCACGCTGGACACATGCCCTGTATAACTCCCTGTCAACCATATGTCCACTGTCAATAACATCCCATACTAGTATTCCTCTGCTGCCATTGTTGAACCACTCTGTGATCCAAAACTTCCTAAAAAGTGAAGCCCAATGTAATGTCAGGTTCCCTTACTAGTAAAATGTAATATAGTGATGACTTTAAAAGTTAGATATAGAATACATATTGATTTGGAAAAATTCTACATCCTATCTTTTTCTTTTCTTTTTTCCTAATTATTGAGCTTCTCTTCACAAGAGCCCTAGATCACAGTAATTCATATATACAATATACAGTACTCCCACATATCCATTATAAAACCTTTTCCATTCCACAGCGATAATCTTTTAACTTATTCGTATGATATTTACTGAAACTGATGTACACACATTGAGACAGTAGCTTTCAAACAAGGTAACATTTGTGTTTACATTGTGGTTTATACTCTAGGCTATAGAGTTTTCTAAATTTTTTAGTTATCCTATGTTTTACATTATGGTTTACATTATTAGTCTGTTGTTCCCTATATGTTTTTGGTGTAATATTACATGTTTTATATTGATCCTTGTGTACTCTTGTGAAACACTTCCTTGGCCCTACCATATACTTTGATTCCATCCATTCAATATCTATTTCCCCCTCCCCATGGGCCCCACAGTGACAGTCAATCTTCATTTCTTGAGGAACCATGTTCAGAGATACTTGCAACAGTTTTGAGGTCTTGACTTGCTCAACTGCCCTAATGCTATGGGAGCCACCTTTCTCTTGAAAGATACAGTTCCCTCTATTTGATGGCATTAGTCCTACCCAGGATATGGGTCTCCCTTCACTCTCATTAAATGGGTCTCTACCCAATGGTATAACCCACTCTGGCAAAATGAGCATTCAGATGTTCCCTATGAGTCTCTCCTGTGTCAGATTATGCCCTTTGAGTATCTTAAACACGTAAATTTCCTAATTATATTTTGCAAAGGTTTTCTAAGCATTGTACTCTCAACCAACACTTGATAATCTCCTATGTTCATATGTTGCCACAACCTACCCCCAATTTCTTGGGCAATATTACCCATCCGCCCATCCCTAGGCCCCCTCAAACCGGCAAAGCCCCTCCCAAAGGTAACCCTATGCCCCATTTTATCCCTTCCTTGGACACATACTTACCTCCAGCTTATCATAGATTTCACCCATGTAGATATCACCTTATGCCCTTCCTCTACCCCCCAATTCCTGTATGCCTGTCTTCCAGTCTCTAGCTCTCTAAGGCAGCTTGCTAATTTCATATCATTGAGGTCATGTAGTATTTGTCCTTCAATGCCTGGGTTGCTTCACTCAACATAAGGTTCTCAAGATTCATCCATGTTATCACGTGTGCTTGTAGTGTATTTGTTCTTAAACCGAGTAGAATTCCATTGTATATATATACCACATTTTATAGATCCACTCATCTGTTGATGGGCATTTTGGTTGATTCAACTTTTGGCAATAGTGAACAATGCTGCTATGAACATTGCTGTGCATATATCATTTTGTGTCCTTGTTTTCAGTTCTGCTGGGTATATACCCAGCGGTGGTATTGCTGGGTCACATTGCAAATGTATGGTTAGTTTTTTGAGAAACCACCAAACTGTCCTCCAGAATGGTGGGATCCTTCTGCATTCCTGCCAGCAGTGGATGAGGGTTCCCATTTCTTCATATCCTCTCCAACATTTGCATTCTTCTGTTTTTTCATAGCTGCCAATGTTATGGGAGTAAGATGGCATCTCATTGTTGTTTTGATTAGCATTTCCCTAATAGCTAAAGATTTGGAGCTTTTTTTCATGTGCTTTTAAACCATTTGTATTTCTTCTTTGGAGAAGTGTCCATTTAAATCTTTTTCCCATTTTTTAAATGGGTTGTTTATCTTTTTATTTTCAAGTTAGAGGAGTTCTTTATATATGCAAGTTATGAGCCTCTTATTGGATATATGGGTGCCAAATACTTTCTCCCACTGTGTAAGTTCCCTTTTTACTTTCTTGACAAACTCCTTTGAGGTGCAGAAGGCTTTAATTTTGACGAAGTCCTATTTATCTATTTGTTCTTTTGCTGCTTGTGCTTTTGTGTGAAGTTCATGAAGCCATTTCCTATTACAAGGTCTTGTAGATATTTCCCTACACTGCTTTCCAAGGTCTTTATGGTCTTGGCTCTTATATTTAGGTCTTTGATCTATCTTGAGTTTATCATTGTATAAGGTGTGAGATGGTAATCCTCTTTCATTCTTCTACATATGGATATCCAGTTCTCCAGGCACCATTTGATGAATAGGCCATTCTCTCCCAGTTGAGAGGGTTTGGTGGCTTTATCGAATATTATATGGCTACATATGAGAGGTTATATATCAGAACTTTCAATTCAATTCGATTGGTCTGTGTGTCTCTCCTTATGGCAATACCATGCTGTTTTCACTACTGTAGCTTTGTAGTATGCTTTGAAGTCAGGTAGTGTGATTCCTCCAATTTTGTTTTTCTTTTTCAATATGTCTTTGGCTATTCAGGGCCTCTTTCTTTCCAAATAAATTTCAGAGTTAGTTTTTCTAGTTCCTTAAAGAAGACTGTGTTTATTTTTATTGGGATTGCATTGAATGTGTAGATCAGCTTTGGTAGGATAGACATCTTAATAATGTTTCGTCTTCCTCTCCATGAACAGGGAATATTCTTCAATTTATTTAGGTCTTCTTTGATTTCCTTGAACAGCCTTGTATAGTTCTCAGTGTATAAGTTTTTTATATCTTTAGTTAATTTTATTCCTAAATATTTGATTTTTTTATTTACTATTGTGAATGGTATTTGTTTATTGATTTTCTCCTGATCTAGCTCATTATTGGTGTACTGAAATGCTACTGATTTTTGCGCATTGATATTATAAACTGCGACTTTACTAAACTCATGTATGAGTTCTAGAAGCTCTGTTGTAGATCTCTCAGGGTTTTCTAGGTATAGGATTATGTCATGTGCAAATAATGAAATTTTGACTTCTCCTTTTCCAATTTGAATGCGTTTTATATATGGTTCTTCCGTCAGTGCTCGAGCAAGTACTTCTAACTCAATGTTAAATAGAGGGGGAGTGAGTGGGCGTCCTTTTTTGTTCTTGACTTTAGAGGGAAGGATTATAGGATTTCTCCATTGTAAACAATGTTGGCTGTATGTTTTACACATATACTCTTTATCATGTTCAAAATTTTCCTTGTATTCAGAACTTTTGGACTGTTTTTATCAAGAAACGGTGCTGTATTTTGTCAAATGATTTTTCTGCATCTATAGATATAATCATATGATTTTTTTCCTTCAGTCTGTTTACATGGTGTATTACATTGATTGATTTTCTTATGTTGAACCATGCTTGCATACCTGGAATGAATCCCACTTGGTCATGGTGTATAATTCATTTAATGTGTTGTTGAATACGATTAGCAATTATTTTGTTAAGTATTTTTGTGTCTCGGCTGAATAGAGAAATGGGTCTGTAATTTTCCTTTCTTGTGGTGTCTTTGTTTGGCTTTGGTAGTAGGTTAATGTTGGCATCATAGAAGGAGTTAGGCAATGTTCCTTCTGTTTCGAATTTTTGGAATAGTTTCAGCAGGACTGGTGTTAATACTTTCCAGGATGTTTTGTAGAATTTACCTGTGAAGCCATCTGACCCTGGGCTCTTCTTAGTTGAGAGGATTTTTATGACTGATTCTATCTCTTTACTTGTGATTGGTTTGTTGAGATCATCAATTTCTTCTTTTGTCAACATAGGCTGCTTATGTGTTTCTAGGAATTTGCCCATTTCCTCTGAATTGTCATTTTTATTGGAATATAGTGTTTCAAAGTGTCCTTTTATGATAGTCTTTATTTCTGTGGGGTCAGTGGTGATATGTCCTTTCTCATTTCTTATTTTGTGTATTTGCATCTTCTTTCTTTTTTTCTTTGATAGTCTCACTAAAAGTTTGTCAATTTTATTGATCTTCTCAAAAAAACCAGCTCTTGGTCTTGTTTATCTTTTCAAGTGCTTTCTTATTTTCTATTTCATTTATTTCTGTTCTTATCTTTGTTATTTCCTTCCTTCTTTTTCCTGTGGGATTACTTTGTTGTTGTTTTTTCTAATTCCTCCAAATATGCAGTTAGTTCTTCAATTTTTGCTCTTTCTTCTTTTTTGATGTATGAATTTATCGCTATAAATTTCCTTCTCAGTTCTGCTTTTGCTGCATCCCATTAATTTTGGTATGTTGTGTTATCATTATCATTAGTTTGAAGGTAGTTATTGATTTCTTTTGAGATTTCCTCTTTGATCCACTGTTTTTCTAAGAATGTGCTGTTTAATTTCCAAATCTTGTTGTGAAATCTGGGCCTCTGGCCCTTGCAGATTTCCAGCTTCACTCCACTGTGGTCAGAGATATTATTTTGTATGATTTCGATCTTTCTGAATTCATTAAGCCTTTCTTTGTGGCCTAGCACATGGTCTATCTTGGACAATGATCCATGTGCACTTGAGAAAAATGTATATGTTGCTGTGTTTGGGTGTAATGATCTGTGTATGTCTATTAGATCCAGCTCCTCTAATATACTGTTCAAATATTTCATTTCTTTAGTGATTCTCTTTTGAGATATTCTGCCCAGAGTTGATAGTGGTGTATTAAAATCCCCCACTATAACTGTAGATTCATCTATTATTTCACTTAGTTTTTCCAAGGTTTGCCTCATGTATTTAGAGGCACCCATTTTAGGAGCATAAATATTTATGACTGTTCATTCTTCTTGAGAGATTGTCCCTTTCACTAATATGTAGTATCCTTCTTGATCTCTCACAATTGTTTCGCATTTAAAGTCAATTTTGTCTGATATTAATATAGCTACTCCTGCCTTTTTTTGGTTATTTTTTGCTTGCAAGACTGTTTTCCAACCATTCACTTTCAACCTCGGTTAGTCTCTGGGTCTAAGATGTGTCTCTTGTAGACAGCATATAGATGGGTCATATTTCCTTATCCAATGTTCCAGTCTGAATCTTTTGATAAGTGAGTTTAATCCGTTGACATTCAGTGTTATTACTTTCAAGGAATTATTTATGCTAGCCATATTTTGATTCATCTTGTGTTTGTCATATTTTGTTTGTTTGTTTTTTCTTCTCTTTTTGTCCTTTTTATTGCTCTTACATTCTCCTCCAACTCTGTCTGTCCTGTTTTTTCCTTTTTTCCTGCAGAACTCTCTTTAGTATTTCTTGGAGGGGAGGTTTCTTGTTGGCATACTCGTTCAATTTCTGTTTATCTGTGAATATTTTGAACTCTCCATCATTTTTGAATGCTAGTTTAGCTGGATAGAGTATTCTTGGTTACAGAATTTTTCTTTTAGTACCTTGACTATATCATACCACTGCCTTCTTGCCTTCATGATTTCAGATGAGAAATCAGCACTTAATCTTATGGAGCTTCCCTTGTGTGTGATGGTTTTCTTTTCTCTTGTTGCTTTTAGAATTTTCTCTTTGTCTTGAGCATTGGATAATTTGACAAGTATATGTGTTGGGGTGGTTCTGTTGGGGTTCATGATGTTTGGGTTGCCCTGTGCTTCTTGGATATGTATATCAGTCTCTTTCAGTGGATTTGGGAAGTTTTCAGCCATTATTTCCTGCAACACTTCTTCTGACCCCTTTCCCTTCTCTTCTCCTTCTGGGATGCCTATAATACATATGTTTGTGCGTTTTGCATTGTCATTCAGGTCCCTAAGTCCTAGCTGGATTTTTTTCTTTTTATCGATCAATTCTACTATCTGCTTGATTTCTGATGTACTTCCACATCGCTAATTCTCTGCTCTGCTTGTTCTAAACTGCTGATATTTGCTGCGAGTGTATTTTTGATTTCTTGAACTGTGGTGTTCATTCCCATCATATCTGTTATCTTTTTGCATATGTCTGCAATTTTCCCTCCAAGTGTTGTCTTCCTGTTGTTAACCTCTTCCTTTACTTCAATAAATTTGTCTGTGATATATGTTCTGAGATCTTTAATTGCTTGTGAGAAGTTCTGCTCCCCTTCTTGGTTTTTAGTTTGTTCATTGGTTCAGCCATGTTTTCCTGATTACTGGTTTGGTTTGTAGATTTTTCTTGCTGTGTGGTCATCATTTTATGTTGATGGGTTTAATCAGTTCCTTAGCTTCTTTGTCTAGTCTTGGGGATTAATTAGCTGTTGTTTTTGTGTAAGTGTTATATCTTCTCTT
Source organism: Dasypus novemcinctus (assembly GCF_030445035.2). Lineage (NCBI taxonomy): Eukaryota > Metazoa > Chordata > Mammalia > Cingulata > Dasypodidae > Dasypus > Dasypus novemcinctus. The sequence goes on along the minus strand of NC_080704.1, from coordinate 103,893,551 downwards.
TGTCACTTTGTTCTTCTTATTCTAATTTCTTATTGCTGGCTGAGTTCACATTGAAGAAAATTTTTAGGGCCAGAGAAAGGCAATTGTGTAAGTAAGGAAAATGTTTAAAGTAGTATTGGTAATAACTGTTAACAGAGCAACATTATGAGATCTAGGAGGATGGATATTAGAAGTTGTGTAGAGTTATAGCAGTAAGTAGAGTACCTATAATGAGGTAGTCACCTGAATATGGGAGGAATAGGGTATGAATTAAAAAGCTAATGTTTTCATGAGAGAGGGAAAAAGAAAAGAAAGGCAATAGTTTTGAGAGTGGATAAAAGACTGAAAACAAAACAAAGGTATTAGAAATTAAGTTTTACACAATTTGGTGATCAAAGAAAGAAGGTCAAATATAGAAGAGACAATAGATGATGGAGGATATCAAGATGTGGGGGAAAGGGGATAGTGTAGGTAGCCAAAATCTGTTCACACAGAAATGAGGCAATGGAGGATGAAGAAACCAAGCAAATGTGAGGTGTTCTCTGCAGTACCTATTGTATAATTAAGATAAAATAAAATAAGAAGGAAATTAGGGATAAGAGAGAAAAAAAAGAGAAGAAAGAAAGAAAGAAAAACGGTGGTGGGTGAAGGGTCAGGAACAAGTAAGGAAAAGAAAAAAGATACAGAAGAAAAACAACAGCAACAGCAAAAATACCCCCTAAATAACTGAAAAAAATAAAAAGACCTTGGGGGATACAATGGGAGAAAAGATGAGGAGACAATACAATGTTAGCAATCAGGACAATAAAAAATTAAAATTGAAAATAGGGAAACGGACTTGGCCTAGTTGTTAGGGCGTCTGTCTACCACATGGGAGTTCCGCAGTTCAAACCCCGGGCTTCCTTAACTGGTGTGGAGCTGGCCCATGTGCAGTGCTGATGCACGCATGGAGTGCTGTGCCATGCAGGGGTGTCCTGCGCATAGGGGTGTCCCTCACGTAGGGGAGCCCCCCGCATACGGGAGCCCCAAGCACAAGTAGTGTGTCCCATAAGGAGAACCACCCAGCGTGAAAGAATATGCAACCTACCTAAGAATGGTGCCGCCCACACAGAGAGATGACACAACAAGATGACGAAACAAAAAGAAACAGATTCCCGTGCTGCTGACAACAGCAGAAGCAGACAAAGAAGAAAGATGCAGCAAATAGACACAGAGAACAGACAACCAGGGTGGGGGGGTAGTGGGGGAGAAATAAATGAATAAATAAATCTTTAATAAATAAAAAAATTAAAAATTAAAATTAAAAAAACAAAACAAAGAAAAACAAAAAAGAAAAAATGCAAATGTTGAGGGCTGGGACATTCAAGGACCTCAGATGGACCTTAGGGCATGGTGGATTCAGGGATGGAAAGTCTGTGATATTGCAGATCAAGAGGTGTGAGTCTTTGGGGTATGGGCCACCAGGGTTTAGGGGACACAGACCTGGCAACCTCAAATCTGGTTAAGAGGGAGCCTGGGAGTACTGCAGTGCAACACAGCCTTCAGGGATCCCCGCAGCTGCGTGCCAGCCCTATGGTGGAGGTCACATCTGCAATCTCTGACCTATGTGTCAGAACCCCACAATTCACCCTTTCACTAGGTACTCTTCTGTGGCTGTATCACCAATTCTACTTCAGGACACCTCCCGCCCTGCAATCCCCTGAAACAGCCACCTGGGGGGCCTCTACACTGTAGCCAATTTAATGACGCTGCAGATCAGTAGCCAGGCCCAGGGGGCGAAGCTCCAGCCTGAAGTGCCAATATCAGTGTCCGAACCCAAAATTCCCACGCTTCGCAAAAGATTCCCCTAATCAGCTTCCAGACGTCTCCCAACCTGCAGGCCCCTGAAACAGCCTCCTGGTGATGTCTCTTTATTGTGAATGATTTAAGGCTGCTACAAATCGGCAGCCAGCCTTGGGGGCCGGGCTCTACCCAGAAGCACTATTATTCATGTCAGAAATCAAAAATTTCCCTGCCTCGCACAAAACTCCCGTCTGCCTCCACAAATTGGTCTCCAAAGGCCTCCTGCCCTGTTAGCCCCCCAATAGCCCGCTCAGGGCTTATGAATTCCCCAATACTGCAGAGCCTCCAGGAATTGCTGCTGTGGTGCTGGTGCTGCAGATCCGCCCACCCCAGGATGGAGTGTTCCGAACACAGCCCCCACCTCCGTGTAAGAGAGCCTCAATTTTATCTTATACATGAATTTTCTCTGTTACCTTCCCAGCAAATCGATGTCCAGACACCTCCTGCCCTACAAAACCCTGAAACAGCCTGGTCCCAAAGAATTTCCAATGCTGCCTAGCCGCTTCTTTGCCTGTATTATGTTTTAATGCCAGTTTGTGTGGATCCTCTGACTTTGTTTTTTTCTTTCTCACTATGTCTTTGACTATTCAGGACCACTTACCCTTTCAAAAAATTTCCTGGTAAGCTTGTTCAGTTGAGTATAAAATGCTGTGTTTATTTTTTGGGGGATGGTTTGCATTAAATCTGTAGGTCAATTTGCATAGGATAGGCATTTAAATGATGTTTAGTCTTCCTATCTATTTACAGGGACTATTCTTCCATTTCTTTAATCCTTCTTTGATTTCTTTTAACAGTGTGTGTAGTTTTATGTGTACAAGTCCTTTACATCTTAGATAAGTTAATCCTAGTTATTTGATTCTGTATTAGCTATTGTAAATGGAAATTTTTCTTGATTTCCTCCTCTGCTAATTATTGGCATACAAAAATGCTACTGATTTTTGCACATTAATGTTATAACCTGTCAAATTACTGCATTGATTTATAAGTTCTAGAATCTTACTTTTACATTTCTGTGGACATTCCAAGTTTAGGACCATTTCATATGCAATAGTGATCTTTTTTACTTCTTCCTTTCCAATTTGGATGTTTTTATATCTTTCTTTTGCTTAAGTGCTTGAGCAAGTACTTCTAACACAATGTTAAGTAAAAGATGTTACAGTGGGCATCTTTGTCTTGTTTCAGATCTTAGAAGGAAAACCTTTAGGATTTCACCATTGAATATGATCTTAGCTGTGGGTTTTTCATATATGCCCTTTATCATGTAGATGAAGGTGGTTTTTTTTTTTTTATTCCTTTCTTTGAAGTACTTCTATCAGGAAAGTGTGATGCATTTTGTGGAATGCTTTTCTGCATCTATAGAGATTATCATGAGGTTTTTTTTGCTTTCAATCTTTTTATGAGGTGTATTATATTGATTTTTTTGTTAAGCCATCCTTGCCTCTCAGGTATGAAACACACATGGTCTTCTATGTAATTCATTTGGTGTGCTGTTCACCATTATTATCAAGTGTTTTGTCGAGGTTTCCACATCTAGATTCCTTAGACAGATGGTTATATTATTTTCCTTTCTTATGGCAAATTTAGAATTGGTACTGCAGTAATGTTGGCCTCATAGAAGGTTCTCTCCACTTTTTTTGGGGGGGGAGGGAGAGTTTAAGCAGTATTGGTATTAGTTTTTTCCAAAAATTTTGGTAGAATTCACTTGTGAAATCATCTGGTTCTGGGCTCTTCTTAACTGGGAGGTTTTTGATAACTAATTCAACATTTTTACTTGTTAGTGGTCTGAAGAGTTCATCAATTTCTCCTTTCATCAATATAGGCTGCTTGTGTGTTTATAGGAATTTGTCAGATTATTCTAATTTATTCATTTTGTTGGCATACAATTTTCAAAGTATCCTCTTATGATGCTCTTTATTTGTTTGGGGTCATGGGTGATGACCCATTCCTCATTTTTTATGTTATGTATTTGCACCCTCTCATTTTAAATTTGTTAGTCTAGATAAAGTTCATCAATTTTAATAATATTTTCAAAGAAACAGCTTTTGGATTGTTCATTTATTGTAATAATTTTTTTCATTACATTTTCATTTAACTCTGCTCTATTCTTTATTTAATTCCTTTTTCTTCTTCCTTTGGAGTTAGTTTGTTGCTCTTTTCCTAATTTCCTCCAGGAATGCAGTAAGGTCTTTCATTTTAACTCCTTTTAAGTCTAGGCATTTATTTATGGCTATGAATTTCCTCTCATTAGAGCTTTTCTTGCATCCCATAGGTTTGGATACATTGTGTTTTCATGTTCATTCATTTCAAGGTAGCTAGAGGTTTCTTTTGCAATTTCCATCTTGAGCCACAGATTGTCTAAAATTGCAGTGTCTAATTTCCATATCTTTTTGCCCAATCTACTTCTCTGCCACCTCCTGATTTCCAGATTCTTTCCATGTGATCAGAAATTGCTTTGTATAATTTCAATATTTCTGAATTCATTGAGAGTTGTTCTGTGGTCTAGTATGTGGATTATCCTGGAGAATGATCCATTTGCACTTGAGAAAGATGTATAAACTGGTCTGGTTGAGTGTAATATTCTCTATATGTCTATTAGGTACAGATCTGATTCTTTAATATTCAAGTTCTTAGTTTCTTTATGGATCTTTTGTGGAAATATTCTGTCTAATTTTGATAATAGTGTATTAAAATCTCTCTAAAATTACAGAGCTACCTATTTCACCACTTAATTTTTTCAATATTTCCTCATTTATTTTATGTACATTTTATTGAAGTGTATAATTCATACATGAACATGCATAATCAATAAGTGTAAAGATTGTGAAAATACAAAATAAACATATATAACCTAATATAGGGGTCTCATACATCACCCCCCCAATCATCACTTTGCTTGTTGTGAAACATTTGTTACAAACTATGCAAGATCAACATTGAAATATTACTACGAACCTTAGTCCTTATCTTACATTATTTTCTTTCTTTATTTTTTTAATATTACATTAAAAAATATGAGGTCCCCATATACCCACCACCCCCTCGTCCCACCCCTCCCCCTGTAACAACAATCTCTTCCATCATCATGAGATATTCATTGCATTTGGTGAATACATCTATGAGCACCACTGCACCTCGTGGTCAATGGTCCACATCATAACCCACACTCTCCCACAGTCCACCCAGTGGGCCATGGGAGGACATACAATGTCTGGGAACTGTCCCTGCAGCACCACCCAGGACAACTCCAAGTCCCGTTCCCCAGGCCAAACTATTTCTTTAAAAATATATATATTTCATTACACAGGTTGGGAATTTGCAAAAACATCATACTTACGTGTAGATTTGGGTCCCGTACAACACTCCTTCTCCAACACATAACACCATGGTGGAACATTTGGTACAGGCTATGAGACAATATCATCAGACTATTAACACCAATCAAGGTCCATAGCATACATTTGGCACGCTTTTTCCATACACCTCCATTATCAACACAGTACAGCTTTGGCATTGATGTAAGAATGTTATAGTACTGCTGTTAATCACAGTCTATAGTTCACACCAGTTTTGTTTTCCCATTCTTCTTCAAGTTCCCATCACCCTTAAATAGTGATGTTCATTTACTCTAGCTCACAGAAGGGTTCTCTTGGATTTGTACCCTCGACCAGAATCCTCATCCACCTCTAGGTTTACTGTGTTAATTAGTCCCTTGTTTATTCTTTAACTTTCTTTCTGTTGGCATTTACTTCCCCATACTACCCTTTTCAGCCACAATCCCATTTATAAACCAGTTGCTACTCACTCAGTCTAATGTGTTGCCATCAACTCTATCCATTTCCACACTTTTACAATCAAGTTAATTAAAACTTCTTTATACATTAAGAATCAGTAGTTCTTCTTAATACTTCTTTTATCTCCTAATAACTTAAACTCCAGATTTTAATTTCATTTGTTTTTTCTTCATGAGCTAAAGCTCATATTAATGACACCATGCAATATTTGTCCTTTTGTGTCTTCAAGATTCATCTATGTTATCACGTGTGTCTCAAATTCATTTCTTCTTACTGCAGCATAGTATTCCATTGTATGTATATACCATACATTGGTGGATGGACACGGGTTCTTTCCATTTTTTGGAAATTGTGAATAATGCCACTGTGAACACTGGTGTGCAGATATCTGTTCGAGGCATAGTTTTTAGTTCCTCTGGATATATTCCTAGTAGAGTTATTTCTGTATCACAAGGAAGTTCTATATTTAGCTTCCTGAGGAAACAGCAAACTCTCTTCCACAGAGGCTGCACTGTTTTACATTCCCATCAACAGTATTGTTCCTATTTCCCCACATACTCTAAAGCACTTACTGTTGTTTGTTTTCTTAGTAATGGCCATTCTATGTGGTGTTAGATGACAGCTCATGTTATTTTAATTTGGATTCCCTCATAGCTAGTGATATGGAACATTTTTTTCACAGATATTTTGGCCATTTGTATTTCCACTTTGGAGAAATATCTGTTTAAATCTTTTGTCCATTTTTTAATTGGATTGTTGCTCTTTTATTGAGCTGTATGACCTCTTTATACAGAATGGAAATCAAACCTTTATCAGATAAGTGTTATACAAATATTTTCTCACATTGAGTGATCTGCCTTTTCACATTCTTGATGAACTCATTCGAATCACATAACTGTTTAAGTTTGAGGAGGTCCCATTTATCCATGTTTTCTTTCCTGAGTTGTGCATTTTGTGTATGGTGGAAGAATCCATCATGTATCACCAGGTCTGGAAGATGATTCCCTATATTTTCTTCTGGGAGTTTTATTTTACTTCCTGTTATATTTAAGTTTTTGATTCATTTTAAAATAATTTTTGTACAAGACGTGAGATAGGAGTCTTCTTCTTTCTTTGGCTGTGGATATCCATTTCTCCCAACACCATTTAAAAAAAAAACTGTTCTGTCCCAGCTAGGTGGGTTTGGCAAACTTGTCAAACTCACTTGTCCATATATGTGAGGGTCTGTTTCTGAATCAACAATTCTGTTCCATGAGTCTGTGTGCCTAAATTTATGTCAAAACCATGTTTTTACAACTGTAGCTAAGTAATATGGTTTAATGTCTGATGAATAATTCTTTTAATGTGTTATTGGATTCAATTTGCAAGTATTTTATTGAGTTGTTTTTTTTAGTAAATTTTTTTATTGACTTTGTAATAATATTACATTAAAAAAATATATATATGAGGTCCCATTCAACCCCACCACCCCCACCCCACCTCTCCCCCCCCAGCAACACTCATTCCCATCATCATGACACATCCATTGCATTTGGCAAGTACATCTTTGGGCACCTCTGCACCTCATGGTCAATGGTCCACATCATGGCCTAGAGCAGCATTGTTATTGAGTTGTTTTTTTGCATCTATGTTCATTAGAGAAATGGGTCTGTAATTCTCTTTTTTTTTTTTGTAACATTTTTTATCTGGCTTTGGTATTAGGGGGTGCTTGTCTTCACAGAATGAGTTTTGTAGCAATCATTCTTTTTCAATTTTAGGAAAAACTTGAGTAAGATTGGTATTAAATACAACCCCAGGTATTGGTCCTTTTGAGGGCTAAAGACACCCACAGGTTCTATGGTCATGGCAGATGGGGTTCACTGCCATGTCAGTTGGCCCTTCTTTGGAGCTGGTGTTTCTACGTGATGAAGCTGGACTCAGATGGGATCTCTTTTCACAAGCCTTTCATGGTAGTTTACTGGAATTATAGTTGGTGCTGGGGCTTAAGGTATATCTAGGGGATTTGAATCTCTGGACTGACAATATGATAGCCAGGCCCTGACCTCAACAGACTTCAGGTCCTACACTCTGATTTATTGGAATTACCCCACTCAGCTAACATGGAGTTGAAGAAGGTCAACCACCACACCATGGAGCCTAGAGTGCCTCCAACTGAATGCAGGAGGATTGCATCCAATATCCATGTGAATCTAAACCCCCTCTTGGCATAGATGTGGAATGGACACAATCAAGCCAAGGTCCACAGGAAGGAGGAATACAATAAGGATCAGAGTGGACTTAATGATATTCTATTCATGAACTATTGTGGTTAATAATCGAGAAAATGTGGCATTGATGTGGAAAAAGTGGCCATGGTGGCTGCTGGGTGTGGGAATGGGAGGAAGAGAAGAGATGTGGAGGCATTCTCGGGACTTGGAGTTGTCCTGGGAGGTGCCCCAGGGACAATTGCTGGATGTTGTATGTTCTCCCATGGCCCACTGGATGGATCGTGGGAAAGTGTGGGCTATGGTGTAGAACACAGGACATGGGGTGCAGCGATGTCCAAAGATGTACTCACCAGATGCAATGGATGTGACATGATGATGGGGGAGAGTGTTATTGGGGGAGGAGTGGTGGGGTGGGGGCAGTGGGGGTGAATGGGGACCTCAATTTTTTTAATGTACTATCTTTTGAAAAAATGAATAAATTGAGTAGAATTTGAAAAAAAATTTCTTTGAATGCTTAGTTGAACTCATCTGTGAAACTGTCTGGTCCTGGTCTTTTCATTTTGGGGAGCCACTTGATGGCTCTTTCAATCTCTTTACTTGTAATTGGTTTGTGGAGGTCTTCTTTTTCTCCTAGGGTCAGTGAAGTTTGCTCATGTGTTCCTAGGAATTTTTTCCATTTCATCTACATTGTCTAGTTTTTTGGCATAAATTTTTTCATAGCATCCTCTTATGATCTCTCTTTTCTGTGAGGTCAGTAGTAATGTTCCCTTGTCTTTTTTTATTTCATTTATTTGCATCTTCTCTCTTTTCCCTTTATTCAGTCTGGCTAAATGTTCGCCAATTTTGTTAAAATTCTCAAAGTACCAACTTTTGTGTTTTTTTTAATTCTCTTTTTTTGGTTCTCAATTTCATTTATTTCTGCTCTGATCTTTGTTATTTCATTCCTTCTACCTGCTTTGGGATTAGTTTGCTGTTCATTTTCTTGTTCCTCCTTCTGTGTAGTTTGATGATTCATTTTACCTCTTTCTTCTTTTTTAATGTGAGCATTGAAGGCTATAAGACTTTCTTTCAACATTGCCTTCATAACATCCCATTGATTCTGAGATGTTGTATTATCATTGCCATTCATCTTGAGATATTAATTGAATAGTTTGGAATACTTAATGAATTTGCATGTCTTCCTTGTGCTGTGGCCATGCTAATCATCTCTGTATTGTTCCAATTTTAGTTAATAAGCTGTCCAAGAAAGAACATATTCATGTATTTTGTGGAACCTTGGTTATGTGCCTAAATGCTTATGATTGATCTTTCTTCTTGACAGATTATTTTGTATTAATATATAGTGGACTTTTTGACTCTTATAATAGTTTTGCACTTAAAGTCTATTTTGTCTGATATTAATAATTTTATTTCTTCCATTTTTGCTTATTCTTTACAAGTAAAATTGTTTTCCAACCATTCACTTTTTTTTCTTTTTTTTTAAAATTTTTTTTATTGACTTTGTAATAATATTACATTAAAAATATATATGTGAGGTCCCATTCAACCCCATCCCCCCACCCCCCCTCTCACACCCCCCCCCAACAACACTCGTTCCCATCATCATGACACATCCATTGGATTTGGTAAGTACATCTTTGGGCACCTCTGCACCTCATATACATTGGTTCACATCATAGCCCATACTCTCCTCCATTCCATCCAGTGGGCCCTGTGAGGATTTACAATGTCCGGTGATTGCCTCTGAAGTACCATCCAGGGCAGCTCCATGTCCCAAAGACGCCTCCACCTCTCATCTCTTCCTGCCTTTCCCCATACCCTTCATCCACTATGTCCACTTTTCCCATTCGAATGCCACCTCTTCTATGTGGACATTGGATTGGTTGTGTCCATTGCACCTCTATGTCAAGAGGAGGGTCAGATTCCACCTGGATGCTGGATGCAATCCTCCCATTTTCAGTTGTAATCACTCTAGGCTCCATGGTGTGGTGGTTGTCCTTCTTCAACTCCATCTTAGCTGAGTGTGGTAAGTCCAATAAATCAGATTGTAGGTGCTGGAGTCTGTTGAGGCTCAGGATCTGGCTATCACATTGTCAGTCCAGAGATTCAAATCCCCTAAATATATCTTAAACCCCAACATTAACTGCACCTCCAGCACATTGGCGTGAAAGTCTTATGAAGGGAGATCCCATCTGAGTCCAGATTCATCACACATAAACACCATTTCCAAAGAGGGGCCATCTGCCCTGGTAGTTAACCCCATCGGCCATGACCATAACTCCCGTGGGTCTCTTTAGCCCTCAAAGGAACCAATATCTGGGGGTTGTATCTGCTTTATCTGTCTCTCTGACTCTGCTCAGTTGTGCATGAGGGCAAACCTTCTGCCAGCCTCCAGACTCTTTTTTAGAAACTCGTAGCCATATAAACTCATTTCTCCTTTCCATTTCCCCCTTACTTTAGGTCAAACAGCATTTTAAAGTCATGGTATTTTATATAGACATGGATATTCTGCTGATCCGCATTGAACCTTCCGTATAAGGTCATTTTCCAGTTGCATCATCAGTTGGTAGTTGATAGTGGTCCCTCGTTGCCAGGGAGGCTCATCCCCAGGTGTCATGTCCCACGCTGGGGGGAAGGCATTGCATTTACATGCTGAGTTTGGCTTCGAGACTGGCCACATTTGAGTAACATGAAGGCTGACAGGAGGAAATTCCCAGGCACAAAGTTGTTCTAGGCCTTGTTCTTATTTTGGGTTTATCAGCTCACAAGCATAGTCATTAGCATCAGGGGCTCACTGTTGAACCCTCACTCCCTCCCGGTCCCCGCCACTGTACCTGGGAGACTGTCGCTGCTCCCCTAGGGACCACGACAGAGCACCACTGGCCAGGAACCCAGTACCCCCCCTACTGTGGTTTTTAATTGTTGCCACTATGAGTATATCCAAACATTACCATGCACCCTGGACATATGTTCTGTACAGTTCCCTGTCAGCCATATATCACCTGTCATTGGTACCCCATACCAGTATCCCTCCATTGCCATTGTTGAAACACTCTGTGATCCAGAACTCCCCGAAATTTGAAGCCCAATATAATTTCATGGTCCCTTACTAGGGAATGGCATATAGCGATGAGCTTAAAGGATAGATAAAGAACTTGGATAAAGTTAGATAAAGAACTTAGATAAAGAATGTTGACTTGAAAAAATTCCCCATCCTATCTTTTTCTTTTTTTTTTTTTTTCACCCCCCCCCCCCCTAATTATTCAGCTTTTCTTCACAGGAGTCCTAGACCACAGCAATGTACATATATAATATACAGCACTCCCACACATCCACCAGAAAACCTTTTCCCTTCCACAGTGATACTCTTACGCCCTATTCATATCATATTTACTTAAAGTGATGTACAGAGTCTGAGACATTAGCTTTCTAACAAGGTGACATCTGTGCTTACATTGTGGTGCATACTTTAGGATACACAGTTCTTTACATTTTTAGTTATCCTATGTTTTACATTATGGTTTACATTATCAGTCTGTCATCTCCTATATGTTATAGTGTAATATTACATGTTTTATATCCATCCTTGTGTACTCTCAAGAAACTCCTCTCTTACCCCCCATTTACTTTGGTTCCACACATTTAACGTCCATTTTCCCTTCCACCTTGGTGTCCTCAGTGATAGCCAACCTCCGTTTCCTAAGGAGCCACTTCCAGAGATAGATGGATTAGTGTTCAGGTCCTAACTTACTCAACTGCCCCAATGCCCTGGGAGCCACCCTTTCTCTCGAGGGATACAGTTCCCTCTATTTGATGGCATTAGTCCTCCCCAGGATGTGGGTCCACCCCCACTCTCACTACTTGGGTTTCTACCCCATGGTGTCACCCACTCTGGCAGAATGAGCATTTAGACATTCCCCAGGAGCCTCTCCTGCATCAGACCCTCCCCTCCGAGCATTCTAAACAGGTAACCCTCTTTATTATATTTTGATATGATTTTCTTGGCATTTTACTCTCCACCAACACCTGACCCTCTCCTGTCCAACCATTCACTTTTATCCTCCTGGCATCTCTGGGTCTAAGATGAGTTTCACGTAGACAACATATGGATGGTTCTGATTTATTTATCCATTCTACCAATTTATGTCTCTCAAAAGGGGTTTTTAAGCCATTACTATTCAATGCTATTACTATCAAGGAATTACATATATTATCCATATTTTATTTAGGTTTTTGTATGTCATATGGTTTTACATCTTTTTACATTTTTAGTTATTCTTAACACTCTCCTCCAGTTCTCTATCTCCTACTTTTATTTCTTTCAAAGTACAAACTCCTTAAAGTATTTCTTGAAGTGAAGGTTTCTTATTGAAACCTTATTGATTTCAGTTTATTTGTGAATATTTTGAACTCTCCCTTATTTTTGGCTGCCAGCTTATCTGTATAAAGAATTCTTGCTTGGAAGATTTTTTCTTTTAGCATCTTAAATATCTGTAGTAGTTTGATATGGTTATGAATTCCAAAAATAGATTTTGAATTATGTTTGTAATCTGGTGTATTACAGGATATGATTGACTTATGATTAGGACTTTGATTGGGCCACATCATTAGAGCATCAGATAAAAGTAATGGCAAAGTACAGAGTTGGTGAAAATGGGAGGATTGCATCCAGCATCCCTGTGGAATCTGAGCCTCCTCTTGACATAGAGGTTCAATGGACACAACCAATCCAATGTCCACATAGAAGAGGTGGCATTGGATTGGGAAAAGTGGACATGGTGGACGATGGGTATGGGGAAAGGCAGGAAGAGATGAGAGGTGGAGGCGTCTTTGGGACATGGAGCTGCCCTGGATGGTGCTTCAGAGGTAATCACCGGACATTGTAAATCCTCACAGGGCCCACTGGATGGAATGGAGGAGAGTATGGGTCATGATGTGAACCATTCTCTATGAGGTGCAGAGGTGCCCAAAAATGTACTTACCAAATCCAATGGATGTGTCATGATGATGGGAACGAGTGTTGTTGGGGGGGGGGGAGAGGGGGGGGTGGGGGGGGTGGGGTTGAATGGGACCTCACATATATATTTTTAATGTAATATTATTACAAAGTCAATAAAAAAAAAGAAAAAAAAAGTACAGAGTTGGGTTTTTTTTTCTCTTTTTGTTATACTTTTAAAGTGTTTTTTTTTTTACTATTTTTTGTCTTTATTTATGTTTTTAGTGTTACATTAAATAAATATGATGTCCCCATATACCCCCCACCCCCTTCACCTCACTCTTCCCCTCATAACAACAACCTCCTCCATCATCATGAGACATTCATTGCATTTGGTGAATACATCTCTGAGCACCGCTGCAACTCATGGTCAGTGATCCACATCATAGCCCACACTCTCCCACAGTTCACCCAGTGGGCCATGGGAGGACATACAATGTCCAGTAACTGTCCCTACAGCACCACCCAGGACAACTCCAAGTCCCCAAAATGCCCCCACATCACATTTCTTCCTCCCACTCCCTACCCCCAGCAGCCACCATGGCCACGTTCTCCACACCAATGTCACATTTTCTTTGATTACTAATCACAGTAGTTCATGAATAGAATATCAGAGTTGGAGTTTTGATGCAAGGGTTTTTTATGTTGGAGTATTGATTTTGTAGTTTGATGCTGAATGCTTAAGCTGGATCCAGGAGAAGAAAACAGAGGAATAGAAACGGGTCCTTAAACACAGCAGAAACCCCAGGGAGATAGAAATAGAGCCATTTGCCTGAAAGTCTACAGCTGACCTTATGGAGAAAGGCAAAACATAGAGAGCCTCATAGTCTATAGCTGATCTTTTGGGGAAAACAGAAGTTCTGAGCCCAGAGAGAAGCAAGAACCTTGAAGAGAGGAACCTAGGAAGTCTGAACCCTTGCAGATGTTAGCAGTCATCTTGCTCCAACATGTGAAAATAGACTTTGGTGAGGGAAGTAATTTATGTTTAATGATTTGGTATCTGTAAGCTCCTGCTCCAAATAAATAACCTTTATAAAAACCAACCAATTTTTGGTATTTTGCATCAGCACCCTTTTGGATGACTAATACACTATCATACAAGTGCATTCTTGCCTTCATTGTTTCAGATGAGAAACCAGCATTGTTATACAGCATCTGTTGTGTATGATTGTTTTCTGTTCTCTTGCTGTTTTCAGTATTTTCTCTTTATCCTGAGAATACTGAAATTTGAAAAGTGCATGTCTTAGGGTACACCTGTTAGACTATTTACTATTGAGAGTGTGCTCTGCTTCCTAGGCATGTACATACATGTCCCTCAATGGGGTTGGGCAATTTTCAACCATTATTTCCTCCAATAAACCTTCTGCTTTTTCCATTCAATTCTACCTCTGGGATGCCTATAATGCATAAGTTTGTATGTTACATATTGCCATTCATGTCTCTAAGTCCCTGTTGGATTTTTTCTATCTTTTTATCTATCTGTTCTACAGTCTGATTTCAGATGTATTGCCTTCCATGTCACTGATTCTTTCCTCTGCCTGTTCAAATCTGCTCTTATGTTCTTCCAGTGTATTATGATTTCTTGCATTGTGCCATTTATCACCATCATATTGACAACTTTTATGTATGTTTACATTTTCCTCAGTATTTTCTTTCAGTGTCTTCTTGATATTCTCAATCTCTTTCTTCACTTTGCAAAGGTGATTCATGATATTTGTTTGGACTTCTCTGAATAGCTATTCCATGTTCTGCATCTCCTCCTGATTTTTAGTTTGTTTGTTAAACTGGGCCATGTCTTCCTATTTCTTAGTATGGTTTATAATTTTTTGTTGGCAAGTAGGCATCTGTTTATCTTTATGGGTATATTTGGTTGGTTACCTTCTATTTCTATTCTAGGGTTTTATTTTGATGGTTGGTTTTTTTTTTTTTGGAGTGTGGTAAGTTTTCAATTTGACACTTAATTCCTCTTATTCTATTTCTTTGTTGTTGTCTATGTTTCCTTCAAAAAGCTATTAGGACCAGAGAGAAGGGATGAGATACCAAAAGAAAAAAAATAATAAAGTAGTATATGAACCATAGGATACCTAGAGAAATAAATAATTAACATGAGTTAAAAATCATAAGAATTTCAGTGGAATAAGAATAAGAAAGTGAAATAGAAAAATGAAACAAGAAACAAAACAGAGAATACTATGTTTAATGAATTAAAATGCTGGAATTATGAGAAAAGAGTAAGAGAAAAAAGAAAAAAGAACAAGAAAAAATAAAGATAAAACAGTAAGTGAGAGAAATAAAAAAGATGAAAAAATTGAAGACCAAACAAAAAGAGGTGGAATGAAAGAAAAACAACAGAAAAAAGATAGCAAAAGGAGGTAATGATAAGAGATAATGTAGTTACAAAAATTAGTAAAAGAATAAAAATGGAAACCCAGAAACGGGATTAACATCAAACAAGAATTGAAAGAGCAGCAAATACTAAAAACCTCCAAGTAAAAACGTCTTTCCCTCTTAAGTCCCAAAGGAGCTTCTCAGGCTGCTGGTGTTCATCACTCAGTCACACTGCAGAAAAAAAAATTGATAGATCCAAGAAAACCTAAAACAAAAAGAATGCCCATATGTTCCCTGCCATAAGGTACCAGCTAGATGCCTGATAACACAATCAATCACTTTCTTCATCACTTCACTAAGGAGAAACAGAATTGAACCTGGGATCTCATATATGCAAGATGGGAATTCCTCCACTGAGCTAAATTTTCTCCTTTGGTAAATGAGTCTTCAGAAAGATATCTGCCCCCCATTCACCAGGCATTTTAGACTTTTGCAGTTTATCAGAGTTCTGAAATTTAGACTCCTGTGCCCCTCCCCTCTCTAATTTGGTCCCTTTCTCTCCCCATGCAGTTGGGTATGACAGTCAACCAGAGTAGATCCCCCCTCCTCACTTCCCATCGGATCAGGGTCACTTTCAAGATTCAAAGAAGGCTTAGTTGTACAAACTGACAACAATAAAACCACTCTCCATCCTCTGTGAGATCTCTTTTCCACCCAGGGAACTCCCCCTCCCAGTCTTTTGGCAGCAGTGAACCAGGGTTTCCACCAAAGATACTTGTCCTGTGGGCAGGGTTTATATGCCATTTTCAGCCATAGTGACAAGAAACTCAGTTTTCCTTTCACTTTTATATCTTTCCAATTCCCTCCCAGATGACTCAGAGTTGCTTCCTATTCTCTATATAGCCAAAGCTGCTCCTTTAGATAGGTCCCTGACTTCTCTCCACTTTCTTGTGAGAGGGTTGGATTCTGCCTACCTAATTCAGAGCCATTTTCCTGGAAGTCTAACCAAGAATTCTTTATCTGACAAAACTGCCTTCAGAACAGAGGGGGAATTTTAAGTCTTCAGAAATAAGCATAAAATAAAAGAGTATGTCACAAAGAAGCCAGATGTAAAACAGATACTAAAGGGAATGCTGCAACCTAAAAGGAAAAGATAGACAAAAGAGGTCTGTAGAAGAGTGTAGAAAAGAAGAAAATTTGTAAGGGTAACAACAAATGTAAAAGGACAGATAATAGAAAGATAGGTCAAGGGAAGTTCAAAAATTATAATGGAAGAAGCAATTAAAGCCTTTACAAGAATATGTTAAAGGTTAATGAACTGAGGGTAGAAATGAAGATTATTTGGAAGGGTAACTAAAATGGTAAAAAGATTTTTAAAAAAGTAAGATATGGAAATGGAAAGCCAATGGATTAAATTCTTGATTAAGTAATGTCTTTACAATAAAAACAGTGAATTTTTTCTGTTTGGAGATTGCAGTCTCCAAACAGTAGACACATACTGGCAGATTGAGATAACAGTATCAGCCCTTACATGTTGTCTACAATAGACCTACTTTAGATGAAAGGACACAAATTGGCAGAAAGTGAAAAGTTAGAAAAAAGATATTCAATGCAATGACAACCAAAAAAAAAGAGCTGCAGAAGATACACAAATATCAGATATAAATGATTTTAATGAAAACTGTTTTGAGAGACAAAGAAGGGGGAAATGGAAAGAACAAGTGACTTTATATGGCTAAGAGTCTCCATAAAAGAGTCAGGAGGTTATCAGGGGGTGATGCTTATGCATGCCTCAGCAGGGTACCAGAGACAGCCAAGGTAGATGGAAACCCAGGTGATAGTTCTCCTGAGGGCTACAGCGATGCACAAGTTCTATGGTTAAGGCAGATGACTCTGGAGTTCAGGGCCATGTCAGTTGGCCCTACTTTGGATTTTGTGTTCCTGAGGGTGATGGAGGTGGTCTCAGATATAACCTTTGTATGCATGTATCTTCTGTTACTTTTACCAGACCTGTGGTTGGCATTTGGGTTGGTGTATACTCAGGAGACCTGAATCTCTGAACTGTCCATGTGACAGCCAGGAACTGGGTCTCAGCAGTCTTGCAGCTCCTACCCTCTTGTTTCTTGGACTTACCCTGGCTAGCTGAAAGTGATGTGAAAAAGGTCAGCCACCACACCAAGGAGCCAAGAGTGCCTACAGCTGCAAGCAAGAGAATTGCATCCTTCATCCATGTGGAATCTAAACCGCTTCTTGATGTAGAGGGAAACTGGACATGGCCATCCCAGGTCCACAGGATGGAGGAATGGAGTGTGGTTTGGAGTGGGCTAGCTGGTGTTCTGCTAGGAAAAAAATTGTAATTATTAAGGGAAGGGGTTGTGGTGGTGATGTGGGGAAGGAGGTCAGGGTGGCTGCTGATGGTCGGGAGAGTGTAGCTGAGCGAGAGGGTTTCGTCCTCGCTCAGGCCCAAGAGTCGGGGGGGCTTGCTCCTGCCAGGCAGCCGTTGGGGGGTGCGCCAAGATGGAGCACCGGTTCTCCAGGCATGGGGGACGCGCGGTTGAGGAAAAACCACGGAGACCGCTTGAGCGCAAGAACAGGTCTGCTTTATTACGGAAGTACACTTAGCTATATAGGGTTGGGTAGAGGGAGGGGCGTGATGAAGGGAGGGTTGGCTAAGGGGCAGCTATGGACAGGCTGAAGCTGATGGATAGACCTGAGGTAAGCAGTTACTGGGGAAGAGGGCAGATTGTGGGTTGGCAGTATGGGCGGGACTGGCGGGAAGGATGGCGGGGGCTGGAAGGGGAGGAGGGGTGGAGAAAGGCGGCAACAATTGCTCCTTTTGTTTTTAAAAGTAAATAGAGGCAACAAGTTTTGGTGCGCACTGTGGGTGTGAATAACTCGGTGTGCGCAGCAACAAAAGACAAGGATTATGAGGAGGAGGAGGAAAAGGAGGTTATAAGGACGGGTACTGGAATAGGATGAGGGGTGGGGGGAAACCACGAGGACCGGCTGGCCGTGAGCGGACAACATAGCATCTGGCCAGGACGCATGTGCCCGCCATTAGGGTCGGCGCACGCCGGCGCCTGGTGCGCGCCTAGCCTTGCCAGCGAAACGGGCTCGTGATGTCCCCAGACCCCCCGCCCGAGGGGGAGGAACAGTTGGGGAGAAGTGAGGGAAGGAAGACAAGAAGCTATAGGCGTGCGGTCTGGAGTAGGTGGTGCGGGCGGAAGGGGCGAGGTGGATGGCTGGGGGGGGACTCAGCGGTGGCGAGGCGTTGGTAGTGGACTTGTACAAAGGAGCTGAACACTGCATTGGCTTGATATTTGGCAAGGTGGACTATCCTTCTGATGGCCCAGGGGCCCACAGTGAGGGCTAAGAGGATAATGATAAGGGGGCCTAGGAATGGGAGCAGGTACGGGAGGAGAGAGATAGCCTGCCGGAGGGCAAGGGCGGCGATCCCCGTGCCTGCTCCAGTGAGACCTAAAAGGGTGGCGATGGGAGGGGGCTGGGGTACAGAGTAGGGGGTAAGCGAGGCTTGGGGTTGTGGGAGCTGAGGGAGGCAGTGGTGAGGGGGGTGCCGGGCAAAGGAGCGGGCGAGGTGGAGCGGGGCAGAGAAGGGGGCTGTGTCTTTGGAGGATTGAAAATCTGATTTGGGCCGACTGGGGTGGAACGTGTGGGAATTGGCTCCTTTTTTATAGTGATAATGGCGCCGTAATCGTAGCCTATGCATACAGGCGGGCTCCCCACATGCGGCCTCGTAACCAGAGGTCGGAGTTGGGGTCTT
Organism: Dasypus novemcinctus; assembly: GCF_030445035.2. NCBI lineage: Eukaryota > Metazoa > Chordata > Mammalia > Cingulata > Dasypodidae > Dasypus > Dasypus novemcinctus. The sequence goes on along the minus strand of NC_080704.1, from coordinate 103,874,627 downwards.
TGACTGTGAGTGTGATGGTGTTCCATCGAGTAGCATTACGCTGGAGAGTGAGGTATGGGTCTTTGTTAGGGGCGCTGGACCATCCGTGGGCGATGGTTTCGCACCCCCAGGAAGGACAGTAATAGTGCGTTGGGTCATGGCATCCTCTGGCAGAGGATGGGCACATGTAGAAACCTGTGGCAGCGGGGTTGTGTCCCCCCCACTCATAAGATGGAAGGTTCGTGCGTCCAGTGAAGTTGGCGACATCAGTAGTGAAAGAGGGGGCGGAGGTGGTTACGTTCGAGGCGAGGAGCCTTTTTTGTTGCCAGAGGGAGAGGGTCCAATTGAAGGGCTGGTGACTCGGGTTGGCAGCGGCTGGGAGAGCGAGGGAAGCCAGGACGAAGAGAACGGCTGCGAGGCTGTGTAGAGGCATCATCTGACGGTGCGGCATCTTGATGATGGCTGGTGCTGGATCCGGGTGAACGGGGCGACCTCTGGGCCGTATCCACTGTCAATGTTATCTCTCACAGAAGGCATAGGGTGCTGATCGTTCGGTGGAACTAGTGGGTCAGTGGCAGGCCGGATGCAGCGCCCAGGAATCCAGAGCGGCTGCGGCTCAGACTCTGGAAAGACACAAGCAAAGCCCCTCCCCTGTGCTAGGAGGGGAGCTGGATCTTGCCAACGATTTGTGGCAGGGTCTTTCCAATGGACAAGGGGAACTTGCGAGGGCTGCCACATGGGTCCCCAGTGCTTATGGGTGGGGGAGAGTCCATGGTCATCGAAGGTTAGGAGATTGTGATGAATGAGGCAGGCAGTCACGACGTCGGCGGGGGCCTTGTGGGGAGAAGAGGCCCTTTCTTTTTGAATAAGTAGCTTGAGCTCTTGGTGAGTGCGCTCGACGATTCCTTGCCCCTGTGGATTGTATGGAATGCCAAAATGATGCATGATGTGATACATCTGCACAAAGCTGGCGAAGGCGGCACTGCTATACGCTGGTCCGTTGTCTGTTTTGAGATCCCATGGAATTCCCATGAACAAAATAGCTTGGCGAAGCGCCTGGACGCAGTGTTTAGCACTTTCTCCTGCAAGAGGGACTGCATAGCACAGATGGGAAAAGGTGTCAATTGCTACATGAAGATATTTGAGGCAGCCAAAGGCGCTGACATGAGTGACATCTAATTGCCACCTTGAGTTTGGGCGGAGGCCGCGGGGGGTTAACACCCTGAGGCTGCAAAGGCCCAAGTGGCAACAATGGCATGCAAGTCCGGCACGTGCGCACAAGGTGTTTGCAAGTTTAAATGGGTAGGTCGGGGAAGAGCTTCCGGATGGAACGTGCGGAGAAGTGGAATTGGGAATGCAGGAGCTTGGCTTGCTTAACAAACTCTCCAAGCCGCGGCCCGTCGGCAGGGTTTTCATGTAGGAGGACCGGGTTTACCTGGAGGCTTGACACAGAAGCATCAGCGAGGTCATTCCCTTGAGCCAGCGATCCTGGTAGGCCAGAATGGCTTCTGATATGAGCAATGAACCAGGGCTGCTGCCTCGCCTCAAGCAGTCGCTGTACGAAGGCGAGCGCCCGATGGATGTTTGAGTCACCTGGTAGGAAAGTAGCAAGCGGGAGGCTGCGATACACCTGAAGAGTGTATAGGCTGTCAGTAAAGATGTTGAGAGGCTGGTCTGGGTGGAGATTGAGGACTGCAGCGACAGCTAGAAGCTCGCCCACTTGAACAGAAGAGTCATTTGCGAACAGCAGTTGCCGTGGCTCAGGATTCTCAGGAGTGTATATGATGGCAGCAAACGCCGTTTTTGAGGCATCTGTGAAGGCAGTGATAGCAGAAGAGATCGGGTTCCGTGCGGGCAATGGACGGAACGGGTTGGAAAACGCCAATTGAGACATTCCCTGCAGCAATCGGTGATGAGGATAGTGGTTGTCAAAGGAGCCGCGAAAGAGCTCTACCAGGCTCTGCATTTGGGCATTGTTCATGATGAGGGAGGTAACTTCCTTGGCATCTAAAGGCCAAACAATAGTGTGTGGCGGGAAGCCATACGTTTGTATGGAGAGAAGTACTAAGTCAGTGGCCAACGTGATCCAGGCCCTTATAAAAGGGCAGATTTTCGGGAGTTTGCTCTTTGACGTATGCAGAAAAAGGAGAGGGCCATCTTGCCACAAGAGACCTGTGGGAGTGATTGGCGTTGGCAGAACTAAAGCCAAGATTGGAAGGGTGGGGGAGAACCGCTCCAGCCGACACTGTTGCAGGGCTTCTCGAGCCTCTGGAGTGATGATGATGCTGCGAGTGGTCGCCATTGGAGGGCTGTCCCTTGTCTGTAAAAGCTCGAAGAGAAGCTGCATTTGCGCTGTTGTGATGGGAAGCGCCGAGCGAAGCCAATTGATTTGCCCGCAGAGCTGTTGGAGCTCAGTTAATGTCATCTTCGGAGAGAGGTGGATTTTTGGGCTTGTGGGCTGGATAAGCCGATGAAAATGAAAGTCTAAAAATTGGAAAGGAGGCTGGAGGTTTATTTTGTCAGACTGCACAGTAAGCCCGAGACTGGAGAGGTTTGTTATTATTGCCGAGAGCAGATCATTGAGGAGCGCACTGGAGCTCGCTGCTAAAAGGAGGTCGTCCATGTAGTGGAGGCTGTATGTGTGCTCCGGATTGAACTTGGAGCGCAGCGGCTCAACAGCATGGTTGACATACAGTTGGCACATAGTCGGGCTGTTGCGCATGCCTTGAGGCAATACTCGCCATTGAAATCGCTGAGCTGCGCCTTGGTTGTTGATGCGTGGAACCGTGAACGCGAATCTCGGACAGTCCCGGGGATGAAGAGGAATAGAGAAAAAGCAGTCCTTGATGTCGATGGTTGCCGCATGAAAATGCTGGGGGAGTGAGGTGGGATGCGGGCATCCTGGTTGAGGTGATCCCATTGGCTTAATATGTTTGTTGATCTCATGGAGGTCGTGGAGAAGGCGGTATTTGCTGGTGTTCTTTTTGCTAATGACAAAGACCGGTGAATTGTAGGGACTAGTGGACGGCTCTATATGCCCTGCTTGTAGCTGCTCTTTGACGAGGGCAGAGAGAGCCTGCAATTTGTGAGCTGGCAAGGGCCACTGCTCGACCCAGATGGGCTCCTCTGTGTCCCATTCCAGAGGGATAGGGTCAGGTTTTGAGATGGGAGCAGTGGCCCCTAGAAGGGGGGGGGCAGCGCAGCTGAGAAGGCTTCTGTGGTGATTCGGGCCTTTAGCTGGCTGAGAACATCTCTCCCCCATAAGATGGTCTGGACTGATGAAAGGATGAGTGGACAAATTTGGCCTTTGTGGCCTTCTCGGTCGCTCCAATGCAGAGGCTGGGATGTTTTCCAGGAGGCAGCGGCTCCTGTGGCGCCGATGACTTGAGGGCCAGTTTTGAGGGGCCAGTGATTGAATGCGGTGATTTCGAAGGGAACACAGGAGACTTCAGCGCCAGAATCCAGAAGCCCATCAAGCCATTGCCCATTAATCTTAAGCTCTAATGAGGGTTTCTGGTGGCGTGTGATGGGCATTGTCCACATTATGGCTTGGGAATTTTTCTGGGGGCCTCTTGGGGGTGGGGCTGAGGCCTGCCCAGCTGGAAGTTTAAAGGCTGCTGGGAACCTTGGGCGGAACGGCAGTCGCGGGCCCAGTGATATCCTTTCCCACAACGCGGACAAGGCGTAGAAGGGCCCCTTGGCCGTCGCATCGGCGGGTCTGAGCGAGGCGCTGGGCCTGGCTGGGAGCACTCGCGGACGAAGTGGCCGGGCTGGCCGCACCGAAAGCAGACGGAAGTGGGGCTGGATGAAAAAGCCATGGCAGAGGCAAAGGCAGCGGTGAGTGTTTTGACTTGTGGGTCGACGTCACGGCAAGCAAGGACCCATTCGTGCAGAGCTTTGTCGCGTATGGGAAGGATTACGGCCCGGAACGGCGCAAGGCACCCGTCAATGACTAACTCTTTGGCTAACGCAAATTGGGCATCCTCGCTGGAAATTTTCCACTGACAAGCTTCCAGGACGCGGGCGACAAATGCTGGGAAGGTCTCATTGGAGTCCTGAAGCAGCTGCGCGAGCTTGGTGGGCTGCTTGGTGGAAACTAGAGAGAATGACAACTGGACGAGGACCTTTACCCGGTGCCAAAACCCTGGGTCAATTTCGAGATAAGAACGAGGGTTTGCATAATTGTTGGTGCCCGTGTATGCATCAGAGGGATCGAGGACGCCGGCCTGGGCATTCTCCATGATTTGCCGGTCAACAGCCGCTTGATAATGGGCGCGCCATTCAATAAATTGACCCGGCGTCAGGATGGCACGGGCTAGTGCAATCCAGTCATATGGGAGAACGAGTTGGGTCCCTAACTCCTCAAGTAGTTGCTGCGCATAAGGGCTGCCAATCCCGTCTTCCTTTACAGCTTTGCGGAGGGTTCTGACCTCTTCCGCTGTAAAGGGTAGCCAAGTTTGGGGTCGCTGTGGCATGGGCTGCGGATTTAGCGGATACAGCTGAGGGGTTTGAGGAGGCGTGGCACCGGGGGCTAATGGAGCAGCCAAGGCAGGTGAAGGGCTTTTGCCGTACGGTGGCGGCAAGGGATAAGCGGAACACAGGTGAGAAAATGGCGGCTTAGCGGCTTCCAGGCGACAACAAAATGGCGGCAGGACCCTTCCGGGCGCCGGCAAAGATGGCGGAGCAGCGACATCCGGCAGCGGACAAGATAACGCGAGGGGCGCTTCTGGTTTAGTGGAAGATGGCGACCATGCAGTTTCCGGGCCCGAACCGGATGCTGACTGGGCAGGAAGAGGCGGGTAGAGGCGGGAGGAGGACACCGGCGAAGAAGAAGCCAGATGCGTGCCATCTTGGGCAGAAGTGGGGGAAGAAGGCGGAAGTTCGCCATATTGGGGAGCGGCAGGAGTGGTTTCTGTCTGCTGCGGGGAGCTCGGGCGGGGAGGTTCGCGCTCGAGAGTGGCAGCAAGTTGGTTAGACAGAGAGTCAGTGTCAGCGGGCTCATCGGGATCACAGTCTAGAGGCCGTTTAGGAGAAGCTTCCTAAACGGCCTCGCTCGGGGCGCCAAGGAGACAAGCGCGAATGGCAATGAGAACGGGTAAGAGGCCTGTTGGGAAGGTGCGTTTCTCGTGCTCCATGGCGGAGGTGACTCGATCTATGAGTCGTGAATAGGTGTCCGGGCTCCAGAGTTGGCAGGTGGCAAGCCACGGATTAAAAGGGAGCAAGAGATCCCAGTACTTTTGGAGCTGCCGCAAGGAGACGCGGACTCCATTGGCATCGAGCAGGGCAGCGAGGGCCCTGACTTGCGGCGCCTGACGCAATGACAAAGAGGCGCCCATGACGGGATAGGGACGGGACGATGGCGAGGGGTCCCTTGGGGGCTCGTCCGGGTGAGGGGTCCCTACCTGGAGAGGAGGACGATCACAGCAGCAGCAGCAGCAGAGAGGGGCTGGGGGAGAAGCCGCCACATTGGGCGCCAGTTGTAGCTGAGCGAGAGGGTTTCGTCCTCACTCAGGCCCAAGAGTCGGGGGGGCTTGCTCCTGCCAGGCAGCCGTTGGGGGGTGCTCCAAGATGGAGCACCGGTTCTCCAGGCGTGGGGGACGCGTGGTTGAGGAAAAACCACGGAGACCGCTTGAGCGCAAGAACAGGTCTGCTTTATTACGGAAGTACACTTAGCTATATAGGGTTGAGTAGAGGGAGGGGCGTGATGAAGGGAGGGTTGGCTAAGGGGCGGCTGTGGACAGGCTGAAGCTGATGGATAGACCTGAGGTAAGCAGTTACTGGGGAAGAGGGCAGATTGTGGGTTGGCAGTATGGGCGGGACTGGCGGGAAGGACGGGGGGGCTGGAAGGGGAGGAGGGGTGGAGAAAGGCGGCAACAGGAGAGGGAGGAAGAGATGTGGTGTCGGGACATTTTCAAGATTTGGAGTTGCCCTAGGTGGTGCTTCAGGGATGGATCCTTGTCTTTGTGTGTCCTGTCTTGGCCACTAGCTGGACTGGGGGAGAGTGGACTACAATGTGGACCACTGTCCATGTGCAGCAGCACTTCTCCAGAATGTATTCGCTGGGTGAAGTGGATGTGCTGCAAGAATGGAAGAGTTTATTGATGTGGGAAGGGTGGCATGGATGGGGTGGAGGATATATGGGGACTTCATGTTTTTTAACATTTAAAAGGAAATAAGGAAGAAACAATAAGAGACAAAGAAGGACAATGTATATTAATAAAAGGGACAGTTATCCAAGAAAAAATTCGTAAGTGTGTATGCAACTAAACAGTGTGACACAAGTACATGAGGCAACACTGGCAAACTGAAGGGAGAAATAGACATCTTTACAATAATAGTTTTAGACATCAATACACCACTTTCATTATCAGATGCACCAGTTGCACAAAAGATCAATAAGAACTCATTAAGTTTGAAAAATGTGATAAATTAACTAGACTTTGATATATATATATATATATATATATATAGTGCCCACAAGCAGCAGGATATACATTCTTCTCTACTGTTCTTGGATCACATTCAAGATTTGTGACAGAAAATGGGTATAAACAATTTTAAAAAGGATGAAATTTTACAAAGCACTTCCTCTGATAAAAATGGAAATAAAATGGAAATCATTAATGGGTGGTGAATTTATAAATATTTAGAAGTTATACAATGCAGTATTTAAAAATCATTAGGTCAAAGAAAAATTGCAAAATAAATCAGTACCAATACCAGAGTATCAAAGATTTAATTTAAATGTTCACAAAGTTTTCCAAAATAATTGAATAGGTTGTGATGCTACCAAACTCTAGGAAGACAGCAGCATAATGCCAAAGCTAGATAGAGATACTATTAAATAGAAAATTACAATTTTCTTTAATGATTATAAATAAAAAATTCTCAACAAAATACATTCTAATTGAGCACACCAACATACACATTAAAAGACATACATCATGAACAACTGGGTTTTAGCCCAGTTATGCAAAGGTGGTTCAAAGTAAGAAAATCAAGTAATGGAATATGCAACATTAATTGAATAGCAGTAATAACATAAGATCTTTACAATTGATATAGAAAAGGGAATTGATAAAATCCATCATCCTTTCTTAATAAAAACACTCTGAAATATAGGAATAGAAGGAAACTTCTTCAAATTGATTAGGTGCATATGTGAAAAACACACAGCTAACATTTTGCTCAATAGTGAAAGAGTAAAGACTTTCCTGCAGAGATCAGGAAGCACACAAAGATGTCTTCTGTCACCACAGTTAATAAACATTGTGTTAGATATTTTACCTAGAGCAATTAGTCAAGAAAAAGAAATAAGACACTCATTGGAAACAAAGAAGTAAAATCTTTGCTGCTTATTGAATATAAGATCTTATATATAGAATGTCTTGAAAAATCCACAACAGTGCTACTACAGCTAATAATTGAGTTAAGCAAAGAAGCAAAATACAAGAATAATATGAAAAATCTAACAGCATTTCTATACACAAAGATAAATCTGTGGAGGAAATCAAGAACAAAATTCTGTTTACTGTAGTGATTAAAAGAATAAAACAGGTGGTGGACATGGCCCAGTGGTTAGGGTATTCATCTACCACATGGGAGGTCTGCAGTTCAAACCCCGGGCCTCCTTGTCTCATGTGGAGCTGGCCCATGCACAGTGCTGATGTGTGCAAGGAGTGTTGTGCCATGCAAGGGTGTCCCCCACATAGGGAAGCCCCATCCGCAAGGAGTGCACCACGTAAGGAGAGCCGCCTAGCATGAAAGAAAGTGCAGCCTGACCAGGAATGGTGCTGCACACATGGAGAACTGACACAACAAGATGATGCAACAAAAAAGAAACACAGATTCCGGTGCCACTGACAACAACAGAAGTGGACAAAGAAGACACAGCAAATAGGCACAGAACAGACAACCGGGGTGGGGAGGGGGGCGAAGGAGAGAGAAATAAATAAATAAATCTTTAAAAAAAGAATAAAACATTGAGAAATAAGCATAACCAAATATATAAATTACTTTGTTCAGAAAAGTAGAAAACATTGCTAAAAGAAATCAAAGAAGCCATAAATAAAAGAAGGACACTCTTTGTTAATAGATTGGAAGAGGAAATATACTTAAGATGACATTTCTACACTAATAACTTTATAGATTCAATGCAACATTGATAAAAATTCCAACAAATTTTGCAAATAATGAACAGCCAAATATCAGTATTAGTTGAAAAGGAAAGGGGCCCTGAGTAGCCAATTAAAAAAAATTAGAACAGTGATGGAAGATTCTCTTTGTCCGAAGATTACAGCATATTGCATGGCTACAGTAAAACAAAACAAAACAAAACAAAACAAAACAGGGGCAAAATGGTGTCTGAGTGAGAGCACCTTACGGTCTCTCCTGTGAAGAGGCAGCCAAGTTGGATTGGAATCTTGCAGGAGTGGGCTGTCTTGGGGGCTTGTGGAGCAGAGGGTGTGTGGATATTGATTTGGAGAGAGTGGTTGGAGGTGGTGCTTGCTAAAGGTAGAATTGTGGCTTACAAATACAAAGGTTGGAAGCTGTGGGTTGGCGGGACCCTTCCCTTTGGGACTGGTGGCCACAGTGTTTCCTGAGAACTTTAAGTGTTGTGGTGGCATTCCTGGGACCTGTGGTCCCAAGGTGCATGGTCCCAAGGTCTGTGCACCCTGAGCCCCCATAGCCCGTGTTTCATATGTGCACTGGGTCTGCAGAGTCCCAGACTTCATTTTCCCAAGTCCAGCACTCCCAGAAGACCGGGATTGCCTCAGCCCTCTGGTTTTGGAATGAATCCGTGAGTGGGAGGAATATGGTGGGGGGTGTAGTAAGGGGGCCTGGCTAGTGCAGGTTCAATTTTCTGGTGTTTCCCTCTACTTTTTTCTTTTTTTCTTTCTTTCTTTCTTTTTTTTTTTTTTTTGCGCTTGGAAGAGCATACTGCCTGGATTGGGGAGAGTCTAGGAAGACAGGAGTGGTGAATCTGCTGAGAAAGCCCAATTCATCTAAATACCCTAGGTTAGAAAAATTGGCTTAGGAAAAGGTGGAGTCAGAAAATCAACTAGCACTCTGGTAGCACACCTAAAGGAGAGGAACTGTAGGGAGTGCTTTCCAAGCTTCCGATAACATACTTGGGGTTCATGGTGAGGTGTGGGTGCTCTTACTCTGGAAATTGAATCGCTGTTTTATGTGCAGAGCTGATTCAACAAGGACCCACTTGAATCTCCTACTGGACCTCTTGGGCAGCTTTCTTGCTGCTTGGGAGAGAGGGAAGTGAGGAAGGGAGCAAAGGGGGAACATCAGAACCCTAGCATTTTATTTGACTAAAAACAGGATTCCTTGCTTGAAACTTTTCCTAGTATTTGGTTGGTTTTTCCTTCCTCTCTATCCCCCCAAGGCCCTTTTTTCTTTCTTTCTCTTTTTCTTTTTCCTGCTTACTTCCCCACTACATTTTGTCCACTTTTTTCTCTTTCTTTCTTTCTCTGCTTTCTTATTCTTTTTACTTTAGGTGCTACAGGGAGAGCTTCATTTTGCTGTATTTCTTCATCCTCCATTTACTCTTTTCTGTGTGTATTGATTTTGGCCACCAACACTATTCCCTTTCCTCTACATCTGTCTATCCTCCATCATTTATTGTTTCTCTTACATTAAACCTTTCTTTGTTTGCCACCCTATTTTTTTTGACTTTTTATTACAAATACCATTGTTTTGTTTTCTGCCTTATATTCACTTTTTTATATTATTGTCCTCTCTTTTCTCTTTTCCTCTTTCCTCAACACACAGGCCTTTTAATTCACACTGTATTCCTCCCCATATTAAGATTATTGTCTCATTATAGGTACTCTACTTTTCTTACTGTTATAACTCTACATAACTTACAAGAGTCTAATATCCATTCTCCTATATCTCCCATGGTTCCTATGTTAATATTTACTATCAATACAACTATTATTCATTTTCTTTCTTACTCCATTTGCTTTCTCTGTCCTTCATGTTTTCAATCAAGTGAACTTAGGCAACAACAATGAAACAGAATAAGAACAAAGTGACAAAGAGAAGATTTAACATGCATGAAAAAACAACTAAATAAACTCCAAACTAAACAAAGAAGCTAAGCAACTGACTAAACCTGTCAAGATAAAATGATGACCAGACAGCAACAAAAAATTGCAAACCAAACCAATAATCAGGAAAACATGCCCCAATCCAATGAACAAAATAAAAACCAGGAAGAGGATCAGAACATCAAACAAGTAATTAAAGATCTCAAAACTTATACAAGGGACCGATTTGATGAAGTGAATGAAGAGATTAAGAATATGAAGAAAACAATTGGAGAGAATACAGAAGAAATTGTAATCATACACAGAAAGATAATGGATATAATGGTGATGAACAGCACAATTCAAGAAATCAAAAATACACTCTCAGCAAATAACAGCAGACTCAAAGAGACAGGAGAGAATTAGTGAAGTGGAAGACAGTACATCTGAAATCAAACATATAGTAGAACTGGTCAATAAGGAGATAGAAAAAATCAAACAGGGGCTTAGGGACTTGAACAACAATGCAAACCATGCAAACATATTTATTATAGGCTTCCTGGTAAGAGAAGAGAAAGGAAAGGGGACGGAAGGGGTGTTGGAGGAAATAATGGCTGAAAACTTACAAAACCTACTGAGGGAGTTGGATGTACAGGTCCAGGAACCACAATGGAGCCCAAATAGCATAAATCCGCACAGGCCTACCCCTAGACATATATTTGTCCAATTATCCAATGCTCAAGACAAAGAGAAAGTACTAAAAGCAGCAAGGCAAATGAGATTCGTAACATACAAAGGAGGTTCCATAAGATTAAGTGCTGGTTTCTCATCTGAAACCATAGAGGCAAAAAGGCAGTAGTATGACATAATAGAGGTATTAAAAGAAAAAAAAGTCCAACCAAGAATACTCTATGCAGCAAAGTTAGCATTCAGAAATGATGGAGAGTTCAAAATATTCACAGATAATCAGAAACTAAGAGAGTATGCCAACAAGAAACATGCCCCTTAAGAATAATAAAGGTAGTTCTGTAGTAAGAAAAAAAACAGAGAGACAAAGCTGGAGGACAGTAAAAGAGCAGGTAAAAAGACAAAAACAGAAAAATAAAATCAAACATAATAAGACAAACACAAATTCAAAGAAAATATGGCTAATATAAGTAAAGCCTAGAAAGTAATAACACTGAATATCAATGGATTAAACTCACCTGTCAAGAACTCAGACTGGAAAACTGGATAAGGAAATATGACCCATATTTATCCTGTCCACAAGAAACACATCTTAGACACAAGGATTCAAGGAGATTGAAAGTGAATGGATGGAAAACAATCTTAAAAGCAAAAAGTAACAAAAACTAAGGACAAGAGTAGCTATATTAATATCAGACAAAATGGACTTTAAATGCAAAACACTTGTGAGAGACAAAGATGAACACTATATATTAGTGAAAGGGAAAAGCTTTCAAGAAGAACAAACAATCATAAACATTTATGCTCCTAACAAGGGTGCCTCCAAATACATGAGGGAAGCACTGGAAAAATTAAGTGAAGGAATAGATGCCTCTACAATTATAGTGCAGGGCAGGACTTTAATACACCACTATCAACTTTAGACAGAACATCTCTAAAGAAAATTAATAAAGAAACAAAGACTGAATAATATATTAGTGGAGCTGGACCTAATAGACATATACAGAACATTACACCCAAATACAGCAGGATAAACATTCTTCTCAAGTGCACATGGATCATTCTCCAAGATAGACCACATGCTAAGCCACAGAAAAAGACTCAATTCAGAAAGATCAAAATCACACAAAATAATTTCTCTGACCACAGTGGCATGAAGCTAGAAATCTGCAAGGGCCAGATACCCAGATTTGGCACAAAGATTTGGAAGTTAAACAACACACTGTTAGAAAAACAGTGGATTAAGGAGGAGATCTCAAAAGAAATTAATAATTACATTGAAACTAATGAAATTTATAACACAACGTATCCAAACATGTGGGATGCAGCAAAAGCAGTACTGAGAGGGAAATTTATAGCCATAAATTCATACATCAAAAAAGAAGAAAGAGCTAAATTTGAAGAACTGAAAGCACACTTGCAGGAATTAGTTAAAGAAACAAGAAACTATCCCCTAAGGATGAAGAAAGAAAGAAATAAGAAATATCACAGCAGAACTAAATGAAATAGAAAATAAGAAAACACTTGAAACAATGAACAAAACCAAGAACTTGTTCTTTGAGATCAATAAAATTGACAAACCCTTAGCTAGATTAACAAAGAAAAAAAGAGAGAAGATGCAAATACACAAAATAAGAAATGAGAAAGGAGATGTCAACACCGATGCCACAGAAATAAAGCCTATCATGAGAGGATACATTGAAAATCTATATTCTAACAAAAACGACAATTTAGATGAAATGGACAGATTCCTAGAAACACATAAGCACCCTACACTGACAAAACAAAAAGTTGATGGCCTCATCAAACCAATCACAAATAAAGAGATAGATTCAGGCATTAAAAACCTCCCAACTACAAAGAGCCCTTAGTCAAATGACATCATACTCCTATTCTGCAAAATATTCCAGAAAGAACAATCACCAATCTTGCTTAAACTCTTCCAAAAAATGGAAACAAAAGGAACATTGCCTAACTCATTCTATGATGCCAATATTACTCTAGTACCAAAGTGAATAATAGACACCACAAGAAAGGAAAATTACAGACCAATCTCTCTCATAAACCTAGATGTGAAAATTCTCAACAAAATACTTGTTAATCGTATTAAACAACACATTAAAATAATTATACACAATAATCAAGTGGGGTTCATTCCTGGTATGCAAGGATGATTCAACATAAGAAAATCAATTAATGTAATGCACCACCTAAACAGACTGAAGGAAAAAAATTCATATGGTCATATCTATAGAAGCAGAAAAAGCATTTGAAAAAGTACAACACACTTTCTTGATAAAAACACTGCAAAAGATTGGAATATAAGGAAACTTTCTGAACTTGATAAAGAGTATATATGAAAAACCCACAGGTAATATCATTTACACTGGTGAAATCCTTAAATCTTTCCCTCTAAGATCAGGAACAAGACAATGATGCCCACTATTGCCTCTCTTATTTAACATAGTCTTAGAAGTACTTGCTTGAGCACTGAGGCAAGAACCAGACATAAAATGCATCCAAATTGGAAAGGAACAAGTCAAAATTTCTCTATTTGCAGATGATGTGATCCTATACATACAAACCCAGAGAAGTCTACAATGCTTCTAGAACTTATAAATGAGTTCAGTAAAGTCACAGGCTACAAGATAAATGCACAAAAATCAGTAGCATTTCTGTACACCAATAATGAGCAATCTGAGGGGGAAATCCAAAATCAAATACCATTCACAATAATAAATGAAAAAAAATTAAATACCTAGGAATAAATTTAACTAAAGAGGTAAAAGACTTATACACAGAAAACTACATAACACTGTCCAAGGAAATAAAAAAAGACCTAAATAAATCAAAGAGTATTCCCTGTTCATGTATAAGAAAACTAAAAATTTTTAGATACAAGATTTCTATCCTACCAAAACTGAACAACAGATTCAATGCAATCCCAATAAAAATCAACACAGCATTCTTTAATGAACCATAGAAACTAACTATGAAATTTATTTGGAAAGGATAGAAGCCCCGAATAGCCAAAGATGTATTGACAACAAAAATGAAATTGGAAGAATCACACTACCTGACTTCAAAATATATTACAAAGCTACAGTAGTGAAAATGGCATGGCATTGGCACAAGGATAGACACATTGACCAATGGAACTGAATTGAGAGTTCTGATATAGATCCTTATATATACAGGCATCTGATATTTGACAAGGCCATCGAACCCTCTCATTTGGGAGAGAATGGCCTCTTCAACAAATGGTGCCTGGAGAACTGTATATCCATGTGTAAAAAACTGAAAGTGGGTTACCAACTCACACCATATACAAAAATAAACTCAAGATGGGTCAAAGACCCATAAGAGTCAAGACCATAAAGATCTTGGAAAGCAGTGTAGGGAAGCATACAGAGCAACTTGTATTAAGAAATGGCTTCATGAACTTCACATCAAAAGCATGAGCAGCAAAAGAACAAATAGATAAGTGAGACTTCCTCAAAATTAAAGTCTGTTGCACCTCAAAGGACTTTTTCAAGAAAGTGAACAGAGACCCTACACAATGGGAGAAAATATTTGGTAAACTTACATCTGATAGGAGACTTATATCTTGCATATATAAAGAACTCCTATATCTTGAAAATAAAATTACAAACAGCCCATTTAAGAAATGGGAAAAAGATTTGAACAGACATTTCTCCAAAGAAGATATACAAACGCCTAAAAAACACATGAAAAAATACTACAAATCCCTAGCTATTAGGGAAATGCAAATGAAAACAACAACGTGATCCCATTCTATGCCTATGAGAGTGGCAGCTAACAAAAAATCAGAAAACGACAATTGTTGGAGAGGATGTGGAGGAATGGGAACACTCATCAACAGCTGGTGGGAATGTAGAAGGATCCAGACATTCTAGAGGACAGCTTGGCAGTTTCTCAAAATCTAGCTTTATATTTGCCATATGAACCAGCAATTCAACTGTTCGGTATATACCCAGAAGATCTGAAAACAAGGACACAAACTGATATATGCACACCAATGTTCATAGCTGCATTATTCACTATGGCCAAAATTTGGAATTAACCCAAATGCCCATCAACAGATGAATGGATAAATAAAATGTGGAATATACATACAATGGAATACTACTCAGTTTTAAGAACAAATACAGTACAAACACATGTGATAACATGGATGAATCTTGAGAACTTATGTTGCGTGAAGCAACCCAGGCATTGAAGGTCAAAGAGTACATATCCTCTCTGATTGGAAATAAGCAAACCAAGCTGTCTCAGAGAGCTAGAGACTGGATGATAGGCTTAAAGTTAGTTGCGGGGTGGGGTGGAGGAAGTTTGCGAGCTGACAGCTACTTGGTTGAAATCTATGATAAGCTGGATGTAAGGATTTGTACATGGAAGGGATAAAATGGGGGCTTAGGGATAACTTTGGGTGGGGCTGAATGTTCTTGAGGGGAACTCAAGATGGGGGGATGGGTCAGATTGCCCACATAATTGGGGACAGTGTGAGGGGAACAATTGATAATGGGAGATTATCAGGTATGTGGTTGAAATTGTGGTGCAGAGGAAACTCTTTAGAGAATGTAGTATGTAAGGTTGCCTGTTTGGAATGTTTAATGGCGGGGGGTATCTGACACAGGGCAAGCTTCTGGGGAATGTGTGAGTGCTCATTTTGTCATAGTGGATTATATCTTTGGGTGGAGACCCATACAATGAGAGTGAAGGTATACACACTTCCTGGGGATGACTGATGTTCTCAGACAGAGGAAATTGTATCTCTTGAGAGAATCGGTGGCTCCCAGTGGGTTAGGGCAGTGAAGTATGTCAAATCCTCAACATTTTTGCAAGTATCTCTGAATATGGTCCCTCAAGTAATGAAGATTGATTGTCGTGGTGGGCCCTGAGGGGATGGGGAAAGAGGTGTTGAATACATGGGATCAGGGTAACTGTGGGGCAATGGAAGTGTTCCACAATATCATGCCATGATGGATATAGGCCATGTGAAATTACATAAAAAATGTGTAAAAGTCTATTTGCTGAAGTGTAAACCATAATGTAAAACATAAGATGACTATAAATTTAGAAAATTGTATAGTCTAAAATATAAACCACAATGTATACCCAAATGGAACCATGTTTGAAAGCTATCAT
The DNA here is from genome assembly GCF_030445035.2 of Dasypus novemcinctus. Lineage (NCBI taxonomy): Eukaryota > Metazoa > Chordata > Mammalia > Cingulata > Dasypodidae > Dasypus > Dasypus novemcinctus. Next base: position 103,858,749 of record NC_080704.1, on the reverse strand, counting down.
TTCAATATCTGCACATTATCTGCAGCAAATATAATATGAACATGTAAAAATATCACTGTTGGGGAAGGGACAACATGTTTGATGTTTGATATGTGGGAGTATCATATATCGTGTATGTGAATTACTGTCACCTAAAACTTATGTCAAGAGAAACTTAATAATCAGGAAAAAAAAAGAAAGGAGGTAGACACTGAGGAAAAAATGGAAGAAATTGCCTTGTCACTGTACATACAGGGCAACACCGGTAGCAGTGATGAAAGGCAAAGTGTCAAAAACAAAGCTTTTTCATTTTTTCATTTCTTTGATACACCAATTAATTTTTCCTTTGTTTAATTTTTTAAAATTTTCTATGTGTTCTATATCTAACCTTTAAATCCATTACTATATTCCATTTTTCTATTAAGGGAACCTGGCAATATATTGGACTTCCTTTTTGAAGAAGTTTTGGACTACAGAGAGGTTCAACTATGGTGGAGGAGGAGCACTTGTGTGGTGTGTCATTGATGGGGAGGGCACATGGTTGGGAGTGAGTTCTCCAGGGCATGTATACAAGGTACATAGAAAGGTTTCAATATTTTCATAGTGGTTAGAGTTGGAAACAACAGATGAGAGAGTGCTGAGTTCCTGACCAGGGGAACGCTGTCACATTCCCAGATGCAACAATAACAATCCCACTGGTGCAATGGCAAAGACCATTAAAGATGGATGGTCCAACGATGAGCCCTTGATACTGATGGCACCGATTATGAGCCTGTGTGCCTGAAATATGAACAAGGACTATAGCTTTGGGGTGCCTAATAGTTACTTCCTGAGAGCCTCCATGTTGCTCAAATGTGGCCACTCTCTAAGCCAAACTCAGCATGCAGATGCTTTGCCTTCCCCTAGTGTGGGACATGACTACTGAGGATAAGTCTCCCTGGCACCAAAGGATTACTACCAAGCACCAGCTGATGATGTAACTACAAAAAGACCTTAAACAAAGAGGTCAACTCCACCTGCAGACTATCTCAGCCTAACTGTAATATCAGGTGTTAAAAACTGCTTTTTGACTTTGGATAAAAAGGGGAAAATGGAAAGGATGAGTTTATATGGCTAATAGTCTACAAAAAAGTGTCAGGAGGTCATCAGAGGGTGATTTTTGGACTCAGATATGACATTTCTACAATTGCCTCTTCTGTTACTTTTACCAGACCTGTGGTCAGCATTTGGGTTGGTGTATACTTAAGAGACCTGAATCTCTGAACCGTCTATGTGACAGTCAGGCCTTGAGCCTCAGCACACTTGCAGCTTCTACCCTCTGGTTTCTTGGCCTTCCCCTGGCCAGCTGACAGGGAGGTGAAGGGGGTCAACCACCACACCAGGGAGCCAAGAGTGCCTACAGCTGCAAGCAGGAGAATTGCATCATCATCCATGTGGAATCTAAACCCCCTCTTGATTTTGAGGGTACTGGACATAGCCATCCCAGGTCTACAAGATGGAGGAATAGAGTATGGATTAAATTGGACTTATTGGTGTTCTGCTGGTGAACTATTATGGTTAGTAAGGGAAGAAATTCTAGTAGTGATGTGGAGAGGGTGGCCATTTTGGCTGCTTATGGTCAGGAGAAGGAAGAAGAGATATGGTTTTGTGGGCATTTTCAGGATTTGGATCTGTCCTAGGTGTTGCTGCATGGATGTATTCTTGGACGTTGTGTGTCCTGTCATGGCCAACCTGGTGGACTGGGGGGGAGTGTTGACTACAATGTGGACCACTTTCCATGTGCTTCAGTGGGTCTCCAGAATGTATTCACAGAGTGCAGTGGATGTGCCATAATGATGGAGGAGGTTGTTGATGTGGGAGTGGTGGTGTGAGTAGGGTGGGGGATATATTGGGACCTCATATTTTTGCATGTAACATTTAAAAGTAAATAAAGAAGAAAAGCTCTGTCACTTAAAAACAAAACAAAACATAAAGTGATATATCGGCAGTTGACTTGTGACCGCCTTTGTGGTACAGTGGTCCTGGACACTGCTTCATGACTCCCACAAGAGTGAGAGAAAGAGAGATGAAGAAGCTGAAATAACTGGCTGTAATTTATTAGACCTCATTAGGCCTCCTGGCTACCAGGAATGTCTCCCTCCCTCACCCCCAAGATATTAAGTGAGGGTAAAATTTCCAGCAAACTTTATTTGAGAGAAGAGTGGGCATCTTCCTCCCTGCCAGCTCCTTTGGATATATAATGAATAGGAAAGTGCTCTGAGTCATCAAGTATGGTACTGAACAGATAGAAAAGCCAGGAGAAAATCATGGCTCACAAGCCCTGTGACTGAAAATGACACATATCCCCCACCCTGAGGGCAGGTACCCTAGGTAGATCATCTTGCTCCATTTTCTGAACTGGGAGGAAGAGGGATTTGGGAAGGTGGAGAGTGGTTTATTTGTGATGAGCTTAGCCAACTGGGACCCACTTGAATATCAGAACGAACCCTGACTCAAAAGGAAGACATGAGGGCAATCTTCTCAGGCAGGCTGTCATGCCCAGCCACCTAAATAAAGAGAGTAATTACATCAGAGAGGAGGCAGAAACAGGTGAAAGATCAGTAGAACTCAGGTCTACGGGTAAGAATCCAATCTACCCAAGGGAAAAGAGACAGATAGTCTGCAGAAAGGCTAATCAACCCAAAGAGACAGATTAGATCATTGGAAAATTTCCTGCCTAGCATGTATGAGGTCCCCGATTTGATTCCTCATTCTTCTTAGAAAAGTAAGCCACCAGTTTAACAACCATCCAACTGAAACTTTATGATAGGTAAAATATAGCCATTCTCTTTGTATTAGTTTTTATTGAATCTCCTATTTTATTTTTTTAAAATGTCTTTTTTACTTTCCTTATTTTACTCACTAAAGCCCAGTTCAAAACCAGCAGAGAGCAGGCTGCCTGAAGATTGATTGAGGAATACCAGAAGTCTGAAAAGTTCCTTAGGGTCTAAGATGAAAGGCTGTTTTTAGTTACTTGTTTTTGTTTTTCAATCTTTTTTCTTTCCTCTTTCTCTTTTTAAATGAGTTGCTGGTGTTTTGTTTCTTATTTTCTGTGCTTCCTCTTCCTTGTTTCTCTGTTTCATATTTTTTCTTATTTTCTTTTGTTTACTATTTTCTCTACCTATGCTATTTCTTGTCTCATTAATCTTTATAACTTCTGTGTTCCATTGTTTTTCTCTCATTCCACTTTTTTTTGTTCGGTCATCAATTTTTCTTCTTTTTATTTATATCTCTCTCTTTTATCTGTTTTCATTCTTTTTTACTTTTATTCTTTCTTTTCCTTTTTCTTCCCCCTTCTGATTATTATGAGCTTGTATTTCATTCTATACATTTTCTCTATTCTTTCTCTTATTTCATTATTTCAGTTCAACTTTTCCAATCTTAATTCTCTGTGCTTCTTATTCATGTTAAGTTTTCAATTTCTGACATCTTGTACTGTTCCTCTCCTACGTTTTACTATTATTATTTTTTTTTCTTGTTCTATGTCATTCATTTTCTGATACTAATTTTTTCTTTTCTTTTTTTTAAAGATTTATTTTTATTTATTTAATTCCCCTCCCCTCCCCCGGTTGTCTGTTTTCTGTGTCTTTTTTTGCTGCGTCTTGTTTCTTTGTCCGCTTCTGTTGTCGTCAGCAGCACGGGAAGTGTGGGCGGCGCCATTCCTCCACAGGCTGCTCCTTCCTTCGTGCTGGGCGCTCTCCTTATGGGTGCACTCCTTGCGCGTGGGGCTCCCCTACGCGGGGGACACCACTGTGTGGCAGGGCACTCCTTGCACGCATCAGCAGAACATAGACAACAACAAGTGAATAGAATAAGAGAAACTAAGTGTCAAAGGGAAACCTTACCAAACATACCCACACACACACAAAAAAAAACACAAAATAAAACAATAGAATAGAGAAGTTAATCAACTGAAAAAATCCATCAAGACAAATAGATGCCTAGACACCAACAAAATACTAAAAGCCATACTAGGAAATGGGAAAACATGTCCCAGTAAAATGAACAAACTAATAAACAGAAGAAGATGCAGAACATGGAACAACTAGTCAAGAATATACTGAAGAAATTATAAAAATACCTAAATAGGTAAAGGATATGATGGTGATGAATGACAAAATCCAAGAAATCAAAAATACTCTGGAAACACATAACAGAAGATCTGAACAGGCAAAGGAAAGAATAAGCAATTTGGAAGACATTACATCTGAAATCAAACGGATGTCAGAACACATAGAAAAAGATAGAAAAAAATGAATGACAATGTGAAACAAACACACACATTATAGGCATTGCAGAGGGAGGAAAAAGGGAAAAGTGGAAAAAAGGAGGGTTGGAGAAAACAATGGCTGAAAACTTCCCAACCCCACTGTGGGAGATGGATATATATGTCCAGGAAACACAGCACACCCCAAACAGTATAAATACCAACAGGCCACTGCAGGATATATGCCTGTCAAATTTTCTAATGATCAAGGCAGAATACTAAAAGCAGCAAGAGAGAAGAGAACCATCACATACAAGGCAAGCTTGATAAGATTAAGTACTGATGGTGTCTCATCTAAAACAATGGAGGCAGGAAGGCAGCAGTATGCAATAGTTAAGGTGCTAAAAGAAACAACTTCCAGCCAAGAATTCTCCATCCAGCAAAACAGACATAAAAAAGTGAGAGAGAGTTCAAATTATTCACAGATAAACAAAATTAAGAGAGTATGTCAATAGGAAACCTGCACTTCAAGAAATACTAAAGGTTGTTCTGCATGGTGAAAAGAAAAAAAACAGGAGAGAGAGAGTTGGAAGAGTGTAAGAACAACTAACATGATAAAAAGAAAAATAAAAACAACAAATTATGGATATTGTAAGTAATTCATTGACAGTAATATAGAAGGTTGTTGGATTAAATTCACCAGTTAAAAGACACAGATTGGCAGAATGATAAGAAAATATGACCCATCTATACACTGTCTAGAAGAAACCCACCTTACCCCCATGGATTCAAGGGGGTTAAAGGTGAATGGTTAGGAAACAATTTTACAAGCAAATGACAACAAATAAGGTGGGAGTTGCTATAGTGATATAGATTAAACTGACCTTAAATGTAAATCTATTGTAAGAGACAAAAAAAGGCACTATATATTAATAAAATAGGTACTCTTTCAAGAAGAAAGAACAAACAAAAAGAGTTATACACCTAACCAGGGCAACTCAAAATACATGAGTCAAACACTGAAAAAAATTAAGTGAGAAACAGAAGCTTCTACAATTATAGTAGGGCACCTTAATACACCTTTATCACCATTAGACAGAACATCTCGCCAAGGAATCAATAAAGAAACAAAGACTTGGAATAATACATTAGAAGATCTGGTCCTAATAGACATATTCAGAAAAATTACACCCAAATACAGTGGAATACACATTCTTCTCAAGTGCACATGGAACATTCTCTAAGAGAGATCACAAGCTAAGACACAGAACAACTCTCAGTGAATTCATAAAGTTTGAAATTATGCAAAGTAATTTATTTGACCACAGTGGAAGGGAGGTGAAAATCACCAAGGGGGAGAGAACCAGATTAGGGACAAAGATATGGAAGTTAAAAATCATGCTCTTAGACAAAAAGTGGGTCAAAAAGGAAATCTCAAAATAAATCAGTAATAAGAAGGCAACAAAATGACATCAGTTTAAGTGTGCACTAGCTATCTCTTTTGCAAAAAGCAGCTGAGCCATAGCCAGATCCGTACCAAGTGGGTTGTTTGGAAACTTGCAGAATGGAAGGCTTCAGGGTGTCAATTTGGAGAGGACTGGACAAAGAGAAAAAATGTTCAAGGTAAGGCCCTGAGTTTCTTGCCCCTGAGACTGGAGTTTGTGGGATGGTGCAGTTCCACACGAAAGACAAAACCTCACAGTGAACCCAGACTTCTGCCATGAGTGTTCTTTAAGAAAAGAAAGTCTGGTGAAGGGTACAGAGGGGTTTCTGTTTTGTGGATTTGGTTGCCTATATACCCTTGGAGCTTTGAGGGGTATACCCGCTAGCTTGAGGTGGCACCAGGGAAAGGGGAGAGGAGAATCTGATGAGGCAGCCTTATTTACCTCGTCACGCGGTGTTAGAGAAACTTGGTCTGGGGGAGGGCAGAGTCAAGCAATTGACTAGTCTCATGATGAAAACTATAAAAATTTCAACTCTTTAAGGAAGAGAGGCACTAGGAGTCATTTTATAAGCTTCCAAGAGCCTATTTAGCATCCCATGGAAGGAGGAGGCTGGCTGGAAGAGGGTTGAGAGTCATTTTACTGCAGTGAGTTCAGTCACCAGGGTCACATTTGAATTTCAAAAGGGAACTTAACCTGATTGGGAAAAGTGAGGGTGTGTCACCTCACAAAGGCTGTTGTGCCCTGCCGCCCTGGGAGAGAAAACAATAAGAATGGAAAGGGGACAGGAACAGACTCCTAACCAACAGAAACTAATCCAATTTCAAAGAGCCAAACCTGTGTTAGGGAATGAGAATGGATAGTTTTCTGAAAAGTAAACTGAACAAGGAGAAAATTTAGACCAGTGAAGGAGATTCCACTTTGAATATACAAGGTCCTAAGATTGATTCCTGGCACCTATTAGAGTAGTGATCCACTGAGAAACCAAACACCCAGCTGAAACTTTAGGACATGAAAAATAAACATTAATTTTGCATTAGCTATATGTGGGGCTATTGATTTTCCTTAAAAAATATTACTTTAAAAATTTAACTTAGTTATTTTGCTAAAGACCAATTCAAAACCTGCAGAGGGAAGGATGCAGGGTGGTTAATTGGTGAGTACCAGCAGCAGCCTGAGGCTCCACTGGGGTCTAAGAGAGAAGGCTGTTCTTCATTTGTTTTTGTTCAACTGCTTCTTAGTGCATTTGGTTGTTTTGTTTTTTGTTTTCCTTTCCTCTTTCTTCCCCCCTTTTTAAAATTAGGTTCTGACAGCTTATTTCTTGTTTGCTGTGCTTCATCATCCTCAGTTTCCTCTTTTCTGCATGTACTGATTTTGCTATCAGTGCTATCTCTTTTCCTTCCTACATCTTTCTATGTTCCACTTTCTGTTGTTGTTCTTACATTCCACCTCTCTTTGTTGAGCCACCAATTAATTATTCTGGCTTTATATTTCTCATACTTTTTTCTATCTTTTATTAACTCTTTATGTTATTCTCCTTTCTTTTCCCTTCCCCTTTCTACTGATCACGTTGGCCTTTGTATTCATAATATATTCTTCTCCATAATGATTTTCTCATTTCATTGTAAGTATACCACTTTTTTATTCCTATAATGCTACACAGCTTACATGAATTTAATATCCATACTCCTAGGTCTTGTATGGTTCTTCTGCTAACATTTATTATCAATAATTCCATTAAACATTTATCTTACCTCTTTGCTTTCCCTAGCCCTAAACATTTCCCTTCAAGGGAACTGAGACAACAAGGAAGTAGCATAGCAAGAACAATGTTTTACAGAGAAAACTTAACACATGCAAAAAAAAGAGCACCTAATAAAGAACTGAGACTAGACAGAGAAGCTAATCAACTGAACAAACCCATCAAGACAAAACAATGACCAGAGAACAACCAAAATTTACAAACCATTCCAATGATCGGGAACATATGGCCAAATCCAATGAACAAACTAAAACCCAGGAAAAGGAGCAGAATAGTGAACATCTAATCAAAGGTCTCCAAACCAATGTCATGGATGGACTCAATGAAATGAAGGAAGAGATTAAAGATATTAAGAAAATAGTTATGGCAGGATATATAATGTTGAGCATCTGTCCCTGCAATATCATTTAGGACAACTTCAAGTCCCAAAAATGCCCCAACATCACTTCTCTTTTCCTTTTCCCTGCCCTCAGTAACTACCATTACCACTGTCTCCACATCAATGATAATGTTTCTTCAATTGCTAGAGTCACAATAGTTCTATAGTAGAATACCAGTAAGTCCAAAATAATCCATATTTTATTCCTCCATCCTGTGGAACCTAAGATGGTGATGTTCATTCCACATCTAAATTGAGAGGGGACTTAGATTCCACATAGTTGATAGATGAGATTCTCCTGCTTGCAGTTGTAGGCACTCTTGGTTCCCTGTTGTATTGGTTGACCATCTTCATCTCCCTGTTAGCTGATCTGGATATGTCCAATGAACTGGAGAGTAGGAGTTGCAACATTGCTGAGGTTCAGGTTCCAGGTGGCACATGAACAGTTCAGAGATTCAAGTCTCCTGGGTATATACCAACTCCAGTGCCAACCATAGCTTCAGTAAAAGTGATAGAAGAGGCATGTGTAGAAAGGTCACATATGAGTCCAACTCCATCACTCTCAGAAACACAAATTCAAAAGTGGGGCCCACTGACAAGGCACTGAATTCCAGAGTGATCTGCCATGACAGTAGAACTTGTCTGTCTCTATAACCCTAAGGAACACCAGCACTTGGGACTGTATCTACTTTGGCTGTCTCTTGGTTACTGCTGAGACTAGCATAAGCGTGACCCTCTGATGACGTCCTGACTCTATTTTAAAGACTCTTAGCCATATAAATTCATTTGTCTTTACCTTTATTCCCCTTTTATTCAAGGTCTTTTTCTTTTTGCTTCACTGCCTAGTGATTGGTAGTAATCCCTCAGTTCCAGTGAGGCTTATCCCTAGTAGTCATGTCCCATGTTTGGGGAAATGTAGGGAAATTGGTGTGAGAAGATGGTTGTGAGCTGATGCTTACATGTGTGAAATCTCTGATAAAGTGGAGGTAAGTATTTGTATAGGGAAGGGATAAGATGGGGGCATAGGGTAGTATTGGGTGGGTCTTTGTAGGTTTGCTGGGGGCTAGGTTTGGGATGTTGGGTCAGATGGCACAGGGAATTGGGGGGAGAGTTGGGGGGAACAGATACACAGGGGAGATTTTCAGATATGTGTTTGAAGCTATAATGTCGAGAAAACTCTTTAGAAAATAAAATAAGGAATTGTTACCTGCTTAAGGTACATAATGGGGTCATCTGGCACAGTGGCATGTTTCTAGGGAGTGTGTGAGTACTCATCTTGTCATAGTGTGTTATATCATTGGGTGGGGACCCGTACAATGAGTGGGAAGTTCTTCCCTCATCCTTGGGAGGCCTGATGTTCTCAAACATAGGGAATTGTCTCTAGAAATAATTGCTGGCTCCTACTGGGGGAGGACAATCTAGGGTGTCAAGCTCTCATTATTGTTGTGTATCTGTGAATCTGGTCTTTCAAGCAGTGAAGCTTGGTTGTTACTCTGGGCCTTGGAGGGAGGGAAAGAGAGGAATAAATTAGATGGAATAAGGGTAAATGGTGGGTAATGGAAATGGTCCACAAGGTCGTGCAATGATGGATATAGGATATGTTAAATTTTACCAAAAACATAAAAAAAATTGTAGGCTAAAATGTTAACCATAAATCTAAACCATAGTGCAACTGAAAATGTAGAAAAATGTACAATCTAAAATATAAATCATAATGTAAACCGAAATGGAATATTGTTTGGTAGCTTTGTTTCAATATGTGTACATCAGCTGCAGCAAATATAACATAAACATGTAAAAATATTATTGATGGGTAAGAGGGAAACAGCTTTGATGTTGGATATATGGGAGTCCCCTATATTATATAGATGACTTTACTGTGATCTAATACTTTTTGAAGACAAAATTAAAAATTTAAGAAAAGGATATAGACACTGACTTAGGAATGAAAAAATTTCCTTGCCACAGTATATACAGGGCAACACCTATTACAGTGATGAAAGGCAAAACTTTAAAATAAAAATTTTCTAATATTTTTCATTTTTAATACCCCAATTTATTTTTTACTTTATTTTAGTTTTTCTAAATTAGTATGTAATCTATGTCTAATCTTCACAGTGATCATTACTCTTTTATTTTCCTAATACTTGAAATTGGCAATATATTAGGTCTAATTTTTAAAGAAGTTTTGGACCACAGAGGGGTGTACTATGGCAGGGGAGGAACACTGGTGTGGGATGTTAGTCATGGGGGACACGTGTTTGGGAGGGGGTTTTTCCAGGGTATATATATATAGGATATAAAAATGTTTGGATATTTGTTGGATATTTTCATAGCAGTTAGAGTTACAAAGGACAACTGAGCGATTGCTGAGTTCCTAGCCAGGGGAGCTCTGTCACATTCCGCAATGGAAGAGCAATGATCTCCCATGTGCAAGGGCAAAGGCCAGTGAAAAAGGATGGTCCAATAATGGGCCCTTAATACTGATGATTGTGCTTATGAGCCTATGTGACTGAAATTAGAACAAGATCTAGAGCTGAAGGTTGCAGGAAATTGCATCCATCTTCCATGTGGAATCTAAGCCCCCTCCTGATATAGATGTGGAGTGGACACAACCTTTCTAAGGTCCACAGGATGGAGGAATAGAGTATGGATTAGAGTGGACTTACTGATATTCTATTCATGAACTATTGCGATTAGTAATTGAAGAAAATGTGGCATTCTTGTGGAGAAAGTGACCATGATGGCTGCTGGGGGTAGGGAGTGGGAGGAAGAGATGTGATGTGGGGGCATTTTGGGGACATGGAGTTGTCCTGGGTGGTGCTGTGGAGACAGTTACTGCACATTGTATGTCCTCCCATGGCCCACTGGGTGGACTGTGGGAGAGTGTGGGCTATGATGTGGACCATTGACCATGAGGTACAGCGGTGCTCAGAGATGTATTCACAAAATGCAATGAATGTCTCATGATGATGGATCAGGTTGTTGTTATTGGGGAGGAGTGGGGTGAGGGGGGTAGGGGTTATACAGGAATCTCATATTTTTTGAACGTAACATTAAAAAAATAAAGACAAAAAAAAAAGAGTTACCTCCTGAGAGCCCCCATGTTGCTTAAATGTGACCACTCTCTAAGCTTAACTCAGCATCTAAATGCATTGAGAGATTTTCGATAGACAATTCAATCTCTTTCCCTGTGATTGTTCTGTTAAGTTCTTTTATTTTTTCTTGATTCTTGTTTTTCAATTCAATTTGACTATGTTTTTATTGGTGTTTAGACTACTCACATTTAAAGTGATTTTTATAGAGTTAATAGCCACTATAATTATATGTTTTCTATTCATTACATTTATTTTCTGTTTCTTTTTCCTCTTTTTTCTGCATTGTGCAGTTTTAATTGGATTTTTATGTGAATTTATTTTTATCTCCTTCTTAGCATACCAGTTACATTTCTTTTAAAAAATAGTGTCAGCCCTAGCATTTGCAATATCCATCTTTATCTAATTGAGGTCTTAATTCATGTAATAATATACTACTTTAAATGTATTGCAAGTACTTTATAGCATAATATCCCCAATTCCAGGCTACGTCCCTTATTCCTTTGCTTTTACTCATTTTACCTTATCATATTCTATAATCACCCAAGCCATTATTACTATTATTATTTTAAACAGTTTGTTTTAGCTCAACTAAGAATAAAAACAATAAAATATTTTATTCAACCTTCATTTATTCTTTCTCTGATGCTTTTCTTTTGTTTGTGTATATCCAAGTTTCTGACCTGTATCATTTTCTTTAGCCCTGAGGAATTATTTTTAACATTTAATGCAGGGCAGATCTACTGGTGAAGGATTCACTCAGTTTTTATTTGTCTGTGAAAATATTTATTCAGCCTTAATTTTTGGAAGTTAATTTCACTGAATATATAATTCTACATTAGTTGGTGTGTCTTTTCTTTTAACATTTTAATTTTCTCTCTTACTGCTTTCATATTTTCTAATGAATAGTCTACTGTAAATCTTCTCCTTTTTCCTTAATTGGTAGAGTGCTTTCCTTCTTTGATTTCCTTCGGTATATTCACTTTGTCATTGGTTTTCTGCAGTTTGAATATTACAAGCATTTTTTAAAATTTATTTACACTGCTTGATATTCTCTAAGCTTCCTTTATCTGTCATTTGGTGATTTTCAATAATTTTGGAAAATGATTAGCCACTATTATTTGAAAAATTTCTTCTGCTCTGTTCTCTCTTCATTCAATTTCTGGTGTTCCTATTATGCATAATAACTTCACCAGAGTTCATAGACATTCTGTTCTGTTTCACTCATCTGCTCTTGCTTGTTGTCTACTTTTCCATTAAAACCTTTAACTTATTAGTGACAGTTATCGTAAAATACTTTTTTGATATTGTCCACATTTGTATGATATCTGAGTCTTTATCTAATTATTACTTTGTATCTTAAGACTGTTTTTGCTTATATTTTGTCATACCTTGTGATTTTTTTGCTTAATGCCAGCCATCATTTATTGGATAATATGAACTGCAGTAAATAGGCTTTAGTTTGAGGATTTATGTTTATCTGACTAGGAGTTTGCTTTTATTCAATTTTCCTGTGCTTATAGGTGTCAAATACTTCAAATTCCTCTTATGTACTTGATTTCTTCTTGATTTATTTTCCTCTACTTTCTTAAATGTTACATTCAAAATTATAAGGAGACCCCAAAAACCCCCCAACCCCATCACACGACTAATCCCACATCAGCAACCTCTTTCATCATCATGGCATATTCATTGCATTTGGTGAATACAATTTGGAGCACTACTGGCCATATGGATAATGATTTACATTGCAGTTTACACTTTCCCCCAGTCTACCCAGTAGGCCATGGGAGGACATACAATGTCCAGCATCTGTCCCTGCAGTACCACTCATGACAACTCCAAGTCCTGAAAATGCCTGCACATCATATCTCTTCTTCCCTCTCCCTAACCTCAGCAGCTACCATGGCCACTTTCTCCACATCAATGCTACAATTTCTTCCATTACTAATCACAATAGTTCCATAGTAGAATATCCATAAGTCCAGTCTAATCCATACTCTCTTCTTCCATCTTGTGGACCCTGGGATGGATATGTCCACTCCACCTCTATATCAAGAGGAAGTTTAGATTCCACATGGATGATGGATGCAATTCTCCTGCATGCAGTTGTAGGCACTCTTGGTTCCCTGGTGTGGTAGTTGACATTCTTCACCTCCCTGTTAGCTTTCCAGGGTAAGTCCAATGAACCAGAAGGAAGAAGTTGCAAATCTACTGAGGCTCAGAGCCTGGCTGTCACATGGACAGTCCAAAGATTAAGGTCTGGCATTATTGTATTACCTAAACAGGAAAAGTCAAGAAATATTTGTCAAAATCACAGCCTATGGACAGAAGCTCACCAAAAGTTATATTTAATCATAAAATTATAGAACAATTTCACTTCTCCACATCTTACCCCCATAGCAGCTGGGCTGTACCTTAATAAGATTGGATTATATTTAGAAGAGCTGTAAAATGCAAACTCCTTGAGTGAAAGTAATTAAGGTACCCCATCTTTAAGAGAGATAAAAAAACATGTATGTCTCCACCATCCTTGACCTCCACACCAAGGAACCAAGACTGCCTACAACTGTAAGCAGGAGAATCACATCCATCAACCATGTGGAATCTAAACTCCCTCTCAATTTAGATGTGGAGTAAACATCACCATCCTAGGGTCCACAGGATGGAGGAATAAAATATGGTCTAGAGAGGACTTACTGGATTCTACTACAGAACTATTTTGAGTGTAGCAATTGAAGAAATTGTTTCATTAATGGGGAGACAGTAGTCATGGTAGTTGCTGAGGGCGGGGAGAGAGAAGAAGAGATGTGATATGGGTGCATATTTGGAGCTTGGAGATGTCATAATTGATATTGCAGGGACAGATACTGGACATTATAGATCCTGCCATAATACACTGAATGTCCTGGGGGAAAGCGTAAACTACAATGCAAGCTATAATCCATGTGGTGCAGCAGTGCTCAAAAATGTATTCACCATTTTTAATGAATGTGCCACAATGATGAAAGAGGTTGTTTATGTGGGATTAGTGGAGTGGGGTTTGGGGTATATGGAAACCTCTTATTTTTTAAGGTAACATTTTTGTGATCTATGTATCTTTAAATAAATGGCAATTAAGTTTAAAAAAAAAATTTAAAGGCACATCTAAGTCCAACTCCATCACGCTCAAGGGCAAAAATTCCACAGTGGGGCCTGCCTGCAAGGCACTGAACTCCAGAAACATCTGCCATGACCATAGGACCTGGGTGTCTCCATAGTGCTCAGGAGCACCACTACCTGAGTTTGTATGTACTTCTCCTGTCTCTGAGATCCTGCTGAGATATGCATAAGTATGACCCCTCTGATGACTTTCCAACTCATTTTGAAGTCTCTTAGCCATAGAAACTCATTTGTCTTTACCATTTCCTCCCTTTTATTCAAGATCTTTTACTAGTTGCATCACTATCCAGTGCTTGGTAGTAATCCCTTGTCACTGGGGGGGCTCATCCTCAAGATTCATGTCCCTCACTGGGAGAAGGTATTGCATTTATGTGCTGAATTTGGCTTAGAGAGTGGCCACATTTGAGCAATATGGAAGTTCTCAGGAAGTGTCTCTTACACACCTTGCAGTTCTAGGCCAAGTTGAAATTTCAAGCATGCAGACTTATAAGCATAGTCATCAGTATCAAGGGGCCTAATATATGATTTTCCTTCTTCACTGGTCTTTGCCCTTACACTTAGTGGCTTGTTGCTCTTCCATTGGGGAATGTGACAGAGTTCCCCAGGATGGGAACTCAGCACCCCACCAGTTGTTGTATGAAACCCTATCCACTACATCAATACTCAATGAGCATCCGCTCATATCTATATACAGTATAAGCATGCCCTGGTGAACTCCCTCCCACCCATGCATACCCCGTCAATGTCACCCACACCATTGCTCCCCCCCTGCCATAGTAGAACTCCTCTGTTCTACAAAACTTCTTTAAAAATGAAGCCATGTTCATTTGGTCTGAGACCATTATAGGTACTGGAATTAGAAGTGAGCTTTGAAAAAGATATATTGTTGGAACTTTATACGTTTATTCCATTTTTGTTTTTCTATGTGAGTTTCAAATTGCAGTAGTTGCAAATGCTCAGCGCCTACAGAAAGAAGATATTTCTGCTACATCAATAAGTTAATTGCATCAATAATGAGGCTTAAAAGTGAAACTAAGTACAGTAATTTAGTAAATTGAAACATCCGTACATTTACGGCTTCATTTATAATTTGGACAATTGAAACTTCAAAATAAGAAGACTAAGTGAGTAGGGACATTGCAGAGAGGAAAGAACAAATACAAATAATGTCATGAAGCAATATATGTGTAGATAAGACTCAATTATATTATATTGGGTTTCAAAAGAGTGAACAATGCAAAATTATCAAAGACCTTTATTCAAGAGGCTTAAAACATTGTTACTTTAAGATAAAAAATAATTCCCATGCTCTTTCAATTTTTTGTAAGTTGGTAAGTTGTATAGAGCATATTTAAAAGTACGTTTTTACAAAGGCTAGTAGCTTATACATCTTTTGTACACTTTTGAAGGAGGAAATTGATATAATACATTTTAGCTTTGAAATTATTGCATTTAAAGGGAGTATAGAGGGAATTCTGAGTGGTGTATTTGTCAGATTAAAATAATTTTCATGATGTACCTAAGGATATTATCAAGGAAGTGACAAGAAAACCAGCAAAAACGGGAAAATATTTGGAAACCATATGTCTAAGAAGCATTTAATATTGAGACTATGCAATGAATTTCTACTACTCTTTTTTTTTTTTTTTAATTTTTTTATTTTTTATTGACTTTGTAATAATATTACATTAAAAATATATATGTGAGGTCCCATTCAACCCCACCCCCCCCACCCCCCCTCTCCGCCCCCCCAACAACACTCGTTCCCATCATCATGACACATCCATTGGATTTGGTAAGTACATCTTTGGGCACCTCTGCACCTCATATACATTGGTTCACATCATGGCCCATACTCTCCTCTATTCCATCATTGAATTTCTACTACTCTTGAATAAAAGATGAACAACTCAATTGAGAGATGGGCAAGGACTTAAAAATACATTTCTCCACGGAAGGTATACCAGTGGCCAATATGCACATGAAAAGATGTTCAACATCATTAATTCCTAGGGAAATACAAATAAAACCCATAATTAGGTACCACTGCACATCCACTAGAATGAAAGTTTGAATAATAGAGAATAGAATCAAGGATGCAGATAATAAAAACCATTGTTCAGTGTTGGTGGGAATGTGAAATGGTTTAGTTGCTGGGGAAAACACTTTAGTTGTTCTTTAAAAAGTTAAGAGCTACCTTATGAACTGGCAATCTTTTTCTAATTATATTCCCAAAATAATTGATGTCAGGGTTTCAGACAGATATTTGCACACTGATGTTCACAGAAGCAGTATTCACAATAGCTAAAAGGTGAAAATGAACGAAATGTTCTTCAAAGGTGAATGGATAAACAAAATGTGGTATATACATAAGATGAAATATTGCTCAGCATTGAAAGAGAATGAATGTCTGATACATGTCACCACATGAAAAAACCTTGAAGACATAAGGCTGAATGGAATAAAACAGACCTGAAGGGACAGATGTTGTATAGTTCCATTTATATGTAATAGCTAGTATATGCAAATACATATAGACAGAAAGAAAAGTACAAGTTGCCAGGGATGGGTGGTAGGGGTAATGGTCATTTAATACACAAAGGGTACAGCATTTATGTTTGTGCTGATGGGAAATTCGTGTATTGTTTTGAGGGTAGCACAACATTGTGAATTTCATTAATTCCACAGGATGTTATGCTTTGGTGGGGTTGTATATCTTCATATACAACTTTATGTTGTGTATCTGTTTCCACCATTATAAAAAAGAACAACTAAAGGGACAAAAACTTAATGTAATACATTATCCTGGACTAGATATAACATGGGAGGAAAAAAGACATGAAAGAACATTCTAAGGATATATGAAAAAAATAGCATATAGACTGAATTCTGTATATAAATGTTTAAGCTATTGAATTTGATAATTGTGCTTAAGTTGGTTACATAATTGAATGTTATTGTTCTTAGGAAATTACAGGTAAGTAGTCAGCATTCAAGTAGCATGATATATACATTTTAATCTCAACTGTTTAAGAATTGATAGAGTTATGTGATAATTAGATGATAGAATGGTAAAATGTTTTAATTGAATCTGGATATCTGGGGGACACATGGAGTTGTCTGTGTGGATTTTGCAACATTTGCACTTGTACAGTAAGTTATAAAGTATTTCAAAATTAAAATTTAAGAAAAAAATGTCATTTCAATGGGGCAAATGTCACACTGCCTTCTTGAATACCAGACTTTTTATCTTAACCAAATACAATCTTCAGAATTGTAGGTAATTTTTCCCATAAAAGTCATCCAGATAAAGGGATTTACAAATAATTTTATATTTTCTTAGAATCAAATTAATAATAAGAAATGTATAACTGATAAAGGGAGAAATGACCCTATTTGACCAGATGAAAATGTCCACCAATATATTAAATCAATTATCATTGGTGCCTGTAAAATTTACCATTAAAACTATTTGAATAATTATAGTCAGTTAACAGTTAATTACCATAACAAATTACTTTTATTTTTTATGCCATCATACTAAATATAATGAACGTTTTAAATACTCATCTTATTTCATCTATCGATTTATCACTCTTTATTTGAAATGTTTAATTCCTCTTAAAATATTTTATTCCCGTGTTTTTCCCTTTATCCCTTTGGCCACTTCTAAATCTCCTTTCTTAGTTCCCCTTTATTTACCAAATCCTAAAATACTGGATTTCCTTGGAAATCTATCTTAATACCTTCCATTTCCTTACCAAATATTCAATTCCATCTGATCAAATATATATGCCAAATATATATATACATCACAAATATATATGCCAAAATATACCTCTCCATTTCATTCTAATTTTTTCATTCAATAGCTTTATTTTTCTTTTATTCTCACCCTTGGTGACTGTCTCAGTTACCTATTCTTGTGCAGAAAATTACCCCCAAATCTCAGTGGCTTAAAACATAACTGATTATTTATCATTAAATTTTTAGTTTACTGCATGGTTCTTGGGCTATTCTCATTTGATTTTACTTGTGCATTTACAAGTAAATGGCATCTGTTTTTATCATAATGTACCAGATGGCATCACACCTATGTCTTGTGGATGGGGTTAGCCATTGCTTGTGCCAGTTCAGTATTCCTCTGGGTGGTCTCATCCTCCCATAGGCTGGACAAATTCTTTACATGGTGAGCTCAGGAGAATATTCTAAGTGAGCAAGAGCAAAAATTGTAAGATGTCAATCCAATCACCATCACATTATGCATTTCAACAACTTTAAATATAATCTATATGATAAAGATGATCAAAATTATATTCCTAATCTTGAAGTATTCTTTAGTTTTATCTTTCTTAAGATACATAGATCAAACAAAATATTACCTTAAAAAATATGAGGCTCCCATTTACCCCACTCCCCACAACCCTCACTCCTCCCAAACCGACAACTTCTTACAATGGTGTGGTACATTCATTGAATTTGATGACTATATTTTGGAGCATTGCTACATTAAACTCTGTCCCAGTCCATTCAGGGGGTTATGGAAGGATATGTAATGTCCTGCATCTGTCACTCCAATATCATTGAGGACAACTCCAAGTCCCCGAAATGCCCCAATATCACATTTCTTTTCCCTGTCCCTACCTTCAGCAAATCCTGTGGCCACTGTCTCCACATCAGAGACATAATTTCTTCCATTGCTAGAGTCACAATAATTCTATAGTAGAAGAGCAGTAAGTCCACTCTAATCCATAATTTATTCTCCATCCTGAGGATCCTGAGATGGTGTAATCCACTCCACCTCTAAATCAAGTGGGGGCTTAGATTTCACATGGCTGATGGATGGAATTCTCCTTCTTGCAGCTGTAGGCTCTATCCATTCCCTGACTTGGTGTTTGACCATCTTCACCTCCCTGTTAGCTGACATGGGTAAGTCCAAAGAACCAGAGAGTAAGTGTTGAAACTCTGCTGATGCTCAGGGTTCAGCTGGCACAAAGACAATCCAGAGATTTGAGTCTCCTGAGCATACATCAACCCCTGTGCCAAATACAGATTCAAAAAATTGACAGAAGTGGCCAATGTAGAGAGGTCACATCTGAGTCCAACTCCATCACATGCAAATTCCTAAGGAGCACAAATTCCAAAGTAGGGCCCACTGGCAAGGCAATGAACTCCATAGTCATCTGTCATGACCATAGGACCCAGGGTTGTATCTACTTTGGCTGTCTCTGGCATCCCGCTGAGATGAGCATAAATATGACCCCTTTGATGGCCTTCTAACTCATTCTGAAGTCTCTTATCTATATAAACTCATTTGTCTTTACCATTTCCCCCTTTTATTTCAGGTCTTTTTCTAGTTGCATCCCCAACTGGTGCTTGGTATTAATCCTTTGGGACCAGGGAGGCTTATCCCCAGGAGCCATGCCCCTCAGTGGGGGGAAGATAGTGCATTTACATGCTGAGTTTGGCTTAGAGAGTGGACACATTGGGGGGAGGTTTGTGGTTAAAACTATAATGTTGAGAAAACTCTAAAGAAAATATTATAAGGAAGGGTTAT
The DNA here is from genome assembly GCF_030445035.2 of Dasypus novemcinctus. Lineage (NCBI taxonomy): Eukaryota > Metazoa > Chordata > Mammalia > Cingulata > Dasypodidae > Dasypus > Dasypus novemcinctus. The sequence goes on along the minus strand of NC_080704.1, from coordinate 103,839,127 downwards.
TGGTGTATGGTGTTTGGCTGGGTGCATCTGGCACAGGGTGCAACTGGGACAGGCTCTAAGGAGTGTGTGAGTGCTCATCATGTCATAGTGTGTTATATCACTGAGTGGAAAGGTGTTATGCCCCCATCCTGGAGAGGTCTGGTATTCTCAAACAGAGGCGTGGGTGTCTCTCAAGAGCATGGGTCTCTTCCAATGGGGGAGGTCAGACTAATGTGTCAAGTTGTCACCATTGTTTCAAGTATCTATGAATCTTGTCCTTCAGGCAGTCAAGCTTGGTTGTCACTGTGGGCACTGAGGGTGGGGAAGAGAGGGATGAATATTTGGAAGAGGTGGGAACTTAAGTGGGAATGGAAGTGTTCTGCAAGATTTTGAAGTATTTTTGATCTCCAGTCTTGATTTTCTTCTCCCTACTCAGCATCTATACTTGGATATGCAATAAATATCATGAACTCAAAATGATTAAAACGTTTGCATTTTACTAACCTATACCTCATTCAATATTCCTTATATTCACTAGATTATCCATTTAAATAAATATTTTTGAACATTTCTTTTGCCAGACATCATTTTAAGAATGATATATGACAGTAAAAATAGTCAACATTCATGATTTATCATGTGTGCATTCTAGTGGTAGGGGAAGTAAAGAAGAAAAAAAATCTTAGATCATAAATACTGTGAGAAAAATAAAGGGACATGAAGGAACAGACTGTATTGGAAATTGCTATTTCAGATAAGGAGGTGAGGGAAGACTTCTCTGATTAAGTGATATATGAAAGAGACCTAAATGAAATGAAAGATTAGGTCAAGTGTATAAATGAAAAATAGCATAATAGACACCTTCTAACTGTCCATGTGCCAAACTTCAAAATCACCTTCAATGCCTTGTGTTTCCTTATCATTCACTAAGATGGGACCTAATTCAGTTGAACTTAACTTCAAACTTCAAAATATATATTAGTCTACTTCTTTCCTTTTTAATTGTTACCACTTTGTTTCAAGTTATCATGTTCAGCCTGAATTATAACAATAGTTTGATTTCTAGCTACCAATTATTTTCACTTTGCATATAGAATAATTTTTATAACTATAAATCAAATCATAAGACTTTCTTCTTAAAATTTGACTTCGCATTGTACTTCGAATAAAATGCAAATCCTTAACTTTTACCACAAGGGCATCAGGATCTGCTTATTTGTCACCACTTTAAATCCATTCTATTTTATTTCTTTTGTTGTTTCTAAACTTTGATTCTGTTCATCAAACAGCCTCAGAGTCTCAGAGCATGGAATTGGCTTAGAAACACAACAATCTACCTATGCTGCATATAATGGCAAATTTATGCCTCAGATCTCAGCTTAAATGCCACTTCCTTTATGCAATTCCTGGATTAGCAAATTGCACTTTACTTTAATTTTGAGATTAAATATTTTCTTAGTTTGCCAATGTAAAAAATAATACTGCTGAAAATTCGTCTTAAACAGCAGAAATTGATTGTCTCTTGGATCTGGAGGTTAGAAGTCCAAAATAAAGGTGCCAACAGGCCATGTTTCCTCTGAAGTCTGCAAGATTATGGTAGTTGCTTAATTTAAATCTATGACAATTCAATCTGTTTCCCTGTCACATGGCCATCATTCTCTGTATCTGTCTCTATCCATCTCCCTTTGTGCAAATTTCATCTCATCTTAATGAGTAACATTGTCAATGTTCTTACTTACAAATAATTTCAAACTCACAGGACCCATGGCTAGGTCTTGAAAATGTCTTATTGGTGGAAATGATTTAATCCATACAATAAATTTGATCATATTTTGTTGAAATTACCATTCTAAATTTCCGAACTTTCTATTGTCTCTATCCTAAACAAAAGTAGGCAATATATTTGTTATGCTCATCATAACACTGATTTTTAAATATTGTTTATATATTCATTTTTTGTTTGCATTTATATATTCTCCAACAAGACAAGTTCTTTAATACCTATATCAGTTTGTCTCTATGCAAATCACCCGTAAGAGTTCCTAGCACATAGTAGGCATTCAGTAAAAAGTGTTTCAAATTTATTTAAATTTTAAATACACATGGAAATAGTCAACATATTATACATGTACACTTAATAAATGATTACTAACTGAATACATGTGTGGAACCAAAAATATGACGGAGCTATTAGTCAAGAAACCTCACTTGTATTGCCTTCCAGACATTTTCTGTACCATAAGTATAACCACTATCCTGATATTTAACATTATTAAGATTTGTCTGTTTGTAATTTATATAATTGGAAAATAAAGAAGGTATTCTTTTATTTCTGGATACTCTCACTCAGCATTATGTTTGCAAAATTAATCAACTTGCTTGCTGTGCCTGTGCTTTTTGTTTTAATAGCTTCATTTTATTAGTTATATCCTCAAGTGTTAACAGGTAAATATTAGTCATGTTTGCAACATACTTTGATATGCAAAGAAATTTAAAATATAAAACAAAACATAAACAATTGTCTTGGAAAACACAATGGATACATGAAATTGTATACAATAAAATAATTACAGCAAAATGCTCAAGTACAATGCTCTGTTTAAAAGTTTTTTCTCTTTTATTTTCTTTTACATGTTACATTAAAAAAAACTTGAGGTGCCCATATACCCCCCACCCACCCACCCCACCTCACCTCTCCTACATCAATGAGTGTGGACTACAATGTGGACAACTATCCATGTGGTGGAGTGGTGCTCCCGAATGTATTCACCAGGTGCAGGGGATGTGCTGAGATGATGCCTGTGCTTTTTTAGTGAATGCCATGTAACATTTCTTTCTGTGAATATACCAATATTTATTCATTCTACTCTTAATGAACACTTTTAAGTTTGGAGCTTTTACATACAGTGCTGCTATGAACATTTTGATTAAAATATTCTGATGAACTAAATATAGCATTTTTGTTGGTTGTATATCAAAGTGTCAAAGTATAATTATTGAGTCATTGGGAAGGTTTATTTTCAGCTTTAGTTGGTACTAACAGTTTCCCAAAGTTGTTGCACCAATTTACACTTTTGTCTAAAGTTTGTGGGAGTTTTATTTCCTCTTTATCCTTATCAAACTTTACATTTTCTATCTCTTTCCATTTAATCATTTGGTGGGTTTGTAGTAGCATCTCATTGCAGTTTTAATATGAATTTTCTGGATAGATATGATTGAGAACATATTTACATATCTCTATTTCTTCCTTCAGATTTGCCAAAATTTACCTCATGTGTTTTGAGGCACTGAATGAATGTTTATGATTTTTATTTCTTCTTGGTGTATTGACCCTTTTATTAATATATAGATCTCTATTTGTCTCTTGTAACAGTTTTTGACATAAAATCTATTATGTTCAATATTAGTATGGGTCCATTAGCTTTTTTTGTTATTATTTGCATGAAATATTTTTCTGACCTTTCATTTTCCATTGATTCTAACATGATTTGCTTGGAAACAACATATTTGATTGTTCTGTTTTATCCATTCTTCCAATCTCTTTTTAAATTTTTTAAATTTTAGTTGTATTTTTAAAGATACATAGATAACAAAAATGTTACATTAAAAAATATAAGAGGTTCTCTTATACCCAACGCCTGTCTCTCACTCCTCCCGCCTCAAAAACCTCTTTCATCATTGTGGTACATTCATTGTATTTGGCGAATACATTTTGGAGCTCTGCTACTTGGCATGGGTTATAGTTTACATTGTACTTTATACTCTCCTCCAGTTCATTCAGTGGGTTATTGCAGGATTTAGAATGTCCTTCATCTGTTTCTGCAATATCATTCAGGACAAATCCAAGTCCTGAAAATGCCCCCACATCACACCACTTCAACTATGCCAATCTCTTTTGATTGGGAGGTTTAATCTTTTAGCATTTGATATTTTACTGATAAGGCAAGACATATTTCAATAATTTTGTTCTTTTTTATATATGTGTAATACCTTTTTTATCTCTCTTTTCCTATGGTGCATCCTCCTTTTACTTGTAGTTGACATTTTGTATTATAACTGATTGATCACTCTCTTAAAGCTCTTTCTGTATATTTTAAAATACCATTTTTTGTTTCCCTTGGGTTTGAATTAAGCAATCTATTATAAATCTACTAGTCTGAAAGATGTCAACTTGACTTCACAAACAAGTACATTCTATGATGCCCTGTTTCTCAATTTTCTGTATTTCCCTTGTTGTTTTTTTTTTTTTTTGGTCACATTTCCTTTTACATTCAAAGATGTTTTAATGAAATAGGTTGTGGTTTTACAGAACAATCATATATAAAATACAAGTTTTTCCTATACCACCCCATTATTAACACCTTGCTTTGATGTGTTACATTTATGACAATTAATGAAAGTACATTTATTTAGTTTTTTACTATTAGATATTGTTGATGGTTTAGCTTAGGGTTCATTGTATGTGTAATGCAGTGATATGGATTTTTAAAAATATTTACACATCACCTCTTTATATTTTGTGTGCCCATTAAAAAGAATTATGATTATCTTTTATTGAATTTTATTCTAAATCTTATGGGAAATAAAGAGTTATATACTTAGAATACTGTAAAATTTACTTTTCATTTAACTATGTAGTTGCCTTTACTGAAGTTCTTCACTCTTTCATTTTACTCCAGGCAACTCTTTTCTGTGTTTTCCTTTCAACCTTAAGAAGTACATTTAGCATTTCTTGGAGGGCAGTTTTTTTGGTAATGAAATCTCAGTTTGTTTAATCCATGAATGTCTTAAATTCTTCCTTATATTTTGAAAGATTATTTTTCCAGATAAATTTTTTTTTGGATAAAAATTTTCCACATATATTACCTCAAATATGCCATACTATTTCCTTCTTGTCTCCATCGTTTCTGATGAAAAATTGACACTTACTCTTATTGAAGACCCCTTGTATGTGACAAATCACTTTTACTCCTTTTAGAACTCTTTTATCTTTGGCATCTGACATTTTGATTAGTATGTGTCTCAAAATAGGTGTAGTAAGGTTTATCAATTTGTATTATTGGGCATGTATATTTATGTCTTTTGTAAGAGCTGGGAAATTGTTGAAGATCCCTCAAAGATTCTTTCTTCCATTTCCCACTTGTGACTTTCTGGAGCTCCCATGATGCATATGTGGGTATGATTCATGCTGACCCACATGTCCCTTAGCCTCTGCTCATTTCATTCTATTCTTTTCTTCTGATTCTATTATTTTGATCATCCTATCTTCTAGTTCACTGATTATTTTTTTCTGCCTGTGTAAGGCTTTTATGTCTCTAGAGTATTTTTTGAGGTACTGGGGCCAGGGATGGAACCCAGGACCTTATATGTAGGAAGCTGGCACTAAAACATTGAGCAACATCAGCTCCCCTGACTTTTTTTTCCATTTGTTTGCTTGTATTTCTTTTTGTTTTTAAGAGGCATTCGGAATCAAATCCAGGAGCTCCCATGTAGGAAGCAGGCACATGCTGCTTGAGCCACATCTGTCACCATCTAGAGTATTATTAATCTGCACTATTATATTTCTCAACCCCATAAGTTCTGTTACTTCCCTTTTAAGCATTCAAATTCTTCTTTTTCTTCACATTTATCTGATTAATGTCTTTATCTCTATAGCCACAATTAGATTTTAAAACTTTATGTTACCTTATTTGATTAGTTGTTCCAATTTCTGTGTTTCCTATGAAATTTTTATTGTCCCCTGTACTGAGCCATATTTTTAGTTTCTTAGTGTGGGTTGTAAATTTTGGCTGATGTCTGAGCATTTGACTATTTTGATGTTCTTTCTGAAAATCAGTTTATTCCTCTTTCTAGGTTTTTTTTGTAGATTGACTGTGTTTTAAGTCTCCCTTTCAATGCTTGGCCCATCTTATATTGAAACTTTAGGCTAGCCCATGTTTCATTTCTAAGATTTTCCCATATCTTTTGTACCTGTCCCTTGCACTGGACACATGTTACAACTTTTATGATTGTCCTTTCATGTGCAATTGTTTCACCACTTGGAGAAGTTTTCCTTTTCTGTCATCTCCAGAAATCCTGGGTTGTTCTTTTCATTTTTGTGCAAAATTTCCTCCCAAGAAGATACAATTTGATTAACTGCTTACCCAACTTGGCCCTATATATGCCTGATTTTCCCTTTTCCGCAAGGATTTTCTTACTCTGGTAACTTCAACATTAAAATATACTGCCCCTGGTAGCCATTAGGGTTAGTGTTGAAAATGTGTTTTTCTACTTACAGTGCACCAGCAGACTAGATATTAGGATGGATATGTGTACTTCTTGATAATAGTTCCACTGCAGGTCTGTTTTGTTTCCTGTGAGCTGTTTGGTGTGTATATCCTCAACAAATGATTGGATGTAACCTTCGGTCTATATCACCTTGGGTTCCCATGCCTGAAAGTGCATGGCAGTGATAATTTGAGTCATTTGTGAACTCCAGAAAACTATATCCTTAAATTAGTTCATTCCTGTTGGTTTGGGACTATTTGATTTGATTGGATTCAGTCGAGGGATGTTTGATTGGATTACTTCAGTGGTGCTTATACTAGAGTGGGTCTTGGTCCTACTATTGAAGGCCTTTCTATTTGAGAGTGAGGAGGCCACAGATATATAAAGAAATGCTGAGAGACTGAGAGAAAAGGCCCTGGGCACCAGAAGCAAAATCAAAAGGACACAGCAGCTGAGAGGAACCAGTGATTCCACAGGGTGAAAGCATTTAGGCACGGTAGAGAAGGGAGAGTTGAACAGATACTACCATGTGCCTGATCACCCACAGCTGTGGCTTGAGGAGCAAACACCTTCTAATGATGCCTTCGCTTGAACAATTTCATGGTCTCAGAAATGTTAGTTTATAAGTTCATAAATCCAAATTGTAGAAGCCAACCCATTCTTGGAGTATTGCCTTGGGAAACTTTAGCAAAAAATATGAAACAAAAAAATAACCCCCCCTCCCACACAGAATCCAATGAATATACCTCACTAATGAAGGATGTTGTTAATCTGGGAAAATATGAGGTATGTGTGGAGCAGGGCATATTGGAATGACCTATATTTTTATGTGACATTTGTATAACCTATGCATCTTTAGAAAACACATAGTTAAATAATAATAATAATAAATAAAATTGCCCAGATTGAGTTATCAAAATTGTTCCAGGGACTCACTAATGTGGCATAGATTTTCTCTCTGTTTTGGGGTAAATAGAACCCTAAAGTAGTTTTTGTCCATGAAATTTCCAGTCTGGCCAGCAGAAGGTTTTCATTGGCACGCTTTTCCACATAGGTGTATCTTTCTCTGTTTTTCTTTTTTGTTGTTCTCAGCAGGAGCTGAGATTCAAAGGAGGCTCTGCTGATTGATTTCACTGAAGAAAAACCCCCTGACTTCCTCTCCATTTTCCCTTGTAACAGTTGACATGGACAAAGCCATATGCTCCCCACTTTGTCAACTGTGATAATCCATGGGTTTTACTCCTCCTTAATATATTGGGGGTGGGGGAAGAGAGCCCTTTCCAGCAGCCAGTAGGTTTAGAACTCACAGTTTTTTGTTTCAGATTCTTAATCTCTCTGTCACTCCCCCTCTTGGTAGTTGTGAAGCACTGCCCTGGTCTGCTAACATGTAAAACACACCCCTTGGGCAACTTTTGGTTCTTTTTCCAATGTTTTTGTGAGAGAGCTGAACCTTGTTTGCCTAAAATGATGCTGTATTCTGACAAGCCCAGGATTATCTTTGTATGCTACTTTATTTGTTCCAAGGCAGAGGAAGGAGAGAAATACAAGCTGCAATCAAATAATCAAAAGAACATTGGACATTGATTTATCCCTACAAACAGACCAAAACAAAACAATCTATCACATTTCAGGCGTCAAGAACTCCAAGGAACCAATATCCTCTAGTATTTGAAAATTTACATTTCAGTGTGGGGGAAAAAAATATTTCATTGTGTTTTTCCCCTTTGGAATTTGTATCCCATTTTTCAATTTAACAAAATAATCTAAATAGGAATACATAAGCAGGAAATAGAAAATTATTTTGATTTCATCTTTTGGCTTAGGAAAATAATTTTCTAGTTATGGGAAGAAATCAAAGTGCATAACAAAACATAGCATTCTAGTTTCCTTCATATCAGTGTCATATTTCCCTTTTGTGTTTATTTGCCTGAAAAGGTTAAAAGAAGTGGACCCAAGGGATAATCAATGTGCTATCAAATGGTAATTCAATGGTGTACTCAGAGCCATGGTTATTATTCTATAATTCTTTTATAATTAAGCTACTGTTAGTTGAATTTAGGTGGGAGTATACAAAACAAAGTTTGAGTTAGGAAGGACCATTCATGCTAACTAATGATGTTTGAATTTAAATGTAGGGTTATTCTGAAAGCCTTGCCGACCTTACCCATTGTTGTCTATAGTTGGAAAGAGGTTTACATCCCATCATGGAAGTTATATGTATTTATTCACTGACATATCTAGCACATTCCAAAATAATCCAGACAGTGTGGTATTCCCTCCTTGTTTTTAGTGCTCCATTTGTGAACATTGTTTCATAAACATATGGGTGTGATATACCGTAAGAGAAACATTATTAGTCAAGTGTTTCTATGGTGCTTTCCTACAATTTGGAATTCAAAGCACCGTTAGAATATATAACAAGGGAAGGTAAGGAAATAAAATGAATTCCCACTTCTATTTAGTAATATGGTATATTAGAGTAATCGATTTTCTTGTGCTGAACTACCTTTGCATACCTGGGATGCAACTCCCTTGGTCATGGTGTATAAACTTGTAATACCTTGTTGGATTCGATTTGCAAGTATCGTGTTGAGATATTTTGCTTCTATATTCTTAAGAGAAAATAGTTTTTATTTTTCTTTTCTTATATTCTCTTTATCTGACTTTGATATTTGATGGTGTTCCCCTGACAGAATGATTTAGGGAGTGCTACTTATTCTGTAATATTTTGGAAGTGTATGAGCAGGGTTACTATTAACTCTTTTTGCAATGATTTGTTGAAATCACCTGTGAAGCCATCTGGTCCTGAGCTTTTCTTTGTTGTTAGTAAATGCCACCCTTTAGCTCATTGTTGTCCATGGTACTTAAGAGGCCCTACATCTTTAAACCTCCAGTTCCTTCAACCCTGACCAGGGCAAGTTTGAAACAATGGATTCTGCTGCTTTTTTCTAGGGTGTGTAGTAAGAGTAACTCAGAGTCAGGATCCAGCAATCTGAATTTGCTAATGAAAAGCCATGATCTTTGACCAGTAGTATTCATCCCTGTTTATAGTGAAGAGGAAATTTATTTTCTTTTTTGTCACCAGCAGTCTAGCTGGGGACAGAAATCCAAGGCAAACAACCATGGCTTGGGGGATGTGTTCTGGCAGCTGCCATGTGGAGAGGGTAACTCACTCTTCTTTACTGTAGTTTATAAACCTCTTCTTCTGGGGCTCGCATGGATGCTGTACAGGGTCTTCTGACCAATGCAGGCTAAGAACAGTTGTTTCTGATAGTTTAAGTCTGCTTATTGTCTGTTTTGGTGGGAAGACTGCGTCTTGGAGTTCCTTAATCCATTATTTGCTCCAAAAGTCCTCCCCAGGAGAGGTTTTGTTTTCCTCTTCGCCATCATTAATTGAATTGAAGCTCCTGGGGATAGGGCCTGCTTATCTATAAATTCAAAAAGCTCTCCAGATTATTCTGATGAAGTGAAAGTTGAAAACTACTAGATCATACCATGGACAGAATGCATAATATTAAAACCACCTCAGGTTATATAATTGTAAATTATGATAAAATTACTACCCATCCATAGGAGAGTTCTTAGAATTAAATAGGGTAATGCATGGGGAAAAGCCCAATGTGTAGCATAGATAAACAATAGAGTAAATGAGTAGTTATTATTTATCTACAAAGTGAAAGAATGAATGCACAACTTTGTTGTTATATCAAATACCATTGATTTTACACTTTGAATGACTCATATGCTTCATTAATATGAATCAATAAAATTTATTTGTTTTAAAAAGGAGACAGTTCTTTATACGCACTTATTATAAATTACTTCTCAATCTTCTTTACATAGAATTTACCATTAATTCAGGAAATTTCCTCAGAAGATTAAAATACATAAACAGTTCTTCACAAAATTATATTTAACTTTGAATGTAAATTTCATATGCATTTCTGCTCACATTTTCTTCCATTAATTTCCCTGAGGTTTACTCCAGTGTATAAGTGACAAATATTTGTTCTTCTATCTCAAACATTTTTAATATATGTTTAATATGTTGATGTTTTGTTTTTCTATGGTGTAAAGCACATCTTTTGAACTATCTAGTTTTACCAGTAAGCAAAGCTCAGCAAGATATCAATTCACTGTCCTGATCATTTGGCATCATGCGTAATGAGGCCATTTCAACATTCCAAACCTGTTCTCTTTTTTTTTTCATTTTATGTTCAAAGACAATTATTTGAAGAAATACTTAAGAAGAAAGAGGACAAATATTTAGTAAACATCATGAGACTCTATGCTATGTGCTTCACTATATAATAGTAAAACTGATTTGACATAATTGCTTGTGCTGTAATCCTTCCCAGAAGCATAGTACTGGCTATGCTTGAGGTAAAATGGAACTTTCAATTCTAAATCTATTCACACATTTCAGACTTTTAATCCTACCATAGTCAAATGTCTTTCTAGTGCTTAAAAATAAAGGGAAGTGGTGCAAGATGGCATCAGAGTAAGTGCACCCACAGCAACTTTCCTGGTGAGTAGGGACAAAATCCTGCCAGAGTGAGCTGTTTTGGGAACCCACAAAGCAGGAGGCTTCAGGACATTGATCTGGGGAGACTGTGATGGGAAGAGTGATTGCTCAAGTTAAAACCTTGAGTTTCTGGCACTTGAGAGTGGAGTTGTGGGACAGCTGAGCCCCTTCCTTAGGGCAGAAAGCTACAGCATTCTCCAAACCTGGCCAGTCACACAGCTGGAGATGAACACTGGGAGTGGGAGGGTTTGGGAGAAGGGAGGGGAGGGGTCCCATGAGTATGGGTTCAATAACCTGGAACCACCTCTTTGAGCTTTGAGCAACGTATCAGCTGGTTTGAGGAGAAACCAGGAAAAGGGGAGAGATAAATCTGCTGAGGCAGCCTGATTAGCCTAACCTCCCTGGAGTAGGGATAATTGGTCTGGAAGAAGGTGGAGCCAGGCAATTGACTGGTCCTGTGCAGCAAAAGAGGGGGTGGGGGACAGTGGGAAGTCCTTGGTAGGCATCCAGGAGAATATTTAGGGTTCCTGGCAAGATGTGGGTGCTCTTTGTTGGGGAGCACTGAACGTGCAATGTCTCTGGTTAAGTTCTTGGCTCCACTTAGAGTAGTGACCCACTAGGATATTAAAAATCGAGCTGAAACTTTGGGAAAGGGAAAACACAGACATTGTCCTCGTATTATCATCACTTGGGATGCTTATTTGTCTTCTAAGAAAAGATTACTTTTGTTACATAATCTAACACAGCTTACTCACTAAAATCCATTTCAAATTCTGTAGCCAGAAAGCTGCAGGATAATTAATTGATCAATACCAGCAGCCTGACAAACCCCACAAGGGCTTAAGAGGGAAGTCTGTGTCTTTCTTTTCTCTTTCCCTCTCTCCTGATCATGTTGAATTTTACTTCATATTATATATTTCTCCATATTCAGTATCTCATTTCATTGTAGGTACTCCATTTTTATTCCTATAACTCTACACTGCTTACATGAGTTTAATACCCATTATCCTAGGTCTTATTGATATGGGTTGTGTGTGTGGGCTGTGTGACCTGGGTTGTGCATGTAAGCTCCCAAAACCTAACATTTTTGCATAAGACATGTGTGTATGCAAACAATAAGAACTGCAGCTTTGCCTCTCATAAACATGCCACCCAATCCAGCAGGCCTAGTGCCCAGAAAATCCCCAAACCTCGAGAAACTGAAACCTAACCCTTCATGCTAAATCCTTCCTAATTCCAACCCACATACTCTCTATATAAAAGCAACTACAAGACCAAATCAGGGATCTATATTTTGGATAGAAGTCCAACAGGCCCAGATGGGCATAATAAATCTTCCATCACAGAGAATTCTTATGTCCTGGCCATCAATATTGTGACCACTGACTTCTCTCTCTGCTGCCCATACATCTCATGGTTCTTCTGCTAACATTTAGTATCAATACTGCTATTATACTTTTTATTACATACCTATTTTTCTTTCCCTGGTCCTAATCTTTTTTCCTTCAAGGGAACTTGGAGAACAAGAAAATGTAATAAGAAGAACAAAGTGTCAAAGAGAAAACTTAACACACACAAAAAGAAGCACTTAAAAAAACACAATACTAAAGGGAGAAGCTAATCACTGAACAAATCCATCAAGATAAAGTGATGACTAGAGAGCAATAAAAAATTACAAACCATACCAATAATCAGGAAGACATGGACCAGTCCAATAAACAAACTAAAAACCAGGAAGAGGAGGAGAGCTTTGAACAACTAGTCAAAGTTCTCCAAACAAATATCATGAATACACTTAATGACATGAAGGAAGAGATTAAGGATATTAAGAAAACAATTGGAGAGCATACTTAAGAAATTATAAACATACTCAAAAAGATAATGGATATGATGGTAATGAATGGCACAATCTAAGGAATCAAAAATACACTCAACAAATAACTGCATATTTGAAGAGGCAGAGCAAATAATTAGTGATGCAGAAGACACTACATGTGAAATCAAACAGATAGTAGAATTGATAGATAAAAAGGTAGAATAAGTCCATCAGGGACTTAGGGATTTGAACAACAACACAAAATGCACAAAAGTATGCAGTATAGGCATCCAGGAAAGAAAAGAGAAGGGAAAGGGGACAGAAGGGGTGTTGGAGTAAATAATTACTAAAAATTACCCAAACATATTAAGACTGATGGATGTACATGTCCAGGAAGCACAGCACAGTATAAATCCCAACAGTATTACCCCAAGAAATAAACTTGTGAAATTATCCAATGCTCAAGACAAAGCAAGAGAAAACAGAACCATCACATACATGGACAGCTCAATAAGATTAAGTACTGATTTCTCATCTGAAATCATAAAAGCAAGAAGTATTGGTGGCGGACTTGGCCCAGTGGTTAGGGCATCTGTCTACCACATGGGAGGTCTGTGGTTCAAACCCCGGGCCTCCTTGACTGGTGTGCAGTTGGTCCATGAGCAGTACTGATGTGCGCAAGGAGTGCTGTACCATGCAGGGGTGTCCCCCGCATAGGGGAGCCCCAAGCACAAGGAGTGTGCCCCATAAGGAGAGCTGCCCAGCACCAAAGAAAATGCAGCCTGCCCAGGAATGGCACCGCACACATGGAGAGCTGACACAACAAGATGACATAAAAAAAGAAACACAGATTCCTATGCCGCTGACAACAGAAGTGGACAAAGAAGACACAGCTAATAGACACAGAGAACAGATAACCAGAGGGGGGGGAGGGGAGAAAAATAAATAAATAAATAAATCTTTTAACAAAAGAAGTATTGGTATGAAATAGTCAAGGTACAAAAAGAAAAAACAATTCCCATCAAGAAAACTCTATTCAGCAAAGATGGCATTCAAAAATGCTGGAGACATCAAAATATTTACAGATAAACAGAAAGTAAGAGAGTATGCCAATAAGAAGCCTGCCCATAAAGAAATATTAAAGGGATATCTGCAGGTGGAAAGGAAAAACAGGAAAGACAGAGTTGGAAGCGAGGCCAAGAACAACTAAAAAGACAAAAAGAAAAAGGAAAATAGCATGACATACATGAATCAAAAAATTATGACTAATGTAATTAATTCCTTGAGAGTTACAGCACTGAATGTTAATGGGATAAACTCACCTGTCAATAGACACAAATTGGCAGAATGGAAAAGGAAATATGACCCATCTATATACTATCTACAAGAAATCCACCTTAGACCCATGGATTCAAGGAGGATGAAAGTGAATGGTTGGAAAGCAATCTTATAAGCAAACCATAGTCATAAAAGGGCAGGATCAGCTATACTAATATCAGACAAATTAGACTTTAAATGCAAAAGTACTGTGAGAGACAAAGATGGGCACTACATGTAAGTAAAATGAGTAATCTTTCAAGAAGAAAGAACAATCATAAACATTTATGCAGCTCAACTGGGTGCCTCAAAATACATGAGGCAAACACTAGAAAATTTAAGTGTAAGAATAGATGCCTATACAATTACAGTGGGGAACTTAAATGCACTACTATCATCATTAGACACATCATCTCAACAGAGAATCAAAAAAGAAACAAAGACTTTGAATAATTTATGAGAAGCTCTTAAATCAATAGACATATTCAGAACGCTGCACCCAAATACAGAAGAATATACATTCTTCTCAAGCACACATGGATCATTCTCCAAGGTAGACCACATAGTAGGCCCAAGAGGAAGACTCAGTGAATTCAGAAAGATTGCAATCATAAGAAATACTTTCTCTGACCACAAGGAATGAAACTGGAAAACTTCAAATGCAAAAGAAGCATATTAGGCAGGAAGATATGTAAGATAATCAACACTCTTAGACTAAAAGTAGGTCAAGTAGGAAATTACAAATAAAATCAGTAACTACCTTGAAACTAATAAAAATGACAACCCAACATATCAAAACTTATGGGATGCAGCAAAAGCTGTACTGAGAGGGAAATTCATAGCCATAATTCATATATCAAAAAAGAAGAAAGAACTAAAATAGAAGACCTAAATGCATGCTTGGAGGGATTATTAAAACAACAACAAAAACAACTTCAAACTAACCCCAAAGAAAGAAGAAAGAAGGAAATAGTAATAGAGCAGTATGAAATTTAATAAAACATTAGAAAGCACTAAAAATTAAGGGAAACATACTTTTTCTTTGAGAAAATCAATAAAATTGACAAATCCTTAGCTAGACTAGCAAAGAAAAAAAGACGGAAGAAGAAAATACACAAAATGAGAAAGGAGAAAGGGTATCTCACCACTGATCCCACAGAAATACAGAATATCATAACAGGATACTTGGAAAAACTATATATCCACAAGGACAAAGTACAGGAAATGGACAAATTTCTAGAAACACATAAGCAGCCTACAGTGACAAAAGAACAATTGATGATCTCCACAAACCAATCACAAATAAAGATATAGAATCAGTCATTAAAAACCTTCTAACTAAGAAGAGCACTGGACCAGGTGACTTTACAGGTGAATTCTACCAAACATTCCAGAAAGGACTAACACGAATCTTGCTTAAACTCTTCCAAAAAAAAAAAAATCAAAATAAAAGGAACATTGCCTAACTCATTCTATGATGCTAACATTACCTTAATAACAAACCAAAACAAACATACCAGAAGAATGGAAAATTACAGGAAAACCAATTCCTCTAATGAGCTTAGATGCTAAAATTCCCTACAAAATACTTGCTAAGCCTATTCAACAAAACATCCAAATAATTATACACTATGACCACATGGGTTTCATCCGTGATAAGAAAGAACACTTTAACATAAGAAAAGCAATCAATGTAACACAGCATATAAACAGAATGAAAGAAAAATATCACATGATCTTCTTTAAAAATGCAGAAAAAACATTCAACAAAATACAACATGCATTCCTGATAAAAAGACTGGAAAAGATAGGAACAGATGGAAATTTTCTGAACATTATAAAGGGTATACATGAAAAAGCCCACAATTAGCATCATTCGAAATAGTGAAATCCTAAAATATTGCCCTCTAAGATCAGGAAGAAGACAAGGATGCCCACTATCATTCTTCCTATATAACAATGAATTAGAAGTACTTCCTCAAGCACTGAGGCAAGAAAGAGATATATAAAGCATCCACCTTTAAAAGGAAAAAGCCAAATTTTCACTATTTGCAGCTGACATGATCCTATACATAAAAGCCATGAAAAACCTACAACAAAGCTTCTAAAACATATGAATGAGTTCAGCAAAGTCACAGGTTTAAAATCAATGTGAAAAATCAGTAGCATTTCTGTTCACCAATAATGAGCAATCTGAGGAGAAAATCAAGAAAAAATACAATTTACTATAGTAAATAAAATATCAAATATATAGCAATAAATTGAATTAAAGATGGAAAAGACTTATGCACAGAAAACTACACAAATTGCTAAAGGGAATCAGAGAAGAAGACTAAAATAAATGAAAGAACATTCCCTGCTCATGGATAGGAAGACTAAATATCATTAAGATGTCTATACTAGCCAAAGAGATCTACAGATTTAGTGCAAATCCCAATAGAAATCAAAGTAGCATTTTTAAAGAACTGGGAAAACTACCTATGAAATTTATTTGTAAGGGAAAGAGGCCCCAAATAGCCAAAGACACATTGAAACAGAAAAATAAAATCAGAGGAATCACAATACCTGGCTTCAAAATATACTACAAAGCTTCAGTGGTCCAAACACAATGGTAATGTTACAAAGATAGACACACTAACCAATGGAACTGGATTGAGATTTCTGGTATAGATCCTCACATATACAGTCATCTAATAGCCAACAATGCCACTGAGCTCACTCAACAGTGAGAGAATGTCCTCCTCAGTAAGTGTTGCTTGGAGAACTGGATATCCAAATGCAATAGAATGAGAGAGGAGTACCATCTCACACCTTATACAAAAATCAACCTAAGGTGGATCTGAGGTCTAAATATAAGAACCAAGGTCACATAGGCCTTGGAAGACCATACAGGGAAGCATCTACAAGACCTTGTAATGTGAAATGTATTCATGAACTTCACATCCAAAGCACAAAGAGCCAAAGAAAAAATAAATAAATGGTACATCCTGAAAATTAAAGCCAGTTGCACCTCAAGGAAGTTTATCAAGGAAGTGAAAAGACAGCTTAACAAATGGGAGAAAATATTTGGTAAAAATATATCTGATAGGAATCTTATATTCAACATATATATGGACAAATACTGAATCTAAAAATATAAAGACAAGCATCCTATTTAAAAAAATGGAAAGAGAGGGTGAGCAGCTGTTTCAAGAGGAGAGAGACATAGTCTGTCCTGCAAAGAAGCAGCTGGGCAACATTGGAGGTTCTTCGGGACCAAGCTGTTTCAGGATTTTTGCAGGGTGGGAGGTGTCTGGACATCGATTTGGTGGGAAGGTAACAGAGAAAATGGTGTATACAATTGAGACTCTATTACACGGAGGTGGGAGCTGCGTGTGGGATGCTCCCTCCTGGGGTGGGCGGAACCGCGGCACCAGCACTGCGGCGGCGATTTCTGGAGGCTCTGCGGTACTGGGGAATTCATAACCCCTGAGCGGCTATTGCGGGGCTAACAGGACAGGAGGCCTTCGCAGACCTATTTGGGAGGACAAACAGGAGTTTTATTGTGAAGTAAGGAATTTTTGATTGCGGACACAAATAATAGTGCTTCTGCCTACAGCCCCGCCACCCAAGGCCGGCTGCCGATCTGCAGCAGCCTTAAATTGATAGCAATAAAGAGACGTCACCAGGACACAGTTTCAGGGACTGGCAGGGTGGGAGATGTCTGGAAGCCAATTAGGGGAATATTTTGCAAAGCGTGGGAATTTCGGTTTTGGACTCTGTTATTGGCATTTCCAGCTGGAGCCCCACCCCCGGGCCTGGCTACTGATCTGTGTCATTAAATTGGCTGAAGTGTAGAGGCGCCCCCAGGTGGCCGTTCCAGGGGCTTATAGGGTGGGAGGTGTCCTGAAGTCGAATTGGTGATACATCCACAGAATAGACCCAAGTGAGTTAGTGAATTTTGGGGTTCAGACACATAGGATAGAGTTTTCGCATGTGACCTCTCCCATAGGGCTGACACACAGCTGCGGGGTTGCATGAAGGCTGTGTTGCGTTGTGGTGCTCCCAGGTTCCTTGTTAACCAGATTTGAGGTTGCCAGGTCTGAGTCCCCTAAACCCTGGTGGCCCAAACCCCAGAGACGCACACCTCTTGAGTCTTCAATATCTCAGACTTTCCATCCCTGAATCCATCATGCCCTGAGTCCATCTGAGGTCCTTGAATGTCCTAGCCCTCAACGTATGCATTTTTTCTTTTTTGTTTTGTTTTGTTTTTATTTTTAATTTAAATTTTTATTTTATACTGTCCTGATTGCTAACATTGCATTATCTCCTAGTCTTTTCTCCCAGCATATCCCCCAAAGTCTTTTTTTTCTTCAGTTATTGTGGTCACCCCTCGGGCTGAAGTGTGGTTTGCTGGCCTGGCGGGGGAGCAGCCACGGTAGGCCAAGCCGCTGCCCCCATAATAGGGTGGTTGGTCGGGCCCACCGCCACCCCTGAAGGAAGCTCGGCATGGGCGCAGAGTGCCCTCGGGTCTCCCCTTCTTGGCAGCCATGCTTCCGCGGCCGCCCCTCCTCCCGGATGGCGCCACACAATGCCTTGTGGGGTGGCACCCTTCTTCTTCTTTCTCCTGGCGCAGGTGCAGGGAGGAAAATTCCAGTCTGCCCTTTTCCCCTCCCCCAACAGCAGCAACAGCCAGGCGTGGGTGGAAAAATGCAGTCTGCCCTTTTCCCTCCCCCCGACAGCAGCAACAGCCAGGCGTGGGCGGGAAACTCAAGTCTGCCCTCTACCCCAGCAACAGCCACCACCAATCACTAAGCCCTGCCACTTCCCCGAGCAACAGCAACAGCCAATCCCTAATCACCACCCCTCCCCCATCCAGTACCACCCACTGACCTTTCTCCGGCAACCAATCAGAACAGGGCGTGGCTTCGACCAATCAGCCTTCCCCAGCCCCTATAAAACTGTTGCCTCTCCCTCAATAAAGTGGACTTGCGTGTTTACCTTGTCTCCGCGGTAGTTCTTCTGCTGTGCGCCCTCCAGTCCTGAGAGCCCCCAACAAGGGCCTGGCCTCCCTTGTCCCCAGTTCGTTGCCTGCTTCTCCAGGCGACCCCTTCGTCGCCGGCTTCGCCGGGCGACCCCGTCAGCCGAACCGCGCAACCCCTGTGAGACTGACCCCTCGTCTGCTGCCGGACCGACCACTCGTCCCAAGTGGGACCAATCCCTCATCCCAAGCGGGACCGACCCCTCATCCTGAGCTGGACCGACCCCTCATCCGCAGCCAGACCCCACCTCTACCGACCGAGCAAACTGTTGCAAGTTATTTAGGGTGTTTTTGTTGTTGTTGCTGTTGTGGTTGTTCTTTATCTTTTTCTTCTTTTCCCTACTTGTTCCCCTCCCTTTACCCAACGCAATTCAATTTCTTTCTTTCTTCTCTTTTTTTTGCTCTCTCTCTTGTCCCTCAATTTCTTCTTATTTGATTTTATCTTAATTATACAATAGGTACTGCAGGGAATACCTCATATTTGTGGGGTTTCCTCATCCTCCGCTGCCTCATTTTTGTGTGAATTGATTTTGGCTACCTACACTATCCCCTTTCCCCTACAACTTGATATCCCCCATCATCTACTGGCTATCCTATATTCCACCTCGCTTTCTTTGAACCACAAAGTGTCTAACTCTTAATTTCTCATACCTTTGTTTTGTTTTCTGTCTTTTATCCACTCTTGAAACTATTGCCTTTCTTTTCTCTTTCCCTCTCTCATGAAAACACTAGCTTTTTAATTCATGCCATATTCATCCCATATTCAGTCGACTACCTCATTATAGGTACTCTACCTACTGCTATAACTCTACACAACTTACATGAACCTAATATCCATCCTCCCAGATCTCATATTGTTGCTCTGTTAACATATATCACCAATACTAATTTACACTTTTTCCTTACTTAAACAATTGGCTTTCCCTGGCCCTAATACTTTCCTTTAAAGTAAACTCAACAAGCAGTAAGAAATTAGAAAAAGAAGAACAAATTGACAAAGAGAAGATATAACACTTATGCAAAAACAACAGCTAATTAACCCCAAGAATAGACAATGAAGCTAAGGAAATGATTAAACAGGTCAAGATAAAATGATGACCAGACTGCAACAAAAAACTACAAACCAAACCAGTAATCAGGAAAACATGGCTGAATCCAATGAACAAAATAAAAACTAGGAAGGGGAACAGCACTTCGCACAAGTAATTAAAGATCTCAGAACATTTATCACCGACAAATTTAATGAATTAAAGGAAGAATCAAATGCAATGGATGTGTCATAATATGGGAGAGAGTGATGCTGTGGGGGTAGTGGGGGGTGGGGGCGGTTGGGTTGAATGGGACTTCATATTTTTTGAATGTAATATTTTTTAAAAAATGAATTTAAAAAAAGGAAGAGGTTAACAACATGAAGACAACACTTGGAGGGGAAATTGCAGACATACGAAAAAAGATAACAGATATGATGGGAATGAACAACACAGTTCAAGAAATCAAAAATACACTTGCAGCAAATATCAGCATAATAGAAGAGGCACAGCAGAGAATTAGTGATGTGGAAGACAGTACATCGGAAATTACACAGTAGAATTTATCGATAAAAAGATAGAAAAAATCCAGGTAGGATTGAGGGAACAGAATGACAATTCAAAACGCTCAAACATATATATTATAGGCATCCCAGAAGGAGAAGAGAAGGGAAAGGGGTCAGAAGGAGTTTAGCAGAAAATAATGGTTGAAAATTTCCCAAATCTACTGAAAGAGTCACATGTACATATCCAAGAAGCACAATGCACCCCAATCATCATAAACCCCAACAAGCTCACCCCAAGACATATAATCATCAAATTATCCAACACTCAAAACAAAGAGAAAATTCTAAAAGCAGCAAGAAAAAGAAAACCATCACATATAAGGGAAGCTCCATAAGATGAAATGCTGATTTCTCATCTGAAACCATGGAGGCAAGAAGGCAGTGGTATGACATAGTCAAGGTACTAAAAGAAAAAAATTTCCAACCAAGAATACTCTATCAAGCTAAAATAGCATTCAAAAATGATGGAGAGCTCAAAATATTCACAGATAAACAGAAACTGAAAGAGTTTGCCAACAAGAAACCTCACCTTCAAGAAATTCAAAAGTGAGTTCTGCAGGAAGAAAGGAAAAAACAGGACAGGCAGAGTTGGAGGAGAGGGTAAGAGCAACAAAAAGACAAAAAGAGAAGGGGAAAAACAAAGAAAATATGACACACACAAGTCCAATCAAAATATGGCTAACATAAATAATGTCAATGGATTAAACTTACCTAACAAAAGATTCAGGCTGGTACATTGGATAAGGAAATATGACCCATCTATATGCTGTCTACAAGAGACACATCTTAGACCCAGAGACTCATGGAGGCTGAAAGTGAATGGTTGGAAAACAATCTTACAAGTGAACAATAACAAAAAAAAAGCAGGAGTAGCTATATTAATATCAGACAAAATAGACTTAAATGCAAAACAATTGTGAGAGACAAGGAAGGATACTACATATTAGTGAAAGGGACAATCTCTCATGAAAAACGAACAATCATAAATATTTATGCTCCTAACAAGGGTGCCTCTAAATACGTGAGGCAAATGCTGGAAAAACTAAGTGAAAGAATAGATGCATCTACAATTATAGTGGGGGATTTTAATACACCACTATCAACTCTGAACAGAACATCTCAAAAGAGAACCACTAAAGAAACAAAATATTTGAACAGTACATTAGAGGAGCTGGATCTAATAGACATATACAGATCATTACACTCAAACACAGCAAGATATACATTTTTCTCAATTGCACATGGGCCATTCTCCAAGGTAGACAATATGCTAGGCCACAAAGAAAGGCTTAATGAATTCAGAAAGATGGAAATCATACAAAATAATATCTCTGACGACAGTGGAGTGAAGCTGGAAATTTGCATGGGCCAGAAACCCAGATTTCACACCATGATTTGGAAAGTAAACAGCACAATCTTAGAAAAACAGTAGGTCAAAGAGGAAATCTCAAAAGAAATCAATGACTACCTTTGAACAAATGATAATGATAACACAACCTACCAAAATTTATGAGATGCAGCAAAAGCAGTACTGAGAGGGAAATTTATAGCCATAAATTCATATATCAAAAAAGAAGAAAGAGCAAAAATTGAAGAACTAACTGCACATTTGGAGGAATTAGGAAAAAAACAACAAAGTTATCCAACAGTAAGAAGGAAGGAAATAACATAGAGCAGAACTAAATGAAGAAGAAAATAAAAAAGCACTTGTAGAGATAAACAAACCTAGACCTGGTTGTTTGCGAAGATCAATACAATTGACAAACCTTTAGTGAGACTTACAAAGAAAAAAAGAGGGAAGATGCAAATACACAAAATAAGAAATGAGAAAGGAGATATCACCCCTGACCCCACAGAAATAAAGACTATCATAAGAGGATACTTTAAAAAACTATATTCCAACAAAAATGACAATTCAGAGGAAATGGACAAATTCCTAAAAACACATAAGCAGCCTATATTGACGAAATAATAAATTGATGATCTTAAACCAATCACAAGTAAAGAGATAGAATCAGTTATTAAAAACCTCCCAACTAAGAAGACCCCAGGGCCAGATGGATTCACAGGTGAATTCTACAACACATTCCGGAAAGAACTAATACCAATCCTGCTAAAACTCTACCAAAAAATTGAAACAGAAGGAACATTGCCTAACTCATTGTATGATGCCAACATTACCCTAGTACCAAAGCCAAACAAAGACACCACACCACAAGAAAGGAACATTACAGACCAATTTCTCTAATGAACCTAGACGCAAAAATACTTAACAAAATACTTGCTAATAGTATTCAAAAACACATCAAATGAACTATACACCACGACCAAGTGGGATTCATTCCAGGTATGCAAGGATGGATCAACATAATAAAATCAATCAATGTAATATACCATATAAACAAATTGAAGGAAAAAAATCATATGATTATATCTATAGATGCAGAAAAAGCATTTGACAAAATACAGCACCCTTTCTTGATAAAAACAGTCCAAAAGATCGGAATACAAGGAAATTTTTTGAACATGATAAAGAGTATATATGAAAAACCTACAGCCAACATTGTTTGCAATGGAGAAATACTAAAATCCTTCCCTCTAAAGTCAGGAACAAGACAAGGATGCCCACTCTCTCCCCTTCTATTTAACAATGTCTTAGAAGTGATTGCTCGAGCACTGAGGCAAGAAACAGATATAAAAGGCATTCAAATTCGAAAGGAAGAAGTCAAAATTTCATTATTTGCCGATGACATTATCCTTTACATAGGAAACCCTGAGAGGTCTACAAAAAGTTTCTAGAACTCATAAATGAGTTTAGTAAAGTTGCAGGTTATTAGATCAATGCACAAAATCAATAGCATTTCTGTACACCAAAAGCAAGATCAGGAGGAAATCATGAAACAAATACCATTCACAATAGTAAACAAAAAATCAAGAATTTAGGAATAAATATAACTAAAGATGTAAAAAACATTTACACCGAGAACTATACAAGACTGTTCAAGGAAATCAAAGAAGACCTAAATAAATGGAAGAATATTCCCTGTTCATGGATAGGAAGACTAAATCTTATTAAGATGACTATCCTACCACAACTGTTCTAGACATTCAATGCAATCTCAATAAAAAATCAACACAGCCTTCTTTAAGGAACTAGAAAAACTATGAAATTTAGTTGGAAAGGAAAGAGGCCCCCAATAGTCAAAGACATATTGAAAAAGAAAAACGAAATTGGAGGAATCACACTACTGGACTTCAAAGCATACTACAAAGCTACAGTAGTGAAAACAGCATGGTATTGCCATAAGGAGAGACACACAGACCAATCAAATCGAATTGAAAGTTCTGATATAGAACCTCTCATATATAGCCATATAATATGCGATAAAGCCACCAAAACATCTCAACTGGGAGAGAATGGCCTATTCAGCAAATGGTGCCTGGAGAACTGGATATCCATATGTAGAACAATGAAAGAGGATTCCCATCTCACACCTCATACAAAGATCAACTCAAGATGGATCAAATGCTACTGTGCTGGAGTTGTAGTTGGTGTTGGGTTTTAAGATATATTTAGGGGATTTGAATCTCTGGACTGACAATGTGATAGCCAGGCCCTGAGCCTCAACAGACTCCAGCACCTACAATCCGATTTATTGGACTCACCTCACTCAGTTAAGATGGAGTTGAAAGGACAACCACCACACCATGGAGGCTAGAGTGCCTACAACTAAAAGTGGGAGGATTGCATCCAGTATCCATGTGGAATCTGAGCCTCCTCTTGACATTGAGGTGCAATGGACACAACCAATCCAATGTCCACAGAGAAAAGGTGGCATTGGAGAGGGAAAAGTGGGCATGGTGGCTGATGGCTATGGGTATGTGGAATGGCAGGAAGAGAGGAGATGTGGAGGCATCTTTGGGACTTGGAGCTGCCCTGGAAGGTGCTTCAGGGGCAATCACCGGACATTGTAAATCCTCACAGGGCCCACTAGATGGAATGGAGGAGAGTATGGGCCATGATGTGGACCATTGACCATGAGGTGCAGAGGTGCCCAGAGATGTACTTACCAAATGCAATGTATGTGTCATGTGATGGGAATGAGTGTTGCTGGGGCGGGGGGGGAGTGGTGGGGTGGGGGTGGTGGGGTTGAATGGGACCTCATATATTTTTTTTAATGTAATATTTTTACAAAATCAATAAAAAAAAAGACGGATCAAAGACCTAAATATAAGAGCCAAGACCATAAAGACCTTGGAAAGCAGTGTAGGGAAACATCTACAAGACCTTATAATAGGAAATGGCTTCATGAACTTCACACAAAAGGATGAGCAGCAAAAGAACAAATAGATAAATGGGACTTCTTCAAAATTAAAGCCTTCTGTACCTCAAAGGAGTTTGTCAAGAAAGTAAAAAGGCAGCCTAAACAAAGAGAGAAAATATTTGGCAACCATATATCTGATAAGAGACTTATAACTTGCATACATAAAGAACTCCAATATCTTGAAAATAAAAAGATAAACAAGCCATTTAAAAAATGGGAAAAAGATTGAAACAGACACTTCTCCAAAGAAAAAATACAAATGGCTAAAAAGCACAGGAAAAAATGCTCCAAATCTCTAGCTATCAGGGAAATGCAAATCAAAACTACAATGAGATACCATCTTACTCCCATAAGATTGGCAGCTATGAAAAAAACAGAAGAATACAAATTCTGGAGAGTATGTGAAGAAATGGGAACACTCATACATTGATGGTGGGAATGCAGAAGGATCCAACCATTCTGGAGGACAGTTTGGCGGTTTCTCAAAAAACTAACCTTAGATTTGCCATATGACCAAGCAATACCACTGCTGGGTATATACCCAGTAGAACTGAAAACAAGGACACGAACCGATATATGCACACCAATGTTCTTAGAAGCATTGTACACTATCGCCCAAACTTGGAATCAACCCAAATGCCCATCAACAGATGAGTGGATCAATAAAATGTGGTATATACATACAATGGAATACTACTTGGCTTTAAGAACAAATACACTACAAACACACATGACAACATGGATGAATCTTGAGAACCTTATGCTGAGTGAAGCAACCCAGGCATTGAAGGACAAATACTACATGACCTCAATGATATGAAATAAGCAAGCTGCCTCAGAGAGCTAGAGACTGGATGATAGGCTTACAGGAAATCGGGGGGTGGAGGAAGGATGTGAGCCGATGTCTGCAGGGGTGGAATCTATGATGAGCTGGCGGTAAGTATGAGCACAAAGAAGAGATAAAATGGGGGCAAGGGGTTGCCTTTGGGTGGGGCTTTGCGGGTTTGAGGGGGGCTGGGGTTGGGTGGATGAATAATATTGCCCTAAAATTTGGGGGGACGGAGGGACAACATACAAACATAGGATATTGTAAGGTGTTGGTTGAGAGTAAAATGCTGAGAAAACCGTATCAAAATATAATTAGGAGGTTTACCTGTTTCGGATGCTCGGAGGGGATGTTCTGATGTGGGACTGACTCCTGGGGAATGTCTGAATGCTCATTTTGCCAGGGTCGGTTGTACCATTGGTTAGAGACCCAAGAAGTGTGAGTGGGTGTGGACCCACATCCTGGGGAGGACTAACGCCATCAAATAGAGGGAACTGTATCTCTCGAGAGAAAGGGTGGCTCCCAGGGCATTATGTCAGTTGAGCAAGTCAGGCCCTGATCACTGTTGCAAGCATCTCTGGACGTGGCTCCTCAGAAATGGAGATTGGCTGTCGCTGTGGGCCCCAAGGGGAGGGGAAAATGCATGTTGAATGGAAGGCACCAATGTAAATGTGGGGGCAAGAGAGGAGTTTTGCGAGAGTACACAAGGATGGATATAAAACATGAAATATTACACCAAAAACATATAGGGGATGACAGACTAATTATGTAAACCATAATGTAAAAGATAGGATAGCAAAAAAATTTAGAAAACTGTATAGCCTAAAGTATGGACCACAATGTAAGCACAGATGTCACCTTGTTTGAAAGCTATTGTCTCGGAGTCTGTACATCAGTTTTAGTAAATATGATATGAATAAGTTAAAGATTATCGCTGTGGAAGGCAAAATGTTTTATGGTGAATGTGTGGGAGTACTGTATATTGTATATATGAATTACTGTGATTTAAGGCTCTTGTGAAGAGAAGCTCAATAATTAGGAAAAAAGAAAAGAGAAAGATAGGATGTAGAAATATTCCAAATCAATATGTATTCTATATCTAACCTTAAAACTCATCTCTATATTCCATTTTACTAGTAAGGGAACCTGACATTATATTGGGCTTCACTTTTCAGGAAGTTTTGGATCACAGAGTGGTTCAACAATGGCAGTGGAGGAATACTGGTATGGGATTTTATTGACAGGCGATATATGATTGACAGGGAGTTATACAGGGCATGTGTCCAAGGTATATTGGAATGTTTGGATATACTCATAGTGGAAACAATTTTAAACAACAGCTGGGGAGTACTGGGTTCCTGGCCGGGTTTGGGCTCTGTCGTGGTCCCTAGGGGAGCAGCGGCAGTCCCCCAGGTTCAACGGTAAGGACCAGGAAGCAATGAGCATCCAACAGTGAGCCCCTGATACTAATGACTATGCTTGTGAGCCTGTACACCTGAAATAAGAACAAGGCCTAGAGCGGCCCTGTGCCTAAGAGTTCCCTTCTGACAGCCTCCGTGTTACTCAGATATGGCCAGTCTCGAAGCCAAACTGAGCATGTAAATGCAATGCCTTCCCCCAGCCTGGGACAGGACACCCGGGGATGAGCCTCCCTGGCACCAAGGGATCACTACCAAGTACCAGCTGATGACGTAACTAGAAAATGACCTTGAATTAAAGGTTCAACGCGGACCAGCAGAATATCCCTGTCTACACATAATAACAAGAGTTAAAAATGCTGCTTGACCTAAAGTAAGGGGGAAATGGAAAAGACAAATGAGTTCATATGGCTATGAGTTTCTAAAAAAGAGTCTGGAGGTTGTCAGAAGAATTGCCCTTATGCACACCTAAGCAGAGTCTCAGAGACAGATAAAGTAGATACAACCCCAGATATTGGTCCTTTTGAGGGCTCAAGAGACCCACAGGTTCTACGGTCATGGCAGATGGGGTTGTCTGCCATGCCAGTTTGCCCTTCTTTGGAGCTGGTGTTTCTGTGTGATGGAGCTGGACTCAGATGGGATCTCTTTTCACAAGCCTTTCATGGTAGTTTACTGAAATTGTAGTTGGTGCTGGGGCTTAAGATATATCTAGGCGATTTGAATCTCTGGACTGACAATATGATAGCCAGGCCCTGAACTCAACAGACTCCAGATCCTACACTCTGATTTATTGGACTTACCCCACTCAGCTAACATGGAGTTGAAGAATGTCAACCACCACACCATGGAGCCTAGAGTGCCTACAACTGAAAGCAGGAGGATTGCATCCAATATCTATGTGGAATCTAAACCCCCTCTTGACATAGTTGTGGAATGGACACAACCAAGCCAAGGACCACAGGAAGGAGGAATACAGTAAGGATCAGAGTGGACTTAATGATATTCTATTCATGAACTCTTGTGGTTAATAATCAAGAAAATATGGCATTGATGTGGAAAAAGTGGCCATAGTGGCTTCTGGGTGCTGGGAACGGGAGGAAGAGAAGAGATGTGGAGGCATTCTCAGGACTTGGAGTTGTCCTGGGTGGTGCCCCAGGGACAATTGCTGGATGTTGTATGTCCTCCCATGGCCCACTGGATGGAACGTGGGAAAGTGTGGGCTATGGTGTGGAACACGGGACATGGGGTCCAGCGATGCCCGGATATGTAATCACCAGATGCAATGGATGTGAGATGATGATGGGGGAGAGTGTTATTGTGGGGGGAGTGGTGGGGTCGGGGTGGTAGGGGTGAATGGGGACCTCATATTTTTTTAATGTAATATCTTTAAAAAAATGAATAAATTGAGTACAATTTGAAAAATAATAAAAATAAAAACAAAGGCAGAAACTTAAAAAAAAAAAAGGACAAGAATTTTGAACTGATCCTCCTCCAAAGAAGAAATACAAGTGGATAAAAAGCATATGAAACTATGATGAACATCACTAGCTATTAGGGAAATGCAAATCAAAATTACAATGTGATACCATCTTGCACCTATTAGACAGGCAGCTATTAAAAAATAGAGAACTATAAGTGTTGGAGATGATGCAGAGGAAGGGGAAACATCATCCACTGCTGGTGTAAATTTAGAAGGCTTCAGCCATTGTTGAATAAAGTTAGGCAGTTCCTCAATAAGACAGCTATACATTTTCCATATGACTCAGCAATTTCACTGTGCATTATATAGCCTGAAGAAATGAAAACAAGAACAAAAACCAATATATGTACAACAATGTTCATAGCAGCATTTTTCATTATTGCCGAAGTTGTAATAACCCAAATGCCCATTAACAAATGAATGGATTAAAACAATGTAGTGTACACATACAATGAAATATTACTCAGGTGTAAAAAGGAATATAGTACTAACAGGGGTTAAAATAGATGAATCTTGAAGGCCTTATGTTAAGTGAAGCAAGCCAGGCAATGTAGGGAAAATAATACATGACATTTCTGATATAAATTAAGCAAATCAAGCTGTCTCAGTTAACTAGAGACTGTAAGATATGTTTACAGGAAATATGGAAGGAAAGGAAGTTTGTGAGCCAATGTTCTTATGGCTGAAATCTTTGGTAAATTGAAGGTAGGTCATTGTGCAGGGAACGGATAAGATGGAGGCATAAGGAAACTATTGGGTTGGGTTTTGCAGGCCTGAGGGCCGTAGTGTTGGGAGGATTGGTCAGATGGTCACAGGAATTAGGTAGGAAAGTTTGGGGGGGAACAGGTGAATATGGGTGTTAGTCAGGTATGTGGTTGAAATTAAAACTTTGAGAAAGTGCTTTAGAAAATATTATATGGAAGGGTAACTTGTTTAAGGCATGTGCCAAGGTGCATCTGGTGCAGAGTTTACCTGGGGGAGGCTTCTAGGGAGTGTTTGAGTGCTCATCTTGTAATAGTGTGTTATATTAGTGTGTTGAACCGCATACAATGTGGTTATATGCCCATCATGGGGAGGCCTGATTTTCTCAAACAGAGGGGAAGGTGTCTCTTAAGATCATGGGTGGCTTTCATTAGGGGAGGATAGACTACCATGTGAAACCCAGAACATTGTTGTAAGTATCTGTGAATCTTACCCTTGAAGCAGTGAAGAGTGGTTATCACTTTGGGTTCCGAGGGAATGGGGGAATGGAATAGAACAGATGGAAGAGGGGGTAATTGGGGAGTAATGGAAGTGATCTGCATGACCCTGCAATGATGGACACCTGCCATGTTAAATTTCACCAAATATTTATAAAAACTTATAGTCTAAAATGTAAACCATAATGTAACCAAAAATTTATAAAAGTTTACAGTCTAAAATATAAACCATAATGTAATCCATAAGGGAATGACAGTTTGTAGCAATGGTTCAATATCTGTACATGCATTGCAGCAAATGAAACATCCACATGTAAAATGATAATTGCTAAGGAAGGGGTAAACGTGTTTGATGTTGGGTATATGGGCATCCCCTATATTCTATATGTGATTTCACTGTGACCTAAAATTTTTTGAAGACATAATTTAAAAAAAGGATGCAGACAATGAGGAAAAATGGAAAACATTGCTTGTCATTGTTCAAAAAGGGCAACAACTATTACAGTGATGAAAGGGAAAATGGGAAAAAAAAATATATTTTTTTATATTTTAATACCCAAATTTATTTTTTACTTTATTTTAGTCCTTCTAAATTATTACGCATTTTATTTCTAATCTTTAAACCTGTCATTACTATTTCATTTTCCTATTAGTTGAATTTGGGAATATATTAGACTTAATTTTTGAAGAAGTTCTGGATCACACAGGTGTTCAACCATGGCAGGGGAGGAGCACTGATGTCGGGTGTTTTGATTGAGGATGTATGGTAGGCAGGGATTTCGCCAGGGCATATATATAACATATATAGGTATGTTTGGATATTTGATGGGTATTGACATAATGGGTAGAATTTCACATGACACCTGAGGGAGTGCTGAGTTTTCATTCCAGGAAACTCTGTTGCACTCAACAATGGAGCAGCACCAATCCCTCAAATTCAAGGCAAAGACCAATGAAGAAGGATGGTCCAATGATGGACCCTTGATACTCGTGAGTGTGCTTATGAGCCTGTGTGCTTTAAATTTCCACTAGACCTAGAGTTTCAGGTTGCCTAGGAGCTAACTCTCAAGAACCTCCATGTTACTCAAATGTTGTCACTCTCTAAGCCAAACTCAGCATTTAAATGCATTATCTTCTCCCCAGAATGGGATATGACTCCCGAGAATAAGTCTCCCTGGTGTGGAGGGATTACTACTAAGCTCCAGCTGGTGATGCACCTAGAAAAAGGCCTATAATAAAAGGGAGAAATGGTAATTCAAATGAGTTTATATTGCCAAGAGACATAAAAATGAGTCGGGAGATCATAAAAGGGGTCGTGCTTATTCATGTTTTGGCAGGATATTAGTGACAGCCAAAGTAGATAGAACCCCAGGTAGTGGTGCTCCTGAGGGCTACAAAGACAACCAGGCCCTACAGTCATGGCAGATGGTTCTGGATTCAGTGCCTTGCCAGCAGGGCCTACTTTGTAATTTGTGCTCCTACGTGTTATGAAGAAGGACTCAGATGTGACCCCTCTATGCATTCCTCTTCTGTCACTTTTACTGAACCTCTGGTTGCCAGTGGGGTTGGTATATGCTCAGAAGACTTTGGACTGTCTATGTGCCACCTGAGACCTGAGTCTCAAAAGAGTTGCAAAACCTGTGCTCCAGTTTGTTGGACTTAGCCAGGTCAAATAACAGGGAGGTGAGGATGGTCAAACACCACACCAGGGAACTGAGTTTACAAATGCAAGCAGGAGAATCCCATCCATCAGCCATGTGGAATCTAAGACCCCTCTCAATTTAGAGGTGGAATGGACATCGCCATCCCAGGGTACTCAGGATGGAGAAATAAAATATGTATTAGATTGAACTTACTGGTATTCTACTATAGAATTATTGTGGCTCTTGCAATGGAAGAAACCATATCATTGATGTGCAGACAGTGGTCATGGGAGCTCTTGTGGGCAGTGAGAGTGAAGAAAGGGTGTGATATGGGGGCATTTTTGGGACTTGGAGTTGTCCTGAATGATATTAGGGACAAATGCAGGATGTTATTTATCCTACCATAAGACACTTAGAGGACTGGGAAAGAGTGTAAACTACAATGTAAACTATAATCCATGCTGTGTACAGTGTTCCAAAATGTATTCATCAAATACAATGAATGTTCCACACTATTGAAAGAGGTTGTTGATGTGGATGGAGTGGGCGTGTTGGGGAGTGATGATATGTGGGAGCCTCATATATTTTTTTTTCTTTTTTTTTTCTTTTTCTTTTTTTAATTTTTTAAAATTTATTTTTAATTGTGGTAAAATATACATAAAAATTATTTTTAAATTTTAAATCGTACAACGACAACATTGTATCACTTTCACCACTATCTATTTCCAGACTGTTTTCATCAACCTAAACCAAAACTCATACTCATTTAGCAATAACTCCCCATTCCCTCCCTCTCCCCACCCTGGGTAAGCACTATTGCTCATATATTTTAATGTAACATTTTGTATGATCTATGTATCTTTAAAAAATATAATAAAAAAGTAAAGTCTTCTTTCAAAATATTTAAGTTTATAAATGCACACTGTTTCACAGCTATTGCAAATGTTCACTTTTAAACACAGGGGTTTTTAAAGGAAACACAGACTACTTTCTCATTGAATATTTTTCAATTTATAATGATGGATAATTATATTGGTACATTCCCAAATCATTGCAAAAAGATTTAAGCAACATTTACATATTGTCATATTACTATCAACTTGCCAGGAGAATTCATAGGAAGAACACTAACAACTTTTTTTTAGTTTAATGTATTTTAATAGCAAAATTACAGGAACAGCACAGAAGACAGGCAGCATTAAAAACATGTTCTTGCATGTTCAACAACTCAGATAAGTATAGTGACTGAATGAAATCTACTGTATGATAAAAATGCTACAAACACCATTTAGTTACTATCAATAAGAAATTTACTTGTTTTAAAAAAATCCAGGGAAGCAGATGTGGCTCAAAAGAAAAGGCCATTGCCTATCAGATGGCAGGACCTGGGATAAATCCCTCGTGCCTCCTGGTGAAAACAAAGAGGAAGCATACCTGCATGGCAAGTCCATTTCTGCATGGTGTGATGAGCGCCCATGCAGTGAGCTGATTGCCCATGTGGAGAGCCAAGTGTCCATTTGGGTGCTCATGTGTCAAGCCAAGTTCCTACATGTTAAGCCAAGTGCTCACATGCATTTTGATCTGAGTGTCCACACAATGTGCTGAGTTTCCACACAAGTGCCTGTGTGGTGAGCCAGTGCCCACATGGTAAGCAAGTGCCCACACTGTGAGATGAGTTCTGGCACAAGTGCTCACATGGTGACCTGAGGCAAGAGTCCACATTTCGAGCTGAGTGCCCACATGGGTTCCTGTGTGATGAGCCAGTGCCCACATGGTAAACTGAGTGGCCAAGCAGTAAGTCAAATCCCTGTGAAGCGAATGGACACAAACAGCAGGACAGGAGAGGAGGAGGGGAAGAAAAAAATCCAAACATTGGCATTGTCCAGAAAAATTTAAAAGATTTATTTATAATTGTTATAAATTTGAACTTTTGAAACTTATTCACTGAAACATTTTGACTTGCATTAATGCTTTATATTGCCACACACATATTAAATTTTTACATACAAATGAAAATGGAAAAACTGCCAATATCTTATTTCTCTCCCCTATTTTTTTCATTCACAGTCCTATACTTAGGCTCCTTTTTACCCTATGGGAAAAAAATCTAATATTCAGAACTACCAATAACTGTGGATTCTTAAGCATCTTCTTCAAATATGTGATGAGCTAGCTAGATGTCTTTTGGCATAATTGTTACATGTATGGTGTGGATAGCACACTGGTTAGTGTCCTCAAAAAGGTCAACCAGTTAGCCTTCACCTGCCTCCTGCAAAGTACCAAGAGCTGTGCTCTGGAAGTGCAGATCTGTTTTGAAGTCCTGAGCAAGTTTCCGCACTAAACACTGGAAGGGAAATCGGCAAGTCAGAATTTCAGTGGACTTCTGATAATATCTAATTTCATGGAGTGCAACAGTACCAGGTCTGTAAAAATGAGATTTTTTCACTTCTATGGTAGAAAGTGCACACGTGTGCCTGTCTTTTGTGTTCAGCTGTTTCTGGGGGACTTTACTTCCAGTTGACTTGAGGGCAGTCTGCTTAGTACAAGTCATAGCAGAGAGACCTCCTCATTACATTTTCCCCTACGGCTGAGTGTCAAGAGAGAGGGAGCACCAGTGCAGGTGAGCAGTAGTGAACATAATAACCCATTAACTTTTAAAAGGCAAACAAATAAGAGTATACAATAAAATCTAATCTCTGATAAAATCATGGAAAAATCAAATACACCTCAACAACTTTTTTTCTCTTGGTAATTGAAATTAAATTTCAACAAGTGGAAATCTGAGAAATAATGACAGCTGAAATCCTACAACTTTTTATGTGTTAACACAATTTTTCAATCTATATTTGAATTTTGATGAATTTTCAATAACTGGTTCAATAATTCTGTTCACTTCTTTATGAACCGTGTCCAAATAGACTATTTTATGTATTCATTTGATGTCCATTACCTGCACAACTCAGAAATTTTAAAGAGGCCACAGTTTCTTGGAATCTATTTAAACTTCAAATGGAACATACAGATATTATGGTTATGAGTATTTCTTTTTAACTGTGTGATTTAGATAATATATGCTCACTGGCTTAGTTAATTTCACCTGGCACTGTGAATTTCCAGCACCTGATTAACTAGGGAAAATGTGAATTTCATAAAACTGGAATCCTGACCACCTTTATAAACCCTAAGCCCTTAAGGTTTACAAATATAAAATCCTTAAACACTAGTTCTAACAATATTTAGGACGCTACCATACTCACCAAGAAGAGATATATTTCTAGTTCTTATCAAACCATTACTCCTTTTGAACTACAGGACTTGTAAAAGACAACACATAACTTACAGAATCAAGGCATTGCTGGGTTTCTTCATTTGTTTGTTGTGAAAAAAGGTGATTGCATGCTATCCCTATGGCTATATATATGGAAAGCTATAGTCCCTTCCACATTGATTTTCTGTGCAGTTTTTTTTTTTTTTTGTATAATGAAATACACCCTTTCCTCTTAATTTATGTCTCACTACAAAAAATTCTTCAGCTCTGGGCAAGAGAGATGAGGCTTCTTAATGTTACATACTCACTATAGTTGCATGCCTGAAAATAATACATGGTATATGGCTGCATCCTTTTTAAACTTTCTTCTGTTCTCATTCTGTAGTAAAAGAGGAGGTTTCCCAAAAAAACACCACATTTAACCCTTGTCTGCACTCTGGTTTCCACTACTCTGGTCCAGGCATTCTTGTTTGTCTCTCTACAATAATCTCCAAACTACTCCTCAAGTCCCTTTGCTCTCAAATAATCTCTCCATACCTCTTCCATTCATACATCATGCAAAGCTTATAATTCTCCATACACAAGGTATGGTACCCTGTTTTCTAATGGATCAAACCCAAACTTATGTTTTGAAAATTTAAGCCTCTACAAGTTAACACAAAACTACCTCTCACAGGTCAATGATACATATATTTAGTTCTGATCATGTCACTTCCCTTGGCATTCATTCACAACTCCTCAGAACAGTCATGGCGCATTTTTATGTATCAGCTATTCATTTTTATTTTAAAAAATGACTGTTACATTAAAACAGAAAAAAATCCAAGACAAAATTCCCCTAAATAATAATCAAGCATTTTGGTTTGTCTTTTGCCCATATAATATAATACTAGTAAATAATCATATAATGCTTATCATGTGTCGTCTCCTATTCAAATGGATTTTTATATATGATCTCTAGCCAGCATGCATTCTGATTAGTTGATGCATATGCCACACTGCTTTATAAATATAATGAATATCACCATTGGAGCAATCTTGTTCTGAGATGGCCTTCTTCTTCACTTAGATCAGAGCAGGGATATTGGAAAGTATTTTAGGCAGAAGAAATGAAATGCTGAAGTGTATCAGGACATAAGAAAACAGAAAATATTCAGGAAATTAAAAGTAAGCTAATATGCCTGGAGTGAAGAGGGCATAATGGGTTGAGAAACTATTCTAGAACACTATGACAGGGTCAGATTATTATGGACCTTGAAAATCATTAATGTAAAGAAGGTAACAAAGTAGAGCAATGGCATGTTCACCTCTGTTTCTCAGAAACATTAGTCTAGGTGTGGCATAGAAATTAGATTGAAGGAGTTAGCCTGCAGACAGAGGTAATTGTTTGAATGAATTCTCTTCTCACTCACACTTGCCTGTCCCCCACCATGCTTTTGTGAATAGTATTGAGTTTACACTGCTTTCCCAAGTACAAGAAGACTACAGCATTTCCCCTTTTCTAATCAGTCCATCAAGAGTCCTCATCAATATTCTGTATCAATATCACCTTATACCTTAAAGCTTTCTAAGGACATCTTAACAAATGTAAAATAAAATCCAAAGTCCTTCCTGTGGTTTACAAAATCCTATACTATCTCATTTCCATGACCCATCTCATATCACTTTCAGCCTTGATCACAATATTTCAGCCACACTGAACTTATTTCAATTATGTGAATAAATGAAACACTTGGCACTAGTTTTCTCCTGCTGGGAGGTTGCCAATACACTCCTCCTCTCCACCTGCAGCATTACTATAGCTTGTTCCTTCTTCTTTATAGATCTCAGCTTTAATATCATCTTCTCAAATAAAAGTTTGATAACATCTATATCTAGTATAGCCAACAAGACACTCTTCTTAT
The DNA here is from genome assembly GCF_030445035.2 of Dasypus novemcinctus. Taxonomy (NCBI): domain Eukaryota; kingdom Metazoa; phylum Chordata; class Mammalia; order Cingulata; family Dasypodidae; genus Dasypus; species Dasypus novemcinctus. The sequence continues at coordinate 103,802,546 of NC_080704.1, read as the reverse complement.
TTTGCCAGAATAGTGTATATTATCCTCTACTACCTATCTTGTTGTTTGTTGGTTTGTTGTTGTTTGTGTTATTATTGACTGTCTTCCATCAAGACTAGAATATATACTGTTTGAAGACTAGAATTTGTCTATCTCACTCAATTTTGAATTTCCAGTACCAGGAATATATTTGCAGAAGGAATGGATAAATCAAGTAGACTAACCAAAATGATTCACCATGAATGAAAATCAGAACTTTATTCACAGAGTATCAGTAAAAACTACAAAAATGATACATATGGAGGTAATGATTTAAGCTTGATATTCCTGCATATCATCATAGAAATGATGTATTATTTTGGTGCATAAGTAATTTCAGTTTTGCCTTGTTGACTTTTGCTGTTTGATATTGAAATACATTCTTAAATAAATGTGGTTAGGCTATACATCATTTTTTCAATCATTATCTTTTTAAAAAACATGCATGGATCACATTTGCATTAATGTTTAATGTTGCATTAAAAAATATAAGACACAACACACTATGACAAGATGAGAGGGAAGGTGTTGTACCCCCATCCTGGGGAGGCCTGATGTTCTCAAACAGAGGGAAGTGTGTCTCTTGAGAGTGTTGGTGGCTCCCAATTGGGGAGTTCAGACTAGTGTGTCAAGGCCTCAACACTGCTGCAAGTATCTATGAACCTGGTACTTAAAGCAGTGAAGCTTGTTTGTCACTGTGGGCCCTGAGGGGAGGTGGAAAGGAATAGAATAGATGGAAGAAGAGGTAACTGGGTGGCAATGGAAGTATTCCACAAGATCATGCAATGAAAGATATAGGCCATGTTAAATTTCACCAAAAATATATAGAAGTGTATAGTCTAAAATGTAAACCATAATATAAACTATAATGTAACTAAAATTTAGAAAATTGTACAGTCTAAAATATAAACCATAATGTAAGCCAAATGGAATCATGGTTTACTAGCTATGTTTCAATATCTGCACATCAGATGCAGCAAATATAACATCCACATTTCAAAAGATCGTTGCTGGGGAAGAGGGAAATGGGTTTGATGTTGGATATATGGGAGTTCTCTATATTATACATGTGACTTTACAGTGATCTAAAGCTTTTTTGAATATGAAATTAAAAATTAAAATATAAAGGAAGTAGACAATGAGAAAGGAATAGAAGAGATTGCCTTGTCACAGTACATGCAGGGCAGATCCTATTACATTAATGAATGGCAAAACATCAAAAAACAAAGTTTTATGATATTTTTCATTTTTAATACATCAATTTATTCTTTGTTTTAATTTTTCTAAATTAGTATGTATTCTATTTCTAACCCTTAAACCTATCATTACTATTTTATTTTCCTACTAAATGATTTTGGCAATATATTAGGTTCATTTTTGAAGAAGATTTGGATCACAGAGGGGTTCAGCTATGGCAGGGGAGTAGCACTTATGTGGGGTGTAATTGATGGAGGAAACATAGTTGGGAGGGACTTCTCCAGGGCATGTATATAGTGTATATAAAATTGCACAGATATTCGTTGCGTATTGTCATAGTATGTAGAGTTACACAGGAAAACAGATGGAGTGCTGAGTTCCTAGCTGGGGGAGCTCTGTTATATTCCTCAATAGAGCAAGGACAAAGGCCAGTGAAGAAGGATGGTACAATGATGACCCCTTGATAACAATGACTGCTTATAAGTCTGTGTGCTTGAAATTCCAGGTAGGCCTAGAGCTGCAGAGTGCCTAAGAGTTACCTCCTGAGAGTCTCCATGCTGCTGAAATGTGGCCACCCTCTAAGCCAAACTCAGCATGTAAATGCATTACCTTCCACCCAAGCATAGGATATCACTCCCAGAGATAAGCCTCCATGGCAACAAAGGATTACTACAAATCACCAGCTGTTGATGCAACTAAAAAAGACCTTGAATAAAAGGGAGAAATGGTAAAGACAAATGAGATGATATAGATAAGGGACTTCAAAATGTGTCAGGATATCATCAGAGGGATCCACTTACAGCTCATCAGGATCCCAGAGACAGCAAAAGTAGATACAACCCCAGGTACTGGTGCTCCTGAGGCCATGGAGACACAAAGTTTCTACAGACATGACATAAGGCTCTAGAATTCAACGCCTTTCCTGAGGGCCCTACTTTGGAATTTGTGCTCCTGAGTGTGATGGGGTTGGGCTCAGATGTGACCTCTCTACACATGCCTGTTCTGTCACTTTACTGAATGTGTGGTTGGTGCTGGTGTTGGTGTATATTCAAGAGACTTGACTCTCTTGACTGTCCATGTGCCAGCTGGGCCCTAAGCCTCAGCAGAGTTGCAAGTCTTATATTTTTAATGAACATTTTTGTGATCTATGTATCTTTTTAAAAAACTCAATTAAATAAAAATAATTATTATTTTTAATAATTGCTCAAGCAAGGACTTCTCACACAATGCTTAATAAGAAGGGTGATATTGGGCATCCTTGTCTTTTTCCCAGTATTAGAGGGAAAAGGTTTTAGGATTTCACCACTGTAAATTATTCTACCTGTGTGTTTTTCATATATACCCTTAATCACGTTCATAAAGTATACTTCTGTTCCTATCTTTTGCAATGATTCTATCAGGAAAAGGTGCTGTATTTTGTAAAATGCTTTTACTACAACTATAGATGTGATCATGTGATTTTTCCCCTTTGCAGTGTTTATGTGGTGTATTACATCCACTGAAGTTTTTATGTTGAACCAACCTTGCATAACAGGGATGAAACCCACTTGGTCATGGTGTATAATGAGTTTGATGTGTTGTTGAATATGATTAACAAGTATTTTGTTGAGTATTTTTGCATCTAGTTTCATTAGAGAGATTGGTGTGTAATTTTTCTTTCTTGTGGTGTCTTTGGCTTTGGTCTTAGGGTAATTTTGTCATTGCATTATGAGTTAGGCAATGTTAATTCAACTTCAACATTTTTGGAAGAGTTTAAGCAAGAGTAGTGTTCCTTCTGGAATGTTTGGTGTAATTCACCTGTGAATCCATCTGGACCAGGGCTCTTCTTAGTTGGGAGTATTTTGTGGTTTTTTTTGTCACTTCAGAGTTAAATTTTTAATTAAAATTCTAATTTACTCATACTTTTTCTTACTTTTTTTTCCCCATGTTTGCTTGGTTTGGGAAAGTGTAGTTAATTTTTTTCTATTTATTTATTTATTTTAACATTACATTAAAAAAAATATGAGGTTCCCATATACCCCCCATCCCCCACACTCCACTCTTCCCATATCAATGAACTCTTTCATCATCATGGGACATTCATTGCATTTGGTGCATACATTTTTTGAGCACTGCTGCACCACATGGATAATGGTTTACATTATAGTTTACACTTTCCCCCAGTCCACTCATGGTCCATGGCCAGACATACTGTGTCCAGCAACTGTCCCTGCAGTATCACCCACTCCAAGTCCTGGAAATGCCCCCACATCATATCTCTTCTTCCCTTTCCCTACTCCCAGCAGGTACGATGGCCACTTTCTAAACATCAATGCTACATTTTCTTCCATTAGTAATGACAATAGTTCCAAAAGAGAGTATCAGTAAGTCTACTCTAATCCATATTCTATTCTTCTCATCCTGTGACCTGAGATGGTTATTGATTCTATTATTTTACTCGTGATTGGTTTGTTGAGATCATCAAATTCTTCTTTCATCAATGTAGTATGCTTATGTGTTTCCATTTCCTCTAATCTGACCTTCTCATTTGCATATAGTTTTTCAAAGAAACCTCTTATGATAGTCTTTATTTTTGTGGGGTCTGTGGTGATCTCCTCTTTCTCATTTCTTATTTTGTATATTTGCATCTTCTCTCATTTTTCTTTTTTAGTCTAGATAAAGCTCCGTGTCAAATCTATTGATTCTTTCAAAGAAACAGCTCTTTATTTTATCTAGGCCTTTCTTATTTTCTATTTCATTTAGTTCTCTGATCTTTGTTATGTCTTTATTCTTCTCATTGGGTTAGTTTTTTGTTTCTTTTTCAAATTCCACCAGTTGTACAGTAAGGTCTTCACTTTTATCTCTTTCTTATTTTTTGATGTATGAATTTAAGGCTATGAATATCCTTCTCAGTACTGCTTTTGCTACATCCAATGAGTTTTTATATGTTGTGTAGTCATGTTTATTATTTTCAAGGTACTTACTGATATGTTTTGAGATTATCTCCTTGACCCATTGTTTGTCCAATATTGTGTTGTTTAACTTCTATATTTTCATGTCTGATCTAGTTCTCTATCCGTTTCAAATTTCCAGGATCATTCCACTGTGGTCACAGAAATTATTTTGTATGATTTCAATCTTTCTGAATCCATGTGACTTTGTGGCCTAGAATGTGGTCTATCTTGGACTATGTTCCATGTTCCATGTGCACCTGAGAAGAATGCATATCCTTCTGTATTTGGGTGTAATGTTCTGTATATATCTATTAGGTCAGGATCCTCTAATATATCATTGAAAGTATTGGTTTCTTTATGGATTCTCTGTTGAGATGTTATCTCTAATGCTAATAATGGTGTATTAAAGTTCCCCACTATAATTGTAGAGGCTTCTTTCCCTCCATTAATTTTTCCAGGGTTTACCTCACATATTTTGAGGTACCCTTGTTAGGTGCATAAATGTTTATGATTGATCTTACCTCTTGAAAGATTAACCATTTTACTAAAATGTTGTGCCAATTTTTGTCTCTCACAATAGTTTTGCATTTAAGTCTATTTTGTCCATTATTAGTATAGCTACTCCTGTCTATTTTTTGCTGTTATTTGCTTGTAAGATTGTTTGCCAGCCATTCACTGTTAACCTCCTGGAATACCCAGGCTTAAGGTGATTTTCTGGTAGACAACATATAGACAGGTCATATTTCCTTATCCATTCTGCCAATCTGTGTCTCTTGACAGGTATGTTCAATCCATTGACACTCAGTATTATTTCTCTCAAAGAATTACTTACATTAGCCATATTTTCTTTGGATTTGTGTATGTCATATGTAGCTTTTATTTCTTTTTTTTTTTTTTGTTTTTTTAGTTGTTCTTACCTTCTCCTCCAACTCTTTCTTTCCTATTTTTTTTCTTTCTTCCTGCAGAACTACCTTTAGCATTTCCTAAAGGGCAGGTTTTTTATTGGCTTACTCTCTTAATTTTGTTTTATCTGTCACTATTTTAAAATTTCCATTAATTTTGAATACCAACTTTGCTGGATAGAGTATTCTTGGATGGAATATTTTCCTTTAATACTTTGACTATGTGATATCACTGCCTTCTCACCTCCATGGTTTCTGATGAGCACTTAATCTTATTGATCTTCCTTTGAATTTTATGGTTCTCTTTTCTCTTGCTTTCTACAGTCTTTTCTCTTTTACTTGAGTATAGGATAATTTGACAAGTATATGTCTTGTGGTAGGACTGTTGGAATTTATACTGGAAGTGCATTCCACTTCCTGGACATGTACATTCATCTCACTCAATAGAATTGGGAAGTTTCCATCCATTATTTCCTCCAACACCACTTCAGTACCCTTTCCCTTCTCTTCTCCTTCCAGTATGCCTATAATGCATGTTTGTGCATTTTTTTGTTGACATTCAAATCCCTAAGTCCCTGTTGGATTTTTTTCTACCTTTTTATCTATCAGTTCTAATATGTGTTTCAGATTTACTGTCTTCCACATCACTAATTCTTTCCTCTGCCTTTTCAAATCTGCTGTTATTTGCTGAGATTGTATTTTTGATTTCTCAGATAGTGCCATTCATCACCATCATATCCATTACCTTTTGGAGTATGCTTACAATTTCTTCTGTGTACTCTACAAGTAGTTTCTTAATATCCTTAATCTCTTCATTAACTTCATGAAGTTGATCTATGGTATTTGTTTCAATAGCTTTGAATAGTTTTTTTTTTTTTTAATGTTATGCACCTCTTCCTGGTTCTTCATTTTTTCATTGGATTGGGCTATATCTTCCTGTTGAAAAGGTTTGTAATTTTTTCTTGCTTTTGTTTATCACTTTTTCTGGATGCATTTGTTCAGTGATTAGCTACTCCCGTTTGTGTTTGATTTTATAAAGATGCTCTTTTTTGCATGTGTCAAATTTTCTCTTAGAACATGTTGTTCTTCTTACTCTATTTCCTTGTCTTGTCATTCTTTAAGTTCCCCTGAAGGAAAAAGATTAGGGCCAGCGAAAGCAAAAAAGTAAGAAAACGAAGTAATTGTAGTATTGATAGTAAATGTTAGCAGAAGAACCATACAAGTCCTAGGAGAATGAATATTAAACTCATGTATGCAGTGTAGAGTTATAGGAATAAAAAAGTGGAGTACCTACAATGAAATGGGTAACTGAATATGGAGAAGAATATAGTATGAAATATAATTCCAGAATGTTCAGTAGAGAGGGAAAGAGAAATTAAAAGAAAAGAAAATAGAATTAATAAGATAGAGAAAATAGAATAGAAGTGATAGTAATTTTAAAAAACAGAATAATTCAGACTAAAGAAAGAAAGGTGGAATGGAAGAGCAATTACAGGAGGTAGAAGATATAAAGATGTATGAAGAAAAAGAGAAAGCATTGGTAGGCAAAATCAGTACACACCAAAATGAGGGAATCAAGGATGAGGAAGCACAGTAAGCAAGAAACAAACCTGGAACAACTAATGGGGAAAAAAAAGAAAATAAGAAAAAAAGTGTTGTTGGAAAGAAAGGAAGGAAGGACAAGAAAACAAAATAAACACAAAAATCAAGGCAAGTTCTGAAGCAAGGAGTCAATCAAATCTTAAGAAGAACCATACTTTCCTCTTATGGCCCTTTGGAATTTATCATGCTACTGGTGTTTATCAATCAATTACTCTGCATCTTTCTCCCCGAAGATTTTGAGGTTGGTTTTAGACAGTAAACTAAGTTCAGTTGTGAAACCAAAGTAAATATTTTTAAGGAAATATAAGAATCCCAAGGGATGTTAATACAAGGGCAATATCCCTGTTTTACCTATCCCGAAGTTTTCACTAGATGTTTAATATACCAGTGGATCACTTCTCTAAGATAAGCTGGGAACTGTATCAGAGATCTTGCACATTCAAGGTTGAAACTCCTCCACTGAGCCAAACCCTCCTGGTTCAACCTGCTCCTCAAAAAGAATCTCCTTTCCTCAGCAGGATTGACTCTTTGCAATTGAATAAACTGATTAGGAATCTGTCTTTTCCTCTTTCTCCCTTCGTCATTTCCCTCTCTCCCAGGGCAGCAGGAAGCCCACATGACAGTTCCCCTCTGAGATTCGAATGTGACCCTGGTGAAACAACTCAACACAAAAAGTAATGACTCTCACTCTCTTTGAGTGAGAGCACCCACACCCTGCCAGGTAACCTAAATATGCTTTTGGAAGCCTGCTTAGCACTTCCTACTGTCCCCCTCTCTTATGTGTGTTGCATAAAACTGTTTAATTACCTGATTCCACCTTCTCCCAGACCAATTTTCTCTTATCCCAGGGAGTTTTCATGTAAATCAGGCTGCTTCAGCAGATTCACATTTCACCTCTTCCTAGTTTTTCATCAAGCCCGTTTGTATGATCCTCAAAGCTTAAAAAGGGGAATCCATACAATTGAACCCACCCTCATCGGATCCCACTGCACCATTCACTTGAACCCTCCCACTCTCCAAGTTTGTCCAAGAATGGTGGGCTTCGTGGAATGCTGAGATTCAGGGTTCAGGGAACACAAGGTTGGGGGAACATGGGGTTCAGGGATTGCAGATTCAGGAATTATGGGTTCAGGGAATGTGTGGTTCTTGAATGCCACAGATTGCTGTCCTCTGGGAAGGGACTTAGCCTTCTTACAGCTTCAGCCACAAGCACCAGAAATCGGTGGTTTTATCTTTAGCAATCACACTTTTTGTCACATTCTTTCCAGATCGATGTCCAGAAGCCTGCTGTGTACATTCCCAAGAACTGCTAACTCAAGCAGGTTTTTGTCCCCACTCAGCCATTTTTTTGTAGGAGAGATGATGTTGTTCCACTTACCCTGACACCATCTTGCCTCATCTTCCTATACATCATTTTAATTTTCTTTTCTCACTTTGGGTTTTTTTGCTAGTTCCATTACTTGCTTTTTATTTTGTATTTATTTTAGACTATGGAAATGATGCTAGACAAAATGCAAATTCAAGCCATATTCTTATTTGAGTTCAAAAGCAGTGGAGACAACTCACAACATCAACAATGCATTTGGTGAGAAACTGCTAATGTATATTAAAGTTCAGTGGTAGTTCAAAAAGTTTTGCAAAGGAGATGAGAGCCTTGACCATGAGGAGCATAGTGTTAAGCCTGCGGAATTTGAGAAAGACCAATTGAGAGCAATCTTCAAAACTGACCTTCTTACAATTACATGAGAAGTTGCTGAAGAACTCAACATCGACCATTCTATGGTCATTTAACACTGGAAGCAAATTGTAAGGATAAAATTCTTCATAAGTGGATGACTCATGATCTGAAGGAAATTTAAAAAAAACAAACATCATTTTGATGTGTTGTCTTCTCTTATTCTACAGAACAACAACCAACCTTTACTTGACTGGATTGTGATGTGTGATGAAAAGTGGATTTTGAATGACAACCAACAATGACCAATTTAGTGGTTAGACTGGGAATATGCTCCAAAGCCCTTCCCAAAGCCAAATTTGCTCAAAAAAAAACACATGTTGGTCACTGTTTGATGATCGGCTGCTGGTCTGTTACACTACAACTTTCCAAATCCAAGAGAAACCACTACATCTGTGAAGCATGCTCAGCAAATCAGTGAGATGCACCAGAACTTCAATGTCTGCAGCTGGCATTGGTTAATAAAAAGGACCCAATTCTTCTCCATGAAAATGCCTGACCACACATCACACAATCGATGATTCAAATATGGAATGAATTGGGACATGAAATCTGCCATATTCATCTGACCTCTCACCTACTGTCTATCACTTCTTCAAGCATCTCCACAACTTTTTGCAGAGAAAATGCTTCCACAACCAGCAGGATGCAGAAAATGCTTCCCACGAGTTCATCAAATATCAAATCATGTATTGTTATGCTACAGGAATAAACAAACTTATTTTTTGTCGGTAAAAATGTATTGATGTAATGATTGATATTTTGTTTAATAAATATGTGATTGAGCCTAGTTATAATGATTTAAAATTCATGGTATGTAACAAGCCATGGCAAAGCTCCAAGAACATTGCACATAATTAAATGTCTTATATGTATGTCCAGGTGAGCTGCCTCCTATATATCACCCATCACTGACACCCTGAAACAATGATCCTCCCCTGCCACAGTTATAATCACTCTGTGACACAAAACCTCTTTAAAAATGAAGCCAATAAAATAGCCAAAAATAAACAAAATAATGATAGTTTTAAAAATAAGAAATAAAGTACAAAAAATTTAAAAGATAAAAATAAAAAATTAGGATAATATAAATAATGAAAAAGTATCTGTAGCAATTTGATATAGTAATGAATTGCAAAAATAGATATTGGATTATGATTGTAATCTTTTCTGTACCTGAGCATGACTGAGTTATGATTAGGCATTGAGTTCCCACCCCTTGGTGGAAGGGGAATCACAGATATAAGGCATGGCAAAGAACAAAATTGAGAGCTTTCTGATTTGCGGTTTTGATATTGGAATGTGATGCTGAAGACTTAAGCTGGAGCCCAAGTAAGCCATCATGCAGAGGGAAGAGAAGTCAGTCCCAGGAAGAAAGGAAACTTGAACCCAGAGAAAAGCAAGCCCCAGTAACACAGCGACCCAGGAATCCTGAACCCTCACAGGCCATCAGCAGCCATCTTGCTCCAAAAGACTTTGGTAAGGGAAGTAACTTATGATTTATGTCCTGGTGTATGTAAGCTCCTATCCCAAATGAATACCCTTAATAAAAACCAACCAATTTCTGGTATTTTGCATTAGCACCACTTTGGCTGACAAATACAGTATTTAAAAATGTTTTTTTTAATATATATATTTTGCCTTGCATCACTGCAAGATCTGTTGTCCTGTAGGTAGAGTGATATTTTCTTCCATTTATTCCCCCAGGGTCTTATTTTTTTCATTTTGTCTTCAAAGATGTTTTAGTTTACAGTAAAGTCATGTATCGAATACAGGAGACTCCCATATAGCCAAATTCTCCCACTTTTTTTGCCTTCCCCTATTAATACCATTGTATTTGTGAATGTACACTTTTTACAATTGATGTATAAATACTGAAACATAACTACCAACCATGGTCAATGGTTTACCTTATGGTTTAAATTTGGGGCCCTTCATTTTTATGTATTTTGATGAAATTTAACATGGCTTGCATCATAGCAAGATCATGTAGAACACTTCCATTGACCCCAAATTGCCCCCTTTTCCATCTCTTTCACTCCTCCTTTTCCCTCCCCTCAGGATCCATGGGACACACCAGGCTCCACTTCTTGAAGGACAAGATTCATAATTACTAATATGGGATGCACTGTGACGCTTAATAAGAATGGGCAGACCAATGTGTTAAGTCCTTAGTGTTGATGCGAGTAAAGAACTTTACATTACATAAATATTAGATAAAAATATAGGAGATTCCCATATGCTGAACTCCCTTTCCCTCCCACATTTTCCCACATTAACATCTTTCTTTAGTGTGGTACACTTGTTATGAATGCATATTGAAACCTTGCTACTAACCATTGATTACCATTTACATTATAGTATACACTATGTTCAGCACAATTTTGTATTATGACAAAATATACAATTGCCTGTATTCATCCCTGCAATGTCATGCAGGACAACTTCAAAGTCTTGAATATGTCGCCATATTACACCTATTATTCTCTCTCCCTTCAAAAGAACCTCTGTGGCCACTGCCTTTATATCAATGATAAGAGTTCTTCCATTGTTAGAATAATAAAATCTTTAGTTGAATAATAATGTCTATTTTAGTCCATTGCTCATTCCCAAATCTTGAGGATGTTGAGATGTCCATTCGGCTAATTGAAAGGGAGCTTGAATCCCATGGGGCAATTGAATGAGGCTATCTTGTTTCAGTTGCAGACACTCTCTTTCCCATGGGATATGCATTGTTTATGGTCATCTTCATGTTAGTTGTCCTGAGTGAGTCCAGTGAACTGAAGAATAGGTCTTGAACTCATCTGAAATTCTCATTTATATGTTCTCTACTCATGGCTCCTCTGCCCCTTTTTTAAAATTTTTCTTTATTTTTATTTAATTTCCCCCTCCCCTGGTTGTCTGTTCTCTGTGTCTATTTGCTGCGTCTTGTTTCTTTGTCCGCTTCTGTTGTCGTCAGCGCCACGGGTAGGGTGGGTGGTGCCATTCCTGGGCAGGCTGCGCTTTCTTCACGCTGGGCGGCTCTCCTTACCGGCGCACTCCTTGCGTGTGTGGCTCCCCTACACGGGGGACACCCCTGCGTGGCTTGACACTCCTTGGGCGCATCAGCACTGTGCATGGGCCAGCTCCACACGGGTCAAGGAGGCCCGGGGTTTGAACCGTGGATCTCCCATGTGGTAGACGGACGCCCTAACCACTGGGCCAAGTGCATTTCCCTCCTCTGCCCCTTTTATGTGAACCTTTAATTGACACTATTCTTGATAAACATAGGTCCCAGAGACTTTTATCCATCCATGTGCCAGTTGAGCACTGAATTTCAGCAGAATTGCCACACCTACTGCCCAGTTCATTGGGCTCACCCAGGACAACTACCAAGGAAATGATGATGGACGGGCCAAATTTTGAATATCCTTAGTGTCAAAGAATCCTTGATTAGACCAGATTCCTGCTGCCAAACTTGATGACCTATCCAAAAAATTTAGGCATGCAAATAAAATAGAATTTGGGGACAAAATGACATTTGAGGGCATCTCATAATCTCTACTGCAAAGAAGTGGCTGGGTGGAGTTTGAGTCCTGCCAGAGCAGGCTATTTCGGGGGCTTGCAGGGCAGGAGGTGTCTGGATGTCAATTTGGAGAGACAGTGATGGAAGCGGTGCTTGCCAGAGGTAGAATTTTGTGTTTCTGACACGGAGGTCAGAAGTTGTGGGTGGGACCCTTCCCCCTAGGGCAGGTGGCTGCGGCATTCCCTGAAAACTGTTGGTTGTGTGGTGCCGTTCCCAAGCCATGTGCTTCCCAGATGCATAGTTCTGGGGTCTGTTTCCCCTAAGCCCCATTGCCCATGCTCCACAGACCAAAATACCTTTGAGTCTGCAATATTCTGGATTTCCTTTTCCCAAATCCAGTGCTGCCTGAGGTGTGTGATTACCCTAGCCCTCCAGTTTTGAACTGACTCTGTGAGTGTGAGAGATTTGGTGGCAGAAGTGGAGGGGCTAGGTGAGTGGGTTCAATTTTCTGGTTCCCCCTCCCCCTTCATTTTTAGCTTGGAGGAGCATACCAGCTGGCTTGAAAAGAGCTTGGGAAGAAAAGAGAGGTGAATCTGCTGAAAAAGCCCAATTTAGCTAAACGCCCTGGGATAGGAAACTTAGTCTGGGAGAAGGAGGAGTCAGAATATCAATTAACAATCCCCTAGCACACCTAAGGGAGAGGGACTCTAGGACGTGCTTTCCAAGGTTCCAATAGCATATTTGGGTTTCCTGGTGAGGTGTAGGTGCTCTCTCACTGAAAATAGTCATTGTCTTCTGTGTTGAATTGGTTCAACAAGGACCCCCTTGAATCTCCTACTGGACCCCTCATGCAGTTTCCTGCTGCCCTGGGAGAAAGGGAAGTTAGGGAAGGAGAAAGGGCAAACATCAGATTCCTACGAATTTTATTTAACTGCAAAGATGATTCCTAGCTTAAAACACTGGATATTTTTGTTGTTGCTGTCAGTTTGTCTTCTCATTTTTCCTCCTCTTTACCCCTCAAAGGCCCTTTTTCTTTTCCTTTCTATACATTTTTTCTCTCTTTCTTTTACATGTTTGTCATTTTTTTCTTTTTTTCCCTTTCTCTTCTTTTTTTTTTTTAAATATTAGATGCTGTAGGGGGTGCTTCACATTTTCTGTGTTTCCTCATCCTCCATTTCCTCTTTTCTGTGTGTTTTAATTCTGACCACCAACACTATCCCCTTTCCTCTACATCTTTCTACCTTCAATCATTTATTGTTTATCTTACATCCCACCTCTCTTTGTTTGGACCCCAATTTTTACAACTTATTTCTAATACCTTTGTTGTGTTTTCTGTCTTTTATTCACTCATTATATTATTATCTTTCTTTTCTCTTTCCATCTCTCCTGAAAACCCTGTCCTTTTAATTCATAATATATCCCCCTGCATATACAGATGACCATCTCATTATAGGTACTATAATTTATGTATTGTTAGAACTATACAGTTTGCATAAGTCTACTATCCATTCTCCTAGATCTCACATGCTTCCTCTGTTAACATTTACTATCAATACTACTATTATACATTTTCTTCTTACTCATTTTGCTTTACCCAGCCATAATATTTTCCTTCAAAGTGAACATAGCCAGCAATAAGAAAATAGAATAAGAAGAACGAAGTGACAAAGAGAAGACATAACACGTATGCAAAAAGAAAAACTAATTAAACCCCAAGACTAGGAAAGAAGCTAAGGAACGGATTAAATCTGTCAAGATAAAATGATCACCAGACAGCAACAAAAAACTACAAAACAAACCAATAATCAGGAAAACATGTCATAATCCAATGAACAAACTGAAAACCAGGAAGAGGAGCAGAATATTGAACAAGTAATTAAAACTCTTAAAACATAAAACAGGGAAAAAAATTTGATGACTTGAAGGAAATGATTAAGAATATGAAGGAAAAAAATTGGAGAGAATACAGAATAAATTGCAATCATACTCAAAAAGGTAACAGATATGATGGTGAAGAACACCACAACTCAAGAAATCAAAAATACACTCTCAGCAAATAACAGCAGATTAGAAGAAGCAGAGGAGAAAATTAGTGATGTGGATGACAGTACTTCTGAAAACAAACGGATAGTAGAACTGATCGATAAAAAGATAGAAAAATTCACCTGGAATTTAGGAACCTGAAAGACAATGCAAAATGCACGAACATATGCATTATATGCATCCCAGAAGGAAAAGAGAAGGGAAAGGGGACAGAAGGGATGTTGGAGGAAATATTGGTTGAAAATGCCTCAAATCTGCTAAGAGAGAACATGTCCAGAAAGCACAAAACACCAAAAAACAGCATAAATCCCAACAGGACTATGCATTATCCAATGGTAAAGACAAAGAGGAAATTCTAAAAGCAGCAAGAGAAAAGAGAACCATCACATAAAAAGGAGGCTCCATAAGATTAAGTGTTGATTTCTCATCTGAAACAATGGAGGCAAGAAGCCATGGGATGACATAGTCAGGGGACTAAAAGCAAAAATTTTCCAACCAAGAATACTCTATCCAGCAAAGCTGGCATTCAAAAATGATGGAGAGTTCAAAATATTCACAGATAAACAGATACTAAGAGATTTTGCCCAGAAGAATCCTGCGCTTCAAGAAATATTAAAGGTAATTCTGTAGGAAGAAAGAAAAAAACAAGAGAGGCAGAGTTGGAGGAGAGTGTAAGAGCAACTAAAAAGACAAAAAAAGTAACAAAAATTAAACAAAATATGGCAAACACAAATCCAAAGAAAATATGGCAAATACAAATAATTCCTTCAAAGTAATAACACTGAATGTTAATGGATTAAACTTACCTGTTCAAGAGATAAGGAAATATAATCAATCTATATGCTGTCTACAAGAAACACTTCTTAGACCCTGGTATTCAAGGAGGTTGAATGTGAATGGCTGGAAAACAATCTTACAAGTAAACAATAACCAAAAAAAGTCAGGAATAGCTATATTAATATCAGAAAAAATAGACTTTTAATGCAAAACACTTGTGATAGACAAAGATGAGCACTACATATTAGTGAAAGGGATAATCTTTCAAGAAGAACAAACAATCTTAAATATTTATGCTCCTAACAAGGGCACCTCCAAATACATGAGGCAAATGCTGGAAATAGTATGCGAAAAAATAGATCCCTCTACAATTATAATGGGGGACGTTAATACACCACTATCAACTTTGGACAGAATATCTCAGAAGAGAACCAATAAAGAAACTAAAACTTTGAACAGTTTATTTGAGAAGCTGGACCTAATAGACATAGACACAACACTGCACCCAAATACAACAGGATATACATTTTCCTCAAGTGCATGTGGATCATTCTCCAAGATAGACCATATGCTAGGCCACAAAGAAAGTCTCAATAAATTTAGAAAGATCAAAATCATACAAAATAGTTTCTCTGACAACAGTGGAGTGAACCTGGGAATCTGCAAGGGCCAGAGGTTCAGATTTCACAACATGATATGGAAATTAAACAACACACTTAGAAAATCAGAGGGTCAAGGAGGAAATCTCAAAAGAAATCAATAACTACTGTGAAACTAACAAAAATTATAATGCAACATATCAAAAGTTATGGGATGCAGGCAAAGCAGTACAGAGAGGGAAATTTACAGTCATAAATTCATACATCAAAAGAAGAAGGTGCTAAAATTGAAGAACTATCTCACATTTGGGGGAATTGGTAAGAAAACAACAAACTAACCCCAAAGGAAGAAGAAAGAAAGAAATAACAAAGATCACAGCAGAACTAAATGAAATAGAAAAGAGAAATCACTTGGAAAAATAAACAAAGACATGGTCCTTTGAGTAGAACAATAAAATTGACAAACCCTTACACTGACAAAGAAAAAAAGAGAGAAGATGCAAATACGCAAAATAAGAAATGAGAAAGGAGATATCACCACTGATCCCACAGAAATTAAGACTATCATAAGAGAATATTTTGCAAAACTATATTCCAACAAGAAGGACAATTTAGAGAGAAATGGACAAGTCCCTAGACACACATAAGCAGCCTATATTGAAGAAAGAAGAAATTGATGATCACAACAAACCAATCACGAGTAAAGAGATAGAATCAGTCATGAAAAAGCTCCCAATTAAGAAAAGCACTGGGCCAGATGGTCTCACAGGTGAATTCAACAAATCATTCGAGAAAGATTTAACACCAATCTTGCTGAAAATCTTTCAAAAAAATTGAAACAGAAGGAACATTGCCTAACACATTCTATGATGCCAACATTACTCTTGTAACAAAGCCAAACAAAGACACCACAAGAAAGGAAAATTACAGAACAATCTCTCTAATGAACCCAGACATGAAAATCCTCAACAAAATACTTGCTAATCATATTCAACAACACGTTAAACGAATTATACACCATGACCAAGTGGGATTCATTCCTGGTATGCAAGGATGATTCAACATAAGAAAATTAATTAATGTAATAAACCATATAAAGAAATTGAAGGAAAGAAAATTACATGATCATATATATAGATTCAGAACAAATATTTGACAAAATACAGCACCATTTCTTGATAAAAACACTGCAAAAGATCGGAATAGAAGGAAATTTTCTGAACATGATAAAGGTTAAATATAAAAAACCCACATCTATCATCATTTACAGTAGTGAAATCCAAAAATCTTTTCCTCTAAGTTCAGGAACAAGACAAGGATGCCCACTATCACCCCTTCTATTTAACATTGTTTTAGAAGTACTTGCTCTAGCACTGAGGGGAGAACCAGAGTTCTCCAAATTGGAGAGGAAGAAGTCAAAATTTCATTATTTGAAGATGACATGATCCTATACATAGAAAACCCTGAGAAGTCTACAAGAAAGCTTCTAGAACTTAAAAATGAGTTCAGTAAAGTCACAGGCTATAAGATCAATGTGCAAAAATCAGTATCATTTCTGTACATCAGTAATGAACAATCTCAGGAGGAAATCAAGTAACAAATACCATTTACAATAGTAAAAAAAACTTCAATACCAAATAATAAATTTTACCAAAGATGTAAAAGACTTGTACCCTGAAAACTACAGAAAACTGTTCAAAGAAATCAAAGACTTAAATAAATTGAAGAATATTCACTGATTACAAATAAGAAGACTAAATATTATTAAGATGTCTATTCTACCAAAACTGACCGGCATATTTAATGCAATCCCAGTAAAAAAAAACACAGCATTCTTTAATGAACTAGAAAAACTAGCTATGGAATTTATTTGGAAAGGAAAGAGGCCCTGAGTAGCCAAAGACATATTGAAAAAGAAAAATGAAATTGGAGGAATCACACTACCTGACTTCAAAATATACTACAAAGCTACATTATTGAAAACAGCATGGTATTGGCACAAGGAGAGACACACAGACCAAGGGAACTGAGTTGAAAGTCCTGATATAGATGCTCAAATACACTGTTATATAATATTCAACAAGGCCCACAAACCCACTCAACTGGGAGAGAATGGCCTCTTCAATAAATGGTGCCTGTAGAACTGGATATCCTTATGTAAAAGAATGAAAGAGCATTACCAACTCATACCATATACAAAAATAAACTCAAGATGGATCAAAGACCTAAATATAAGAGCCAAGACCATAAAGACCTTGGAAAGCAATGTAGGGTAGCAGCTACAGGACCTTGTAATAGGAAATGGCTTCATGAACTTCACACCCAAAGCACGAACAGCAAAAGAACAAGTAGATGAGTGGGACTTCCTCAAAATTAATGCCTTCTGCACCTTGAAGGAGTTTGTCAAGAAAGCGAAAAAATAGCCTACACGATTGGAGAAAATATTTGGTAACTGAGGTGAGGCAGGCTGAAGTCTGGCTGGCAAGCATAGCTGCGCCCAGTGGGGGATATTCGCAGCACACCACTCAGGTGTAGGGCGGCTGGAACGGGTGAACTGCCCTCAGCCATGGAACGGGCACACTGCCCTCGGCCCCGCCCAGGCAACCGACACCGGCTTGCTGATAGCCAGCAGGAGCTGCCTGCACTCACATCCCCCCTCCAGCACTATCAAGCCGCAGCACAAGCCGCACCATAAAAGGCAAGGAACTAGTCCCTACCAATCACTCCCAGCCCCGTTCCCCTTTCCCGCCAGTGCTGCCCCTTCACCAACCTAGAATCTGCCTCTTCCTCCCACCAACTGCTCGCCACCGCCAATCCAATCCCCCTTTGGCCACAGCCAATCAGTCCCCTGCTCACTCCCCCATAACCCTATATAAACACAAGTACTTCCCTTAATAAATTAGACCTGCGTGCTCACCTCATCTCGGTGGTGGTGGTTTCTCCGCCGCACGCCCTCCACGCCTGCGAGCCCCTGCAGGAGCCTAGGCCTCTGCTGCCCCGTCGTCCACCGGACAGGACGTACCGACCGCAGGTAACCATATATCTGATAGGAGATTTTTGCATATATAAAGAAGCTGATTATGTAACTAGGAAACAACCTTGAATAAAAGGGTCAACTCAGATCAGCAGAATATCTCAGCCTAAATGTAATATCAGGTGTCAGAAATGCTTTTGGCCTTGAATGAATGGGGGCAATGGAAAGGACAAATGAGTTTATATGGCTATGAGTTTCCAAAAAGCAGTCAGGAGGTCATCAGAGGGGTCGCTCTTATGCATGCCTCAGCAGGGTCCCAGAGATAGCCAAAATAGATACAAGCCCAGGTACTGGTTCTTCTGAGGGCTACAGAAACCCACAGCTTCTATGGTCATGGCAGATGGTATTCAGTTCCATGTCAGTTTACCTTACTTTGGAGTTTGTGTTCCCGACTTTGATGGAGTTGAACTCAGATGTGATCTTTGTTCACAAGCCTCTCCAGATACTTTTACTGGATGTGTGGTTGTTGTTGGGGTTTGGTGTATGCTATGGGGACCTGAATCTCTGGACTGTCCATGTGATAGTCAGGCCCTGAGCCTCAGCACATCTGCAACTCCTACCCTCTGGTTTAATGAACTTACTGCAGCCAGCTAAAAGGGAGGTGAAGAAGGTCAACCACCACACCAGGGAGCGAAGTGTGCCTACAAATGCAAGCAGGAGAATTGCATCCATAATCCGTATGTAATCTATGTCCCCTCTCAATATAGAGGTGGAGAGGACATAACCATCCCAGGGTCCACAAGGTATAAGAATAGAGTATGGATTAGAGTGGACTTGCTGATATTCTATATTGGAACTATTGTCATTGGTAATGGAAGAAATTGTAGCATTAATGTGGAGAAAGTGGCCATGGTAGCTGCTGAAGTTAGGGAGAGGGAAGAAGAGATATGAAGTGGGGGCATTTTCAAGACTTGGAGTTGTCCTGGGTCATACTGCTGGGACAGTTGCTGTACATTGTAGGTCCTGCCATGGCCCCTGTGTGGACTGGGTGAGAAGTTAAACTACAATGTAAACCACTATCCATGTGGTGCAGTAGTACCCCAAAATGTGTTCACCAAATGCAATGAATGTGCCATGATGATTAAAGAGGTTGTTGATGTTGGATGAATGGGGTGAGGGGGGTGTGGCCTGTATGGGGACCTCATATTTTTAATGTAACATTAAAAAATAAAAATAAAAATAAAATAAAATAGAATTTATCCATATTTTAAAGGGAGAAGGAAAACTTTTCCTATTTGCATGCAATATGTTCATATAAATAGAAAGTTTGAAATACCTACAACTTATATATTACAACTAATATACTCATCAAATTATGAGGATACAAAATCAATATGCAAAATTAGTAATGATTCCATACACTAGTATAGATGGAAATTATGAAATACCCATTTACAATACCAATTAAATAGTCAAATATCTTGAAGTAAATTTAACTAAGGGTATAAAGAACTTAAACATAGGAAACTAAGAAATGTTTAAAGAAATTTAAAAAAAAATTTGTGAATTTTTAAAATAAATATGATCACAAAGTCAATTCTACCCAAACCAATATATAGATTCAGTACAATCACAAACAAAATTCTTTGGAGAAATGTGATAGTCAATAATAAAATTTATTTGTAATAACAAAGGTCTCTGAATCTCCAAAACCATCTTAATAAAGAACAAATTTGTAAGACAGACACATCCTAATTTTAAAGCTTATTAAAAATCTACAGTAATCAAAATATTGTGTTACTGTCACAAGCATAGACATATATACTAATGGACTGAAGTGATAATTCAGATTAAGACCTCTACATTTATGGGCAATTGAATTTTGACAAGGGTCCCTAGTAAACTCCATTGGAAATGATAGTCTCTTTTAAAAATGGTGTTGGGAAAACTGGATATCCATATGCAAAAGATTGGAAGGGGAGCTTTATTTCACATCAGATAAAAGTGAAAGCAAAATGGATCAAAGTATAATTACCAGAAGTATAAAACAACTAAAAGAAAACATAGGGAAGCATGTTTTCTGGATGTTAATTTAGGAAAGGGTTTCCTCAAATTTACACCTAAAGTATGAGCAAACAAAGAAAAAATAAATAAATGGGACCTCCTCAAATTAAAAAAAAAACAACTTTTTTTGCATTAGAGGACATCATGAGGAAATGAAAGGTGGCAATATGCAGAATAGGATAATATATTTTGAATTCATATCTGATAAGGATTAATATTTTTATAAAGATATATTTAGCTCAGCAACAAAAAGATAAAAATCTCAATGGAAATAAGGGCAAAGAATTAAAGAAACATTTCTCTAAATAAAATATACTAGTGGTCAAAGAGCACATGAAACGGTGCTCAACATCATTAATTATTTAAATGCAAATCAAAAAGACAATGAGGGGAATTGGATGTGATTCAAGCAACTGACCTCCTATCTACTACATGAGAGGTCCCAGGTTTGGTTCCTGGTGTCTCCTAGGGAAGATTAGCAAGGCAATGAGCTGTCATAATGGGCAGGTGCAGCGAGATGGTGCAACAATATAATACAATAAGGAAATACAAGGAGGAAAGTCAATGAGAGACAAAACAAATCAGGGAGCTGAGGTGGCTCAAGCAATTGAGAACTTCCCTCCCACATGGGAGGTCCCAGGATTGGTTACTGGTGCCTTCTAAAGAGGAGACTAGCAGACACAGAGAAGACACAGGGAATTGACACAGAGAACAGAGAGTGAGTGCATACAATGAGGGGGAAGAAAGAAATAAAGTAAATCTTTTAAAAAATGACAGTGAGATGCAATTACAAACCCATTAGAATTGCTACCATTAAAAAATGAAAAATAAGTGTTGGAGAGGATGTGGAGAAAAAGGAACCACTTTTCATAGATAGTGGGAATGTAAAATGGTATAGCCACTGTGGAAACAGTTTGGAAGTTCCTCAGAATTTTAAGGATAGAATTACAATATGACTTGACAATCCCTCTTCTAGGTATATACCCAAAAGAATTAAAAGCCAGGACTGGAGTAGATATTTGCATACAAATGTTCATAGCAAGATTTTTCACAATTTCAAGGGATGGAAGCAGCCCAAGTATCCATCACTAGATGAATGAATAAGCCAAATATGGTTATAGCCATAAAATTGAATATTAAACAGCTGTGAAAAAGAATGACCTTTTTATATACATGACAATATGGATGAACTTTAAAATCATAATGTTGAATGAAATTTGCCAGGCAAAAAGACAAATATTGTATTTTCTCACTAATAATAAATAATTAGGATTTAGAAAAGTAAGAGTCAGAAGCTAGCATATAGGTTACCACGGACTGAGGAGGTCATAGGGAATGGAAAGTTAATTCTCAATCTGTTTGGTATTCCTGTTTGGTAGGATAGAAAAATTTTGGTAATGGGTAATGGTGACAGTAGCACACTATTGTGAATGTAATCAAAACTAATGATTTTTTTTTTGTCTGAATGTAGTTAAAAGGGGGAATTTTAGATTATATATATGCTACTAAAGTAAATTTTTTTTAAATTAAAAAAATATAAGAATTAGAATATGTTTTTCTGGCGAAATGAGTCTATTTGCCACAATGTATAAAACAACGACTGAGGGATTTCTCACCTGTGCTCTTTTTCAGGATCAGAGGGTTCAGGTAAAATTCAATATTGCAAGTTAGAAAACACCATATGAATCATGCACACAGGTCCTTAAAAGATACAACAATGTCTCCAAAGCATATGGTGACCACAGTGAGCAAAAAAAAAAAAAAAAAAAAAAAAAAATGCAGTGAAATTTAGCATAGTTTCTCATGGCTCTAATTCCCTATAGGAGAGTTTTGCTGTAGATAACATTATTCACACACGATAGCGCCTTACTAGATCTGAGAAACAGTATCACAACTTTTGTCATACCCATAATTTTTATCTTCCAGACTTACCTCACCGTTTTGAAAGCATTTACAATGACAATTTACTCATTTTGCTTAAAGGGAATGTTTGCAACCCTTCTTATTTCTTAGTTCTTTAATAAAACAAAACAGGCATATTCTCAGCAGGAATAGTTAATGTTTCCTTTGTTCAAGTATTCTATGAAACCCATTTTCTGATAGCCTTCTTGTGACCAAATTGTCTGCTTGATAGACAATTTTTTTTCTCTCATATATCTTTATTATCAGTGAAATTGCTGCTTTCATTTCTCTTCTTTATTTCATCATTTCTTTTAAATTATTTTTTTATTTTTTATTTTTTAATTATTTATTTATTTATTTTTTTAATTGCATTATGAAAAATATGAGGTCCCATTCAACCCCACCGCCCCCGCCCCCCACTCCCCCCACAGCAACACTCCCCCCCATCATCATGACACATCCACTGCACCTGGCAAGTTCGTGATAGACAATTTTTTTAATTGTAAAATAATCAAGGGGAGGGTTTGGTATTATTTCGATTTTGTTAATGAAGAAAGGAGGCTCCAAGTGGTTATGTAGTTTCTGAAAGTCAAAAAGTTAGTAAATTTCAGTGCTGGCCTATAAACCCAGGAAATTTCCCTATGGTTACACAGCAGGTAAATGTTAGAGCTGAATCAAAAAATACATTTTTGAGTCTTTACTTTCAATTATGTTGGGATTTAGCTCATACTGCAATTGCCAGGTGATATGATAATTGTAGAATTTAGTTTTCCAAGGAACTGCCAAACTGTCTTCCACAGCAGGTGCACTATTTTACACTGCCACCAGCAATGAATGAGCACCATTTTACATTGACAATAGCAATAAATGAGTGGTCCTCTTTCTCTGCATCTTATCAAATACTTGCACTTTGTGTTTTCTTTCAAAATGGTATCTCATTTTGGTTCTGATTTTCATTTCCCTGTTGGGTCATGATTCTGAGCATCTTTTTATGTGCTTTCTGATCTTTTGTACATCCTCTTTGGATATATGTATGTTAAAGTCTTTTGCCCGTTTTTAAATTAGGCTGTTCGCTTTTGTTGGTAATTTGAAGTAATAATTGTTTTCTGGACATTCTATTTTGTTAACAGTATCCTTATATAAGTTTTATCATATGTGTTCTGAAACTATGTTCTTCTTTTTGAAGAGCTTTTGGTTTCTTCTGTGCCACATATTCTTCCATATTTATTTGATTATTTTTAAAATATATTTTTATTTTTAAAAGATACTCAATTTATGTAAAACTTTACATTAAGAACATAGGGAACTTCCCCCCACCCATGCACACTTCATCAATGATATCCAACATCAGTGCTCCTACTTGGCCATAGTTGAACCCCTCTGTGTTACAAAACTTCTTCAAATATAAAGTCTAATATATTGCAAAATTCAAATAGTACAAAACTAAAATAGTAATGCTGGATTTAAAGATTAGAAATTGAATACATAATAATATAGTCAAATTAAAATAAAGTAAAAAATAAATTGGGGTATAAAAATTGAAAAACATCATACATTTTTGTTGATGTTTTGCCTTCCATCACTGTAATAGTTGTTGTTTTGTATGTAATAATTCTACTAAAGAATTATCATGACTCAAGCAATGGAGGAAATTATAACACTGATGAGGAGACAGTGGTCATGGAAGTTGCTAAAGACAGGGAGAGTAAAAACGAGGTGTGATACTAGGGCATTTTTGGGACTTGGAGATGTCCTCAATGATATTGCAATGACAGATACAAGACATTATATATCTTGCCATAACCCACTGATTGGACTGGGAGAGAGTGTAAACTAGTACATAAACTATAATCCATGTGGTGTAACAATGCTCCAAAATGTACTCATCAAATGCAATGAATGTATCACACTAATAAAAGAAGTTGTTGATGTAGGAATAATTGGAGGTGTGGGGAGTGGGGTATATGAGAACCTCTTATAGTTTTAAATGAAACATTTTGTGTGATCTATGTATCTTTTAAAAAGATAGTAATAAATAAATAAATAAATGAGGAAATAAAAAGAATATAGGGGATTTCCATACGCTCCATTCCTCACTCCACCCAATTTTCCCATATTAAAAACTTCTTTCACTACTATGGTACATTCATTCCTATTGATGAACACGTTTGGAGCATTGACATGCAGCATGGATTATAATGAACAATGTAATTTACACTCTTTCCAACTCCATTCTGTAGGTTATGGCATGGTATATAACCTCCTCTCTCTGTCTTTGTAACATCATTCAAGACAATTCCAAGTCCCAAAAATGCCCCCATATTACACCTCTTTTTCCCTCTCTTTACCTTCAGCAATTCCAGTGGCCAATGTCTCCACATAAATGACACAATTTCTTCCATTGCTAGAATCACAATAAGTCTATAGTAGAATACCAGTAAATCCTCTCTAGTGCATATTTTATTCCCAAATCCTGAAGATTCTGGAATGGTGATACCCATTCCACCTCTAATTGAGTGGGAGTTTTGATCCCATATGATTGATGGATGAAACTCTTGCTTGCTGTTTCAGACTCTCTCAGTTCATTATATGGTGGTTGTCCATTCTCAACTCCTTGTTAGTTGTAATGAGAGACTCCAATGAAATGGAGAGAGGTGTTGATGTTCCCCTGAGGCTCAGGGCCATTCTGGCACATGGACAGCCTGGAGATTCATCTCTTTGACATACACCTACCAACTCCAGCACCAACAACAGGTTCAGTATAAGGGACAGAAGAGGTATGTGTAAAGAAATCACAACTGAGTCCAACTCTGTCACACTCAGGAGCACAAATTCCAAAGTAGGGCCAATTAGCAAGGCACCAAATTCTGGAGCTATTTGCCATGACCATAGCACCTGGGAGTCTCTATAGCACTCAGAATTCCCACTATTTAGGGTATTATCTACTTTGACTGCCTATGAGATCCTGCTGAGTTGGCCTAAGTGTTACCTTTCTGATGAACTCCCAACACATTTTAAAGTCTCTTAGCAATATAAACTCATTTGTCTTTACCATTTCCCCATTTTATTCAATGTCTTTTTCCAGTTGTATCACCAGTTGCTGCTTCATAATAATCCTTTGGTGCCAGGGAGGGTCATCCTTGGGAGTCATGATCTATGCTCGAGGGAAGGTAATGTATTTATATGCTGAGTTTGGCTTAGAGAGTGGCCACATTTGATCAACATGGAGGCTATCAGGAGATAATTCTTAAGCACCCTTCAACACTAGGCTAGATTTCAATTTCAAGGTAAAAGGCTTATAAGAATAGGCCCCAATATCAAGGAACTATCTGTGGACCATCCTTCTTCAGTGGTCATTGCCCGTGTAATTGAGGGACTGTTGCTGTTCCATTAGAAAATGTGGCAGAACACCCCAGGATGTGAATTCATTATTCTTTCTGTTGTTTTGTGAATCTCCTTCCATTGTAGCAATGCCTATGAACATTTGAGAATACTTATATACCTTATATGTATGCCCATTTCAACTTCCTCTTACATATATCTCATCACTTACACCCCACATCAATGCTTCTCACTTGCCATAGGTGAAGCCTTCTGTGATCC
The DNA here is from genome assembly GCF_030445035.2 of Dasypus novemcinctus. Lineage (NCBI taxonomy): Eukaryota > Metazoa > Chordata > Mammalia > Cingulata > Dasypodidae > Dasypus > Dasypus novemcinctus. The sequence goes on along the minus strand of NC_080704.1, from coordinate 103,776,692 downwards.
AAAACTTCTTCTAAAATGAAGACAAGTATATCGACAAATTCAATTAATAGGAAATTGATAAGATAATTATAGGTTTAAACATAAGGGAAAATATATAATTTAGAAAAACTAAAATTAATATAAAGTAGAAAAATTTGGGGTATTAAAAGGGTATTAAAAATGGAAAATATAAAATTTTTTGATGTTTTCCTTTTCATCATTTTAATATCTGTTGCCCTGTATATACAGTGGCAATTCCATTTCTTCCTCATTGTCTTACTTTTTTTCATTATGTTCTTAAAGAAGTTTTAGGTCACAGTAAACTCACATAGAGAATATAGGGGACTCATATATACCAACATCCTCACCTTATCTGCCTTCCCTATCAATAATGATCCAATTGTTACAACTGATGTACAAATATTGAAACATAGATACTAACCATAGTCATTAGTTTACATTATGACTTACATTTTAGGCAATACACTTTTATAAACTTTTGGTGAAATTTAACATGGCCTGTATCCATCATTGCAACATCATGCATGGCACTTCCATCGCCCCCTGACTATCCCCTCTTCCATCTATTCTGTTTTCCCTCCCTCTCCCCTTGGGGCCCACAGTGTCAACTAGGCTTCACTGTTTCAAGGAAAATATTTGTAGATTGACATTTCAATTTCTATCAAGAAAAGTATTGGAATTTTATTATAGATTGTTTGTATCTCTAATTTGCTTTGGATAAAATTAGCATTTAAACAATATTTAGTCTTCCAATCCAGCAGCTTGGAATTTCCCCTATTTATTTACATATGTTTAGATTTATTTCAGCAATGTTTTGAAATTGTACATGTAGAAATCATTTATATAATTGAAGAATTTTCATTGTTATTGGTTCTTTAGTTGTTCATTTAGAAGGGTCATTTTATTGATTTCCACTTTGAATTGTTAATTACTAGTATATAGAAACAACATTAACTTTGTTTTTGCTTCTTTATTTCCTTTAAATGTTAAATTAAAAATATGAGGTCCCCATATACCCCCCACCCCACCCACATCAGCAACCTCTTCCATCACTGCAGCACATCCACTGCACCTGGCGAATACATTCTGGAGCACTGCTGCACCACATGGACAGTGGTCCACATTTTATTACACACTCTCCCCTGGTCCACCCAGTGAGCCATGACAGGACACACAACAACCAGCATCTGACCCTGCAGTACCACCTAGGACAATTCCAAATCCTGAAAATGCTCCCGCAACATATATCATCTTCTGTCTCCCTACCATCAGCAACCACCATGTCCACCCTCTCCACATCACTACTACAGTTTCTTCCCTTACTAATCACAATAGTTCCCTAGCAGAACACCAATAAACACCATTAACTTTTGCATGTTATTCTTCTATCCTGGCACTTTGATGAATTCACTTATTAGCTCCAGCAGGTTTGTTGTAGATTTCTTAATATTTTCCATATATAGCATCTTGTAATCTGTGAAAAAGAGGAAGTTTTAGTTCTTCCTTCCAGTTTGGATGGCTTTATTTCTCCTTCCTGTCTTATTGCTATGATCAGAACTTCCAGGGCAATATTGAATAACAGTGTTGACAGTGGGCATTTTTGCCCTTTTCCTGATCTTAGAGGGAATAATTTCAGACTTTCATCACTGATCATGATGTTAGCTGTTAGATGTTTAAATATGCCTGTTGTGGTTTGGAGTTATATGGAACCCCAGAAAAATATGTCCCTATAGTTATTCCATACCTGTGTGCATGAACCCCATATAAGTAAGCCCTTTAAATGATGGTCCTTCATAGAAGGTGTTGCCCACCTCAATCAGGATGTGTATTAATCTTATTATCAGAATACTTTAGAAGCAGAATCAAATTAAGGCAGAGAAAGAAAGCAACAGAAGGATCATCCAGGAACTGAACATCAATGGATCACAGAAGAAAATTGAGAGAACAGGAATTGTTGCCATATGTCTTGCCATGTGACCAGAGGCACCAGCACCCAGAACCAGAACAATACAGTCTTTTGGGAGAAACTGCCTTGATCATGCCTTCATTTGAAATTTCTTCCTAAACTCAAAAAGATGAGCCGTTAAATTCCTATTGCTTGAGCCAGGCCATTGCATGGTTTTTCCTTGATGAGTGAAGGACACTAATACTATACCCTTTATCATCTTGACAAAGTTTCCTTCTATCCCTAGTCTTCTGAGTGTTTTTATGTCTTTATTTTTTTAATGTTACATTAAAAAAAATGAGGTCCCCATATACCCACCACCACCCTCACCCCACTCTTCTTTCATCATCATGGAACATTCATTGCATTTACTGAATACATTTTTGAGCACTGCTGCATCACATGGATAATGGTTTACATTATAGTTTACACTTTTCCCCAGTCCACCCAGTGAGCCATGGCAGGACATATAATGTCCAGGAACTGTCCCTTCAGTACCCACCAGGACAACGCCAAGTCCTGAAAGTCTCACATCACATCTCTTCTTCCCTCCCCCTATCCTCAGCAGCTACCATGGCAGAAGTGGTCTGGGATTTTGTCAAATTCATTTTCTGAATCAATCAACAAGACCACATAGTTTCCCTTTATTTTACTTATGTGTTATATTACATTAATTGATTTTCTTAAAATGTATCATCCTTCAAAGTCTGGGGTAAATCCCACTTGATCATGGTGCTTAATTATTTTAATGTGCAGTTGTATTCAGTTTGCTGGTATTTTATTGAGGATATTAACATCTATATTATTTAGACATATTCTTCTCTAATTTTATTTATTTATTTTGTATCTTTAAATGGCTTTGATATTAGGGTGATGCTGGACTTATAGAAAGAGTTAAGATGTGTTTAATCTTTGAACAAGATTGCTCTTAATTCTTCCTGGAATGTTTGGTAAATTTCACAAGAGTCATGTGGTCTGCTGAGGAAAGAAAAGGGGTTAAAGGACAGTTTCCTCTTCAGCAGTTTATCTAGTTGCAAAGAGATGATCCGGCCCTGGGGATATGGACTCTTTTTGAAGAGCAAATAAATCCAGAAAGAAAGGTTAGCTCAGTGTAGGACTTTCAGCCTTGAATGTGCAATTTCTCTAGTTCAATTTCAGGCTCCTCTTAGAGTAGTGACCCACTGGGATATTAAACATTTAACTGATAATTTAAGACAGGGAAAACATAGACATTATCCCTATATTAACTTTCCTTGTGTCACTTATTTTTCAAAACAGGATACTTTTCTTATATAATTTAACTTAGTTTGCTCACTAAAACCCACTTCAAAATCCACAGTAAGAAATCCGCAGGCTAGTTGATTGAATAAACATTGACAGGCTGAAAATATCCAAAGCGGTATAAGAGGGAAGTATGGGTTTTCTTAATGTTTGGTTGAGGGTTTGTATGTTTTTGTTGTTGTTGTTGTTTTGTGCTTTTTCCTTTCTCTTTATAACCCCTTTTATTTTCTTTATTTTTTTCTGTCTTTATTTTTTAAAATACTACAGTCAAAAATTATAAGAGGTCTCCATGTGCCCCCCACCCCCCTCACCCCCACTCCTCTCTCATCAATAGCACTTTTTCGTCATCATGGCACATTCATTGCATTTGGAGAATACATTTTGGAGCACTGCTCCAGCACATGGATAATGGTTTATATTGTAGTTTACAGTCTCCAGTTTTAATTAGCATTTCCTGCATTCAGCACATACCCAGTTCCTACAACCCTTTAATTCACCCAGTTTTTGCTCGTCAAAATCTCTGTCAGGGAATGGAACCTTAGACTATTTCATACCACCATCTTGATCAACTAGAATCCTCTCCTTCATTGTTGAAGGATGATTTTGCCAGTTTTAGAATTCTTGCTTTAAAGATTTTTCCTTTAGCACTTTAAATATGATATACTACTGTATTCTGGCCTCTGTGGTTACTGGGAAGAAATTGTTTATTAGATTTATTGAGGCTCTCTTGTACATTGTGAATTACTTCTTTGATTCATTTTTTGAAATTTCTGTCTCTTTATGAATACATACATCATTTTCTGATAATTTTTAGTTCTTTATTCTTGTCTTCCTTTAATTCTTTGTGCATACCTAATATAATTGATTTAAAGTCTTTTTATAGTATACCCAATAACTTGCCTCATTGAGGATAATTTATTCTTTTACTTTGAATGATCTGTGGTTTTCTCTTTCTTTGTATACCTTGCAATTTTTTTGGAAAAATGAGCATTAGATTATTATAATTTGGTAAGTCTGGAAATGATATTCTACAGGTTTATTCTTCTGTATTGGTGAATGCAGCAACCATCTGCTTGTTTAGTGACTTTTCAAATTTTTTTCACTATCTGTATTTTTTGACGTATGGTCACTGAAGACTCTGTTCCTTTATCTTATGTCCAGCTGCTGTTCTCACAAATCCTTCCTTGAATGCCAGGAGTTAATACAATGTGAAACAAAGCCATCTTCTTCCAGTTTTTGAAAATTCATTCTTTTCTGGGGCACTCCTTTAACAGTCAGGCTGTTTTCAACTCTTCCTTTGACTTCTATGTCTGCATGCGCTCACAATAGAAATTTGCCAGAGGTTAAGTCAAAGGTCTTTTCAACAGTTTTCTGCATATACATCTTGCCTTGGGTATGTGCATGGCTTTCTAAATTCTACAGTATGCATGGACTCTTTTGAAAGTTTTAATTCTCATGGAAACTTTCTCTTCAAATTTTATTCCAGGTTTTAAGTAGTCTATTTTATGTTTCAACAATAATACTTTGCCCTAGGCATATCTTGGATTTTCATTAACCACACAATATTTTAGAGTAATGTCTGCTATTTTTCTTACTTAACACCAGTGCCTTAAACCAGTCCATCAAGTAGCCCCCAGACAGGTTAGAACAGAGTAAGTTTCCACTTGAAAATAAAATGTGCTCTGCTGCCTCTCATGGTACAACATTGGCAAAGCAGACCGCCACTGAGGCAGGGAGAGGGTGGGTTAATAGCAAGTTAAAACACCACAAATATTTTTTAATTTTTTTACATTGCTTTTTTCTTGATTCATGGTTTGCTTGGGTGCTGTAATCCTTCTATGCTTTTCCAATGTTCTGACAAATGTTTTATTCTGACAGTTTCTGCTTGTTGTTCAATGTTTCTGTGGTGCAGTGAACATTTGGAGCTGACTGCTCCACCATTTGCTGAGGTCTTCCAAATCATTTTAAAATTAAAGTTTCCATTTTGGGTATAACTGGAATTGGTTCCAAACACTGAAGTATGCTAAGCAGAAGTATGAAGGAGAGATATTGTGGCTTCTTTCTACACCAGCAGCGTGAAAAAATCATTCATTAAAGCATTAGAGAAACTCACAGTTTGTATTATTGAGGTCACATACTGTAGCATTGTCATTATTGATGTCTTTTATTCTTTTATCAAAAGAAACATTATTTAAATTTTACATAAAATAGAAATTTTGTGCTCAAAAAAAAGACATCTATATGTAAAAATGTTTAATGAGTTTTGATGAACATAGAAGACACTCTTCTCCATAGTACCCTGGACTGGTAGGGTGAAGGACAGTATACACAAATGAACACCAGAGATCCTACTTCAGGAAAACTTTAATCTTCTTGAAAATTTTAGAGAGATTAAGATATTAAAAGTGGCCAGATGCTGGTATTGAAAAACAGATTGTTTTTGCTATCCAAGTAATCTGTCTTTATTTGAATTTCTGGCAAATACTGTCCTAATAACTATGAGGATACCCCTAGAAATGTTTGTGAGTAACACAGTTTATTCATTAAAATATTCATAGATGATATTGTGACTGCCAAATTAACATTATACACAGACCATCACAATAAAGTACAGGGTATTTGTTCTTTCTGTAATCATTTTTCTTTTCTTCTCCTTTCACAACTTATAATCTTTTTTATGGTAATGCAGAACTAAACTTGGTTTTTAAAAATAGCTGTGAAGGAAATTGAGGATTAGTTTTCATAAAGGGAAAAAATGTAAAGGACCCTGCAGGTGACAAAGTAAGTAATGAAACACACTAGGGTTGATTTACTTCTCTTTCTTCAAAATCGTTAAGCTGCAAATTGTGCTCACAATAGTAATACTCTTGTAGTCAAACAATCTCCCTTTTGGGAAAAATATTTTAAAATTTTACATGTATCCTTTGATGATTAGAGACCTCCATATTATGAACTTTATTAACAGGAAGGAATATAACTAACACAATTAGCCCCAAATGATTGGATCTAAAATATTGCTTAATTTTTAGGGAAGTGAAATAAGGAATGATTGGAAAACAGAAAAGTAGCATGAATTGGTATCACAATTCATCACTTTGCTAAAATCCTTTATATATCAATTATTGTAGGGATATATGGGCACTTTGCTGATAGCAGTAATAGATGGCTTGCATTTCAAATAAAATTCTTCATTACATGGCTAATTCCCAGGCTATGTCAGGAGAAGAATAAAATGATTTTGGAACATCTTCTTTTGTCAGATGGCCCAAGAAATTGAGAGAGGGAAGGGGGGAATATTTGAATGAAGAGATTGTCACGTGTGTGGTTGAAACTATAATGTTGAGAAAACTCTTTAGAAAGTATAATAAGGAAGGTTACCTGTTTAAAATGTTTAATGGGGGCATCTGACACAGGGCAAGCTTCTAGGGAGTGTGTGAGTGCTTATTTTTATCATAGTGGATTCTTTAATTGGGTGGAGACCCATGAAATTAGAATGAAGTTATACCTAGATCCTACGGAGGACCAATGCTCCCAGACAAAGGGAATTGTATCTCTTAAGAGAATTGGGGGCCCCCAATGGGTTATGGCAGTTGAGTATGTCAAACCCTCAAAATCGTTGCAAGTATCTGTGAATTTGTTCCTTCAAGTAATGAAGATTGATTGTCACTCTGGGACCTGAGGGGAGGGGGAGAGAGCTATTGAATAGATGGAATCAGGGTAACTGTGGGGCAATGGATGTGTTCCACAAGATCATGCAATGATGAATATAGGACATGTTAAATTACACCAAAAATGTATAAAAGTCTACAGGCTAAAATGTAAAACATAATGTAAAACATAAGATAACGAAAATTTTAGAAAATTGTGTAGTCTAAAATATAAACAATAACATAAACCCAAGTGTAACCATGTTTGAAAGCTATTGTTTCAATATCTGTACATAAACTGCAGATATACTATATGAACACGTAAAAAGATCATTGCTGGGGAAGGGACAAAGTGTGATGTTGAATATGTGGGAGTACCCTATATTGTATATGTTTATTTCTGTGAATGAAAACATTTGAGATTACAAACTTAATAATTAGAAAAAATTAAAGAAAGGATGTAGACACTGATGAAGAAAAGAAAGAAATTGCCTTGCCACTGTACATACAGGGCAATACCTATTGCAATGATGAAAGATGAAACATCAAAAACAAAGCAAATTTTTTTTCATTTTTTGATAACCCAATTTATTTATTCTTTATTTAATTTTTCTAAGTTAGGATGTATTCTATATCTAACCTTTAAGCCCATCACTATATTCCATTTTACTATTAATGGAACATCACAGTATATTAGGTTTCATTTTTGAAGAAGTTTTAGACCACAGACTGTTTCAACTATGGTAGGGGAAGAACACTGGTTTGGGGTGTTATTGATGCAGGGCACATGGTTGGGAGGGAGTTTTCCAGGGCAAGTTTACAGGCTCCATAAAAATGTTTGGTTATTTTCATATTAGTTACAGTTAAATATGACAAGGGAGGGAGTGCCGAATTCCTAACCAGGGGAACTGTATCACATTCCCCAATGGAACAGCAACAACCCCCAAGTACAATGGCAAAGACCAATAAAGGATGGTCCAACAATGAGCCCTTGATACTGATGATTATCCTTATGAGCCTGTGCCCCTGAAATGTGAACTAGGCATAGAGCTGCAGCATGTCTAAGAGTTATCTCCTGAGAGCCTCCATGCTGTTTAAATATGGCCACTCTTTAAGTCAAACTCAGCATGTAAATGCATTACCTTCCACCCAGCATGGGACATGACTCCTGGAACTGAGGAATTACTACCAAACATCAGATGACGATGTAACTAGAAAGAGACTCTGAATAAAAGGTTCAGCCTAGACCAGCAGAATATGTCAGCCTATATGTAGTATCAGGTGTTAAAAACTGCTTTTTGACCTTGAATAAAAGGGGGAAATGGAAAGGACAAATGAGTTCAAATGGCTGAGTCTTCAAAAAAGAGTCAGGAGGTCATCAGAGGGTCATGCTTATGCACATCTCAAAAGGCAGAAAATGGCTAGAAAGATAAAACCAGATAACCCAACAATATGCAGTTCAAAAGATTCACATTAAATTTGAAGGTACAGGTAGGTTGAATGTGAAAGGATGGAAAAAATACAGCAGTCAGTGTGCAGACAGAAAAGATTTAGAAAAACTATACTAATATCAGAAAAAAAATAGGTATTTTAGTTTCTTGGCAGCTAAAGCAAATATCATTCAGTAGATTGTTAGAAATGGGAATTTTTGGCTCATGGTTTAGAGCTAGGAAAAGTCCAAAACCAAAGAATTAGCCAATAATGCTTTCTTTCCGAAAACTGGCATTCTGGAACTGGAGGATGGCACTCTTTTATTCTTGAATTTTCTGGGGCATGGCAATGCATATGGAAACCTCTACTGGCTTCTTTCTCCATCTGACTTTCCCTATACCTATAAAGGACTCCAGTAATCTAAAATAAAACTAAACACACACAAATGTAACACACAAAATGCTACATTAATGTTACATTAAAAAAAAACATAAGAGGTTCCCATATAACCCACTCCCCACAACAGTCACTCTTCCCACATCAACAAATTCTTTCATTAGCATGGTACATTCCTTGCATTTGATAAATACATTTTGGAGCAGTGCTACACAGCATGGATTATAGTTTACATTGTAGTTTACACACTCTCTAAGTCCATTCAGTCAGATATGGCAGGATATATAATCTACATCTCTCGAGGAATATCATTCAGGAGAATTCCAAGTCCCCAAAATGCCCCCATATCACACCTCTTTTTCACTCTCCCTGCATTCAGCAAATCCCATGGACATTGTCTCCACATCAATACTATAATTTCTTAAATTCCTAGAGTCACAATAATTCTACAATAGAAGAACATTAAGTCTCCTCTCATTCATATTTTATTCACCCATTCTGAGGACCCTGGGATGGGAATGCCCATTCCACTTCTAAACTGAGAGGTGCCTTAGATCCCACATGGCTGTTGGATCGAATTCTGTGTTTGGAGTTGTAGGCTCTTTCAGTTCATTGATGCCGTGATTTACCATACCCAACTCCTTATTAGCTGACCTGGGTTAATCCAACAAACAGGAGAGTAGGTGTTTCATTTCTGCTGAGGCTCAGGGTCCACATGGCACAAGGAAAGTCCAGAGATTCAGGTCTCCTGAGCATAACCTAACCACAGGCCCAAACACAGGTTCAGTAAAATGATGGAAGAGGCACGTATAGAGAAGTCACATGTGAGGCCAACTCCATCACATTCAGGAAAATAAAATCCAAAGTAGGGCCCACTGACAAAGCACTGAATTCCAGAGCCATCTGCCATGACCATAAGACCTGGGTTTCTCTGCAGCCATCACAGCACCACTACTTGGGATTGTATCTACTTTGGCTGTCTCTGAGATCCAGCTGAGATGTGCATAAGTACAACCCCTCTGGTGACCTCCTGACTCATTTTGAAGTCTCTTAGTCTTCTAAATGCATTTGTCTTTACCATTTCCCCCTTTTATTCAAGAGAGTTTTCTAGTTGCATTACCAGCTGGAACTTGGTAGAAATCCTTTGTCATCATGGAGGCTCATACCCAATAGTCTTGTCCCAAGCTGAGGTTAGAGTAATGCATTTATATGCTGAGTTTGGCTTAGAGAGTGGCCACATTTGAGCAACATGGAGGCTCTCAAGAGGTATATCTTTGGCACTCTGCAGCTCTAGGCCTAGGTGAAATTTCAAGTACACCAGCTCATAAGCATAGTCATCAGAATCAAGGGCCCATCACTGGACAATCCTTCACTGGTCTTTGCCCTTGAAGTTGGAGGATTTTTGATGTTCCATTGGAAAATGTGACGGAGTTCCCATGGATGGGAATTCAGCACTCCCTCAATTGTGTGAAACTCTACCCACTACATCAATACCCAAGGAGCATCTGAATATAAATTCATATACCCTATATGCCTGCCCTGAAGAAATCCCTCCCACCCATTCATCCCCCATCAGTGACACCCTACACCAATGCTCCTCCCACGTTATAGTTGAACTGCTCAGTGATCCAAAACTTCTTAAAAAATGAACTCTGATATATTGCCAAATTCAATTAATAGGAAAATGAACTAGTAAAGATAGGTTTAATAATTAGAAATAAAGTACTTAATAATATAGAAAAACTAAAATAAAAAATAAATTGAGGTATTTAAAAAATGAACAATATCATTAAAATTTTTGGCATTGTGCCTTTCATCACTGTAATAGGTGTTGCACTGTATGTACAGTGGCAAGGCAAACTCTTCCATTGTTTCCTCAGACTCTACATCCTTTCTTTAAATTATGTCAAAATTATGTATAAAAAACGTTATGGGTCACAGTAAAATCATATAAAATACATGGGGCTCCCATATACCAAACATCAAACATTTTCCCCCCATCCTCAGTATCTTTTTACATGTATATGTTACCTTTGGAGCAATGGATGTGCAGATATTGAAACATAGGTACAACCAATTGTTCCAGTATGTTTTCCATTATGGTTACATTTCTGAGTTCAGTTTATACATTTTATAATTTTTTGGTTCCATTTAGGTTTACATTATGGTTTATATTTTACACTAAATATTTTTATAAATTTTTGGTGAAATTTAACATAATAATTCTCCATCATTGCAGGGTCATGCAGAACACTTCCATTGCCCCAGATTTAACCATTCTTCCATCTATTCTATTGCACTTCCACCATCCCTTCTGGGCCCAAAGTGACAATCATGTTTCACTGTTTGAAGGACAAGATTCATAGATACAACCATGCTGAAGGCTTGACATCGCAGCCTCTCCTCCCCCATTGGGAGCCAATCATGTTCTCATATATAACCTCCCCTCTGTTTGAGACCAATAGACCTCACCTTATTGGTGTTATAACACCTTCCTGCACATTGTATGGGACTCCTCCCATTGATACAACACACTATAACCAGATGAGCACTCATACACTCTTAGAAGCCTGCTTCAGGTGCACCCGGGTACAGATCTCCCCATCAAATGCCTTAAATCAGTCACCCTTTCTTAAAATATTTTCTATAGAGTTTTCTCAACATTTTAATTTCAACCATGTACTTGACAATCTCACCTGTTGACCTGGTCCTCCCTTCTCCCCAATTCCATGTACCGTCTGACACATCCTCCCAACCTTAGAACTCCTCAAGCCTGCAAAGCTCAAGCCAATACTATCCGGATTTCCCTGTCTTACTCCTTCACTGCACAACTTCCTACCTCCACTGTATCATAGATATGCTTGTGTGGGCATTGGCTCAAAACCGTCCTCTCCCCCACCTATATCCTGTAAACCTATCTTCCAGTCTCTAGCTCTCTGAGACAGCTTGAGTTGCATAATTCAGATCAGTGAGATCATGTAGTATTTCTCCTTAAATGCCTGGATTGCTTCACTCAACATAAGTCTTCAAGATTTATCCATGTTATTCCATGTGTTAGTACTGTTTTCCTTCTTACAACAGAGTAGTATTTCATTGTATGTATATACCACATTTTGTTTATCCATTCATCTGTTAATGGGCATTTGGGCTGATTCCAACCTTTGACAATAGTTATTAATGCCGCTATGAACATTGACATCCCTTTTTTATTTTTCATTTCTCCTTTGTATATACTCATCTGTGGAATTGCTGGGTCATATGGCAAATCTATAACTAGTAATTTGAGGAACTGCCAAACTGTCCTCTACAATGACTGGATCCTTCTAGATTCTGACCAGCAGTGGATGGTCTTCCATTCCTCCACATCCTCTCCAACACTTGTATCAGAAATTTTGATAGCCACTAGTCTAATCTGGGTAAGGTGGTATTGCATTGTAGTTTTGATTTGCATTTCCCTAATAGCTAGTGATATTAAGCATCTTTTCATGGGCAGTTTAGCCATTTTTTTTCCTTCTTTGTATAAGTGTCTATTCAAATCTCTTGCCCATTTTTTAAATGGTTGCTTGTCTTTTTATTTTCAAAATAAAGGATTTATATATATATGCTGGATATTAGGCTCCTATCAGATATATGGTTACCAAATGTTTTCTCCCATTTTGTAGGCTGTCTTTTCACTTTCTCAGTGAAATCTTTTCAGGTGCAAAAGACTTTCATTTTGAGGAGATCCTATTTATCTACTTTTTCTTTTGCTGCTTGTGCTTTTGGTGTGAAGTTCATGAAGCCATTTTTAATTACAAGTTCCTGCAGATGCCTCCTACATGGTCTTCCAAAGTCTTTAAGGTCTTGTCTTTTATATTTATATCTTTGATCTATCATGAGTTGATTTTTGTATAAATTGTGTGATGGTATTCCTCTCATATTCTTTTACATATGGATATCTACTTTGGTAAGCACCATTTTTTGAAGTGGCCATTCTCTAACAGTTGAGTGGACTTCGTTGCCTTGTTGAATATCAGATGATGTGTATGCAAGGATCTATATCTGAACTCTCAATTTGTTTCCATTATGTCCATCCTTGTGCCAATACCGTGTCAATTGAGAACTATAGCTTTGTAGTATGTTTTCAAGTTAGGTAATTTGATTCCTCTGATTTTCTTTTTTTTTTCTTTTTCAATATGCCTTTGGCTATTCAGTGCCTCTTTCCCTTAAAAATAAATTTCATAAAGAGTTTTTCCAGTTCATATAAAAATGCTGCGTTGTTTTTATTGGGATTGCATTAACTCTGTAGATCAGTGTGGAAAGATAGACATCTTAATGGTATTTAGTCTTCCTGTACTGTTGTGTAGTTTTCTGTGAATGTGTCTTTTGCATCTATCATTAAATTTATTCCAAGGTATTTGATTTCATATTTACTGTAGTAACTGGTATTTTTTCCTTAATTTATTACTCAAATTGTTCATTATTGTTGTACAGAAATGCTACTGACTTTTCTACATTGATCTTATAACCTATGAATTTACTGAACTCAAGTATAAGTTCTAGAAGCTTTGCTGTGGATTTCCCTGTGATTTCTATGTATAGGATCACATCTCCTACAAATAGTGAAATTTTGACTGCTCTCTTTCCAATTTGGATGTCTTTTTTATGTTTCTTTCTGGTGTGCTAGAGCAAGTACTACTAACACAATGTTAAATAGGAAGGGTGATATTAGGCATCCTTTCCTTGTTCAGAATCTTAGTGGGGAGTTATTTAGGTTTCCCCATTGTATATGATGTTACCTGTGGGTTTTTTATATATACCTTTGTCATGTTCAGAAAGTTCCTTCTGTTCCATCTTCTACAGTGTTTTATCAAGAAATGTGCTGTATTTTGTAGAGTGCTTTTTCTGCATCTATATATATGATGCTGTGATTTTTATCTTTCAATCTATTTATGTGGCTATTACACTGATTGATTTTCTTATGTTGAAGTATCCTTGCATACCACGGATGAAACCCACTTAGTCATGACATATAATTCATTTGATGTGTAGTTGCGTATGATTAGCAAATACCTTGTTGAGGATTTTAGCATCTAGTTTATTAGAGAAATTGTTCTATAATATTGCTTTCTTCTGGTGTCTTTGTTTAGCTTTGGTATTAAGGCAATTTTGGCATCATAGAGTGAGCTAGCTCAGGAACGTTCCTTTTATTTCAATATTTTTTTAAGATTTTAAGCAAATTTAGTGCTCGTTATTTCCAGTATTTTTGGTAGAATTCATCTGTGCTGCTGGCTGGCCCTGTATTCTTCCTTAGTTGGGAGATGTTTATTGATTGATTGTGTCTTGTTACTTGTGATTTGTTTGTTAAGTTCATCAATTTGTTATTTTGTCAGTGTAATCTGCTTATCTGTGCATTTCCTCTAAATTTTCCTCATTTTGCCATATAACTTTTCTAAGTATCCTCTTATAATGCTCTTTATTTCTGTGGGGTCAGTTGTGATATCCCCTTATTATTTCATATTTTGTGTGTTTGCATCTTCTTTCTTCTTTTCTCTTTGGGTCTACCTAAGGGTTATTTAATTTTATTGATCTTGTCAAAGCAAAAGCTTTTGTTTTTTATTTACTTTTTCCAGTGCTTTCTTATTTTCTATTTTATTTAGTGCTGCTCTGATTTCTCAATTTCTTTCTTTCTTCTTCCTTTGGGGTTAGTTTGTTGATTTGTTACTAATTCCTCCAAGTGTGCAGTTAGGTCTTAGACTTTGGCTCTTCCTTCATTTTTTGATATACAAATTTATGTCTATGAATTTTCCTCTCAGTACAACTTTTACTACACCCCATAAGTTTTGATATGATGTGTTGTCATTTTCATTAGTTTTAAGATTTTATTGATTTCTTTGAAAAATTCCTTCTAGAATCACTTGTTGTCTAAGACTGTGTTGCTTAACTTCCATATCATTTGACAAATCTGGTTCTATGGCCCTTGTAGATTTCCAGCTTCATTCCATTATGGTCAGAGAAGTTATTTTTGTATGATTTCAATCTTTCTGAATTAATTGAGACTTTCTCTGTGGCCTAGCATGTGGTCTATATTGGAGAATGATTCATGCATGCTTGAGAAGAATATATATCCTGCAGTATTGGAGTGTAGTGTTCTGTATATGCCTATTAGCTCCTAATCCTCTAATATATTATTAAAAGTTTTCGTTTCTGTATTAATTCTTTGTTGAGATGTTCATTCTAATATTGATAATGGTGCATTAAATACCCCCACTATAATTGCAGCATTATCTATTCCTCCACTTATTTTCCCAGTGTTTTTCTACATATTTTGAGGCACTGTGGTTACGTGCATAAATATTTGTGATTATTCTACTTCTTGAAAAATTACCTCTTTTACTAATATGTAGTTTCCATCTTTGTCTCTCACAATAGTTTTTCATTTAAAGTGTATTTTGTCAGATATTAGTATAGCTAATCCTGTCCTTTCTTGGTTAGTTTTTGCTGGTAAGATTGTTTTCTAACTGTTCACTGTCAGCTTCCTTGAATCCCTCGGTCTAAGGTGGGTTTCCAGTAGACAGCATATAGATGGGTCATAGTTCCTTATCCATTCTACCAATTCGAGTTTCTTGACAGTTGAGTTGAAACCATTACCTGTGATATTCAGTCCACCTGGCTTCCCCTTGTGCAAGACACTGAATTAACATGGTGTCTATCAGCCTCTTTCTATCTTGGACAATCTCTAACTTCACCTGTACTTGGATTATACTTTAGATCACTGAATTTACTCATTAGAAGTTGAAGTTGGTGCCCAACTGACTCTTGCTCCCCTGTTTTCGGGAAATGGAGGCTTCAACTACAAATGCAGAATAGCTCCTGAGTAGGTTTGTGCCACCAGTGGAGGATGGGCACCAGCCTCCATCGCATGGATCACTCTACTTAAGAATCTTCTCTGCAGATGGGCTGTCTCCTCCTTCCATTCCTTCAAGGATGTTGTAGGATGTCCTTCTGGTCTCCTGGATCCTTGAAACTGGTACTTCAGCTAGCTCTAGATAGCTCTGGTCATTTATTAACTGTTCTGTAGAAGGAAATGCCACTAGGAGCTCCTTTCTCTGCAGCCATCTTCTTGTTGTTCCCACTTTGCTTTTGATATATGAATTTGTGGCTATGAATTTCTCTTTCAGTATAGCTTTTGCTGCATCCCATAAGTTTTGATATGTTGCATTATCATTTTCTTTAGTTTCAAGGTAGTTACTCCTTTCTTTTGAGATGTCCTCTTTGATCCACTGTTTGTTTAATAGTGTTTTGCTTAACTTCCACATCTTTGTATCTAATCTCTTTCCCTGGCACTTACAGATTCCCAACTTCATTCCATTGTGGTCAGAGAAATTTTTTTGCATTATATCAATCTTTCTGAATTCATTTAGTCTTTCTCTGTGATCTGTGTTCTATCTTGGAGAATAGCCCATGTGCACTTGAGAGGAATGTATATCTTGCTATATTTGGGTATAGTGTTCTTTATATGTCTATTAAGTTCAGATCCTCTAATATATTATTCAAAGACTTTGTTTATTAATTTTATTTCTAAGTGATCTCTCTACTGGTTATAATGATGTATTAAATTCCCTAACTATAATTGTAGAGGCATCTATTCTTCCACTTACATTTTTCAATGTTTTGCTCATGTGTTTTGAGGCACACAGGTTAAGTGCATAAATGTTTATGATTGTTCTTTCTTCTTAAAAGATTACCGCTTTTGCTAACATGTAGTGTCCATCTTTGTCTCTCACAATAGTTTTGCATTTAAAATCTATTTTTTCCCCAGTATTAGTATAGGAAATTCTGGAATTTTTGGTTATTGTTTGATTGTAAGATTGTTTTCAAGCCATTCACTTTCAAACTTCTTGAATCCCTTGGTCTGAGGTGGGTTTCCTGAAGACAACATATAAATGGGTGATATTTCCTTATCCATTCTGCCAATCTGTGACTCTTGACTAGTGAGTTGACTTCATTAGCATTCAGTTTTATTACTCTCAAGAAATTATTAACATTATTGATATTTTCTTTTAATTTTTGTATGTCATATGATGTTTTTGTTTCTTTTTTTTGTCTTTTTAGTTGCTTCTCCACTTTCCTCCAACTCTATCTCATCTTGTTGTTTTTTTTTTTCTTTTAACCTGCAGAACACCCATTTGTATTTCATGAAGGACATGTTTCTTATTGGCATACACTATTAGTTTCTGTATCTGAATAATTTGAGTTCTCCATTTTTTAATGCAATTATGCTAGGTAAAGCGATCTTAGATGGAATTTTTTCTTTTATTTCCTGACTTTGTCATATTACTTCCTTCTTGTCTCCATGGATTCAGAAGAGAATTCAGCACTTCATCTTATTTAAATTCCTTTCTATGTGATGGTTCTCTTTTCTCTTGCTGCCTTCAGTATTTTCTCTTTGTCTTGAACATTGGATACTTTGACAAATATATGTCTTCGAGCAGGCCTGTTGGGATATTTACTACTTGGGGTGAACTGCACTTCCCTGACATGTACATTCATCTACCTCAGTATGTTTGGGAAATTTTCAGACATTTTTCATCCAACACCCCTTCTGTGCCCTTTCCCTTCTCTTCTCTTTCAGTGATGCCTATAATGCATATGTTTGTGCACTTTGCATTGTTGTTCAAATCCCAAAGCCCCTGCTGGATCATTTCTTTTTATCTATCAATTCTACCATTATTTTATTTCAAATGTACTCTCTTCCATATCTCTAATTCTTTCCTCTGCCTGTTCAAATCTGCTGTTATTTGCTGAGAGTGCAATTTTAATTTCTTGTATTTTATCATTCATCACAATATATACATTAGTTTTTATGTATGACTACAGTTTCTTCAGTTTGCTCTCCAAGTGTTTTCTTAATATACTTAATCTCTTCCTTCACTTCATTAAGTTGGTCCATGATATTTGTTTTGAAAAGCTAAGATTAGTTCTTCAATGTTCTGCTCCTTTTCCTGGGGTTTTAGTTTCTTCATTGGACTTGGCCATGTCTTTCTGATTATTTGTATGGTTTGTAATTTTTTGTTTCTGTCTGGTCATCATTTTTTCTTGATGGGATTGTTCAGTTCACTAGCTCTGACTCTAGTCTCAGGTGTTATTTAGTTGCTGTTTGAAAGTATGTGTTATGTTTTCTCTTTTACACTTTGTTCTTCTTTTTCTATTTCCTTGGTGCTGTCTATGATCCCTTGTAGGAAAAGGACTAGCACTCGGGAAAGCAAAAGGGTTAAGGAAAAATATAGTAGTATAATAGTAATATTGTATATTACTATAGTAGTATAGTAGTAAGACTGATAGTAAAAATTAGCAGAAGAATCATGTAAGACCTAGGAGAATGAATATTAAACTCATGTAAACAGTATAGAGTTATAGGAATTAAAAAGTCGAGTAGCTTCAATGAAAAGGGAAACTGAATATGGAGAAGAATATGGTATGAAATAAAAGGGAAGCATGGTGAATTTGGAGAGAAAGAGAAAAGAAAGGACAATAGTGAAAGAGTTAATAAAAGATAGAATGTAAAATAGAAGGGTTAGAAATGGAAAAAACATAAAAATTGGGAGCTAAACAAAGAGAGTTGGAATGTAAGAACAACAGAAGGTAGAAGACAGAACGATGCAGGAAGGAAAAGAGATAGCATTAGTAGTTGAAATTAGTACACACAGAGAAGACATAATCAATGTATGTGGAACACAGGAAACAAGAAACAAGCTGACAGCACGACCAGGGAGACAAGAGTACCTACAAATTTAAGCAGGAGAATTGCATCCATCATCCATATGGAATCTAAGGCCCTCTCGATATTGAGGGGGAGTGGACATAACCATCTCTGGGTCCACAGTATGAAGGAATAGAGTATGGATTAGAGTGGACTTGCTGATATTCTACTATGGGACTATTATGATTAGTAATGTGTACAAATGCAGAACTTATATGGAGAAAGTGGCCACGGTAGCTGCTGAGGGTAGGGAGAGAGAAGAAGAGATATGATGTGAGGGCATTTCCAGGACTTGAAGTTGTCCTGGGTGATACTGCAGGGGCAGATGCTGGACATTGTATGTCCTTCCATGGCCCACTGTGTGGACTGGGGGAGAGTGTAAACTACAATATAAACCATTATCCATGTGGTGCAGCAGAGCTCCAAAAAGTATTCACCAAATGCAATGAATGTCCCAAGATGATGAAAGAGTTTGATGTGGGAGGAGTGGGGTAATGGGGGTGGTGAGTATATGGGGACCTCTTATATTTTTTGAATATAACATTTAAATAAAACAAAAAGAGAAAAAAATGAAAAATATTACTAGTAACTATAAAAAAATAAAAGTAAGGGATTGCTCAAAACATGACTGCAACATGGCAGAAAGACATAGGAGCTAAGTTAAAGTGTCTCCCAATGGAACATGTTGGAAAGCTTTAAGCCATTAAATGAATGATCTTGGTAGTGTATTATAATCCATAGACTTATGGATTATCCAGGAATTCATATTGATGCATACAAATAATTGTATAAAATAAATGGTTTGCACAACTTTGTGATTTTATGTGAGCCATTGATTGTACAGTGTTGAACCATAGTATGGTGTGTGAATAAAACTGTTTTAAAAATAAATGGAAAAAAGAGGAAAGACTTTCTTAAATTAATGTTTCAATTGATAAATGGAGAAAGATTGATGGAAGTAGAACCTCACCATTTATCATGCAATAATTCCTTCAAGAATCTCAAATGGAAACTAAAATAAGCAGACAAAAATGAGAAAAATATTCTGTACGTAATATCTCCTCATGATACTTTCTTGAAAAAATACAAGGGTAATAGTAATTTTGTTGTGGAGAAACCTGACAAAAATGACCATAACTAAACGATCAAATTGTAAATCACTGTAATAAGACATATCAATACATATAACTTTTGATATTACTAGCAGAGAAAGTTATGCACTTAATTTCTGTGATGTTACTGTTAAAAATGCATAATCTAAATTTAATCATGTGGAAATTTCAAACAAACCCAAATTAAGGGATATCCCAGAAAATAACTAACCAGTGTTATTTAAATAAGTCAAAGTCATGAAACACAAAATGGGTTTGAAAAAGTGTGACATATAATCAATAACACCCCCACACCAGTGATCTTCCCCTGCCCTAGTTGTACCCCTCTGAGATACAAAACTTCTTCAAAAATGAAGTTTAATATATTGCCAAATTCAATTCATAGGAAAATGAAATAATGAAAAAATTTTAAAAGGAAAAAAATATATTTTTAGGCACTGTATTTTTTTCAAATCCTTTAAAAGTTGTCCTTGGTTCTGATGCAGTTAAGGTTCTTAGAATCATTATGATACTTTCTAGATATGCTTTAAGGTTCATGTGGGTCCAGAGCAATTGTTAGTCCATGGCTAATTTAGCTCATTATTTAGGTAGTACTTTGGTGGTTTGAAGCTCTATGTATGCCCAGAATAGCATGTTTTTAAAATTTCATCCATTCCTGTGTATATGGACCCATTGTAAGGCCCTTTTGATGAGGCCATTTTATTTAAGGTGTGACCCA
Organism: Dasypus novemcinctus; assembly: GCF_030445035.2. NCBI lineage: Eukaryota > Metazoa > Chordata > Mammalia > Cingulata > Dasypodidae > Dasypus > Dasypus novemcinctus. The sequence continues at coordinate 103,756,420 of NC_080704.1, read as the reverse complement.
CTTCATTCAAGATGGTTCTTGATTTTCTTACTTGAGTCATTTATAATGGGTTGAATACACGCACAGAGAGACCGAGAGAGAGAGAGAGAGAGAGAGAGAGAGAGAGAGAGAGAGAGAGAGAGAGAGAGAGAGAGAAGAGAGAGAGAGAGAGAGAGAGAGAGAGAGAGAGAGAGAGAGAGAGAGAGAGAGAGAGAACAGAGGAAGCAGTAAAAAGCTGAAAGCAGTGAAACCTAGAAGAAATGGAAGAGTCTAACAGTCTAACAGACAATTCCATATACCTTGCCATGTGGCAGAGAAGTCAACATTGCCAGTAACCAGACCTCAGGAAGAAAGCATCACCTTTTTTGTGTCTTTATTTAGTTTTTTAATATTACATTAAAAAAAATGAGGTCCCCATTTACCCCCATCCCCCTCACCCCACTCCTCCCCCCATAACAACAATCTCCTCCATCATCATGAGACATTCATTGCATTTGGTGAATACATCTCAGAGCACCGCTGCACCTCATGGTCAATGGTCACATCATAGTCCAAACTCTACCATGTTCCACCCAGTCGGCCATGGGAGGACATACGATGTCTGGTAACTGTCCCTACAGTATCACCCAGGACAACTCCACATCCCAAAATCACCTCCACATCTCATCTCTTCCTCGCATTCCCTACCCCCAGCAGCCACCATGGCCACTTTCTCCACACCAATGCCACGTTTTCTTTGATTACTAATCAAAATATTTCATGAATAGAATATCAGTAAATCCACTTTAATCCATACTGTATTCCTCCATCCTGTGGACCTTGGAATGGTTGTTTCCACTCCACCTCTGTAACAAGAGGGGGCTTAGATTCCACATGGAGAAAGCATCATCTTGACGATGGCTTGATCTTGACATTTTTCTCAGACTCAAAATGGTAAGCTAATAAATTCCTATTGTTAAATTGAAAAATAAGGTGTCATACCTAGAAAACTGAAGAGAAATGATGAACCCAAACAGGATCTAAATTATCTATGTCTCAAATTTAACAGTATTAATGGTTAGTTGACAGGAAAATTTACATTGTGTATGAATGTATAGCTTTACCAGTTTGGTACTGGAACTAGGAACACATGTTAGAGATGACAGTTTGTAGAGCAGAAAATGGAAGTTTTTTTATCTCTGTATTCTGACAATGATGTGGTAGTTAATGAGTAACTAGGAAAAACCATACAGCTACCATGGCTAGCATTTTACCAAATGACTTGGTTAATAACTTTGAATAACTAAGCTAAAATCACGTGATCACTTTCTGCTTTGACATACGGTTGATGCCTAATAGGGATTAGTGTCTTTTTCAGTTGCCTTGTTCTCCTACCATAATTGTGGATGATTTGTGAGAGGTGCAAGCCATGCTTATACTGAATGTTGCCATAATAATTTGTAGTGCTAGTCATATGCATGTATCTTTCTGTTTATATATTGTGCCACATGGTCTTCATTTATGCTAGAAAAAAATGTATTGTTTTTGAAATATGTACAATTAGCTTTTCTTGAATTTGTTGGGTAACCAGTGTAACCACTTCAAAAATCTTATTTTTCAATTATTTCAGAGCCAAAACTTTCCATTCCATTCTGAATGATTTCATTTAGTCCTCCTTTCAAAGTTCCTTTTTTCTTGGTATCTGACTTTTAACAAAAGAAAACATTGTTCATTTCCAAAACTTGAGGATTTTGGGAGGGTGATGCCAACTCTATGTATAGTTGAGAGTGGACTTAGATCTCATAGGGCAGATGGATGGAATTATCTTGCTTAGAGTTGCAGACACTCTGTGTTCCTTGGGATAGGCATTGTTCATCATCATCTCCTTGTTAGTTGTCCTGGGTGAGACCAATGAATTGGAAAGTACGTTTACAAACCTCCTGAAATTCCAGGCTCAACTGACACACGAATAGAACAAAAGCTTACATCTCTGGAACATATATTTAACAAATATTTTGTCAATTGCAGGTTCAATAAAAGGGGCAGAAGGCCATGTGTGCAGAAACTACAAATGAGTCTAACTGTTACACAAGGGAGCATAAATTCCAAATTAAGGTCCATAAGCAGGGTAACAAATTACTGAGTTTCTCTGCACTGCTTATGGAGTTTCATTGTCTCTTGAGCTCTCAGAAGCCCTGCTGTTTGAGACGCTGTTTACAGTGGCAATCAAGGAGATGCTCCTGAGACATATATAAGTGTAACAAAAGGAATGACATCCCAACTCACTTTGAAATCTCTTAGCCATAAAAACACTTTCGTCCTCATGGGCCCTTGATATTGATGACTATGCTTATGAGCCTTTGCTCTTGAAATTGAAACTTAGCTTAGTGTGGAAATGTGTGTTAGTGTTGCCTATTGGGAACCTCCCTGTTGTTCAAATGTGGCCTCTCTTTAAACTGAACTCAACATAAAAATTCAATAACTTCCACCCAAAGTGGGACATGATTCCCAGTGATGAGACTCCCTGGCACTGAAGGATTGCTTCCAAGTACCAACAAGCAATGCAAGTGGGGCAAAAAAGACCTTGACCAAAAGGGGGAAAAGGTAAACACAAATAAGTTTATATGGCTAAGATACTTCAAAGTGAGCTGGGAGGTCATTCCAGTGGTAACACTTATGCTCATCTCAACAGGGTACCATTGACAACCAAAGTAGATACTATCCCAAAGAGAGGGGCTCCTGAGGGATATAGAGACACACAAACACTGAAGTCATGGCAGATAGCTCAGGTGTTTGTACCTTGCCAGTGGACTCTACTTTGGATGGATTTGGACTTAGCTGTGGTTTCCCTACACATACCACTTCCATCAATTTATTTGAACCTATAATTAGTACTCGCATTGTTAGGTATAAGTACAAGAGTCTTAAATCTTGTGGCTGTCCATGTAACAGCTGGGTTCTGAATCTCAAAGGAGTTGCAGCACTTCATCTCCAGTTCATTGGACTCAAGTAGGACAACTAACAAGGAGGGGCATATGGGCAAACAACATACAAAGGAACTGAGAGTGTCTACAACTGCAAGCAAAATAGAGCCACCCATTGGTCATATGGGCTCAAGGGCATCCCTTAATTAAAGGTGTAGAGGGCTTCACCATCACAGAGTCCTCAGGACTGGGGAATAAACTATGGACTAAATTAGAATTAGTGGTATTCCACTATGGACTTATTGTGATTCTAGCAATGGAAGAAAGATCACTGATGTGGAGGCAGTGGCCACTGGAGGTTTTGGAGATAGTGAGAAGGAAGAACAATTGTTATATGGGGACATTTTTGGGACTGTGGAACCATCCTGAATGACATCACAATATGAGAGATACAAGCCATTATATATCCGACCATACCCTACAGAGCTGAGTGGGAGATAGTGTAAACTACAATGTAAACTCTAATCCATGCTTATTAACAATGCCCCAAAAGGTGTTTATCAACTGCAATGAATGTATCCCACCAATGAAAAATGTTTCCAATGTGGGAAAATCTGGGAGGTATGGGAAGTGGGACCTTTGGTAATCCATATATACTATGTAACATTTATGTAATCTAAATATCTTGTAAAATATAAAAAATATGTCAACAAAAATGTCATTTGTATTTAATATTTCCTCCTTTTGTTCAAAGTTTTTTTTTTTCCCAGATGCAGTGCTAGTTAGCAGTAGTAATAATTGCTTGGTGCCAGAGAGATGCATCCCTGGAAGTCAAGTCCCAGGCTAGGGGGAAAGTAGTGCATTTGTATGCTGAATTTGGCTTAAAGAGAGGTCACATTTGAGCAACAATGAGGTTTTCAGTAGGTAACTCTTAGGCAACATTTCATCCTAGGCTAAGTTTCGATTTCACAAGAAAAGATTCTTAAGTACAATCATCAATATCAAGGACTTGGCAAAATGGTGTGTCTTCCTCCAAGAAGTACTACCTTGTACTAGAGACTTCTTGCCATCCTATTAGAGAATGTAGCAGAACTCTGAAGGTGTGAATGAAACTTCAAAAGCATCACACACATCCATGTATTAATAGATTAATGCCAGAGTTTCTTTTTGCTTTAAGCAACAGAATTTTGGTGTTCTTACCTTTATTTATGCTTTACATTTAAAAAAATTCTGGCTTTCTTCTTGCCCTCCTTGTTTTATAGATTATTTGAGCATTGGGCACTGAATTATGACAGTCCTTATCTCATTTCTTTGTGCTTCAAGGAAACTAGTTATGAGGTGCTGATAGTTTATTTAGTGCTGCCAACCTCAAGAGATTCAAACATCTCATTTTCTGAAAAAAGATATACCTATAGTTCATTCTGTTTTTTATACACAAAGAAAATTCTGTGTTACAGCATTCATTTAAAAACTTTTATGAAAAATAACAACTGGGATGTATTCCAAGTCTTAAAATAAATATGTGATTTAGAGCAAATTGGTTATACTGAGGTATGTAAAGATTTATATTTACTCGAAAGTAATATTACCCTGATTTACTGTTTTTTTTTTTACTTTTTACTGTTTAAGAGTCTGTAACAGTTGCATCTAGTATATTTTTAATATCCAACCAGTATTTGGTTTTCACATATGTCTAATGTATAATTTCAAGTTTTACTGGACAGTTTGATTTCCCCTACATTTCTATTTGGCTCCAGCATTTCATTTTATCTTGACCAGTCTATTTTAACACGTGTTTTGTGGAGATCATTAATGTTATTTATACAAGGCTGTCACTGTATGATATGACACTCATATGAATTTTGTTGTATATAACATTACATTCAAGCAGCTGCGATTATGCTTAGAAATACTGTAATAACTAGATGCAGTATAAATTTTCCCCATTAACAGTAATCAGTGGCATAAAAGTGATTATGGTCCTCAAAGGTGATACTTGTTAGAAAATGTAAACTCTTTTTGACTAATTCAGTTTTTATTAAACTTATAAACCTCAAAATAATCAAATGCTGTTTTATCATTTTTTACAGTGGTGTGTCATTTTACGTATGTTCCCAATCGTTATGGAACTTTCCAAAAATAAAGTTATTCAAGCGGAAAAAATGAATGAGAGGTAAACATATTCAAAATTAAACAGAAATTGAGAGAATTTGTCAACAAGAGGTCTGCCCTTCATGAAATATTAAAGGGAGCTTTGCAGGTTGAAAGGAAAAAATTAGGAATGAGAAGATTGGAGGAGAATGTATAAAGAAGATTATTAATAAGAGTAAATAAAAAGATGAAAAAGAAATACAAATAAAATTTGGCATATATAAGACTAAATAAAATATCTAAAGTAAATACTGCACTCACAGTAATATCATTGAATACTAATGGATTAAACACTTCAATCAACAGAAACAGATTGGCAGAATAGATGATATAATCTATGTCTGTGCTGTCTACAAGAAACAAAACATAGACCCAGAGACACAAATAAGTTGCAAGTGAAATGTTGGAAAATGATTTTACACAAAAATATCAGCCCAATAAGAATACTGGGATGGGACTCAATGCTGGGTCTCACTCTAAAAGTATGATGTGATAGAATCAAAACCCTAATCCTAACACAGTTTAATCAGAGTTCTCAGCTGAATTTAATACAATCACAAGGTTATTGCAGCCAGAAAAACAGACCCGTTTTCAAATAGATAGTACATCTCTTTGAAACTCATAAATATCAAACTGCCACAGTGGCTTAATTATATATAAATTACAATTGCTTTATTTGCAGATTTTTGAGTCAGGTATTTAATTTTGTTCTTATGTCAATAGACTACCTTTATTTTTCCAGATATGCAATAATAATCCTATAAGAAAAATGGTAATTTTGTGCCATGCATTGAATTTTTAAATTTATTTCACATTATCTCATTATTCTAACAAAGACTAATACTGAATACTGATGCAGGCTACAATATGGATAACTTTTGAAACATTATACTCAGTTACAAAGTCATATATTATTCTCAGCAATAAAAAAACACATATTGCACTATTTCACTTATGCTCAATGTCCACAATAGGTAAATCCATAGAGGCAGAAAATCCTTTATTGGTTGCCAGGGACAATTTTCCCCCTCTCCTTCCCCTTTAGAAACTTCAGTGACCATTACCTCCACATCAACGACAAAAGTTCTTCCATTATTGGAATAGCAATAAGTCTATAGCAGAATAATTGTGAGTATATCATAGTCAGTAATTCACTCCCCAATCCCTAGGATTCTGGGATGGTGATACCCACTCTGGCATTAAGTGTGAGGGTTCTTATATCCAATGGGGCAGATGTATGGGGTTACCTTCCTTGCAGTTGTAGACTCTCACATATTTGGGATGGTTGTTGTTATCATTTCCTTGTTAGTTTTCCTGGGTGAGTTCATTGAACAAGAGAGTAAGTGTTGCAACTCTGTTGAGATTCGGGGGCTGAATGGCACGCGAAAAGCCCAAAGATTTAATTCTATTGAATATAGCCCTATCAACACTAGTACTAAATATAGGTTTAAATAGAAGAGGTAGAAGAGTCATGTGTAGGGAAAGCACATATTTATATATATTTTTATATATATACATCTATTTATATATATAAATATATACACACACACACATACATTTCAAAAGATAGGATAAGAAGGAAACTTTCTCAACATGATAAAAAGAATATTAGAAAAAGCACATATCTAAAATCACACTCAATGGTGAAATTCTTAAGGCCTTTTTTCTAAGATATGGAAAAATACTAGAATGCTCACTATTACCACATATATTTAACCTTGATTGGAAATACTTGTTCAAGTAGGTAAATGAGAAAGAGAAATAATGTACAAGCAAATCAGAAGTGAAGAAGTAAAACTTTCACTCTTTGTATTTGAAATGATCCTATGCATAGAAAGTCCCCCAAAAATACAACAAAATTCTAGAACTAATAAGTGAGCTCAGTAAAGTGGCAGGATATAAGATCAACATGCAAAAATCAGGAGCATTTCTGTACATTGACAATGAACAGCCTGAGAAAGAATAAAAAAGGAAAATTCATTTATATTAGGAACTAAAAGAATTAAATATCTAGGAATATACTTAACTAAAGATGTTAACAACTTGTACACAGAAAATTACACAAAATTCTTAAAGGAAATCAAATTAGAACTAAATAAATGGAAGAATATCCCATATTCAAGGATTGGAAGGCTAAATATCATTAAGATGTCTTTTCTACCTGTAAAAGTCAGCCAAAGGAGTGTTGATGCAAAGTACAGGAAATCTGATGGCTTTTATAAATGGTGTTTATTTGGGGTAAAATCTTACTGTTAGAAGGCCCTAAAGAGTCCAACTCAAGGTTACTTCCTTACTAAACTCTCTTGCCATGTCTTGAAGCTAGATGGTCGGTTACATCTGTGGGAGTTCAGCCTTCCCCTGACTTCTTAAGGTTCTATGGATACAGCTTCTTCAGATCTCAGCTGAAGGTTGGCATAAGTCTCATTTCTCATCCCAGGACTTCTTTCTTTTTGGGTTCAGCTGTTCTGTTCTCATCACAGGGTCAGTTGTGAACTATCAGGTGAATGGCTCATCTCTCCTTCTGGAAACTCTGGTGGATCTATGAATCTGTCTCTCCTTCTCTGTCTTCTGTGGATCTACTTCTTTGTTCTCAATTGATCATCCACTTATTTAGCCTACCAAGGTGGCAGGGATAAAATTGTGAGTCACCTCAATGATGTGGTCAAATCAAAGCCCTAATCTTAACATAATTTAATCAAAGTCATCTCAGCTGAATCTAATACAGTAAGAGGATATCACACCCAGAAGAACAGATCAGTTTACAAACATTCAATATAAGTTTTTGGAATTCATAAAAAAAAAACTGTTACATTATCTGAATTGATTTACAGATTCAAAGCAATCCCTATGAAAGTCCCAATAGCATTTCTTGCTGAATGGGAAAAGCCAATTATTAAATTTATTTGGAAGGGGAAAGGGCCCCAAACAGCCATAAATATCTCAAAAAATGAAAAATGAAATTGTAAGAAACATACTACTTGATTTTAAAGCATAGTAAAAATTAACAGCTGTGAAAACTGTGTGGTATTGATGCAAGGTTAAAAAATACTGACAAATGGAACTAAATTAAGAATACAGATATAAACCTATGCATATTCAGCCAAATAATATTTCACAAGTTCAAGGTCAATTGAGTAGGAGAGTGTAGTACTAACAAATGGTGCTTTGATAACTGACTATACACGTGCAGAAGAATACAAGAGGAACAGCATCGCACAACTTATACAGAGATTAACTCAAGATATATCAAATATAAGCCAAGACTTTAACACTCATAAAAATTAAAATAGGGAAGCATTTATGAGATATATTCATAGGAAATCATTTTATAAACTTTATACCAAAATCATGAGCAACAGAAGAAAAAATAAATTTTATATTCTAAAAATTAAAAACTTTTGTGCTTCAAATGGGTTTTCCAACAAAGTGAACACAGTCTATTCAATGGGAGAAAATATTTGGGAGCATCTTATGTGATAAGGGCCTAATATAAAGAATATGGAAAGAAAACTTACAACTCAAAAATAAAAAGTCAAACATCTCATTAAAATAGGTAGAAAATTTGAATAGACACTTTTCTAAAGAGGAAATACAAATGGCTAAAAAGTACATGAAAATATGCTCAGTATCACAGGATATTAGGGAATTGCAAATCCAAATTATAATGAGATATAATCTTACCCCTATTACACTGGCTGCTATTAAAAAATCACAGAAAACTTGAAGTGTTGGAGAGGAATGGAAGAATAGGAGCACACATCCGCTGCTGGTAGGAACATAGAATGGTTCATTCACAGCGCAGTCAGTTTAACTGTTCCTCAGGAAGCTAAGTATAGAATTGCCATATGATCAAGGAATCCCACTACTACGAATACAACCAGAAGTATTGAAACCAGGGACACAAAGAGATACAACAAGCACAACAATATTCATCTTTGCATTATCCTCAATTACCAAAGTTGGAAGGATTCCAGTGTCCATCAACAATTGAATGGATAAGCAAAATGTGGACTAGACATTAAATGGAATATTGCTAACATGTAAGAAGAAATGAAGTTTTGACACAATGCAACAACATGGATGAATATTAAAGACATTTGTTGAGTGAGGAAAGCCCGTCACTAAAGGACAAATATTGCATTATTTCACTGATATGAACTAAGAATAATCTGCAGACCCATAGAAGTAGATTCTGAAAAATAGGTAACCAGAAGAAAGAGAGAGAGAACAGAGTAGGGAGCAGATGCACAATCTGTGCAGAATATATGATATAGTGTACAGGAAAGTTTTCATCGTGAATGGGGGGGATAGTGGTGCAGTCATTGAATGGATTTGACAGTTCTGGAGTGTGAGTGAGACAAGAGTGTGGTGGTTGGGCTATCCATAAAGCTAGGACTGGAGGACAGAATAGGTGAACTCTGCAGAATTAAGAGGATTGTGGTTCAGAATACAATTTTGGGAGTATTCTTTTAGCTGTTATGGTAGGGGAGGGTCACTGATGCAGGTTGTCAGTGGTGTGGGGAAGTGAGCAGAAAAGTTCACCTGGGGCATAACCCTGTGGAATATAAATGTGTTCATGTGATCATAGGGTACCTCAGTAGGTGGAGACTAACACAATTACCAACAAAATATTAAATTCCCATGCTCTGGAGTCTCCAAACATTCTCTAATAGAGTGGTAAGAGTATCTAGATGATATATGCAGTGTTTAGTAAAAGAAAATGGAGACAGATGGTTTGCTTATTCCATATCAGAGAGGTCATGTAGTGTTTGTCTTTCAATGCCTGGTTTGCTTGACTCAACATAAGGTCCACAAGATTCATCCATGTTATCCCATGTGTTTGTACTGTATTCCTTCTTATAGCTGAGTAGTATTACATTGTATGTATATACCACATTTATTTCCCCATTCATCTGTTGATTGGCATTTGGGTTGATTCCAACTTTTGGCAATAGTGAATAATGCTGCTATGGAGTTTGGTGATGTGTCAATGGGCCCTACTTTGGAATTTGTGTTTCTGAGTGTGATGGAATTGGACTCAGATGTGACTTTCTACACATGCCTCTTCTGTCACTTTTACTGAACCTGTGGTTGGCACTGGGGTTGATGTATGCTCAGGAAACTTGAATCTCTGGATTGTCTTTGTGCCAGCTGGGCTCTGAGCCTCAGCAGAGTTGCAACTTCTGCTCTCTGTGTTGTTGGATTTACCCAGCTAAGCTAACAAGGAGGTGAAGAAGGTCAACCAGAACAACAGGGAACCAATAGTGCCTACAACTGCAAGCAGGAGAATTCCATCCATCATCCATATGAAACTTAAGTCCCCTCTCAAAATAGAGGTAGAGTGGACATCACCATCCCAGGTTCCACAGGATGGAGGAATAAAATAAGGCTTAGAGTGGATTTACTGATATTCTACTATAGAATTTTTGTGATTAGTAATGGAAGAAATTGTAGCATTTATATGAAGAAAGTGGCCATAGTAGTTGCTGAGGGCAGGGAGAGGAAAGAAGAGATGAGATGTAAGGGCATTTTCAGGATTTGGAATTTTCCTAAATGATATCACAGGGACAGATACTGGACATTATAAATCCTGTCATAACCCGCTGAATGCACTTGGGGAGAGTGTAAACTACAATGTAAATTAGTAACTATGTGGTGCAGCAGTGCTCCAAAATGTATTCACTAAATTCAATGAATGTGCCACAATGTTGGAGGAGGTTTTTGATGTGGGAGGAGTGGGGCGGGGGAGGGGGGGGGAGTGGGGTATATGGGAAACTCATGGTTTTTTAAAGGTTTTTATGATATTTTAAATTTCTCTCCTCTTCCTCTCCCCACCCCCACTGTCTGCTCTCTTGTGCCCATTCACTGTGTTCTGCTGTATCTGCTTGCATTCTTGGTGGCACCGGGAATCTGTATCTCTTTTTGTTGTGTCATCTTGCTGCATCATTGCTCCATGTGTATGGCACCACTCCTGGGTGGGCTGCTTTTTTTTCACACCAGGTGGCTCTCCTTGTGGGGTGCATTCCTTGCACATGCAACTCCCCTACATGGCAGATGCCCCTGTGTGGCACGGCACTCCTTGTGCATGTCAGCACTGTGCATGGGACAGCTCAACGCATGGGCCAGGCCCTGGTTTCAAACACTGGACCTCCTATATGATAGGCAGATGCTCTATCAGTTGAGCCACATCTGTTTCCCTTTTATGTTTTTTAATGTAACATTTTGTGTGATCCATTAACCTTAAAAATGTTAATTAAAATATAAAATAAAAAAAGAAAATGGAATACTATGACATATCTTTGATATCAGTTTTGTACTTATGGACCTTATTTGGGTCAAATTGAAATGTAGCCTAATAATAACTATTGCTAAGTGTTACTTCCTGAAAACCTCCTTTTTCTTCGACTGTCGCTTCTCTCTAAAACAAACTCAGCAAATAACCTCACTACATTACTCTCAGCATGGGACATGACTCCTAAGGATAATCATCCCTGGCACAAAGGAATTATTAGCAAGCACCAATTAGTAGCAAGGGCTAGTTTGGAAGTAGTCCACCAAAATAGGGTAAATTTAATATAAAAGTGTTTTAATGGTTAAGAGATTTCAAAGTGACTTTGGAAACCTTTCCATAGTTTGCACTTAGGCATGTCTCAGGTGGATCTCATTAGGTGTCTCAGTAAAGAAACCTCAATCAGGTGCTCCCAAGGGCTCTAGAGACATCTGGAAACTATGGTCTAGTCAAACAACACCATGATGTCAACATCCCACCATTCGGCTTTACATTGGAATATATGATAACCTATTTTCACAGTGTAACAGACTCATTTATAATTTTCTTATATATGTTTCTTATAGCCTTTTTATTTGAAACTATACATTACACTCTCCCCATTAAATATGTTTTCCAGATACTAATACTTGATCTCTTCATATGCCAATTGAGTCCTTGATGTCAGCAAATTTGTAGTGAACACTCACTCTCCAGTTCATTAGACTTGCCGAGGACATCAAACAAAATGATGATGGACAATCCCCTTGAAAAAAGCAAAGAGTATTCTAAAACTGGAGGCAAAACCATTCCTTCCATTTGACCCGTAAGATCTAAGCCATCAGTCAATCTGAATCAGAGCAGGCATCATCATCGCAAAATCTTCAAGACCGAAATGTGAACAAAAATAAGAGGCTACTGGAACAGGGACCAAAATAGACTTAGTATTATTATACTTTTGGGAGAACATGTAACAATGATATAAAGATAATGTTTACTAGAGGTTCTGAAGGGAACAGAGGGGGAGAATACATGGATCATAGGCATTTTTAGCACATTGGAATTATTTTGCAAGCCATTGCAATGATAAAGGTTTATATTTGAAAACAGGTATTTTCCTTTGGGCAAATTAGAGTGTTTTGGATTGAGAGGTTTCATTTTTACTTGATTAGATAATGATTAAGGCTTTGGACCTTGTCAGTAGGGCATTGAGTCCCCACTCCTTGGTTGGCAGTGATTCACAGAAACACTGCACCACAGAGAAAGGATCTTGGAATTTTGAGCTGGATCTCATGAAGTAAGCATACAGAAGAGCAGAGCAGCTGAGTTCTGAGAGAATTAAGCCCTGGGGAGAGAGGAACCCAGGAAGCCTGAACCGTGGCAGACATTGGTAGATATCTTGCTCCAACATGTGGTAATAGGCTTTGGTGAGGAAAAGTAACTTATTCTTAAATGAATACCCTTTATGAAAAACAAAAAATATCTGGTATTTTGCATCAGCACACTATTGACTGACTAATGCCCATATAGGTGTAGAGTTTTATAACAGGGTTTTATTAGGGTAAAAGCTTATAGTTCTGAGGTTGAGATAATATCCAAATCAAGGCATCATCAGAGATGCTGTATCACAAAGATTGGGCACTGGCAGATCCTGGCCTCCTGGAATGTGGAAGGCAATATGGCATCATACTTTCTGGGTCTCTAGATTCTCTGCTAGCCTGATTTCTTCCTGAACTCAACTGTGTGTGATCAAGCACATGGCACAGCACACCTTTTCATCTGTGAGTTATTCCCTGGGTCTATATTCCTAGAGGCCTCTTTTTGTACCTCAGTAAACTGCTGATAACAACCTCCAGCCTCTGGAACCTCTCCCTCAACTTCTGAGGGCTTCTTTGTCTTTCGGCAGCTGCAGCTATCCTGGAGTCCTTTCTCACATGGCATGGTAAAAAGACAATTTTCCCTGTTTGAGTATGCTTTCAGTTTGCAGTTTAAATAAGATGATAAAAGAGGAAGGAGACTTAATCTTGGTCATTCCTCACTGACATAGTCTAATCAAAGACCTTAAGCAATCTATACAAAAAGTGATCTAATAAAAATGTAGCTGGTCATGGCAGATGGCTCTGGAGTTCAGTACCAAAGTGATGTAATAAAAATGTAGCTGGTCATGGCAGATGGCTCTGGAGTTCAGTACCATGAGGGTTGGCCATACTTTGGACTTTGTGCTCCTGAGTGTGATGGAGCTGGACTCAGATACGACCTTTCTTTTTTCTTTTTTTAGATAGTACAAACCAAGTTTAATGACTCTGTTATAATTTGCAAACATTCATCAGATATACTCAAACAGTTTAAAAATACTTACCTTCCTTACTTTTTAAGGAAATTGGTTATGTTCTGGGAAATTAAAGTTGATTTTGGTGCCGCCATTCTGGCTAGTGATGGCATTTAATATATGTGAAATGTATAGGAAATTTATTTATTTATTTTTCCAAATTCTACTCAATTTATTCATTTTTCTAAAAGATATTACATTAAAAATATATGAGGATCCCATTCGACACAACCACCCCCACCCCACCACTCCCCCCACAATAACACTCTCCCCCATCATCATGTCACATCCACTGCGTCTGGTGAGTACATCTCTGGGCATCGCTGCACCCCATGTCCCGTGTTCCTCACCATAACCCACATTTTCCCACGTTCCATCCAGTGGGCCATGGGAGGACATACAACATCTGGCAACTGTCCCTGGGGCACCACCCAGGACAACTCCAAGTCCCGAGAATGCCTCCACATCTCTTCTCTTCCTCCCATTCCCACACCCAGCAGCCACCATGGCCACTTTTTCCGCATCAATGCCACATTTTCTCGATTATTAACCACAATAGTTCATGAATGGAATATCATTAAGTCCACTCTGATATACCACTACAACCCTCATGCTTCAGGTGTAAGGTTTAAAAAACTACATCCTACCATGATATGTTGAAGACATTTTTCTACATTTTCTTCTGGGAGTTTTAAGATTGTCACTTTTATATTTAGGTCCTTGATCCATTTTTAGTTCATACTTGTATAAGGTGTGAAATATGGATCTTCTTTCATTCTTTTGGATATAGATATCCACTTCTCCCAATAACCATTTATTGAATAATTTTTTCTGTCCCAACTGAAAGAGCTTGACAGACTTCTACAAAAATGAGTTGATGGTATATGTAGGTGTCTATTGCTGAGTTCTCAATTTGATTCCATCGAAAAATGTGTCTGTCTTTATGCCAATACCATTCTGTTTTTATCACTGTGAAATAACTAATGTGTTTTAAAGTCCAGAAGTGAGAGTTCTCCAACTTAATTTTTTCCCTGATCTTTCAGAACAAATTCAATTTGATCAGTGTGAACATGTTGTATATTTCTTGAATTCTACACTTTTAAATCTTGCTGAATCTTTATATGTAAAGTGGCTTTTTTCCCCACATACAATATTTAGATGGGTTTTGATTTTTAACCATTCTGAAAATCGCTGTATTTTAACTGGTGTATTTAGAAATTTCATATTCAAAATGACAATTTATATTGTTAGAGTAATATCTAATATATTAGTAACTGATTCATTATATTTGTTCATTGTTCTTCTTTTATTTATTTTTGTGCCCCTTGTTTATAATCAAGCTTTTTATTATACATTTTATCTCCTTTCTTTGTGTGTCAATTATTTTTCATTTTATTTTTATTGCTTCAATTACAGTTTACAATATATATTTTTAGTCTTCCAAATTTTCCTTCAAATAACACAGTTCTGCCTCACATGTAGTGCAGGTGCATTATAGCAAGTATTCTCAATTGTTCCTTCCCATCCTTTGTGACATTGCTATCATTCATTTCCCTTATCCATATGTTATAATCATCCAAAACATTATTACTTATTGCTATAAATGAAGAGTTATTTTTCAATCAATCAAGAATAAGAAAATTAGAAGGTATTTATCTTTAGTTCTTCTCCAATGTACATCCTTTCTTCATGTATATGCAAATGTATTGCCTATGTTACTTTCCTTCTTTCCGAGAAACTTCTAACATTCCTTGCAAGAAAGATCCTTTGGCAATGAATTCCCTTGATATCTGTTTTCTTAGACAATTTTCATTCATTATTTTAGTAGGTACACTTGATTGACTCTGAGACTTCGTACATGTGTAGTAGGTGCTCAAACACTGAGCTACAGCCACTCATTCTCCTTCATATTTGAAGGGTAATTTTTCAGGGTGTAGAATTCTAGGTTTGTATTATTTACTTTCAGTACTTAATTTTCAATGTACTATCTTGCTTATATGATTTCTGACAGAAAGTCTGCTGTAATTTCTAACCTTGTTCTTGTGTAGGGAAGGTTTAATTCACCCTTCTGAATCATTTCTTTTCTTTTAACTATGTTAATCAAACACCATACAACCATCCAAATATACAATCAATGACTTTCAGTATAGCCACAGAGATATGTAATCATCACCACAATGGATTTTAGAACAATTTTATAAATGTTAAGTTTCTAAATAGAAAAATCCCATAGCAATTATACTTGACAATTTTTCACTCAACATTGGTATAGTATCTTTGCTACTTAATGAATAACATTACAATATTACTAACTATAATCTATTTTACATTCATTGCATTTTCCTTTATTCAAACTTGTTATTAAACACTTGGCAATAGTGATGTAAGTTTGATTTACTTCATAGAAGAACATTCATGTATTGATATTATTAACCACTTTTATCATAGATAATCATATTCAATGTGTTATACAGTCCCATGTTTATCCACTAGCTTTGCTTTTATTGACATATAGCCCCTAATCTTTCACTTTCAACCACAAGAACATCACCCATCTTTATCCATTTCCAAATATTTACAATCAAGTTTACTTAAAAAACTCTACAGACATTAAGCATCTGCTCTCTATTCTCAAACCTTATTCTATCTCCTGGTAACATATATTCTAGATTTTAACTCAATGGATATACTCATGCTAATAAGTTCCTATTAGTGAGGTCATACGATATCTATCCCTTTGTGCCTTGCTTATTTCATTCAAAATAATGTCTTCAAGATTCATCCATGTTATTGTATATGCATCAGAACTTCATTTCTTTGTACAGGTGAATAATATTCCATCATGTGTATATGCCACATTTTGTTTATCCAGTCATCAGTTGGTGGACACTGTGTTGTTTCCATATTTTTACATTTGTGAATAATGTCACTATGAAATTGGTGTGCAAATGTCTTTTTGTGCCCCTGCTTTCAGTTCTTCTGAATATATAACTAGGAGCAGGATTGCTGAATTTTATGGCAATTCCATATTTACCTTCCTGAGTAACTGTCAGACTGTCTCCCTCAAAGACTGTACCATTCTACATTACAAACATCAGTGAATGAATGTTCTTAATTTTCCATATCGTCCCCAACACTTGCAGTTTTCTGCTTTGTAAGCAATGACCCTCTATAATGTATGAAAAGTTATGGTAGTTTTGATATGCATTTCCCTAATAGCTGGTGTTGTTGAACATCTTTTCAAGTGCTTTTCAAAAAATATATTTACTTATATATTTTGTGAAGAAACTTTGGATTACATAAATATTACATAAAAATATATGGCTGCAAGCAGGATAATTCCATCTATCAGCCATGTGGGACCTAAGCCCCCTCTTAATTTAGAGGTGAAGTGGAAATCACCATCCCAGGGTCCTCAGGATGGAGGAATAAAATATGGATTAGAGTGGACTTACTAGTATTCTTCTATAGAATTATTGTGACTCTAGGAAGGGAAGAAGATATATCATTGATATGGAGACAGTGGTCATGGGATTTGCTGAAGGCAGGAAGTGGGAAAAGGTGTGCTATTGAGGCATTTTCAGGACTTGCAGTTGTCCTCAATGATATTGCAGGGGCAGATGCAGGACATTATATACCCTGCCATAACCCATTGAATGGACTGGGAGAAAGTGTAAACTACAGTATAAACTTCAATACATGCTGTGTAGTGAAGTTGTCAATGTGGGAGTAGTGGGGATGTGGGGAGTGGGGTATGTAGGAACCTCTTATATTTTTAATGTAACATTTTGTGCAATTTTTGTATCTTTATGTAATCATTAAAAAATGAAAAACATATAGGGGATTCCCATATGCCCCACTCACTCCCCCTTCATACTTTCCTACATTGACAACATTCTTCATTAGTGTGCTATATTTGTTAAAAATTAATGGACATGTGTTGAAGTTTTGCCACTAAGAGTAGATTGTAGTTTACATTATAGTTTACACTTTGTCCTGTGCATATGCTTTTAAACCATTTATATTTCCTATTTTCAAAAAATATCTATTCAAATAATTTGACTACTTTTTAATAGAGTTGTTTGTCTTTTATTGCTGATTTGAAGGATTTCCTTATAAATCCTGGATATTTAATCCTTATTGATAAATGGTTTCCAATTTTTTTCCTATTGCATAGGCTGCCATTTCATATTCTTGACAAAGTCATTTGAAGGAAAAAAAATAGTTTTGAGGAGCTACCATACCTTAGTTTGCCACAGGGTTGTCAACTCAAAGTGCCAGAAATTGGTTGAAATTTATAATGGGAACATTAATAGGGGAAAATGTTATAATTCTGATGCTGCAAAATATCCAAACCAAGGCACCATAAGAAATATTTTCTCACCAAAGGCAGTTACTGTTTTTCGTGGTATCCTGCCATGCTGTGATCACACATATTATAGGTATGATCTCCTAATCCTTGAGCTTCTCCTTGGACCCAACACCTTGGGGGCCTCTTTTTGTGCCTCTGTTTTGCTGATTTCAGATTCCAGGTTCTCTCATTCTCTTGTGGTTTCTCTGTTGGAGTTCAATTTTAGTTTAATCTAGAGCCTTCTCTATCTCCATGCTTTCCTTTCTCTCATATGGTAGGATCAAAATTGTACTTTCCTCTCTCTGTTTCTTCCTCTGTTTCCATTTATATAAGGCCCAGCAAGAAGACACACAACCTAAGTCACATCTCATTGATACAGCTCACTCTAAATCAATCTAATCAAGTAATCTAGTAAAGATCCCTTAACAATATCTAAGGAGATAACCCACACCTACAGATGCCATCTTACCTTGGCATGTGAGTAAAGACTCCATGATCACCTGCATTTGCAGAAATACAAAAAAGCCCAAAGATGATGATAAAGAGGTCCATGGCTGATAGTTGGAATCAGAGGAGCACAGAGGCATGGAATGAATGTTCTGAGAGGCTAGATCCATGAAGCAGCTCAAAGCTGAGGAGATGAGACCTGCCTTCTCCTTGATCATCAGAGCTGAGTTCAGGGGGAAAATGGCCTGTATGACAAGCAAAGACCCAGATGGAGAAATGTCATTTTGCCTTGCCTCATGGCAGAAGTCCAGTATCTGCCAGCAGCCAAACTTGGTGAGGTATCATTTCTGATGATGCCTTGAAGAAGACATTTTCTCAGCCTCATAACTGTAGCCTTTTACCCTAGAAAATTAAATTTATAAAAATCAACCCATTTTTAATATTTTGTGCCCAGCACCTTTAGCAAATTAAACAGGAATTAGTATCAGAAGTAGGTTGATGCTGCTTCCAAATGTTGAAATGACTTTGTAAATGAATGGGGGTGATTCTTGTAAATGCTAGACATTTGATAGCAAAAGCCCACGTTGCTTTGAATAGACTTTTGGTAGAAATAATAACGGTAAAGTTACTTCTTTTTTTTAGGCTTAGGTGGAAATGATGGCTGGATGGAAGTGTCATTTTTTTAAAGTTGCAGAGAGCTTTGAATGACTCCTGGTGAGGAATGTAAGGCAGAATTTGAAAGTGATGAGCTTGGACATTTAGCAAATTTGTAAACTGTTGCCTGGCTTTTCCTTGCAGCATATAGAAAATTATGAGAGAAAAGACATAAACTGAGAACTGAATGCCTGGGCACAAAGAAAATACAAGTTGATGGTTTTGGAAATCTCAAGCTTCCAGAAATGGAATTCCCTTTCTTTCCCAGAAGTATCCTTATGTGAGAATTTAACTGAATAGGGAGCCCGACAGCCATTTTCTTGCAAATCAGGATAGGAAATGCAATCATCCAGAATGCATTTGTGGAAAGTTTTATTGTCTGATCGTTTGTGCCCTATTAACTTGATTCAAAATGAACAAGCTTTCTGTAGGAGCTGTATGGATGGAACAACTGCCAGCCAGGAGTAAAAAATACAGAAAAGGGAGAAACTGAAAAAGAAATCAAATTCAAGGGCAAAACCATGGAAGTTGATGTCTGTACTTAAGAAATCTTCTTGGGCCAGGAAAAGTACTCCTCTCATTTCTGCAGAAGGCCGAGTTTACCCCAGGGCTTTGAGAGGGTGGGAATTCCACCCTGCTTTGGAAGAGTTCAGTCACACCATGGTACAGCGTGGGTGGAGCACATCCCCAGAAGTAGAACAGTTAGGTCTCCAGTCTACTATTCTGTGGGAGTTGGTTCCGTGCACCAGAGATTAGGGAGAATTTGGGTTCCACCCCACTGTGCTAAGGGGGTTAACCCTGTGCACAGATATTGGTGGAATATGTCCATTACCCCATGTTCTTGGTGGATGATGACTAGAGCTCAACCACTACCTAGATGTTTGATGGTAGTGGAGCTGAGAAAATGGCCACTGGGCAAGTTCTTGGAAGAGATGGGTCTCCAAGAAGTACTGAGAAGAAGAAACCATCATTCTACAGATGACACTCAGACTTTGAATTATAATGGAGTATTCTCTGTAAGATTTTAGAACTGGTTGGGGCTCCTGAAACCTTTTTTCTTTTTTTCCAAATTCCTCCCTTTAAGAGTATATATCCTCCATCTTAGCTGAGTGTGGTAAGTCCAATAAATCAGATTGTAGGTGCACCATGGAGCCTAGAGTGATTACAACTGAAAATGGGAGGATTGCATCCAGCATCCAGGTGGAATCTGAGCCTCCTCTTGACATAAAGGTGCAATGGACACAACCAATCCAGTGTCCACATAGAAGAGGTGGCATTGGATTGGGAAAAGTGGACATAATGGACAAAGGGTATGGGGAAAGGCAGGAAGAGATGAGAGGTGGAGGCGTCTTCGGGACATGGAGCTGCCCTGGATGGTGCTTCAGAGGTAATCACCGGACATTGTAAATCCTCACAGGGCCTACATGATGGAATAGAGGAGAGTATGGGCCATGATGTGAACCAATGTATATGAGGTGCAGAGGTGCCCAAAGATGTACTTACCAAATCCAATGGATGTGTCATGATGATGGGAACGAGTGTTGTTGGGGGGGGGGGAGAGGGGGGGTGGGGGGGTGGGGTTGAATGGGACCTCACATATATATTTTTAATGTAATATTATTACAAAGTCAATAAAAAATAAAAAAATTAAAAAAAAAAAAAAAAAAGAGTATATATCCTATGAATGCCCTTTTTTGTGTATTGGAAGCATATAACTTGTTTCTCGGTTTCACAGGTCTACAGCCAGAGTATAATTTTGCCCCAAGAGAGACTGAATACCAATAATTGATTTTTTTCTTTTTTTTTCTTTTCTTTTTTTATTATTTTTTTAATTATTTATTTATTTTTTTAAAGTTACATTAAAAAAATATGAGGTCCCATTCAACCCCCCCGCCCCCCCCACTCCCCCCCCCCACAGCAACACTCTCTCCCATACAATGTCCGGCAATTGTCCCTGCAGCACCACCCAGGACATCTCCTCGTCCCGAAAACGCCTCCACATCTCATCTCTTCCTCCCATTCCCCAAACCCAGCTGCCACCATGGCTACCCTTCCCACACCCATTCCACATTGTCTCTGTGGACATTGGATTGGTTGTGTCCATTGCACATCTATGTCAAGTGGGGGCTTAGATTCCACATGGATACTGGATGCACTCCTCCTGCTTTCAGTTGTAGACACTCTAGGCTCCATGGTGTGGTGGTTGACCTTCTTCAACTCGATGTTAGCTGAGTGGGGTAAGTCCAATAAATCAAAGTGTAGGAGCTGAAGTCTGTTGAGGTTCTGGGCCTGGGTGTCATATTATCAGTCCAGAGATTCAGAACCCCTAAATATATCTAAAACCCCAGCACCAACTACAATTCCATTAAAGTAGCATGCAAATCTTGTGAAGAGAGATCCCCTCTGAGTCCAATTCCATCACTCAGAAACACCAGCTCCAAAGAAGGGCCATCTGCCATGGCAGTGAACCCCATCTGCCATGAGCATAGGACCCGTGGGTCTCTTTATCCCTCAAAAGAACCAATACCTGGGGTTGTATCTATTTTATCTGTCTCTCAGACTCTGCTCAGTTGTGCATAAGGGCATTCCTTCTGACAACCTCCAGACTCTTTTTTAGAGACTCATAGCCTTATAATCTCATTTCTCCTTTCCATTTCCCCCTTACATTAAGTCAAACAGCATTTTGAAGTCATGTTATTATATGTAGACAGGGATATTCTGCTGATCCGTGTTGAACCTTTAATTCATGGTCCTTTTCTAGTTGCATCTTCAGCTGATATGTGGTAGTGATCCCTCGGTGCCAGGGAGGCTCATCCCTGGGTGTCATGTCCCACGCTGGGGGGAATGCACTGCATCTACATGCTGAGTTTGGCTGTGAGAGTGGCCACATTTGAGTAACATGAAGGCTGTCAGGAGGAAACTCCCAGGCACAGTGCTACTCTAGTCCTTATTCTTATTGCAGGTGTATAGGCTCAAAAGCATACCCATAAGTATCAGGAGCCCACTGTTGGGCCCTCCTTCCTTCCTGGTTCTTGCCGTTGCACCTGGGGGACTGCCGCTGCTCCCCTAGGGTCCACGACAGTGTCTCCCTGGCCAGGGGCCCAGTACCCCCCCCAGCTATTGTTTTTAATTGTTTCCACTATGAGTATATCTAGACATTACTATATACCCTGGGCATATACCCTGTATAACACTCCCTGTCAACCATATATATCCTGTCAATAACATCCTATATCGGTATTCCTCCACTGCCATTGTTGAACCACTCTGTGCAATAATTGATTTTGAAGACATTTTGTGCATAACATTGTTATTGAAATGATTTAAGGTTTTTGAAATATGGTGAGGAAATCAATGTATTTTGTATCTGGAAAGAACGTGTATTTTGGGGATCTAACGGGTGGAAAGTGACAGTTTGAAGCTCTGTGAATCTCAGAAAAGCTAGTATGCTTTGAAATAATATATTCTAGTTGGTGTGGAGATTTTATTACATTAGATTCAGTTAAAGTACCTTTTTATTAATTTTTTTAATTTTTTATTTTTTTCCAAATTCTACTCAAACTATTCATTTTTTTAAAAGATATTACATTAAAAAAAAATATGAGGTCCCCATTCGTCCCCACCACCCCCACCCCACCACTCCCCCCACAGTAACATTCTCCCCCATCATCATGTCACATCCATTGCGTCTGGTGAGTTCATCTCCGGGCATCGCTGCACCCCATGTCCCGTGTTCCACACCTTCTTTATTTTTTAAATGTTACATTAAAAAATATGAAATCCCCATATACCCTCTATCCCCCTCACCCCACACCTGCCACATCAACATCCTCTTTTATTATTGTGGCACATTCATTGCATTTGGTGAATCCATTATGGAGCACTGCTGCACCACATGGATAGTGATTTACTTTGTAGTTTACACTCTCTTCCAGTAGACCCAGTGGACCATGGCAGGACATAGACTGTCCAGTATCTGTCCCTGCAGTACCACTCAGGACAATTCCAAGTCATGAAAATGTCCCCACATCATATCTCTTCTTCCCTCTCCCTAACCTCAACAGCTACTGTGACCACTTTCTCCAGATCAATGCTACAGTTTCTTCCATTACTATTCACAATAGTTCCATAGTAGAACACCAGTAACTCCTCTTTAATCCATAATCTCTTCCTCCATCCTGTGGACCGTAGGATGGTTATGTCCACTCCCCCTCTATATCAAGAGGGGGCTTAGATTCCAAATGGATGATGGAAGCAATTCTCCTGCATGCATTTGTAGGCACTCTTGGTTCCCTCGTGTGGTTGTTGACATTCTTCACCTCCCTGTTAGCTGGCCAGGTAAGTCCAATAAACCAGGTGGTAGGAGCCACAAGTCTGTTGAGCCTCAGGGCCCAGCTGATACATGGAAAGCCCAGAGATTCAGGTCTCCTGAGTATACACCAACCCCAGAACCAACCACAGGTCTGTTAAAAGTAACAGAAGAGGCATGTGTAGAAAGGTCGTATCTACTCATCCACTGCTGGTGGGAATGCAGAAGGATCCAACCATTCTGGAGGACAGTTTGGTGGTTTCTCAAAAAACTGAACATAGATTTGCCATGTGACCCAGCAATACCACTGCTGGGTATATACCCAACAGAACTGAAAACAAGGACACAAACCAATATACACACACCAATATTCATAGCAGCATTGTTCACTATCGCCAAAAGTTGGAATCGACCCAAATGCCCATCAACAGATGAGTGGATCAATAAAATGTGGTATATACATACAATGGAATACTATTCGGCTTTAAGAACAAATACACTACAAACACATATGAAAACATGGATGAATCTTGAGAATCTTATGTTGAGTGACGCAACCCAGGCATTGAAGAACAAATACTACATGTCCTCAATGATATTAAATAAGCAAGCTGCCTCAGAGAGCTAGAGACTGGAAGATAGGTTTACAGGAAATCGGGGGGGGGGTGGAGGAAGGATGTGAACTGACATCTGCAGGGGTGGAATCTATGATGAGCTGGCGGTAAGTATGAGAACAAAGAAGAGATAAAATGGGGGCAAGGGGTTGCCTTTGGGTGGGGCTTTGCTGGTTTGAGGGGGGCTGGGGATGGGTAATATTGCCCAAAAAATTGGGAGGGAGGGGCAACATACGAACATAGGAGATTGTCAGGTGTTGGTTGAGAGTAAAATGCTGAGAAAACCGTATCAAAATATAATTAGGAGGGTTATCTGTTTAGGATGCCTGGAGGGGATGGTCTGAAGCGGGACAGACTCCTGGGGAGTATCTGAGTGCTCATTTTGCAAGGGTGGGATGTACCATTGGGTAGAGACCCAAGTAGTGAGAGTGGGGGTGGACCCACATCCTGGGGAGGACTAATGCCATCAAATAGAGGGAACTGTATCTCTCGAGAGAAAGGGTGGCTCCCAGGGCATTAGGGCAGTTGAGCAAGTCAGGCCCTGAACTATGTTGCAAGTATCTCTGGACGTGGCTCCTCAGAAAAAGGAGATTGGCTGTCGCTGTGGGCCCCAAGGGGAGGGAAAAATGAATATTGAATGGATGGAACCAAGGTAAATGTGGAGGCAAGAGAGGAGTTTCACAAGAGTACACAAGGATGGATATAAAACATGTAATATTACACCAAAAACATATAGGGGATGACAGACTAATAATATAAACCATAATGTAAAACATAGAATAACTGAAAAATTTAGAAAACTGTACATCCTAAAGCATGGACCACAATGTAAGCACAGATGTCACCTTGTTTGAAAGCTATTGTCTCAGATTCTGTACATCAGTTTCAGTAAATATGATATGAATAAGTTAGAAGATTATCCCTGTGGAAGGGAAAAGGTTTTATGTTGGATGTGTGGGAGAACTGTATATTGTATATATGAATTACTGTGATCTAGGGCGCTTGCAAAGAGAAGCTCAATAATTAGGAAAAAAGAAAAGAAAAAGATAGGATGTAGAATTTTTCCAAATCAATATGTATTCTATATCTAACCTTTAAACTCATCGCTATATTCCATTTTACTAGTAAGGGAACCTGACATTATATTGGGCTTCACTTTACAGGAAGGTTTGGATCACAGAGTGGTTCAACAATGGCAGCAGAGGAATACTGGTATGGGATATTATTGACAGGCGATATATGGTTGACAGGGAGTTATACAGGGTATGTGTCCTGGGTGCATGTAAATGTTTGGATATACTCATAGTGGAAACAATTAAAAAAAAACAGCTGGTGGGGTACTGGGTTCCTTGCCAGGAGGGGACTCTGTCATGGTCACTAGGGGAGCAGCGGCAGTCCCCCAGGTGCAACAGCAAGGACCAGGAAGGAATGACAGTACAACAGTGAGCCCCTGATACTAATGACTATGCTTGTGAGCCTATACACCTGAAATAAGAACAAGGCCTAGAGCACCACTGTGCCTAAGAGATCCCTCCTGACAGCCTCCGTGTTACTCAAATGTGGCCAGTCTCAAAGCCAAACTCAGCATGTAAATGAAATGCCTTCCCTCCAGCATGGGACATGTCACCCGGCGATGAGCCTCCGTGGCACCAAGGGATCACTGCAAATTACCAGCTGATGACATAACTAGAAAATGACCTTAAATTAAAGGTTCAACGTGGATCAGCAGAATATCCCTGTCTACATATAATAACAGGAGTTAAAATGCTGTTTGACCTAAAGTAAGGGGGAAATGGAAAAGACAAATGAGTTCATATGGCTATGAGTTTCTAAAAAAAGAGTCTGGAGGTAGTCAGAAGGATTGCTCTTATGTACACCTGAGCAGAGTCTCAGAGACAGATGAAGTGGATACAACCCCAGATATTGGTCCTTTTGAGGGCTAAAGAGACCCACAGGTTTTATGGTCATGGCTGATGGGGCTCACTGCCATGTCAGTTGGCCCTTCTTTGGAGCTGGTGTTTCTGCGTGATGGAACTGGACTCAGATGGGATCTCTTTTCACAAGACTTTCATGCTATTTTACTGGAATTGTAGCTGGTGCTGGGGCTTAAGATATTTCTAGGGGATTTGAATCTCTGGACTGGCAATATGATAGCCAGGCCCTGAGCCTCAACAGACTTCAGCTCCTACACTCTGATTTATTGGACTTACCCCACTCAGCTAACATGGAGTTGAAGAATGTCAACCACCACAACATGGAGCCTAAATTGCTTACAACTGAAAGCAGGATGATTGCATCCAGTACCCATGTGGAATCTAAGTCCCCTCTTGACATAGATGTGGAATGGACACAACCAAGCCAAGGTCCACAGGAAGGAGAAATACAGTAAGGATTCGAGTGGACTTAATGATATTCTATTCATGAACTACTGTGGTTAATAATCGAGAAAATGTGGCATTGGTGTGGAAAAAGTGGCCATGGTGGCTGCTGGGTGTGGGGAGTGGAAGGAAGAGATGAGATGTGGAGGCATTTTTGGGACTTGGAGCTGTCCTGAGTGGTGCTGCAGGGACAATTGCCGGACATTGTATGTCCTCCCATGGCCCACTGGATGGGATGTGGGAGAGTGTGGGATATGGTGTGGACCACAGGCCATGGGGTGCAGCAATGCCCAGAGATGTACTCACCAGATGCAATGGATGTGTCATAATGAAGGGGGAGAGTGTTACTGTGGGGGGAGTGGTGGAGTGGGGGCGGTGGGATGAATGGGGACCTCATTTTTTTTAATGTAATTTTTTTAAAAAAATGAATAAAATAAAATGAAAAAAAAAAAGGACATGGAAAGGAGAGATTGAAGGAGAGACAGTTTAAAGAAGAAAACCATGGAAGCTGAGATAAGGAGTTAGGACATAACTTTGGAAGAAGAGTGAAACCCACCCATGTGTACAAGGAAGGTAAGTTTGCCCCAGTAGTTGAAGAGTGAGGATATTCCTGTCCAATGTTCTGGGAGAGTTTTGCTGCTCCAGGGTAAAGAATGGGTGGAGCACATTCCCCAGGATTAGGGAGGTTAAGGTCAGCAACCCACAGGTCTGAGATGGGTAGACCTTTCCCCCAAAGGTTAGGAAATTCCTGGTGGTCAACTCATTTCTCTGAGAAGGTATAGCCTATAAGGTAAAATTTAGGGAAGGCCAAGTGTTCAACTCAATGCTCTGATAATTTTGAGCCTGTATGTCAAATGTTACCAGGAATGTCTTCACATCACTGTACTAGCGGGGTTAAGATTTTAATCCAGTTTTTGAGTGTTGTGTGGTCATCACCCCAACACCCTTGGAGGGAGAGGTCTGGAGCTTAGTCAACTCACAGATACTTGATGAAGGTGGAACCATTAAAATGGCCATTGGGCAAGCCAGTGGTAAGGGTGGGCCCCATACGGCCCCAAGGAGAAGAAACTCTCATCTTAAGAATGGGAAAGAAATTGAATGGAGGATGCCATGCAGGTTTACTGAAATGTAGAGGACCCAGGACTCATCTTTTTCTCCCAGTTTGTCCTTATTGTAATGAAAATGTTTATCCTTTTTCTGTCTATTTGTGTATTGGAAGTAGATGAATTGTTTTGTAAGTTTCAGAAGTATATAGCAGACAGGACTTTGCCCCAGCACAAACTGAATTTCTTTAAATTGATTGTGATATGGTTTAGTAATTGCATTGTAACTGATTTAAGATATTTTTGAATGTTGTAATGTCTTTTTTAATTCAGTGGGTGGAGTGTAGCAGTTTGATATTATTGATGAATTCCAAAATCAAATATTTGATTATGTACGTAAACTGCTTATTTTCTTCTGGACATATGAGATTATATTGGATTCAGAGTTTTAATTGAACCCTTAAATAGTTAAATCTCTTGTACTAGTAGGACATTGTGTACCTGTACTTTGGTGGGTGGGCCTCTCAAATAAAAGACATGGCAAAGGACAGAGTTGAGAGTTTTTGATGTTGGAGTTTGATGCTGAAGCTTTAAGGTGGAGGCCCAGAAAGTAAGCACACAGAGGAAAGAGAAGCAAGCCTCAGGAATGGAGGAATCCAGGAAGTCTGAACCCTTACAAATCTTGGCAGCCATTTTGCTCCAACACATGAAAATAGACTTTGGTGAGGGAATATCTTATGTTTTATGGCTTGGTAACTGTAAGTCCTACCCAAATAAATATCCTTTATAAAAACCAACTAATTTCTGGTATTTTGCATCAGCACTCCTTTGGCTGACTACAAGGAGGAAAAGAAAATATAGATTAATGGGATCTCCTCAAAATTCAACACTTGTGCACCTCAAAGGGATTTGTCAAAAAGGTGGAAAGGCAGCTGACTCAATGGGAGAAAATATTTAACAAACACATATCTGAAAGTGGTTTAATATCCATGATATATAAAGCGATTGTATAACTGAACAGTAAAAACACAAACTACCTGATTAAAAATGGGTCAATGACTTGAAAAGACAATTGTCCAAAGAAGAAACACAAATGGCATAGAAACACATGAAGAAAAATTTCAGCCTCACTAGTGATTAGTGAAATACAAATCAAAACTATCAGATATCATCTCATACCAATTAGACTGTCTTCTTTTAAAAAATTGGAAAATGAAATGTTGGAGCAGATGTGGAGAGATAAGAATACTTATTCACCTATATAGGCATTGTGGAGGACTGTTTGGAAGTTCCTAAGGAATTTGAAAATGTATTTTTCATGTTATCCAACAATACCATTACTAGGCATATATACAGAAAAACTGAGTAATGACACAAACTGACATCTGCCCCCCAGTGTTCACTGTGGCATTGTTCATGATCGTCAAACGTTGGAAACAACCCTGGTGCTCATCAACTAATGAATGGACAAACAAGTAGTGGTGTATACACATGATGGAATGTTATGCAGCAGTAAGAAGAAATGAATTCATGAAGCACAAGACAACATGCATGAACCTGGAGGACATGATATTGAGTGAAGAAAGCCAGAACCAAAAGGACAAAACTGTATGACTGCACTATTATGAACTAGATATATTGTGTAAACTAAATACTTAGAACATAAGTAACCAAAAAATAAATGGAGTAGAGAGGAATGGAAAGCTAAGGTTTAATCTGTGCAGAATTGTTGAAATTGTTATTTAAAAATCTTTGGAAAAGAATAGAAATGATGAAACCATATCATAGTGTTTATAACTAGCAGTACTATTGTATGGTCATGACAGTGGTTAAAAGGGAAAGTCTAAGTTCATGTATATTAATAGAATGGAAACTAAAACTCTAACATGGGCCTCAATAAGATAGTAAAACCTCATGTAAAACATGAATATGGCTGAAATTGCATGTAGAAGACAGTTTTTACAAAATATAAAAATAAATATGCTAGTTATAATGAGAAAGAATAGCAGTTATGTAGCAGGGGAAGCATAGACATATTGAGAGGTGATGAGTTTTGCTGTTTGCTTTTTTTAAAATTATTATTATTTTAGAATAATGAAATTGTCCTAAGAATGATTGAAGTGATGAATGCACAAATATGATTAAACCCAATACCCTTGATTGTATAGTTTGGATAATTTGTGCCCTCTTAATATGTATGACTAAAATTTATTTGTTAAAAATGTATTTATAGTAGCTTTAATAATTTCAGATAAAGCTAATTTCAGAATATAGAATATTATCAGGGATAAAAACAGACATTGCGTAATGATAAAGGCACCATCTCCTCATTAAAACATACAACTCTAAATGTGCATGCATCTAAAAACAGAGCATCAAAATACATGAGGCAAAATAGAATCAAAAGAAGAAAAAAATTACATTATTGTTAGGGTTCAAAAGTGGGAAGAGTTTTGTTCAGCAAGGCTCAGATGCATGAAGAAAACACACACATACATGGCTGTTGCATGCTCAATGCGGAAGCTTTTTTATTAGTTTTTTTTCCCCATATATATTTTCCCTGTTTCTAGCCTTGATGCAGAATTAACAATGAATGATCAATCATGAATCTACTTTCCTGGTTAATCATAAGAATGTCTAACCTAATACAGCTCATGATAAAATGTTTCATTGTGTGTTTCAAGCAGGCTATGTTCCAAACGTCACAGTCACTTTCATCCCTTTACATACTCAACAAATTTCTATGGGTACTGTGTGACTTACGAGGCTCCTCAACCAGACATGATGGTAGTGGTGGTTGTTGTTTTTTTTTAATTTATTTTCTCTTCTTTATTTTCTTTTAAATGTTACATTAAAAAAATATGAGGTCCCCATATAGCATCCTCCCCACCCACCCCACCCCTCCCACATTAACAATCTCTTCCGTCATCACGGCATGTTCACTGTACCTGGCGAATACAATCTGGAGCACCACTGCAGCACATGGACAGTGGTCCATATTGTAGTACACACTCTCCCCCAGTCCACCCAGTGGGCCACGGCAGTACACACAGCATCCAGCATCCATCCATGCAGCACCACCCAGGACAACTCCAAATCCTGAAAATACCCCCACACCTTATCTCTTCTTCCATCTCCCTACCATCAGCAGCCACTGTGGCCAACCTCTCCACATCACTATTACAATTTCTTCCCTTCATCTGCATTCAAATTTTTCCTTTAACTTCCATCAGGGTCTCACAGAGGCAGCCTGGTTTTCCACATTTCTGCTTTTATTGTTTTTTAGATGAATTAGAAATATATATATATTTTTCTTCATGAACTTATAGCAAGGATAAAGAATGGCTGCAATCAATAGTATAACGAAATCAGATTGTATCCAGTTGTGTAGATTAAGATGTGGAAGCCAATTAGAACGGGAGAAGTGTTGTAACACAGATGTGATTACACTAATATATTCTTGACTATGCGCATGGCAATTATGAGGCAAACATGTTTTTAGCAATGCTTGCTCTTGTGATGCATTATGGGAGAAAGCAGTATTGAGGTTATGCAGGAGTCTGCCAGGTTTCATTCAATAAATCTTGTGAAAGGGGGTCACACAAATATGAGAAAAGTTATATAAGCATGACAATTTAAACTGCACAGTTAAAGCTCCTTGGTGTTGTCCTATCCACATAACAGTGGCTTTTAAACATCTAATATAGACATTATTTCCCTATCTATATTTCTTTGGATTAAAAGTTCATTTGTCATATTGTCCATAAATGAATCTAATTCTTCAGCAGTTTGAATGGAAGCAGTTAGAGCTACAGCAGTAGTTAAGCCTAGCGCAGCAATGACTATAATGGAGATTATTGTAGATATTAAGGTGTCAAGAAAGGGTTTGACTCGCAATTTTCCAAAAGTCCAACTCATCTGGGGTCATGGTCATATTCAGCTTGAAGGTGGAAGGTTGGAGACACTTCTCAGAAAGGTCCATGATACGACCTTACATTCTGGGCCAGTAGCCACAGAATCCCTGTAGAAGTGTAACACAAGAATATCCCCATCACCAGGTAATGAGAGAGGTGGGTCCCTGCCATTCAGGTCTCAAGTTAGGATGCTTATATTAAATCAGCAAATGTGAATGAGGAGATGAGGGGCTAGAAAAATGCCTTTCTATGGCAGAATGGGAATTAGCATCATGGTTTAAAAAATTTAAGGTATGTAAGAACTTTTGTAACTGATCCCATGTGGGGAGATCTGCATTCCCCCTTTTTTCATTTTAAGTTTGTTAAGATAAGTTTTTAAAAAAGGTGTGAACATTCCACAATAGCTTCTCCTTGTGGATTATGAGGAATGCCAGTAACATTTTGAATATTCCAATCCTGTAAAAGACATTGAAGAGCCTGTGAAGTATCAGTTTTTAAAGTGTGAGGATGACCCATGATGGAGAAAGCTTGAAGAAGATGCATGGGGGTGGAGAATTCTCCAGTGTGTAAAGAAGGAAATAAATAATATGAGAATGAATCAATGGTAACATGAATCTAGCTCAATCAACAGAATGAGGGATAGTGAGTCATATCCATCTGCCATAATTAATTAGGCTGTAAGCTGTGTGGGTTAACAGCCATTACAGGTTGCAGTGAAGTAACAGCTTGACAATTGGCACAGCTGTGGACAATTTGTTTAGCTTGAGCTAGGGAAAAATGAAACTGTTTCAGGAGAGCTCTGACATTCTGCTGAAAGAAATCATGAGATAAATAAGCGTGTTGAAAAGCAAGTATAGAAGTCATGACTAAGTGGTCAGCTTCAGCATTCACCTCTGTCAATCGTCCTGGTAAAGAAATGTGAGAATGGATGTGAATAATATAAACAGGGTTAATTTGAACATCTAAAAGAGATTGGAGGGTAAGAAAAAGCATGTGTAAATCTTTGTCATCCAGAGGTTTAATAAGTGCAGTATGAATAGCGTGAAACATGTAGACAGTATAAGCAGAGTCTCTAATAATATTCATAGGCTGTGAAGAAAAATATTGTAAGGACATGATAACTGCTGCAAGTTCAGCCTTTTAAGTGGATGAATAGCCCTGCAAAGTAAATGATTGCCAGCCTTCAGATACTCTACAGGTAAGAGCAGCCTTACCGGTTTTTCCAGATCCATTGATGAAAACAGTGATAATGTGAGGAAGGGGCTGATGAGAAATAACAGTAGGGAGAGTACAGGAGAAGGTATGCAGGTGTTGGAAGAATTTATCAGGAGGGAGGGAGAAATTAATATTCCTGTAAAAATCTATTAAAGTAATTTGAAAGTCATGAGAATGCTGTAGCAAAATTCATATAGTGAGTTGTTAAAAGGAAGGAATAATGATGAAGCTTCCTTTCCACTTACCTGCAAGCAGCAATTATGTCCCTTTATGATCAAAGAGGCATCCAGTTGAATGTATGAAGTAAGTGATTTATTTTGTGTATGGGATAAATAAACCCACTCAACCATATGAAGCGCTGGAGTGAATTGGCCTATTAATCCAGTTGGAGTGTGTGGTGTAAAAGACAGAAAAAATGTATGGGGAAGTTAGGGTTAAGATGATGTAAATACCTTTGTGTGATGGCTTGTGACACCAAGGCCAATTGAGCTTTGGCTTCATCAGTTAGCACATGTTTGGAAGTTAGATTTGTATCTCCCTTAAGGGTGTTAAACAGATATTGTAGTTGATATGTAGGAATACCTAATGTGGGTCTTATCCAGTTCATGACTCCTAAAATATGCTATAAATCATTCAAAGTAAATTCAGAAGGAATGGTTTACTTAAACGCTGATGGCCACACATTTCTGTTGGCTAAAATATAACGTAAATAATTCCATGGTTTAACTCTGAATTTTTTCTTCAGCAATGAGTAACCCATCAATTTGGATGATGTGAAGGACTTCATGTAAAAGAACCTGTAAACCTTTTTCTGTATCAGCTGCAAGTAAAATGTCACCCATATAATGATAGAGAATAACATTTGGATAATTTTCATAAAATTTGATGAATTATATAGTGACAATGGTAGGACTATTAACCATACCTTGAGGAAGCACAGTCTATTGATATCTCTGCATGGGAGAAGCAATGTTAATAGCTGGCAAGGAAAAAGCCTTCCATAGCTGGGAAAATAGTAAAGAAACAATCTTTCAAGTGAAAAATAATTAGATGGCAATTTTTGGAGATCAAGCAGGGCTAGGGATAACTGGTTGCAAGACTCCCATGGGTTGAATAATTTTGTTAATTTGTCTAAGATCATGAATATGTCTCCCTTTTCCAGATTTCTTTAGAATAACAAAAATAGGAGCACTCCAGTGACTGTGGGACACCTCTAAGTGAGCAAGGGCTAATTGTCCTTTCACCAGTTGATGTGCATGATAGTTTCTCCTCTGATAAAGGCCACTGATCAACCCATATATGTTTGTTAGAGATTCATGTAAGGGGCAGAGGAGTCAAACAATCAGTGACCATTATTAAAAATGCAAAATGGTGATTTTGGCATTCCATTGGGATAATAAATCTCTTCCCCACAAATTAATAGGGATGGGGACAAAATAAGTTTGAAAATATCCTTACTGTTCCTCCAGCCCAGTTACCTGTAATAGCATAGAAATGTACTTTGTAGTTGTTGAACCTCTGATTCCTTGCAAAGGAAAGGAATAGGATTTTTAGGCCAAGCAGATGGCCAAAAGGACTCTGAAATAACTGATACATCAGGTCCAATGTCAACTAACCCAGGAAACTCTATTCCATTTATGGATGTTGTAAGCATAGTTTATTCTGCTGTAGGATCTGAGTCCAGAATTGTTGAACATTGTTACTGCCAAAGCCCACAGCTCATTCCTTAGTTTCTGGTTTGATAAAAGGCATAGGAAGCAGCAAATGTTGTGCAATATGCTGCCCCTTTGGAACAAATTGAAACACATTGGACTAAGCAAAAATTTTATCTCTCCTGTATAATCATTATCAATAACACCAGGGTGAACAGTCAGCCCATTAATAGCAGCACTGGATTGTCCTATAAGAAGACCAAAGTTATTTTGGGATCGAAGGCCCCAGGCACCTGATGGAACCAAATCAATCTTATTTTGTTCTTTTAAAATGAGTTCTTTGGTGGAGCAAAGATCAAGTCCGTCTCTTCCTCAGGTGCTTGCTTTAAGGTCACAGATTGAAGACTGGGTATTTCCCAAAATGCTTGAACTTTGCTCCTGTATGTTTTGGGAGTGCTGGGAGCCCCACTCCTCTGGGCGTTTCACAATAGGCATCACCCTTGACTGTCAATCCAGGATTCGCATTGATCAGCCCAATCTTTTCTCTTTTTACACTTAGGACAGATTGAATGGGCAAGCATTCAGAGGTAGAAGAAATTTTCATAGTACAATTCCTCTGAATGTGTTCTCTTTTTCCACATTTAAAACAAGTGACATTGGTATTAGTAAGACTGGCAAGGACCTTTGTTTTATGGATCTCAGTAACCACATTTTGACAAGCCTTCAGATAATTTTTTATGGCAACTGCACTGGATTTGATAGGTAACAGAACCTGGTGACAATCAGCATTAGCATTCTCATAAGCTAGCTGCATAAGTAATGTCTCAGCAGCCTGAGTATTGTCTATCTGCCTATCAATAGACTCATTAAGCAAATCTATGAAATCCATATAAGATTCATGGGCACCTATATAATGGAGGTGAAAGATTTCTGAGGACATTTACCTTCTGGCACAGCCTTCCATGCTTTTTGAGTGATTCAGAACACTGACTAAACAACTTCTGATCTGTTGGAGTCTGAGCCTGAGGATTGCAAAATATACCTATAACAAGAAGAGCTTCAAGAGTAACAGAACTCTGGTGATTCAGGTTATGAATGTGCTGCTGCTCAGCTTATTCACTATATTCAGTTAACCATATGCTATATTGAGCTGGTGTAGTGAGAGTACAGACTAACATTTTCCAATCTACTGGTATCATATTGTGAGCATTTCCTAAGGTTCCGAGGAGTACCTCCATATAGGGGGAGTGCATTCCATTATCATTCATACTCCATTTTAATTCTTTAAAAACTTTATAAGGAAGGGGCTCATGAACAAACTGTTGTTGAGGATTTAATATCACAGGATGCAACCTGGCTGATATATACCCCTCCTTTATGGCTTTTTAAAAACATCTTTGTAATTGGTGAACAAAATTATGGTCACATTCAGGTATATCTCTCTCAAGTACATAGGCTTTAGACAGTATTTATTTGGAAACCTCAGGGGCCGAGGGTGCCAGTAAAGGCTCACAGGGTTCAGGATCAGCATCCAATTGTACTGGCTCAATGGTAGATTTAGTTAAGCCCCAGGGGGTTAAATGTTCAACAGTAACCTGTCCTCCTGCTTCATGATGATAGTTCAATTTCTCACCCACCTTTTTCCAGTCCTGCAAATCCAGGCTCCCTTCTTTGGGAAAGTAAGAAAAAAAATCAAAGAGACATTGAAAAAAAAGACACAAGTCGCTCCTGTGCTACTTTAGCTCTGGCAGCTTTAAGTAGCTGCTGCAAAACCTTAAGAAATTTAGACTGTTCCTTAGATAATTGAGCTCCCATAATTACAGTGAGTCATGGATGTGAATTGTCCTGCTTCCCTTACCGGGAATGTATGACAAGTCAGAATCCCTCCTTGTCCTTGTTGCTGTGTTGGGTGCCTGTTTGGGTGCCACTTATTGGGGTTCAGACATGGAAACGGTCTTGTTCAGCAAGATTCAGATGCATGAAGAAAGCACACACATACACAGCAGTTGTATGTTCAGAAAAGAAGCTTTTTCATTAGGTTTTCTCCCCATATATACTTCTCTGTTTCTACCCTTTATGCAGAATTGACAATGAAAAATAAGTCATGAATCTATTTTCCTGGTTAATCATAAGAACGTCTAACTTAATACAGCTCATGATTAAATGTCTCATTGTATGTTTCAAGCAGGCTATGCTCTGAACATCATGGTCACTTTCATCCCCTTACATACTCAACAAATTTCTATGGGTACTACATGACTTATAAGGTTCCTTAGCCAGCTATGATAGAAGATGGTCATTTTCAACCATCTGTGCTCAAAGTTTTCTTTGTACTTCCATCAGGGTCTCACAGAGGCAGCCTGGTTTGCCATGCAGTATTATACTTTGAGATATTTCTATAAAATACACTTAAATAAATATCAGGGAACATAAAATTCATGTTTTCAGACCAAAAAGGATTTAAAGTTAAAATTAATAACATAAAGTTAGCTAGAAAGGCCTAATATTTGGAGATGAAAATAAATGAGCTTCTAAATAACGTTAGTCAAAGATTAAGTCTCAAGAGAAATTTAAAAAAATATTTTTAACCAAATGAAAATGCTACTTATCAAAATTTTTAGGATACAGAGCATACTAGTCAGGGAAACAGAACCCAGTGGTTGTGTGTGTATGTGTGTGTGTATAATGGAAGTATTATGAGATATTTTATGGGAATTTGTTCATGCCGCATGGATGAGCAAGTACAATTCTATAACTCAGGCCACAGATTAGTAAATCTAGTGAAGGTTTTAATGAATTCCTCAGGAGAATCTGGCTACATAAAATAGAGATGAAAATTCTCCCTTCTCACTGGTGAAGTCATCACTTCAATTTTTAAGGCCTGCAACTGATGGATGAAACTTCTCTCATTGTTGAAGGCTATCTCCTCAGTAGATGTAATCTTCCATAGATGCAATACATTTACTGATGATTTCAAATCATGAAATATCCTCACATTAACAATCAGGCCAGTGCTTGTTTGACCAAACTGGACAACATAACCTGGCTAATGTGACACATGGGCTTATCTATCACAGTCCACCTTTTTTCAACTTGGCACCCATACACAGATTGTTAAATCATACTTAATTTCTATATTAGGTAATAACAGTCATGTTTTCATGTAACTATATTAAAATGTCCTGCATACAACTAGAAATGCACCAATTTATACAGAATAGTCTGCAAGTCCTTGGGTTATAGTCAATCTTAGACTTGATACCTTTAAGTTAAATACTATGGCATGAAACAAATACAAATTACATCATATTATAAGGGGATATAATAAGGAAGAAAAGAAAGATATTGCTTTACATATAAAATATAATCATGAAAATATAAGTTAAAAATGTCCATAACAATTACTGTCCTTGTTTCTGTAACTGGACCTGTGATTGAAGTTTGTATTTATCACTACCTTCTTTCACTACCCATTCCATCTTTTTTTCACTCTCAGCAAGCACCTCAGATGGCTGTGTGTCTTTTCCTTGTGGACGAACTACAACTTTACTCCTGAAGTTTCTGGGCCATTGGTAGTGATGCCTGAATCGTGTGTTGCAGTTTTCCATTAACATAATCACAGGGCATGGTAGTAATACTATAAACCCTAGGAGATCTCCTGTATTTGAGGGTAACTTCTTTACTATACCTTCATTGTGTAGTAGCAGTCTTATTTCCCCTTTATAATCAGGATCAATGACCCCAGCCAGTACAGTAAATCTCTGCTTTGACTGCTCATTCCAAGGCATGAGGAGTCCAAAGTGGCCAGTTGGCAGCATTAACTTCTAATTCAATGGAATAAATGTTATGTTTCTTGGTGGAAACTGTCCTTCTTTTGGTACTAAGACTGGTAAAACAGAAGAACTTATGGTTTCAGGGATAGGAAGCAAAATTATTTCTATTGAATTACTAGGGGTAATAGGGAGCAGTGCCACTCTCATTTTCATACCTTGATTCTGGGGCCTGTGAATTTTGGCTATGGGAGAAATAGCAATGAAGATTGGATGGTGATTTATAGCACACACTGCTTCATGGAGAACATTGTCCTAGCCTTTCACAGTCTTGCCATCCAGTTGCCACTATAATTGAGTCTTCAAAAGGGCTTTCCATTATTCTGAATAATCCTATTTTAGTAAAGAAATTGAATCAATAACTGATAACTTTCCAACAAAAAGCACTGTGCTCAGATAGTTATGCTGATGAGTTTTACCAAACATTTCAGGAAGAAATAACTCAATTTCCCCACAATTCCTTCTAGAAAATAAAAATAGCATGCATACTTCCTAATTCATATGAAAGCCAGCATTATCCTAAACAGCACTATGAAATCAAAAGACTTTACAAGGATTGAAAAATACAGAAAAATATCTCTCTTGAAAATAAATGGGAAAATCCCCCATAAAATATTAGTAAATTGAGAAGATGGTGGTAAAGTAGGTAACTCCACAGGTCAGCTCATCCATCAAGGCAATAAATAATCAGTTAGATTTATCTAAATAATCTGTTTGATGGAGTCCAAGAAACAATAAAATCATCCTGCAATATCCTTGGAAGAATGAAAAGAGAAAACTGCCCATCTGCATTGAAGGTTTGTGAGTAGGACATTACACACCATGAAGGATGGTTTCCATCCTCCACTAGTGGTGCAAAAAACTACAGGAGATATTCCATGATTGGAGTTGGAATCACCATTTTTCAAAAATGGGGAAGGAAAAGACAGTTGGGCAACAATTTCAGCTACAGATTAGTAAATTCAACTTTCTGAATCCCAATCCTAAGAACATCTAAAATTAGAACCTTTCCAAATTGAAAAGAGGCTTGTAACCTCCATTTTAACTGTGCTTGGTATAAGGGAAGTGGGCCAAATTGAAAATAACAGTCAAAGTAAGGGCTGGCTTATTTACATCCAGGTCAGATTGCAGCACAAACCAAGACTCCAATTCCACCTCCTATTGGGATGAACCTAGGTGACTCAGCCGCTTTTCTGGGCAACTGCAGGTGCTTTCAAACTGCACAGACCAGACTGGTGGACAAAGCTGTGTATATATATCTGCATCTCCAATTGGATAGCAGGGGATGGTGTTTCCTCAACCTCTCTGGGCAACTTCAGGACGTTTTGGACCACACAGACTAGAGTATTGGACATTTCTTTGGATTCATCACAACCCCTAACAAGGAAGAAGGCTCAGTTTCCCCTCACCAACCCTAGGCAATGACAGGTGCTTTTGACCAACAAGTATCAGATTGTTGGGCACATATATGGCTCCATACCTGCCCCTGACAAAGCTGGAGAAGGGAAGTGGTCTCTCAACCTTTCCAGGCAACTGCAGTCAATTTTGAACTGGATGGACTGCATTGCTTGTAACACAAGAATTTTCATTCCTGCCCTTGTTAGGGGAGGAGGAAGGTCAGAGCTTCTTCAGTCTACTAAGGAAACTGCAGTCAGTTTTGATTCACACAATTTAGGTTGCTGCCCACACCTGCAAATCCATACACACCCCAGGCAGCAGACAAAGAGGCATGGAGATTCATCAGTCTCTCCAGTCAACTACAGACAGTCTTGGCCTGTACAGCTTGAATTCCTGTATTGAACTGCAGCTCCAAACATACCCCTGGTGGGGAAGAAAATGTGGGAGAAACTTCGTCATTCCTGGAGCAATGTTGGCATCTTCAGCTTCCACAGCTTGCATTACCAACTTCATCCTCTGCACCTATTCCACAACCAGCAGTGGAGAAAGGCCAAGAAAAAGATGAAAAACATCTGAAATATACAGAATGGCTAAATACTATAAATTTCCAAATAAAGTTGAATCAAGTATCAAAGAGGGACTGTAGTACAAAGTAAATGAAATAGAAAGCACTAGACAAAAGAGAATAAAAAGACCAGGAATAAATACATCTAGTAAATCAGATATATAAACACCAACAAAAAATTACAAGCCATATGAAGGAAAATGATGATATGGTCGAACAAAGGAAAAATACTAGGCCTCAAGATGACATAAAGAAGTTGAGGCTAGTAATCATAGATGTTCAAACAAATCTTCAGAAATTCAAAAAAGTTTTTCCAACCTTATTGAGGGCATAATTACATATGTCCAATGAGATGGCTAAAGATATTAAGAACATTAAGAAGACAATAGATGAGCACAAAGAAGAATTTGAATGCATAGGTAAAATAGCATATCTTATGAAAATGAAAGGCATAAAAATGAAATAACAAATACACTGGACATTGTATGTCCTGTCATAGCCCACTGGGTGGACTGGGGGAGAGTGTGGAGTACAATGTGGACCACTGTCCATGTGGTGCAGCGGTGCTCCAGAATGTATTCACCAGGTGCAGTGGATGTGCCACAATGATGGAAGTGGTTGTTGATGTGGGAGGAGTGTGGTGGGGGTATATGAGGACCTCATATTTTTTAATGTAACATTTAAAAGACAATAAAGAAGAAAAAAAGGAAGGGGAACATTTAAAAAATTATACTGGAGGAGTAGTTGTGGTTGAGGCAATTGAGTACCGGACTCCCACATGGGAGGTTCTGTGTAAGGATGTTTGTGTCTCCAGAAAATTCATGAACAACACAACAGCCAACATAAAAAAAAAAAAAAATCAGGTGAGCCAATGTGGCTCAGTAGTTGAGCACAGGCTTCCCACATATGAGGTCTCAGGTTCAATATTCAAGCTCCAGTACCTCAAAAAAATATATGCTTGAGGCATATAAACACAGATTTTATGAAGAAGAAGAAAAGATCAGTGAACTTGAAGACAGGCTGTAAAAGTGAACATTCAAAAAGAGAGACAAAGAAAAGAATAAAAAATTTGTGCAGGGTCTTAAGGAACTAAATGACAGATGTGTGCAAACCTACATATCATGGCTTTCCCAGAGAGAGAAGAGAAAGGAAACGGGCAGAAAGACTATTTCAGGTAATAATGGTAGAAAAGTTCCCAACCATATTGAAAAACATAAATATCCATGTCATTCTTGGACAATGAACTTCCATCCAAATAAATCTGAATAGGCCAACACGAAAAAACAAGCTAATTAGAATGTCAAGTGCCAAAGATAGATTCTTAACAACAATAAGAGAAATTAGATTTATCACATACAGAGGATGTCCAATAACATTAAGTGCTGCTTAATCATCAGAAATCATTGTGGCAATAAGTCAATCATATGACATATTTAAGAAACTGCAAGAGAAAAACTGCCAACCAAAAACCTTATATCCAACAACATTGTCTTTCAAAAATGAATATAAGTTTAGAGCATTCATATATAAATAATAACTGAGAGAATTTATAACCAAGAGAACAGATTTGCAGAAAAAACTAAGGGGAGTGGTACAACTTGAAAGAAAAGACAATAGAGAAAGGCTTGGAAGAGAGTTTAGAAATAAAGATTTTAACAGTAAAAGTAACTAAAAGTGTAAAAAGAGTGGAGAAAACAAGATATGACATAAAACCCAAGTCCAAAATGGGTGAAATAAGAACTGCATTTACAGTAATAACGCTGAATGTTAATGTATTAAACCCCCCAATCAAAAGACAAAGATGGGTGGAATGGCTCAACAAACTTTGACCATCTATATGCTGTTTACAATGGACTAACCTTAGATCCAAGGATACAAATAGATTGAAAGCAAAAGGCAGTAACCCAACAAAGGGAGAGTAGCTATACATATATTGGATGGAATATTCTTTAAATACAATGCTCTTTTTAGAGACAAGGCGGGTCATTTTATAATAATAATAACAGGGGTAATTCATCAGAAGGAAACAACAATTTTATATAGATATATTCACCTAACCAGGATATACACAATTACATGAGGCAAACCCTGGCAAACTGAAGGAAGAAAGAAATGTCCCTAAAGTAACAGCTGGAAACTCCAAGGTACCGCCCTCACATTGGACAGAACATCTAGAGAGAGGTTCAATAAGGAAACACAAAGAGTAATATGATAAACAACCAAAACCTAATAGAAAAATATGGAGCATTCCACCCCCAAAGAGCAGGATATACATTCTTTGCAAGTGCTTATGTATCTTTTTCCAGGCTAGACCATATGTTGTATCACAAAACAGATCCCAATAAATTTTGAAAGAATGAAATTATACAAAAATTTTTCACTGATCGTAATGGAATAAAGCTGCAAATCAGCTACAGCCTGAAAATGGGAACATTTACAAATACATGGAGATTAAACAATTAAGTAATCAGTGGACCAAATAATAAATTGCTATACAAATCAATAAATATCTCAAGATAAATGAAAATAAGAAGAGAATACTTCAGAACTAAAGAGATGCAGGAAAGTAGTGTCAAGAGAGAAATTCATAGCCCTAAATCCTGACCTTAAAAAAGAAGAAAGGGCTAAAATAAGTGACCTTACTACATAGCTTGAAGTACTTGAAAAAAAAAAAAACAGCAAATGATGCCAAAAGGAAGTAGAATTAATGAAAAGACAAAGATCACAGTAGAAATAAATGAGATTGAGAATAAGAAAACAGTAAAAAGAAAACCAAAATTTGGTCCTTTGAGAAGATCAACAAAAAAATCAACAAACACTTAGCTAGACTGACAAAGAAGAAAGTGAGATGATGCATAGAAATAAAATTAGAAATGAAATTAAAATTACTATTGATCACACAGAAATAAAAATATCATAAGAGGATAAAAGGAACATTGTTATACCAACGAACTAGACAATATAGATGAAATGGAAATATTCTTAGGAACATATGGACTGATCCTACACAAAACAGAATATCTCTATAAACCAATCAAAAGTAAAGAGATTCAAAGATTCATCAATAAACACACAAAAATGAAAAGTACAGGACCAGATGACTTCACATGTGACTTCTACAAAGCATTCAAAGAAGATTTAACACCAATTGTGCATAAATTCTTCCACAAAATTTAACAGGAAGGATCATTGCTAAATTTATTCTCTGAAGCCAATATTACCCAAATATCAATGCCAGGTAAAAATATTATGGAAAAAGAAAATTAAAGCTTCATTTCCCTAATGAATATGGGTGCAAAAACCCTCAACTGCGTACTCACTAATTGAATCTAATGAAATATTAAAATAACTATTCACTATGATTATTTGCATTTTATCTCAGGGATGCACTATTGGTTCAACAAAAGAAAAAAATTGTTGTAATGTACATTATTAAATCAAAGAAGAATGTCACATGATCATTTCAATTTATGCAGAAAGGACATTTAATGAAATCCAGAACCCTTTCTTGATCAAAATATATTCCAAAAGGTAGCATTCAAAGGAAAATTCCTCAACATGGTAAAGATCATATATGAAAATCCCACAGCTAACATTATACACAATGTTGAAAGATTGAAAGCTTTCCCATTGAATTCAGGAACAAGAGAAGGTTGTCCACTGTAACCACTGTTTTGCAGTATAGTACTAGAGGTCCTAGCTAGAGAATTCAGACAAGAAAAAGAAACAAAATACATCTTCAGTGGAAAGGAAGTAGTAAAATATTTTGTATTTGCAAATGATATGATATTATAACTAGAAAATACTGAAGAAACTTGCAGCAAAAC
The DNA here is from genome assembly GCF_030445035.2 of Dasypus novemcinctus. Classification (NCBI taxonomy): domain Eukaryota; kingdom Metazoa; phylum Chordata; class Mammalia; order Cingulata; family Dasypodidae; genus Dasypus; species Dasypus novemcinctus. The sequence continues at coordinate 103,712,593 of NC_080704.1, read as the reverse complement.
AACTACAACTAATAAACAAATTCAGCAGAATGGCGGGTTACAAGATTAATACACAGAAATCAATAGTCTTTATAAAATAGATTGCAAGCACAATTATCAAATTTATTTGAAATGGTAAGAGGCTCTGCATAGGCAGTAACATCTTAAAAGGTAAGAATGAAGTTGGAGGACTCTCACGTCGGGAATTTAAATAATATTACCTAAGTACAGTGGTAAAAATAGCATGGTACTGGCTTAAGATAGGTATATAGACCAAAGGAACCAAATTGATAGTTCAGAAACAGACCCTCATATCTATAGTCAAATGCTTTTTGACCAGGCTGTGAAACCCACCCATCTAGGGAAGAATAATCTATTCAAAAAATGTTGCTGGGAGAACTGTATATCCATATCAAAAAAAAAATTCTAAAGGTGACCCTCACCTCACACTGTACACAAAAATTAATTCAAAATTGATCAAAGATCTGAATATAAAAGGTAGAACCATAAAACTTCTAGAAGAAAATATGGGAAACATCTTCAATAATTGGTGGTAGGAAAGAAGGGGCAAGATAGCAGCAGGGTATGGAGTTCCAAGAGACAACTGGTCCACAGGGTGGTTAATAATCACCCAGCACTATCTAAAACACCTGTTTGGGTGTTCCAGGAGACCAGAAAAGCATTCTGCAATATCCTTGAAAATTTGGAAGGAGGAGACTGTCCATCTGCAGAGAAGATTCATGAGTAGAACAGTCCATGACTGCAGGCAATTTAAGCCCACACAAATTGGTTTGTTGAGCATCTTTGATGCCATTTACACACCTCCACACCCATGGGATAGGAAGATGCTGGTGTTTCTTCAGGCTTTTGGGGAAACTGCAAGTGCTTTCAAATAGCACATACTGGATACTTGGGCACCTGTACCTCCATCCCCAACCCCCAACAGAATAAGATGGAGGCTGTGTTTCCTCAGCCTGTCTGGGCAATTGCAGGCACTTTTGGCCCATGGGAACTGGTTTGTTCAGCACCTTCAATTCCATATTCACCTCTGCACACCTAATAGGATAGGAGGGGACTGGTGTTTACTCACCCTCTCTGGCGACTGCAGGCACTTTTGGCTTGCATAAACTTGACTGTTGGGCACTTGTGGCTCCTCCCACAACTATGATAGGACAAGAGAGAAACTGAGTTTTCCCAGCCTTTCTGGGTAACCACAGGTTCTTTGGGGATAAAGAGAATGAATAGTCATACTCCTGTAGCTTCTTTACCACCACAAAGAAGTACAGAAGGGGAGTTGTGTTTCCTGAGCCCTTCTGACAATGACAGGCAATTTCAGTCTTCACAGTTTGGACTGGTGGGTACTAGTGGATAAACCCCAACCCCAATAGTAAAGGAGGAGGCTGTTGTTTCCACAGCCTTTATGGGCAAAGGCAGACATTTTTGGACTGCACAGACTGAACTATCCAGTGATAGGTATCCACCCCCATCCCCTAAAAGGATAGGAGTGGTCTGGTGTTTCTTCAGCTTCTCCAGTCAGTGGAAGGTACCCTTGGCCGACAGATATTGAACTGTTGGCCACCTTTGGATCCATCCTAATGACCCAATAGAATAGGAGAGCACTGGTGTTTCCTCACCTTCTTTGGGCAATGGCAGACACTTTCAGCCTACACTTACTGAACTGTTGGGTGTCCCTAGTTTCCACACCCTAAAGGGAAGGAGGGGCAGTATTCTCTCAGTCTCGCAGGCAACTGCAGGATACATTTGGTCCACATGGTATAGATTGCTCAGCAGTATGGAAGGTCCATCTCCTCCCATGACAGGGGAGAAAAGGAGCAGGAGATACATCATTATACCTGGGCAATGGCAGTCATTTTGTGCCCACATGGCATAGATTTCTTCCCACACCTGCAGCTCTATCTCTGCCCAAGACAAGGGAAGAAGTGGCATAAACCTTCATCAGTCAATCCAGGCAAATACACACATTCTTGGCCTGCACTACTTGGATTATTATATACAGCTCTGGCTCTGCCCCTAACCCAGGCAGAGGGGAAAGGTGGGAGAATTTTCATCAATTCTTGGGGAAACATGTAAAGCTTCAGCTTCCACAGCTGAGAGTAACCACTACATCCTCAGCTCCTACTATTCAACCAGCAAGGAAGAAAAGGTGAGAAAACCCTAAACAAAAGAGATAAACTGAACCAAAAATAATACATCTAGTAAGCCAGATGCCAATACACCACACCAAGAAACAGGAAAATATGGCCCAGGTAGAGGAACAAGACACAATTCCAGATGACCTACATGAGTTGAGAAAACTAATCATAGATGCTCAAATAAATCTCCTTAAAAAATCAATGAGATAGTTACAGAAATTAAGTATACAAAGAATACACTGGGTGAGCACAAAGAAGAATTTGAAAGCATACATATAAAAAGAGCTGATCTTCATGGAAATGAAAGGCACAAGATATGAAATTAAAAATACATTGGAGGCATATATCAGATTTGAAGAGGCAGAATAAAGGATTCGTGAGCTTGAAAACATGATCTCCAAAAGAGTACATACAGAAGAACAGATGAAGAAAGAATTGAAAATTTTGAGCAGGGACTCATAGAAATAAAGAAAGATAAGAGAGGGGAAAACATACATGTCATGGGTGTCCCAGGTGGAAAATAGAAGGGAAAAGGGCAGAAGGAATATTTACAGAAATAATGGTAGAAAATTTCCCAATCCTATTGAAGGACAAGATATCTGTGTCCAATTAGCACAAAATACCCCATCCAAATAAATCAAATAAACCAACTCTGAGATGCATATAAGCAGAATGTAAAATGCCAGAGACAAAGAGAGAATTCTTAGGGGCAAAAAGAGAATGTGAAGGTTAACATTTAAGGGATACATAGTAAGATTAAGTGCCAATTTCTCATCAGAAACCATGGAGGAAAGATGACATTGGTATGATATTTTTAAGACTTTACAAAAGAAAAATTGCCAGCCAAGAACCTAATATCTGGCAAGATATCCTTTAAAAATGAGTGTGTGTTTCAAATATTCATAACAGATAAACAGAAATTGAAAGAGTTTATAACAGAGACCAGCATTGCAGGAAAAACTAAAGGCAGTGATAAAGCCTGAAAAGAAAGAGAGGAGAGAGAGGCTTGAAAGAGTGTCTAGAAAAGAAGATTATTTCAGCAAAAGTAACTAAAAGTGTCAAAAACACGGTGAAAATAAAATGTGATACATAAAACCTGAAGGTCAAAGAGGGTGAAATAAGAACTGCCTTTTTAGTAATAACATTGAATTATAATGTATAATGTATCAAACTCCCCAATCAAAGAGCACACACTGGAGGAATGGATAAGAAAATATAAGCCATCTATATGTTCTCTGCCAGAGAATCACTAATGTGGGGACATTTTCGGGGGTTGCAGTTGTCCTGGGTGGTGATGCTGGGACAGTTACCAGACATTTTATGTCCTCCCATGGCCCACTGGGTAGACTGTGGGAGAGTGTGGGCTATGGTGTGGACCATTGACCATGATTGCAGCGGTACTCAGAGATATATTCACCAAGTGCAATGAATGTCTCATGATGATGGAGGAGGTTGTTGTTATGGGGGGAGGAGTGGGGTGGGGGGGTTAGGGGTGTTTGAGGACCTCATATTTCTTAAATGTAACATTAAAAAAATAAAGACAAAAAAATTTAAAAAAAGAGAATTACTGTAAACCCAAGGATATCAAAAGATTGAAAGCGAAAGTTTGGATAAAGATATTCCATGCATGTAGTAAACATGTTATTAGTTATTAGAGACAAGGAAATATATTGTTTATTAATAAAAAGGGCAATTCATGAAGAAAGAATAACAATCATAAAAGCACATGCACCTAACCAGAGTGCCCCAAGATCCATGAGACAAAAACTCTCAAAATTGAAGGGATAAATATATAACCTTACAATAATAGTTGGAAACTTCAACACATCACTATCAGCTCAGCTTTGGATAGAACACCTGGGCAGAGGGTCAATAAAGAAACAGAGAGCTTGAATAATATGTATATGGACTAAATCTAATAGACATACAAAACATTACACATGAATCAGCAGGATATACATTCTTTCAAATGCTTATGGATCTTTCTCCAGTTTAGACCATAATTTGGGTCACAGAAGAGATCTTAACAAATTCAGTGAGATGGAAATTATACAACACATTGTCTCTGATCGTAATGGAAGAAAGTTGGAAAGCAACAAGGGACAGAGAAAGGGAAAGTACACAAATATATGGAGATTAAACAACACTCTCTTAAAAAATCAGTTGGTCAAAGAAGAAAATTCTAGAAAAATCAGTAAATATCTCTAGGTGTATGAAAAGGAAAATAAAGCATATCAGAATCCATGGAATGCAGCAAAGGCAGTGCAGATAGGGAAATTTACAGCCTTCAATGTTTACACAAAAGTAAAGAAAGAACTAAAATTAATGACCTAACTACACAACTGGAGGAAATAGATAAAGAATAGCATTCTTATCCCAAAACAAGGAGAAGGACTGAAATAAATGAGAATGAGAATTTTAAAAAAAATAGAAAGAATTAACATAACCGAAAATTGATACTTCAAGATTAACAAAAGCAGTAAACTCTTAGCTAGACTAACAAAAAAGAGCAGAGAAAAGAAAAGATGCAAATAAGTGAAAACTACAATAAAAATTGAGACATTACTATGTACCCCAGAGAAATAAGGGAAAATATGAGGATTCTATGAAAAACTGCATGCCAAAAGTAGACAATGTAGATGAAATGGAAATATTCCTAAGAATGTTTGAACAGTGTACACTGACCCTAGAAGAAACAGAAGATCCTAACATCCAATCAAAAATAGAGATTGAAACAGTCATAAAATACCAAAAATTATAAACCCGGTTCTGGAAGATTTCACAGGTGAGTTCTACCAAGCATTCAAAATATCAATCTTACTTAATTTATTCCAAAAAAACTAAACAAGAAGGAAAACTATCAGACTCATTGTATGAAGCAAATATCACCCTAATACCAAACTAGAAAAATATATTATTATAAAAGAAAAAATACAGATCCATTTCTCTAGTGAATACAGATGCAAAAATCCTCAACATTCTACTTCCTAATTGAAACCCACAACACATTTAAAGAATTATTCATCATGATCAAGTGTGTTCTATGCCCTGCATACAAGCATGATTCAACAAAAGATATTCAGTAAAACACACTCCATTAATAAATTAAAGAAAAAATGATATGATTCCATTGATTGATACAAGCAAGGCATTTGAAAAACTACAGCATCCTTTTTTTCTCTCTCTTTAGTTTTTTAATGTTACATTAAAAAATATGAGGTTCCCATATACCCCACACCACCTTCACCCCACTCCTCCCACATCAACAACCTCCCTCATCATCACGGGACATTCATTGCATTTGGTGAATACACCCTGGAGCACCACTGTACCACATTGATAATGGTGAACACAATGCATTACTTACTTCCCCATTATATATGTTGGCTTTCATTGACCTAACTTAATATTATCTGTCTTTTTACCTTTTCTGTTACTCTAATAATCTTCATTTCTACACTCATCTTTAGGCCTCTCTCTCATCTTTTCCTTTCAGATTGCACTGCTTCCTCTAGTATCTATTGTAAATATGGTCTCTTGGTGACATTCCTTTGTTTTTATTTATCATTGAAGAATTTAAACTGACCCTCAGTTTTAAAGAACAGTTTTGCCAGGTAATGAATTCTTAGATGTTAATAATTTTCTTTTAGAACCTTTAAAATATCATCCTAACTGCCCTCTTGCCTACATGGTTTCTGAAAAGAAATTGGTACTTAGTCTTCATGAGTGTCCCTTGTATATGATAAATTGTTTTTCTCTTGCTGCTTTCAAATTTGCTCTTTGTCTCTGGCTTTTGAAATTCTGATTAGGTTTCTCAGAGTAGGTTTCTTTGGATTTATTCTGCTTTGAGTGTGTTGTCTTTCTTGGATATTGTTATTTATGTCTTTCATAAAGGCTGAGGAATTACTTCTTCAAATAATATTTCTGCCCCTTTTCCATTCTCCTTTCTTTTGGGGACACCTATAACACATATTTTTGTGCATTTCACATTGTTGAATTTTCCTTGGGACCCTGTTAATTTTTCCATTCTTTTCTCTTTCTGTTCTCTTGCTTTTTCAAATTCAGATGCTTTGTACTCTAACTCACTTACTATATCCTCAATCAATTCAAATATGCTCTCTTTTGCGTCCAAGATATTTTAAGCTCTTCCATTGTTTCTTTCATTCCCATAAGAGATGCTATTTTTCTTTCCAAACATTCAATTTTGTCTTTGTTTTCAAAGAGCATCTTCATAATATTCTTAATATATTTAGTCATTACATTTCATTTATTAAGATGATTTTTTAGGATATCTATGATTATTTGCCTCAAATTCAGTATTTCTTTAGAAGGTTTAAATAGTTCCTTTGGCTGGTCCATATCTTCCTGATTTGGGTTTATATTTTCTTCTTATTTCCATTCTTGACAAAGGAACTTAGAGGGAGATTTGTAGACATTTCTTATTTTCTAATGTAAACATTTAGTGAAATAAATATTCCTCTCAAAACACATTTTTATATGTTTCATTTTTATTTTCATTCAGCTAAGTGTAGTTTTTAAATTTAATTTGAGAATTCCTCTTAAACCCATGAATTGCTTAAGCATACCTTTCTTATTTCCAAGAATTTGAAGATTGTTTTGGTTTTAGATTTTTAATTTGAGTATATTATGATTGGAGAATATTCTTGAATTATTAAAATTTGTAAATACTTGTTTTTTTACTTAGCATATGGTACATACTGGTGAAAATTTTATGAATGCTTGAAAAAAATATATCCTTCAGTTATTGGTTAGTGTTCTATAGATATGATTTAGATTCTGTTAGTTGATGTGCTATTTAATTCTATGTTTTAATTAATTTTCTGTTAGTACTTTTATCAATTATGGATAGAGGATTTTGATACTCTTTATAGGAATTTAAGGAAGACTTTGTAGGAATTTAAATACTCACTCTGTTATACTTACCTCTACATTTACCCACTTTGTTGTTTTTCTTTTATGTTCTTAAGTTCTAATCCTTATTATCTTCATTGTTTCCAGATTTTCTGTGGTAGGTTAAATTAAATAAATCAAATGTAAATAGGTTCTTTTGAAGCTGTTATTTTCATTTAAGATGTAACTTAACTGATTTAGGGTAGGCTTTAATCCAAATTACTGCAAACGTTTAAAGAGTATCTAAAAATCTCAAAACTGAGAAAAGAGAGTGCATCACCATGTGATAGGAGGTAGAAATAAAAGACAAGGAACCCAAAGCATAGCCGGCAGCCAGTAATAGAAAGACAGCTAAAGTCTTCAGAAAGAGAGTCTTTCTAATATCTTGAATTTTGCTTTCTCCTAGCTTAAAAATTTAAGCTAATAAATTTCCATTATTTAAGGCAATCCATTATTTGCCATTTGTTATATCAGCTTGGCAAAATAAGGTACCTTTTTTCATCATTCTTCAAAGGTAGATTGAAAAATTAGCTTAGTATTTCTTTGCTTGAGAACATTTATATTTCCTTCATTACTGAATTATAGTTTCACTGGATATAGAGTGCAAGCTGTGCTTTTCTTTTAGTATTTGAAAAATGCTGTGTGGCATTCTTCTGGTTTGCATGGGTTCACATGAAAAATCTACTGCCATGTGAATTGGTGTCATTATACCTGTAGTTAATTACTTTTCTCTGATTGTTTTTAAGAATTTTTTCATTGTCATCAATTTTCAGAAGTCTAATTAAAGTGGATCTTGACATGGAATTATTCAGGTTTTTACTTCAGTATTCACTCAGTGTTTTGAATCTATGAATTTATGCTTTCATAAAATTTGGGAAGTTTTTCTGTCAGTATATCTCTAAATAAGTCTACAGTCATAATCTCTTTCCTCTACTTCTGGAGCTCAATAATACAATTTTAAAGCTTATCATCCCACAGGGCCTTGAATCTGTTTATTTTTCTATTTTTCCTTTGTTCTTCAGATTGAATGAATTCTGTTGATTTTTATGAGTCACTGGATTTCAACTAGGATCTCACACATGGAAAGCAAGTGCTCAACCACTGAACTACATCTGTTCAACAATGAAAGTTGTTTTTTTCATTTGTTTGCTTTTTTTTTTGATCATGAGGTAGCAGGGATCAAACCTGAGACCTTGTACATGGGAAGCAGGCACTCAACCACTTGAGTAACTGATGCTCATTGCTCTGTTTTTGAGTTTCATAATTCTCACTTTTATTATCTCCTCTGTAAAATTGAGCTTTTCCAGTACATTTTTATTTTGGTTATTTTATTTTTAAACCCTATAATTTCTATTGTGTTCCTCTTTAAAATCTATGTTTCTTTGTTGAGGTTTTCTAGTTTTTATTTATTTCAAGGGAATTGTTTTCCTTTTGAATCAATTTTATAATGGCTGTTCTAAAATGTTTGTCAAACAATTTCAACATTTTATTCATCTCATCAGTGTCAATTGATTGTTTTTTCTCATTTAATTTATTTTCTTCATTCTTGATTGATGATTCATTTTCTATTTTATCTTGAACATTTGAATATTATTTTAGAAGACTCTTAATTCTTATGAAATTTCTTTTTATCATGCAGTCACACTTTTAAAGTTTAATATGCAGTTTCTGGTAGCCCTCCTGTACTCCGCTGATGTCCCAACTATGAGCAAAACAAGACTTCTGTTGTTCCTAGTAGTGAGCTACTAATGAATGACCTGCCAAACTCTATTAGTAACAATGTTTTAAAAAGACTGGGCTTGCAGTTGTCAAGTGTGAAGTGAAGGATAGCTTGACATGCCTTGATTCTACAAATTCAACTGCTGCACACATTATCAGGCTCACATATGACAGAGGTTGGGACTTTAGGTATGCATTGGCCCATTTGGACTCTGCTTGTGATATTGCCAGAGTAAGATCAGGTCCACCTCTTCTGACCAGTGTGAGACAGGATGGGTTAACCTTTCCAAGACCTGTAAGAGATGCTTCTTTGGGAAGATCATGCTGCTGACCATTATGAAGTAGGGCATGGGTAACCCAGATGGGTTTTGCAAGTGATGCTGCTGTATGATGATTAGTCACTGCTGCCATTGAGAATGGATTAGCTTAACAAATTCTCACTGGATTTCCCTGTCCCAAGTTCCTTGTCCACAGAGATCAAGATTGCCTTATTTCTTGTCTTTAATATCTGTGTGTGGTGGGTATTGGTTTCAATACTCCAATGTCCAGTCCATCATGTAGGGAAGATAAACATAAAATCCAAGGAGAACACTGAACTATATTTATTCAACTTTTGATGTTCTTAGCCAGTTTAAATTCATCTGTTCAGTTTTAATTGTTATTTCATGATTGTTTGTTGAGTTATTTTGAGGATACTTAGTTGTATTTTGCGATAAAGAGCAGGGAAGTTTTTTTTTGTTTGTTTTTTTTTGTTTTTTTTTTTTTATTTCACATAGGCCAAGAAATAGAAGTGGGTGGATGTTTAGAGTTTCTTTTTACTAGCTGGAATTTTCTTTTTTTTTTTTTACATTTGTTTCAAGAAAATTTGCAATTGTTCATTGAATTATTTTCATGATAAATGCTTTAAAAATCATTTCAGATCATGTCAACATCTGATTCATTTCTATATTAGCTTCTAGTGATTGTAATTTTCCCATTCTCTTGAGGTGTAGCAGTATGGGGCAATCATATGTGTTTGCTCATCTTCATATTGAACCCAGAAAATGTGGGACGTTGATTCTCACAGTCATATGGAACATAGGTGAGGAGGAAGAAGTTAATTTCCTCTCTTTTGGCACCCCTGACACCTTCACAGTGAAGGCAGGAGATGATTTCCATATCTTTATTCTCTGGGTTGGAGAGTATAAGATTTAGCTCCTTGCTTCACATAACCAGCCATCTGTGAACATTGAGGTAACAGAACTATCCCTTAAAAACAGTTTGCAAGAACATCTCTCTCCAATCCTAGGGATAGACTTTCTCTTTCCACACACATTGGTAAGGATGCTTTCTTAGCTTTAAGAGATATCTTTTGTCCAGACCTCAGTATCCATGCTTCTGCTCTTGAAGCCATTATTCCTTCAATTCTTTCCTTCTAAGTCTATGGAGTCAGTGGTTCTGTTCTTGTGATTTTTTCAAAAACCTCATACACTTCGTGTGCAGTTTGAACATGTCCAAACTATTAGACAAAAGAATATTCCACAGATGCTTCCTGGATAACAGCATTTCCAAATTTTATTTCCATTGATTTGGCTGATAGGAACCATGCACAGACATTCCCTCTTTAGCAAAGTGTAGTTCAGTTAAAAGCTCATATGGAACTTGACTCTGGGAATTCCCTTCTTAAAACTTCAGGGAATGAATGAGCCAATTCTGACCCTGGTATAAGAGCATACTAGCTGGATATACTGAGAAACTTCCCAATGATCAATTGTTGGGTTTTTTTGGCTTAACAGAATAATCATCAGTTTATCACTTTCCTCTCTCATTTTACTATAAGTAACAAGGATAAGGCAGCCTGCACTTTCCACACTTAGATTTGAAATCTCCTAATAAGTAATCTAATTCATGAAAGTTCCACTTTCAATCTGAAATCAGAATACCATTTTGACAATTTCTCTGCCACTTTATGATGAGGATTGCCTTTCTTTCAGTCACCAAGAACACAGTGTAGCAGAGAAGATCGAGCCTTGGAAGTTTGACTGAAATGTTTTGATATTCCAATGAAACCACACAGAAGATGAGAAGCAATCATGCCATTTATTGCTCTCAAGTCCCCATCATGGCCAGTCAGGTAGCTACTGTGCCATTCAGCAGGAAAACAAAGATTATATAGGGCTAAACAGCACAAGATGGGGTTTAGCTAATATATAGAGCAGCTTGAGAGATCATGTAGCCTAATAAATGATTAACAGTGGGCATGTAAATATGGGGGGAATTGTGTCAGTTCCCAGAACAGTAAAATCATGTGTTCAAACACTTAACATTCTTTTGAAGCAGTCTGTGGCTGCCATCTTGACATCAAGCTATTTCCTTCTGAGAAAGAGTTGGCCACCATCTGGTATGGTCTTCCACCACCATGCCCTTCTGCCTCTAGATCACAGAAAGGGCATTCCTTCTATATACCCTACACTCCACACTAATGCCCTATCCACTATACAATTAGCCTGCCAGTTTTCCATGATATTTGAGTTGTCAGAGGATTAGAATATTGCAACCATCCATCATAACAACAATACACTAAGGAACAGCGTAACAAAAGTTCACCCCCAAAAGCAAGAAGACTTATAAATACATGTTAAGAAATATTTTTATTAGTAGATAACTAAGTACCAGGATTATGAGGATGTACCTAATACCATGCATTTTCTCCTTTCAAATTCTCTAAGTTTCCATCAGGGTCATTAAAAACTAGTTTAGGCACAAGAAGAATTCATATAGATACCCATTGGATCCTAGCAAGAATAGGAAACCTTGTATTATTAAGAAAGATTTTTATTGATATTTGTCGTATAAAATGTGGTATCATAACAAAGTTTTGGGTGGTTCCTATTTCCCATGGGTTTAAGATTCCCAACCAGAAAGCATGCATAGGCCAGTACTATAGCCAAATGACTCCATTTTTCCCAGTTTTTATAGTTTGAGGCATAGGCAACAATACATTATTATAACTTCCCCTTTTGGGCTGTAGATTGGTTTAGAACTTTAACTAATAATCTCAGTGCCTGCATCAGCCTGGGTATTAGTATTTTAACTGAAGCAGGAGCCACAGCTTGTGGTGTTGAAATAAAATTTAGTCCATTGTTTTAAAGATTCATTATTGCCTTTAAATGGCCATTACTCCTTCCTATAATATCTCCACCAATGGCATTGCAAGTAGATGGAATGTTGTCGTAAAAAGTCCAAACAATATCATGGTTCAGAGTCTAAAACTTAATGAGGGAACTGGTAAATGGAGTTCTTAGGTCACTGTCAATATTGGCCAGCATCTCACATAGAGCATTTAAATTTTCTAGACAGTGAATAGTAGCTGGATGGATACAAGAATCCCATGGCAGTGCCTGTGACAGTAAAAGGATACCTTGCCCCATTCAAGAGTTGGAGGGGACCAATATAATCCACTTGCTGTTGTGCTACTGAAATCTCTGCTCAGTCAATATGTCTCAACCAGTGAGGTAATTTTCACAGTCAATTCTGTGGGTATGATGAATACTCATGGGCAATGTTGACAAGATTTTAGTGAGTAATAGGCAGCTGGAATTGCTGCCATAGGGTCTGGTAGCCACACTGACTACTATTTCTGTGGAACCACTCTGCTGCTTCTCTGGTCTCAATGGTATGGCTCTACATCTTCATGAGGGCATCTGCCTCAATATTCCCAAAAGGGATGTTAGAGGAGTTGGCAAGGATGTAAGAAAGCTAACTGTCATTGCTGCCACCCTAATGTCCTTCCACAGATCTCTCCACCAGTGAGAGTAGCCCATGGCAGTCCAATGTTCCATTCTTGTTTTTAGTATCTTTTATGCACCACTGGATAGGAGTGACAGATGCCAGAGTCACCAGACTTTATTAGGTTAAGCCCTTTACTTGTAAAAGGGTATTGCGTGCTGCACATAGTTGTTTTTCTAAGAGATTATATTACATTTGGCTCCTTTCCACAATTTTGACTAAAACCCAAGGATTATTTCCTTAGGAGGCTGCCTTTTCCACAAAACCCACCCAAAGCCATCATTGGTACTGGATGCATCTATTTCACAGAGTAAGTCAAGGTCCACCCCCATTGCAGTGCCCTTCTTGTTTTGTGTGTGTTTTTTTTTTAAAGCAGCCTGCTGGAGGTCTTTTCATTTCCATGCACAAAATGTCCTGATTAACAAATATAATGGTTTTAATATCTGAGTTAAATGAGAAATGAAGGGTCTTCAGCACCCCAAAACCCCAGAAAGGCCATTAATTGTTTTGGAGTATGTGGTGTGGGAAAACATTGTGCTATAACTATAACAAAACTTACAATTTTGAAAGAGCAGAAGGGGCCTTGAAGCTTTCCCAATTGTTTGCCCATACCAGGTTCTTAAGATAAGATAACATTGTCTCTGATGCTTCTTTTAATTCTGAAAGAGAATTACAGGTTAACATATTATAATGAAGTAAGGTTACAGTCACAGGTGTCTTCTATGCATCCGGACACTTTGCCATCCGTCCAGGACAGATGGCTGGGCTATGCATATAGCCTTGGGAAAGCACTGTAAAAATACATTGCTGGCCTTTTCACAGGAAGGTGAATGCTGACTGGTTTTTGTCTAAGGAGACATTAAAGAAAATATTAGCAAGATCTAAAACAAAGTGATAGCGACATAACTGGGTACTATTTTTTTTTTTTTGCAATAAATACAAAATATTTGGGACTGCTGAATACAGAAGTGGTGCTACTTCAATTTACACTAATCTACTATTATGCACCTCTCCTGGCAGCCCCAAATGGCAAGGCATTTTCTGTAGCCCTAAAGCTGCAGAGTTGGAGAAAATCAAACAATGGGGGCCAAATATCCGCCTCTTGATTCCCTGGCAGACAGATTGATTCTGTGACACATACCTTTTAAAAAAATAATAAAAAACTTACAGAATTATATTTTATCTAATATTATGCAGAAACATAGCTAAATTTTCAGGAATTGTATACAATCCTTAAGTATTCATATGGACATTTTACCCATACAATTTTAACACATACAATTTTTTTTCCTATGGTATGTATTTGTTATATTTTATCATAACCCCCTATTTTTTTTCAAATTCTACTCAATTTATTCATTTTTTAAAAAATATTACATTAAAAAAATATGAGGTCCCCATTCATCTCCACCTCCCCCACCCCACCACTCCCCCCACAGTAACACTCTCCCCCATCATCATGACACATCCATTGCATCTGGTGAGTACATCTCTGGGCATCGCTGCACCCCATGGCCTATGGTCCACACCATAGTCCACACTCTCCCACGTTCCATCCAGTGGGCCATGGGAGGACATAGAATGTCTGGCAATTGTCCCTGCAGCACCACCCAGGACAACTCCAAGTCCCGAAAATGCCTCCACATCTCATCTCTTCCCCCCATTCCCCGCACCCAGCAGCCACCATGGCCACTTTTTCCACACAAATGCCACATTTTCTCAATTACCAACCACAATAGTTCATGAACAGAATATCATTAAGTACACTCTAATCCTTACTGTATTCCTCCTTCCTGTGGTCCTTGGCTTAGTTGTGTCCATTCCACATCTATGTCAAGAGGGGACCGAGATTCCACATGGATACTGGGCGCAATTCTCCCGCCCTCAGTTGTAAGCACTCTAGGCTCTATGATGTGGTGGTTGACATTCTTCAACCCCATGTTAGCTGAGTAGGGTAAGTCCAACAATTTAGAGTGTAGGAACCGTAGTCTGCTGAGGCTTAGGGCCTGGCCATCATATTGTCAGTCCAGAGATTCAAATCCCCTAGATATATCTTAAACGCCAGCACCAAATAAAATTCCAGTAAAGTAGCATGAAAGTCTTGTGAAAAGAGATCCAATCTGAGTCCAGTTCCATCACGCAGAAACACCAGCTCCAAAGAATGGCCAAGCAACATGGCAGTGAACTCCATCTGCCATGACCATAGAACCTGTGGGTCTCTTTAGCCCTCAAAAGAACCAATACCTGGGGTTGTATCTACTCCATCCGTCTCCAGGACTCTACTCAGGCGTGCACAAGGGCAATGCTTCTGACAACCTCCAGACTCTTTTTTAGAGACTCATAGCCATATAAACTCATCTGTCCTTTCCATTTCCCCCTTACTTTAGGTCAAACAGCATTTTTAATTCCTGTTATTATATGTAGACAGGAATATTCTGCTGGTCCGCATTGAACCTTTAATTCAAGGTCATTTTCTAGTTACGTCATCAGCTGGTACTAGGTAGTGATCCCTTGGTGCCAGGGAGGTTCATCCCCGGGTGCCATGTCCCAAGCTGGAGGGAAGGCATTGCATTTACATGCTGAGTTTGGCTTGAGACTGGCCACATTTGAGTAACACGGAGGCTGTCAGGAGGGAACTCTTAGGCACAGTGCTGCTCTAGGCCTTATTCTTATTTCAGGTGTATAGGCTCATAAGCATAGTCATTAGTATCTGGGGGTCACTGTTGGACCCTCATTCCTTCCTGGCCCTTGCCATTGCACTTGGGGCACTGCCGCTGCTCCCCTAGGGACCACGACAGAGTCCCAACCCCCAGCCAGGAACCCAGCACCGCCCCAGCTGTTGTTTTTAATTGTTTCCATTATGAGTATACCCAAACATTTCCTTGCACCCTGGACACATGCCCTGTATAACTCCCTGTCAACAATGTCCCCTGTCAACAACATCCCACACCAGCATTCCTCTGCTGCCACTGTTGAACCACTCTGTGATCCAAAACTTCCTGAACAGTGAAGCCTAATATAATGTCAGGTTCTCTTAATAGTAAAATGGAATATATCGATGAGTTCAATGGTTAGATATAGAATATATATTGATTTGGAAAAATTCTGCATCTTATCTTTTTCTTTTCTTTTTTCCCTAATTATCGAGCTTCTCTTCACAAGAGCCTTAGATCACAGTAATTCATATATGCAGCAGCTTGCTCGGTCGGTAGAGGTGGGGTCTGGCTGTGGACGAGGGGTCAGTCCAGCTCAGGATGAGGGGTCGGTCCCACTTGGGACGAGGGATCGGTCCGGCAGCAGACGAGGGGTCGGTCCGGCAGCAGACGAGGGGTTGGTCTCACAGGGGTTGCGCGGTTCGGCTGACGGGGTCGCCCGGCGAAGCCGGCGACAAAGGGGTCGCCCGGAGAAGCAGGTGATGAACTGAGGACAAGGGAGGCCAGGCCCTTGTCGGGGGCTCTCAGGACTGGAGGGCGCACGGCAGAAGAACTACCGCGGAGACAAGGTAAACCCGCAAGTCCACTTTACTGAGGGAGAGGCAACAGTTTTATAGGGGCTGGGGAAGGCTGATTGGTCGAAGCCATGCCCTGTTCTGATTGGTTGCCGGAGAAAGGTCAGTGGGCGGTACTGGACGGGGGAGGGGTAGTGGTTAGGGATTGGCTGTAGCTGTTGCTGGGAGAAGGGGCAGGGTTTAGGGATTGGTGGCTGCTGTTGCTGGGGTGGAGGGCAGACTTGAGTTTCCCGCCCACGCCTGGCTGTTGCTGCTGTCAGGGGGAGGGAAAAGGGCAGACTGGATTTTTCCGCCCTGCGCCTGCGCAGGGAGAAAGAAGGCATCGTGCGGCGCTATCTGGGGGGAGGGGCGGCCGCGGAAGCATGGCTGCCGAGAAGGGGAGACCCGAGGGTACTCTGCGCCCATGCCGAGCTCCCTTCAGGGGTGGCGGTGAGTCCGACCAGCCACCCTAGCTTACTGCGGCTGCTCCCCCGCCAGGCCAGCAAACCACACTTCAGCCGGGGGGGTGACCGCACATATATACAATACACAGTAGTCCCATATATCCATTATAAAACCTTTTCCGTTCCATAGAGATAATCTTTTAACTTATTCATGCCATATTACTGAAACTGATACACATATATTGAGACAATAGCTTTCAAACAAGGCAACATTTGTGTTTATATTGTGGTTTATACTCTAGGCTATACAGTTTTCAAAATTTTTTAGTTATCCTATGTTTTACATTATGGTTTACATGATTAGTCTGTTTTCCCCTATATGTTTTTGGTGTAATATTACATGTTTAAATCCATCCTTGTGTACTCTTGTGAAACACTTCCCTTGCCCTCACATTTACTCTGGTTACATCTATTCAATACCAATTTCCCCCTCCCCTTGGGTCCCACAGTGATAGTCAATCTTCATTTCCTGAGGAGCCACATTCAGAAATACTTGCAACAGTGCTGAGGGCCTGACCCGCTCAACTGCCCTAATGCCCTGGGAGCCACCATTTCTCTTGAGAGATACAGTTCCCTCTATATGGCATTAGTCCTCCCCAGTTTGGGGGTCTACCTTCACTCGCATTATATGGGTATCTACCCAATGGTATAACCCACTCTGGCAAAATGAGCATTCACATATTCCCTAGGAGTCTGTCCTGCATCAGGTTATCCCCTTCGAGTATCTTAAACAGGTAACTTTCCTAATTAAATTTTGAAAAGGTTTTCTCAGCATTATACTCTCAACCAACACCTGATAATCTCTTATGTTTGAGTGTTGCCCCACCATTTCCCCAATCTCTTGGGCAATATTACCCATCCTCCCATCCCGAGCCCCGCTCAAACCCCAAAAGCCCCACCCAAAGGTAACCCTATGCCCCATTTTATCCCTTCCTTGTACATATACTTAGCTACAGCTTATCATAGATTTCACCCATGTATATGTCAGCTTATATTCTTCCTCTACCGCCCAATTTCCTGTAAGCCTATCTTCCAGTCTCTAGCTCTCTGAGGCAGTTTGCTTATTTCATATCATTGAGGTCATGTAGTATTTGTCCTTCAATGTCTGGGTTGCTTCACTCAACATAAGGTTCTCAAGATTCATCCATGTTATCACGTGGGTTTGTAGTGTATTTGTTCTTAAAGCCAAGTAGTAGTCCATTGTATGTATATACCACATTTTATAGATCCACTCATCTGTTGATGGGCATTTTGGTTGATTCCAACTTTTGGCGATAATGAACAATGCTGCTATGAACATTGGTGTGCATATATCGGTTTGCGTCCTTGTTTTCAGTTCTGCTAGGTATACAGCCAGCAGTGAAATTGCTGCGTCATATGGCAAATCTATGTTAAGTTTTTTGAGAAACTGCCAAACTGTCCTCCAGAATGGTTGTATCCTTCTGCATTCCCACCAGCAGTGGATGAGTGTTCCCATTTCTTCACAACCTCTCCAGCATTTGTATTCTTCTGTTTTTTTCATAGCTGCCAATCTTATGGGAGTAACATGGTATCTTGTTGTTGTTTTGATTTGCATTTCCCTGATAGCTTATGATTTGGAGCATTTTTTCCTGTGCTTTTTAGCCTTTTGTATTTCTTCTTTGGAGAAGTGTCTGTTTAAATTTTTCCCATTTTTAAATGGGTTGTTTATCTTTTTATTTTCAAGGTATATGAGTTCTTTTTATATGCAAGTTGTAAGTCTCTTATTGGACATATGGTTGCCAAATATTATCTCCCATTGTGTAGGTTCCCTTTTTACTTTCTTGACAAACTCCTCTGAGGTGCAGAAGGCTTTAATTTTGAGGAAGTCCTATTTATGTATTTGTTCTTTTGCTGCTTGTGCTTTTGTGTGAAGTTCATGAAGCCATTTCCTATTACAAGGTCTTGTAGATGTTTCCCTACACTGCTTTCCAAGGTCTTTATGGTCTTGGCTCTTATATTTAGGTCTTTGATCCATCTTGAGATGATCATTGTATAAGGTGTGAAATGGTAATCCTCTTTGATTCTTCTACATATGGATATCCAGTTCTCCAGGCACCATTTGTTGAAAAGGCCATTATCTCCCAGTTGAGAGGGTTTGGTGGCTTTATCGAATATTATATGGCTATATATGAGAGGTTCTATATCAGAACTTTCAATTCAATTCGATTGGTTTGTGTGTCTCTCCTTATGCCAATACCATGCTTTTTTCACTAGTGTAGCTTGTAGTATATTTTGAAGTCTGGTAGTGTGATTCCTCCAATTTCATTTTTCTTTTTCAATATGTCTTTGGCTATTTGGGGCCTCTTTCCTTTCCAAATAAATTTCATAGTTAGTTTTTCTAGTTCCTTAAGGAAGGCTGTGTTGAATTTTTTGGGAATTGCATTGAATGTTTACATCAGTTTTGGTAGGATAGACATCATAATAATATTTAGTCTTCCTATCCATGAACAGGGAATATTCTTCCATTTATTTAAGTCTTCTCTGATTTCCTTGAACAGTCTTGTATAGTTCTCGGTGTATAAGTTTTTTACATCTTTAGTTAAATTTATTCCTAAATATTTGATTTTTTTATTTACTATTGTGAATGGTATTTGTTTCTTGATTTCCTCCTGATCTTGCTCATTATTGGTGTACAGAAATGCTACTGATTTTTGCACATTGATCTTATACCTGCTACTTTACTAAACTCATTTATGAGTTCTAGAAGCTTTGTTTTAGACCTCTCAGGGTTTTCTATGTATAGGATCATTTCATCTGCAAATAATGAAATTTTGACTTTTTCCTTTCCAATATGAATGCCTTTTACATCTGGTTCTTGTTTCACTGCTCAAGCAAGTACTTCTAAGACAATGTTAAATAGGAGCGGAGACAGTGGGCATCCTTGTTTTGTTCCTGACTTTAGGGGGAAGGATTTTATCATTTCTCCATTGTAAACAATGATGGCTGTGTGTTTTTCATATATATTCTTTATCGTGTTCAAAGAATTTCCTTGTATTATGATCCTTTGGAGTGTTTTTATCATTAAAGCATGCTGTATTTTGTCAAATCCTTTTTCTGCATCTATAGATATAATCATGCGATTTTTTTCCTTCAATCTGTTTGTATGGTGTATTACATTGATTGCTTTTCTAATGTTGAACCATCCTTGTATACCTGGAATGAATCCCACTTGGTCATGGTGTATAATTCATTTAATGTGTTGTTGAATATGATTAGCAAGTATTTTGTTAAGTATTTTTGCGTCTAGGTTCATTAGAGAAATTGGTCCGTAATTTTCCTTTCTTGTGGTGTCTTTGTTTGGTTTTGGTACTAGGGTAATGTTGGCATCATATAATGAGTTAGGTAATGTTCCTTCTGTTTCGATTTTTTGGAAGAGTTTCAGCAGGATTAGTGTTAGTTCTTTCCGGAATGTTTTGTAGAATTCACCTGTGAAGCTGTCTGGCCCTGGGCTCTTCTTAGTTGGGAGGTTTTTAATGACTGATTCTATCTCTTTACTCGTGATTGGTTTGTTGAGATCTTCAATTTCTTCTTTCGTCAATATAGGCTGTTTATGTGTTTCTAGGAATTTGTCCATTTCCTCTGAATTGTCGTTTTTGTTGGAATATAGTTTTTCGAAGTATCCTCTTATGATAGTCTTTATTTCTGTGGGGTCAGTGGTGATATCTCCTTTCTCACTTCTTATTTTGTGTATTTGCATCTTCTCTCCTTTTTTCTTTGTTATTCTTGCAAAAGGTTTTTCAATTTTATTGATTTTCTCAAAAAAACAGCTCTTAGTCTTGTTTATATTTTCAAGTGCTTTATTATTTTCTATTTCATTTAGTTCTGCTCTTATCTTTGTTATTTCCTTCCTTCTTCTTTCTCTGGGATTAATTTGTTGTTCTTTTCTAATTCCTCCAAATGTGCAGTTAGTTCTTCAATTTTTGCTCTTTCTTCTTTTTTGATGTATGAATTTATGGCTATAAATTTCCCTCTCAGTCCTGCTTTTGCTGCATTCCATATTTTGTTATGTTGTGTTATCATTATCATTTGTTTCAAGGTAGTCTTTGATTTCTTTTGAGATTTCCTCTTTGACCCACTGTTTTTCTAAGAGTGTGCTGTTTAATTTCCATATCTTGGTGTGAAATCTGGGCCTCTGGCCCTTGCAGATTTCCAGTTTCACTCTACTGTGGTCAGAGATATTATTTTGTATGATTTGGATCTTTCTGAATTCATTAAGCCTTTCTTTGTGGCCTAGCCTATGGTCTATTTTGGAAAATGATCCATGTGCACTTGAGAAAAATGTATATCCTGCTGTGTTTGGGTGTAATGATCTGTATATGTCTATTAGATCCAGCTCCTCTAATATACTGTTCAAATAATTTGTTTCTTTAGTGATTCTCTTTTGAGATGGTCTGTCCAGAGTTGATAGTGGTGTATTAAAATCCCCTGCTATAATTGTAGATGCATCCATTTTTTCACTCTAGGTTTTCCAGCATTTGCCTCATGTATTTAGAGGGGGCCTTGTTAGGAGCGTAAATATTTATGATTGTTTGTTCTTCTTGACAGATTGTCCCTTTCACTAAAATGTAGTATCCTTCTTTGTCTCTCAAAATTGTTTTGCATTTAAAGTCTATTTTGTCTGATATTAATATAGCTACTCCTGCCTTTTTTTGGTTATTGTTTGCTTGTAAGATTGTTTTCCAACCATTCACTTTCAGCCTCCATTAATCTCTGGGTCTAAGATGTGTCTCTTGTAGACAGCATATAGATGGGTCATATTTCCTTATCCAATGTCCCAGTCTGAATATTTTGATAGGTGAGTTTAATCCATTGACATTCAGTGTTATTACTTTCAAGGAATTATTTATGTTAGCCATATTTTGATTGGACTTGTATTTGTCATATTTTGTTTGTTTGTTTGTTTTTTCCTCTCTTTTTGTCTTTTTTGTTGCTCTTACACTCTCGTCCAACTCTGCCTGTCCTGTTTTTTCCTTTCTTCCTGCAGAACTTCCTTTAGAATTTCTTGAAGAGGAGGTTTCTTGTTGGCATACTCTTTCAATTTCTGTTTTTCTGTAAATATTTTGAACTCTCCATCAATTTGAATGCTAGTTTAGATAAATAGAGTATTCTTGGCTGGAAAATTTTTTCATTTAGTACCTTGACTATATCATACCACTGCCTTCTTACCTCCATGGTTTCAGATGAGAAATCAGCACTTAATCTTATGGAGCTTCCCTTATATGGGATGGTTTTCTTTTCTCTTGCTGCTTTTAGAATTTTCTCTTTGTCTTGAGCGTTGGATAATTTGACAAGTATATATCTTGGGTTGGGCCTGTTGTGGTTTATGATGTTTGGGTTGCACTGTGCTTCTTGGATATGTATATCTGTCTCTTTCATTAAATTTGGGAAGTTTTCAGCCATTATTTCCTGCAACACTCCTTCTGATCCCTTTCCCTTCTCTTCTCCTTCTGGGATGCCCATAATATGTATGTTTGTGCGTTTTGCATTGTCACTCAGGTCCCTAAGTCCTAGCTGGATTTTTTCTATCTTTTTATCTATTAATTCTACTATGTGTTTGATTTCCAATGTACTGTCTTCCACATCACTAATTCTCTGCTCTGCCTCTTCTAATCTGCTACTATTTGCTGCGAGTGTGTTTTTGATTTCTTGAACTGTGATGTTCATTCCCATCATATCTGTTATCTTTTTGTGTATGTCTGTAATATCTCCTCCAAGTGTTGTCTTCATATTGTTAACCTCTTCCTTTACTTCATTAAATTTGTCTGTGATATATGTTCTGAAATCTTTAATTACTTGTGCAAAGTTCTGCTCCCCTTCCTGGTTTTTAGTTTGTTCATTGGATTCAGCCATGTTTTCCTGATTACTGGTTTGGTTTGCAGATTTTTTTT